>NC_080026.1:104055886-104680886 GCF_030020395.1 Manis pentadactyla | reverse complement strand
TGGACCCTTCCACAGCCTGGCACCTTTCTCTCCCCTTGGGAAGGAGCCCTCTCTGAGAAATGCAGACAGCTCGCCCCCAGACACAGTGAGTCGTCACCAGCCTCTAATAACCGCTTGTCTTGCCAAGAAGACAGGCAAGCCAGGGCAAGCCCATGGCCTGCAGCATCTGTGTCCAATTCACTCTCCTCAATAAGCAAACTTTCTTCTTACCTCTGAGTATGGCAGAGATCAGGGAGACCCATTTCATAAGCTCGGACCCTGCAGCGGTCCATCTGGGATGCCACTGTCCATGCATGGTGTATAGGAGGTTTCCAGTGCAAAAGAGCCCTTCACCCCAGCCCACCCGTATTTGGAAATGCTCACAGATGTTTAATGGGTGTCAGAGGATGACAGTAAAGTGAAGCTTAAAACAACTACGGCTTTCCAAAACATGGTCCAAAGAGGACTGACGGAGTCAGGAGCAGTGGATTCCACCTCCAGTTCTGTCATTAGCTACTTGGCCATGTCACTTCTCTGCAGTAGAATAAATGCAGTGGTGTAACTATTTAACAAGGGTAAAACGTGGCCCTGATTTGTACCTCTTGCTGATTTTCCATGGTATAAAAATTCCCATGTGGCTGCTTTCTAGGTAACATGACATCACTGTGTCACTGCCATCACTTTGAACAGAGAGCTGGTAGGAGGCATGCATAGCCCATTGTTTGCTAGTATTTCTACCATATATTTATAATTGGCTCAAATATCCCCCAGAGCTTCAATAATAGTAAAATACAGTAAGATAATTAGGAAGTGATAAATTTATGGTATTTATGATCTTTGTTTATTTACTTATTTAATTAAAATATAAATAAGTTATTTAATTATAATGTAGTTATGTTTAAATAAATTTAATTTTAAGAATAGATGTGTTTAACAACTAGATTAGAAACAAATTTCTGAAAATTTAACAATCCATTGTCACAAGCTGGCTCCAACACAATGCTGCTGCCCTAGATAGCATTGTTCCCCATCCATAGAATTTTAGGAATTATTCTAAGGAATCAACTAAGGATTTGTGCAAAGATTAAACTACTTATCCCGTGGTCATCCATAAAAATCAATAAACTGTAAACAAATTAAGCCTCTAGCAATAGATTATCTAATAACAACAGTAACATTCTTTGAGCACTCAGTGTGCCTGGTACGGAGAACTCAGCACAGAATCATGTGCCTGCTCGTTTCCAGTCAACAAACTCACCGGTTGACCAGTGATCATTGTTCTGTAAAATGTCCTGCCTGCAGCAAGCTGAACATCCAGCCTGGCTGGCCTCTCTCCAGTAGATTCCCCGATCCTGTTCCAAGTAAGTTCTGTGCTCCTCAAAAGTAAGGTGTGCTTGTACCCAAGCCTGCTTATGCCCACCAGACCTGTTGCAGTGGGTGCTCTACCTCTCTCTTACATACGGAAAAGACATGAGTGACTTACAAGACGGAAAAGACAAAGAGGACTTACTGCCTCTTTGAACTTCATTTCAATGCTTTAGGAAGATCCCTCAAGATGAAAAAATTTCAAGTTAAGTGTGAAAAAGCAACTCATAAATATAAGAGGCTCTGTTCTAAGGGTACACACTTATACTAAAAGAAATAGTTGTTTATCTGAAATTCAAGTTTAACTGAGTTCCTGTATTTCACTGGCCACTCTTCTGGTAACCCCTCTATATACTCCCTGCCCTAAGCACCCCCAAAAAGCAGCTTTACTCATATAAGGTGTTCTATCCTTGTAGTAACTTTTGTGTCCCTACAGACCTCTGTCCTCCAGCAGAAAGGAAACTATTCTCATCCTCTGGACCTTTTCTACCCTATAGTGAATATCTTCCCTAAAAGGCGGCCTGGGTGCCTGGCTCCGTGGGAGCCCAGGGTCCCCATGCATGGAGTCCGTAAGTGCTTGGTGTCAGTGAAAGGCAAGGCGTGGCCCGGAAGACTGCGTCACTTGTCCCTTTTGCCCAGGACTTGCCTGGGTCTTCAGTATGGCTGGGAAGCAAACCAAAATTTCCCATGGAACCTTCCTGTGTTCTCCTGAGTCATTGCTTTCTATTGAGCAGTTCATCCCATCCTTCCAAATCGCTTTGAAATCCCCACTTCTGATTCAACAACCTGTCTTCAACTGCAGATCAAGTCATGTATATCTTTCAAATGAGTCCAAATCCCAGTTAAACAGGAAGAGGCCTTACCCAGTCAATTCTGCCCCAGAATTGATGGTGAGACATTGTCTAAAGGCGCTAGGCATTGCACAGAACACACATGTGTAAATTTCCCCCTTGTTTTAGGGACCGTCTATTTGGATGATGCATTTTGACATCCCCTTGAAAGGTGGGGCTGCAGCTGCTATGAGGAAATTGCCCACGATTAGGGGAAAATGTGACAGGATGGGAATACCTCTTTGGAACACCTCACACGTGGTAATAGCTCTCATGAAAATGACCTCAATTTTGCTTCTTCTTACTGGGGAATGAGAAATTCTGCAGTAAGAGTATCCTTGGTGCTAGTTTTAGATGTAGGGGATTTCTGATTTTCTAAGCCTTTCTAGGTTTAGGCAAGGGAGGCAGGAAGGCCCAAAGCTGGAAACCACATCTTGGAATTTGGTGATTTGGAGTTTATGATGTCATATGATAGTGAAAAAATTGGAAAGAGTCTGAATGTCCATAACAGGATTGCTAAAATAAATAAGGTGCCTCATAGATAGAATTCTGTTGCCATTAAACATGACACTGAAGACTAGTTAATGTTGTGAAAGACATTTGATACATAATTAGGTGAAAAGCTGCAAAACATAGACAATAATAATTCACCAAAATGTGGACAGTGTAATCTCTCAGTGGTAGAATTACCAATCATTTTCTTCTTTTCCACTAATATTCATTTACTTTCTTTTTTAAACAGTGAACATGAATTGCTTTTCTAAAAGAGCAAGAAAGTTATTCTCAACATACTAAAAATCTGTAAATACTCCGGACCTAGAATTATGCTTTTAATTTGGGTAAAAATAAAGGAACCAAAGATCTATTTAAAATCAAACCATGGCAAGGAAATTCAGTGCAGCTTCAAAGCATCTCTACATAATAGAAGTGGTATTTTTGACACTTAAAGATTTAGAGACTCTCCATGAAGCCCACGAGGGTATATGTGAGCTCTAAAGATCCCAGTGATAAGCACAAAGACAGTTAACATTTCCAGAACTCTTCATTACTCTGGGCCAGCCATCAGGCTAAGCTCTGGATGATCTCATACCCCTTAAGTAGATGCTATCATTATTCCCAGTTTTCCAGTGAGAAAAACTGAAGCTTAGAGATGTAAAGTAACTTGATTTAAGGACCCACAGCTAGAAAACAGACAACCCTGACCTCAGTCCCGGCATATATGCAAATCCTCTCATTTGACTTTTCTTAATGCCACACCCTCTGGATGTCTGCAGCAAATTATTTCTCAGCCATATGAGGCCAGAGTCCTGGCTTCACTGTCAAAATCAAGGTCTTTTTAAAAAATTTTAATTATCAGAAAAGAGAAACTTTAAAAGCACAAAGAATCTTTCCTCAGTAATTGTGGAGGTGGGGTACGAATCCAGGTCTGTAGGCACGCACACCAGAACCAATGCCCGGAAGCATCAAAAAATGTTGAGTTTGGTCAATCAGCTGGTTATTTGTAGAAGAGCCAGTTGGCTAACTGACTTGTCCAAATTGCTCTTTTTTTAAATACTATAATTAGTTGCTTGACTTAAGTTCTCCCCTTTTATTCCCTACTCCCACCCTGCACCTTCCTTCCACCCAAAGAGGAAGAAAATCAAGGTGGGTATTTAATAAATAGTCTGCACCCACCACAGAGCAGGGAATCCAGGCAAACAACCAGGTGCTTCTCTATATCACAAACAGCTGTTTGATGTTTGTTTGGCTTTGCTTTCTCTTTCTCCCTGAACTGAGAGACTCTGCTTTGCTGAATTAAGTCAAAACCTGTTTAGATATCTTGTCCTTTAAAAATATGGCAACATAGAAATACACTGGCCCACACCCCATTGGGTCTGTGATCTCCCTCCATAATTACTTATACAAAAGTAATGCAATCTTGACCTCTAAATCTAAAGGTATTTACACCAAGACTATCAAATACCCTACTTGTGGGACTTTTAACTCAGGAAATGTCCCAACCCAGATCTCACTAGCAACGTGGCACTGAGGTCTATTTAGAAAGAGCATAAACAGCCAGACCTATGAGGAAGCCAGTGCCCTCCCCACACAGGCCTCCTCTGCCTTAATCAGGGAAAGAGTGGGTTTCAGGAGTCCAGCTTAAAGGGAGTAAGAAAACCCAAGGCTTCATTCCATAATTCTTATTCACTACTAAAGCCATGGGGCCAGGATGTGTGTTTAAAGCCTCCTTAATTCAAAGACCTGTTATCTTTACTTGACCTTATTTCCTGTCATTGGCGAGAACCAAGCCGCTTCTCTTCCCCCTAATAGCCATATAGTATAACTCTTGCTGGGAACAACTGCTGTGTGTACCTTCCTTTGTGGCAGGCCGCAATCTTGGGAAGTAATATGTCTGTTTTGAAAAGAGTCATTTATAGCCTGCTGTTTGACCTAAGGGATCCAGGAGCCCACCCTTTTTTTGGCCTCAGACACTGTACTTCCTTCCTGGGGTTTTGCAGGTTTAATGCAGCACACAGGTGGCGGCCGTGCGTTTCCAAACCAGGTGTCGGAGGCCAAAGACAGTCACTGCAAAACTGGGCTCTTATTTTTCTTCTGGGCTTGGAATTTAGCATTGTGAACTTCTGAGACTTGGTGACAGTTTGACTTGATTTTTTAATTGCCTTTTTGACTGTCCTTTACCCAGTTTTTCCCGCCTGCCATCCACCACTCCCTAGAGATGCTATAAAGTCCCTGCAGTTTACTCATCAACACTTTTCAGTGCAGTGTCCATGCCACACACACCAACTGACCTCTCTCCAGAGGGCTGGGTAGAGGGCTGGGCCAGGTCCCAGGAGGGCTGGCCACACAGGAGAAACATGAGGGCAGGTGCATTGCTAGAGACAAGCAAGTCATTATGCTGGTCACACTGTCCAGCAATCTTCCTATGTATATCACCAAAGAGCGTCTGAAGTCCAGATTTAACCATGGCTGGCATGAGGCCAAGCCAGGGACTGCACATGTTTCTATAGGTATCCCAATAATAGAATTATTTTTATATAATACATATTTTATAATTTATAAAACAAAAATAACTCACATTTATGAAGCACTGACCACTTCCCAGCCCTGCACTTCGTAAGTGATGTCTCATTTTATCCTCAAAGTAAACTTCTGAGGTAGGTGCTCTTATTAGCCTCTTTTTAGAGGCTAACTGGCCCAAAGGCACACAGCTCCTAAGTGGTAGGGCTGGGTTCAAACCCAGCTGATTCCAGATCCATGCTCTTTAGCCACTACCATGCCACAGCACGCTGGGGTCTATGTGTCTGTGCAGCCAAAACATTTAAGGCAGGGTATCTGAACGTGTTGAAGATGGAAAGTGATTACAGATGTCCATTGACGTGATCGCACAAGCGACTCCTCACTGGGCCCAGTCGCACCAGAGCTCCTGTTTCTCAGTAATACCTACTCTACTAAACCCCATTCTGGAGAGACAATATTACTATAGACAAGTTTTTGATGGCTAACAATGACCTTTTGATGGAAAATACTGGATTGGATTCTACACCCAGTTCTCTTACTAACTTGAGAACCTTGGCAAAGTTATTTAACCTTCTCCAAAGAGTCTAGTTAGGGTGACCATATGTTACAGTTTGCCCAGGACTGTACCAGTTTACATCTATTGTCCCATTGTAACTATTAATGGTGCCCCCTTTACTCTCCAATTCCAGTCTGGATAATAAGTTATATGTCACTTTAAGTACAGTGCTGTCTTTTGAGGGTATATCCCATTTTTTTCTTATCAGTACCTCAGTGTTTCTTGAGGACCCCACCTGCCCCAATGGTTTAGGTAGCCCACAATGGCCAATTATTGCTCTGAATTCCTTGGCCCTAGCAGTTGGTTCAAAGCTGAGCATGTGGCCCACACCTGGCCAATGAAGGTAGACACACAGGACTTTGGTAAAAACTATCAAGGAAGAGGGCCCTCGCTTGCAGGGAGGTGGGCGGGCTTGTAGGATGTGAGCTGAGAGTTCTTGGTGGCCACTACACGAGGAACGAGCACCAGAAAAGGAAGTAGGGCAGAAAAGAGAAGAACTGAGATGTGGAAAGAACCAGCATCCTGACAATACTGCTTGCACACCTGGCCTGAAGCCAGACACCTGCAGAGACTTCCTAGTTAAATATGCCAGTAATTTCCCCGTTATGCATAAATCAGTCTGGCCTGGGTTCTGTCCCTTGCAACCGAAGGAAGGCTGACTGAAAAGGACAGATTGGATCAGAGCATTTCAGCCCTGGCACTCCATGCTTCCATTGATAAATAAATTCACACACATGCACGCACATGCACATTGTATTGTATGCACAGTGTTATGAAGACCAAATGGAGTAGTGTGTCCAAGCCCTCATGTGCATGTGCAGGTTAGCATACATAGAGCTCCAACCCCACTGAGGAAACTGAGGCCTTTCTCAGGTCTTTCATGGTTTGGCAACACTAAGAACATCAAACATTACCTAATCTAGTGGTTTTCTGACTGCTCTATGGAGACCTAGGTTCTAAGGGTATGTCTCCGTGGCTGTGCTAGGGGCCAAGGGGACAGGCTTGAAAGTTAGGGATAGAGTGTGAGATGGCACCAGTCTCAACAGCTGGCCCCTGCTGCATCCAGGGCAGTTCCACTGTTACCTTGTTTATTAGGATTCAGCCTGAGAGTTCATGTAGGGGAAAAACAAGATTCCATTGCTCTGAGAAGATTGGAAAAGCACTTATTTGGTCGAAGTCTATCATTTTAAAGTTGAAGATGCCAGAGTCCAGAGATAGTCAGGGACACTCCCCACACCCACCACCCCTTCCCCCACCAGCCCTACACACACACACACACACACACACACACACACACACACACACACACACACACAGTCACCCATAGTTGATATGAGAGGAAAGACCTGAACCTGTCTGCTTCTCTTTGGCGGTGCAATGGGTCCTTTGGTATAACAGAAAAATATTTTACTTCACAGTGTTATGAAGACCAAATAGAGTTGTATTTATATCATAAGCACTTTTTATTTATATATTATGTAAGTATAATGTAAATAAAATTTCATATCTGTTTGTCTGTGGCCCTCACTATACTCTTAAATTCCAGGTAGGTGGAGACCCAGCACCTTAAACATGTAGGATCTCAAAAAAAAAACTTTGTTTAAAAAAAAAAGTAAATAACCAATTTACAGATGCTAAACACAGATGCTAAACAGCACCATGGGATGAAATCATCAAAATGCAGATTGCAGGAAATTCTACAGGAAAAATATCAGTTCATTTAACAAAATCTCAAGAGAAAAACTTACAGAAGGAATCTACAGATTAAGGGAGACCTGAGGAATATGTGACCCAGCTGTAATATGTGGTGGGATTCAAACCAACCAAATGTTATCTCATAAAGACTGCATGAATGTTGGTTAACATCATCATTGTTTTTTTCTTCTAGGCATTATAATGATATTGTGATTGTGTTTAAATAAGAGTTCCTATCTTTTAAAAATAGACACTGAAATACTTACAGCCAAGTTGATGAAATGTCAGGAATTTTTGTGCAAATAATCGGAGGGTAGTAGGGGTGATTGAGGTTGAGATGGATGATTGACCTTGAGTTCATCGTTGTTGAAGCTGGGGAAAGCCTATCTGGGGGCTCCTGGACTGTTTTGCTATCTTTGTATATGTTTGAGTTTTTCTACAGTAATTTAGAAAGAAGAAAGAAAGGGAGAAAAAGACAGAGAAAGGAAAGGAAGGAAGATCCTAGCGTTTAAGTCAAGCTTGGATTCAAATCTTGGTTCTTCCACTTACCAGCTATGAGACTCAAAAAGGTTACTACTTTTTGTCAGTTTCCTTAACAGTGATGGGACTAAAAATAGTACCTGTACCCTAGCATGGGTTGTAAGAATCAAATGAAATCATATATGTAAAGTATGTCTAATAAATAGTATATAATAAATGATAACTGTTCTTAAGACCAAATGTTATAATTGTTGTATATATACTTTGTGTATATATGTGTGTGTGTATATAATAGGTGTGTGTATATAAAGTATATTGTTGTGTATATATATATATACAATATATATATGTATGTGTGTATATGCATATGTAGCCATATATATAATATGGTGTATATATAATTGGTGTACCAAATGTATCATTGATGCTAATAAGAATTACACTTTAATAATAATAATTAAAATTGCAGTGTACTTAATAGAGACCTAGTGCTGTTCTAGATGTTTCACATGTAAAAACTTATTTAATCCTCATACTTAAAGTGAATCCTCTTTAAAGAGACTAAAAAGTTCATAATAAACAGCAACATAAAGAAACAAAAACTGGCAGAAATTTCTTTTAAAAATGAAACCAAATAAAAATAAGGTTATTTTACAGCAAATCACATATGGAAAATGATAGTAAATGTGCTCTAATTCATAGAAAAACCAAGAAATCACTGTCAGGGAGTTTTGATGTGACTTTTCTGACAACATTATACAATAGCATAATAGTAGTATCTTTCACTGCACATTTTATTTTGCAGCACAATAGTAAAAATAGTAATTCTTACTAAACTATTAGAGGACTTCATCTTTTTTGAAGGCTTTCTAAATACTCATACTCAAATCATTCTCTCTTGAAGCATTCTGTCCATTTTCTTCCCTTCTATTGATAAGTGGGCTAATTTATCAGATTTACATTTGTTACTGGCTTTGTCTGAAATCATAGGAAACTGTAAGGAACCAACATCACCCCCAGAATGCTTCATGAAATTCTGCATCTTTGCCAAACTTTGTTATGGTTTTAGCTTGGATGGATGCTGATGTGAGGTTGGGTAGAGAGGGACAAGGGTATTTAAAAGGGTATTAATTTTATAAGTTGTTAGGGAATTCTGCTTCCCTGTGCAACCTGCCAATTGTTGGGGCTGGAATATTGGATCTCTGAAAACTCCCATAATGTGAAAGCTTCATGTAAAGCGTACATAGCCCAACATTCCTGTAACCATTATTAGAAATGACATTTGACTGTTCAGACCAAAATGTTTTTGCTTAATTACCTCTACAATTCCCCAAGATCTCTACTTCCCTTTTAATGTATGTACATTAAACCCATTTGAGATGGACAAAGCTGGGAACAGTAGCACCAGAAGTCACCAAAGACAACATCAAGCCATTAAATATGTACCTTGGTCTTTTATAGCTCTGTGTTAGCCAGAATTCAAACTACTGCCACTTAGCCAGAAAATCCCCTTCAATTTAACTCATGCAAATAAATATTACAGCTCTAACATACAAATGGGGATCAACACCACAAAGGGTAAAATATTGCTGTATTTTAGCCTTACCACCAAATGTAAACAATCTTCACTGATTATTTTAAATAACGGTATAATGTAAAAATTCTGAGCAGTATTCAACAAAGGTCAGGAGGAAATTGCATAAATATAACATGAGAGATTTTACTTTCTGAACCACATAAAACCTTGCAAAGATAAGCAGTTTACAGCCAACTGAGTTTACATCCATAAATGCGAAATCCTGCCTGTACCAATGTTGACCAAACTCGCCTGGGCGCTTTGGAATCACATTTGGAGCATGTTAAAAATAGATTCTGAGGCTCCTCCTATAGATATTCTAATCAGTAGTTCTAGGAGTAGAACCCAAGAACTGATACATTTGAACAAGCATCCCAGGAATCCTTATATTCACACACAAAAAAACACCGGCTTAGTAAACTTAGGACTTCAGAGTGAAGAGGTTAAACAATGAATACAGTGCCTCCAGCTGATCTCTGGAATATAAACACGCAAAGTAAATTGAAACAGGCTTTGGCAGCAGGCAAATGTTGAGCTGAGTCTTGGCTTTGCCCTTTAAGAGCTTTAGGCTCTTGAACAAGTAGCTAACATTTCTAAGCTGCTTTTTCCTTGTGTGTAAAACAGGTATAGCATCAACCCACATGATTGTTATAGAACCAAATAAGTAAATGAGAGAACTCAGCACAAAATATTACATATAATGCATGTGCAGTAACTATTAATTCCCTTCACCATTTACAGGCCTGAAAAACAGCCCCAAGGAAGAATCCTACAGAGCAACACGAGCTGTGCTGGCATGCTTTATTTATATCGGGTCAGCTGCGCACTGCTGCTGTCCCAGCCATCCCCAAACTGCTGCTTCCATCCATTCCTCACCCCACAATCGCACAGGACTTCGGATAAAATGACACAACCAAGCTGTATTTGACAGTGCTGCCACCTGGTGACAACCGTAAAGAAGTGATCCTCTCTTCTTTCCCCTCAATGGGCTCATACCCACACTGACTTTCCCCCTTTTTTCTGTTGCCATTTCCCCTTCCATTACTAGCAACAGGCATTGTCTTTCTCACGAAGCCTTTACCTCTTTTCTTTCCTATCTTTTGTTAAGAAATTTCTGAAAATTCTTCTTACCTGCCTCCACCCCTCTCTTCTGTACTCCGTCTGGGTGCCCAAACCAAGCTCGATAGATGCTGATGAGCAGGGGCCCTCCTGTCTGCAGCACAGAACAGAAAAGCCCTATGTTCAAAAATGAAATCAAAATAAAAAGCATTGCTATCAGCCTGGGAAGTTCTCTTCAGAATCACTCCAGAAACATGTGCCTTTCTTAACCACAAATACTGTCTTGCTTGAGGGTTTCAGCCTTGAGCAAGTTCTCTATGGGTTCAATGAGACCCGAGAAATGACAATGGAATGTTCTTGGGGCAAAAGGGTTATACCTGGCTTTATTCTTCTGGCTGTAGGTAGAGCACTAGAATCACATCTGCATCCGGCAATCTGTAGGTCTCTAAGTATCTCCTCTCCACCCAGAACACTGGCTGAAGCTCTTAACATAGTGACTCAGTAATAATATTTTATTGCCTACAGGTGTGGAAGCAGTAGCCTAGCAGTAGCCCAATTACATCATCAAGTAGTTCAGGGTCAGATGAGGATCCTGGCCATAGGAACTTCTATTTGCTCCACAAATACCAACACACATGATTAGTCACAAGCAATTTTTAAAAATCCTTTTATTGTTGCTCTTAAGGGGAAGAAACCTTTCATCCAGGTTCATGCTAGAATCATTGAGGTCTACATACGTGAAGGAAGCCATCTTTCCCCTACTCCTAATTGCTTCTTGGTACCCCATTCTGGTATACTCTCCAGAGAGGAGTGGAGAGGACTCTGCAGTTATTAGCCTCCTGCTCATGACCTCATTGGGCTTCTCCCTCTTCTGTGTTTCTCTTTTCTCTCTTCCCCACTTATTGTTTATCCCACTCCTCAAGTAGCATCCTCAGGCCTGGATTCAAATTCAGACAGTACCACTTACTAGATGTGTGACGTGTGGATGCTCTCCTTCTAGGCCTTGTTGCTCTCATCTGTAAAATGGGAGTAGTGACAGCCCAACTTCATAAGGTCACTGGAGTGATTAAATGCATTAATAAATCTAGAAAAGTATGGTCACATACACCTGTGTGGGCATGTGTGCACATGCATGTGTGTTTGTGCCTGCATCTGTGTGTGTAGTACATAGCATCATGGCTGGCAGAGAGTAAGCACTCACTAAATGTTAGCTCTTGCTTTTTAGTTCTTTTGTGTCTTTCCCCTGAACTAGCATGGGCTTGCCCACAGACCTGGAGGAATACTCCATGGCTCTTCATGTGCCAGACTCATTACTACTGCCAGAAGATGCGTTAAAGTAGCAGTGGAGATGAACAAGCCTTTGTGGAATTAGGAGCCTACCGTACTTTTCCTGTGGGAGATTCTCTTTTCTTTCCTATTTCCAAAGCCTCAACAGCTTCAGGTCAGGAACTAGAAGAAGCAGTTTGACTTTTGAACACACTTTTATTTTTTACCTAAGTTAAGGGTGCATTGTTAACATGTCTTCTGATTGGAAAGGAGGCATGATTACTGAGGATAATTTGCAAAAACACAGAAAGGTTCAAAGATGCAAATCACCTGAAATCCCTTCCTCCCGAGATGGCTGCTAGGATTTGTAATATTCTCCAACAATGTGTAACTGTTTGTTAAAACTAGACTCCTACCAAGTTTTTAATGTTTCTGTTGTATTTTTATGTTTTGTCTTTGTCACTTACATAATGAACATTCCTCAGATTAAATATTCATCCAAAATGACTGCATCATAATCCATCAGGAAAACAGGTTGTGACTGTGAACATAGTCTCCGTTGTCTCCAATTATATGACTTAAACAACCCTGAAGTGAACATTTTTCCCAGAAATCTTTTGTTCTCAATCCTGAGTATAGCTTTGGGATTAAGCTCTGGGTTGAGATTATGGGGATCAGAAAAGAATGCTTTTCTTAAGATGCTCGGTAGACACTGCAAAACTTAACAGGAAGGTCGTACCATTTCACAATGCCATCAGCAAAGTCTTAGGCACCTAACAGGGTCATTTTTAACCTCCAGGTCCTGGTTAAGAGCCCCTTTGGTTTCGGGGCTAGAGTTTGTGCAGGGCTACTTAGCACAGCACTTGAGTGGGATTCACACTGCTTCCTGCTCTCAGAGAAGCTCATGTGTGTTAAAGATGCATCCTACTTTAAATAACTCTGAGGGCACAACACTACCCTAAATTCTCCATCATCCTTTTAGTGAAACTCCAAAGGCAGCTGCACTAAAACTGGCCTGCATATGCTGCAACACCTGAAAGCTTCCCGCCCGCCACCTGATTGACTGACTTAGCCCCTCATGGGTTCCCATAGTAACATTAATCACAAGGAGTAACGTATTGCTCACCTGTTTCTTGTGTGTCTTCTCTGCACTATAATGTAAGCCCCCTGAGGGATCATCTTGTCTTATTCATCACTGTAAGCCCAGCCCCCAACCCTCTGCCCAGCACAGACCGAGTGCTCAATAAATAACATTTGAATGACTGAGATTCGCTTTTACCCTTCAGAAAGCTTCCTATACCACACCTGCTCACCAGGTAATAATTTTTTTAAATCTAGGTACAGGTATTTTATTTATAAATATTTGGATTAATAGCATTTTGTTATATCAAATAAAGAATACAGCAGCCTTAATAAATCCTGCCACAAAAACAAGAAGACCCACTGTAACTAATGTTGGGCATTGGAGTATGACATCTCAGTCAGCTGCAATCTTTAGTTTGATTGCTACATTATATCCCTTATGCATATTGTAAACTGTCCCCCAAGTTTACAAGAATTGTTTGAGGGTCCATAAACAGATGTAAATTTTTAGTAGTGACTTATAATATACCAGTTCTTTTATCACCAAGCAGGATGGAGTTTCTTGACTGGCATATTCTGTGTTGTCAACAAAATCCACAATTTTCACGAGCCCAGTTTAGAAAGTCATTTGGAGGACTGTCACCAGCACGAGGTGGTCACTTTACCATGGCTCCCAGACTGTATCACTGGGTTGGAGGTCATTGCAAGATCAGAACTCTCATACTGGCTAAGGGTCACCTCTAAGATTCCAGTGCTAGTTGGATATTTTAGCCTGTCCAGTTTGGATCAGCTGAGCAGCTCACAGCCCCAGTAAGCAAGTGTGAGCTCTTGAGAGAACTGGTTTACTGTCATTTAAAGTCTGAAGTGCCCAAATTAAATGTTTCTTTATAGCGTACAGAGTGTAGGAACCAAACTACCTGGTTTGAATCCCAACCCTCTCACTTACAGTCATGTGACTCTGAGTAAGCTACTTAACCTTACTGTGCTTCGGTTTCCTCATCTGTAAAACAGGGACCCCAATGCTACCTTCGTCATATTGTTTCCAGAAGGATTAATGAGCTACTGCTCATATGTACTTAGATAGTGCCACCCACATGGTAAAGACCAGCAAATATTCATTACCATTACTATTATTGCTGTCCCACGGCCACCATCCCTTCCTGATGGCATCCCCTTTAATCCTCTTTCTTCAGCCGGACCCTCACCCCCTACTAATTTTTCTTTCTGGAATCTCAGATTTTGGTCATTCAACAATAAAGACCTCAAGCACCAGATACACTGCTAAAGGCCGAGGGCACAAGATTGTCTTTCTCCTGGAATCCAGTACAGGAGCCAGACGAGAAGCCAGGCAGTTAGGACAGGGTAGGGGTGGGCTGCCATGGGGAGCGCCTGACCCAGCCTTGGTGCACCAGAAAGGCTTTCCTGAACAAAAAGACCCAGAAGATGGACAGGGATGAGACTGCTGAGGGGTCACAGGAGACCAAAGGTGAAGAAGAGAACTGCAGGAAGAGGGAAGAGCACATGGAAGGACCTGGAGACAGGAAAGAAGGCAAGCCCAGTTCAGGGCAGTAAAAAGAGCTTTGATGACAGGAAAAAACTGGGGAGGTAGGAGAGGAGCAAGGGGTTCCGAGAGCTGACGATGTTAAATCAGCAAGGCCAGATCATCTAAAGGAGCCGGAGGGCAGCGAGATATTTGAAGGTTTTGAGCAGGATAGTGACGTGATAACTTTCCACTTACAGACATCGCTCTGGCGGCTGGGTGTGCATGGGTAGCTTAAGGCTAAGAATGGAGCCAGAGACCAGTTAGGAGGCACTAGATCCCAGTGGAATGGAGGCCCTGTCCAGGATGGCAGCGGGAGCAGCGGACGGAAAGGAATGGACGGATGAGTGAGGTAGCAGGAGGAGCACTGCACAGTCGGGGGCAGGAGCCGGGCCCTGGCCGCTCACACCTGCATCCCGCAGTGCCTCCCAGCCTGTCTCCCCCTGCCTCCTCCGCTGCTCCTACTGGCCCTCTGCTTGGCAGCCAGAATCTGCCTCCCCAACTACCATCCTGAGCTGGGCCCCTCCATCTCCCAAAGCCTGCTGGGATTATTCCCAGCCACTGGCTCGACCACCGCCACTCATCTGACAGCATCGAGGCCCCGCCCCCACTCCTTCCGACCCTGACCTGCCCACCGTCTGCCTGCCTGTGTGTGTCTTCCCATGCAGGGATCTTTCTCATCCTTTGGGTCTCTGCTTCAATATCACCTCCTCAGAGAAGACTCCCCAGAGCAACCCCATCATTCTCTGTCTTGCGGCCCTGACAGCATGCTTTTCTTGTGTTTCCATCTGCCCACTTCCCACACCACACACACACTTGGGATGTCTATCCAGGAAGATGGATGATGGATCTTCATCTCCCAGACCTCTAGCACTATTCCTGGCACACACCGGCGCTCAATAAATATTTGTGAAATGAGGAATGAGTGAAGGATACACTTTGTCCCCAACCATCAGTCAAGGCAGTTCCCCTTATAATCCAGCCCTATGTGCCGCTGGAGCTTCGTCTCCAACCTTATTGTTGTGCTCACGCACACCACCATGTACTTACATGCATGCATACACACACATATCTCTCTCTCTCTCACACACACACACACACACACAATTTAGACTCAACCTCCAAGTTGACTTCAACTCCCCAACTATCTATGCTCACATGTTTCCCCTACAGCCCTCCTGCCAGTCCAGCCAACTCCTATCAATCCTTCAAAGCCCAGCCCAGACATTACCACTGTCAGGAGCCTTTCCTCACCACTCTGTCCCAATGAAATTACTCTGCCCTTTCTTCTCTGCTTCCTCTGTACCCTGTGATCATCATTGCACTGTATTTGAATTCTTTACAAGTCTCCCCTACTAGACTTGATTGAGGGCAGGCCCTACCTTTTAACTCTGGAATCCCAGACCCCAGGTTTCTGGAATAATAATGCACTTGTTGCATGGGTTACCCCCCACCCCTCTCCCTCCTGAAAGACATGCCGGGCCTCCCAGGGCCTTCACACCAGCCGCCCCCTGCAGGGACGTGGCTCTCACTCTTGCTTTGATCAGGCTTGTCTTGGCCAGCAGCAAATCACGGCTCCTCCCCCCCTGTTATCCTGACATTCTCATACAAGTAAAAGTAAATACAAAAAATGGGCAACCCAAAGAAAAAGCCTCTGAGGGGGGAGGAAAGGTAGCCTGGAGTCTGAGGAGGGAGGGAGACTTCACTTACTGCCCTTTGTTGAGTTTGTACTATGGGAATGTGTTGTAATATTAAAGTAATTAATAAACAAAATGTGTGTCAAGGCAGAAGCCTTCAGAAGGAAAAAACACCATAGGTCAGGGCCCTCAGGGAGGGTGGGACAGAGATGGGGCCACCCAGACCAGGAAGAGGCTGCAAGGAGCTTCTTAGCACTATCTGCTTCTCCATCCTTCCTGGGCCTCTGCATCCTCCATCCCTGGATGGACAAGCAGGGACCACCCCACTCCCTGACACCAGAAAAAAAAAAAATGTAGGGAGAATTGGGACCATCCACTGAATCTATGTCCAGGGGTTATGTGGGGGCAGGGAGGAAAGCTCACACAACCATGACTAATGTGTGCAGGGGACCGACTTCCAGCAGCTGTGCCCCAGAGCCCTGCCAGTGAAGAGGGCGAAGGCGCTCTGATGGGCCGACAGGGCTGCCGATGTGTGCACAGCCATCCACGTGCAGAGCAACCAGCTCATCAAAAAATGAGCACTGGGTGCAAATGTGAGTGGAGAAGAGATGGGGGATCTTTTCCTGACAACAGCTTCAATCAGCTGGTGTCTCTGGGATACCTCTGCCCCTGCCCACCTCTGCACACTGAGGACCCACAGCCAAGCAGGCCCAGTTACCAGCCACTGAAGGGCCCTTAAAACACAATCCTTTCATTGGGCTGAGAGTCCAGGAACCACCTGGTGGTCTGTGCCTTCTCTTCTCCCAGGGGAAGTGGCTTCTTTGTGTACAGTGCTGGAGAAAGGAGACCGCATCATGGGCCAGAAAACAGGGTGCCTTGCTTGGTTTATTTCCCCTTTATGAAACTAGCTGTTGAAGGTCCTGCGTTAAACCTACCTTGGCCATTATATCTCTTCATAATTATGCACAGGGCAAGGAGAAGCAACGACTGTAACTCGACACTTGGCAATTCAACATGGCCACCCTAACTGCCTGCCAGCGGGGGTATAAAACATTCCGCAACAATGCCGGCCCAACGCTATCAGGGTGATTTACTCTGGACCGCATGAAGTTCAGCGGCTGGAGAAAGAGGGCAGAGCCTGAAATGGTCTTTCACTCTCATGTCGTAAATTCAGATCATGGCCTCAAAGGTGGTGCCAAAGTGTTGGTAACCCAAAGTCAAGAGGCCTAGGTTTTGTTTTCCAGGGCAAAGGGACACCATCAATGATGGGAGCGTTCTGTGGAGGCGACCCAAAGATGGGTTCCCGGCCACCTCTCCCCTCACCGTGTCCCTTTGGCCTGGAGGAAGGGGCATAAAAGGTGTCAGTGGCCCCAGTGCTCAGTAAATCACTGGGTGTGAACCCAGCCAGGCTGGGGGACAGCCTTCTGGGACCCTTTCTCCTGGAGGCCAAGCCCAGCAGGCCCCACACTCAGTGACCCCACTGATGGGTCACCAGGAGTGTGAGACAAGTTGGCCTGCTCAGTCACCAGAAGGGACCTCTTCCAGGGTTAGGAAGAGGTGACAAGAGAAGAGTCCTCAATTCCCCAAAAGAAATGGCCTCAACTGTCTCTTTGGGTGGGAATTTTACCTCACAGAACTCCTTGGGAAACACCACATGCTGAGACTGACAGCTTAATAATGCCCAGAGTTTATTGAGCTCAGGCTTTATGCCAGAAACAGTGCTACTGGAAAAAAAATTTTGTTTGTTTCAAAACCCAAAAGACCAGTGGGGGAAAAAAGTGGATATGCTGCATTTGAAACAAGTACTAAAGTCATTCGGCAATGACAGCTCCCGTCTATGGGGGAACTGCTCTGCCCTGATACTGACCTTGAGAGGTAAATACGATGAGAACTACCGTTACAGGAAACTGAGGTCAAGAACTCTGCCTGCAATCTCACAGCCTGCTGCTCCTGGGTGTGTGCATGCTCTTTTACAAAAAATTGCCACAGTTAGCTTATACTTAAAAATGTAGAATTGGAGACGGTGCATTTACACTTAGTGGTTAGGTCATTTTAAACAAAAAGAACAAGTGTTTTAACCATTTGCACACACTTTTGGAAAAGAAATGCCTTCCTCTCTGTTTCACTGGACATAGTACAGAAACATATTGGCACCATCTCCATTTTAAGTCTGGATATTTATTAGGTGGGAGAATTATGAACCCGTGGATGACCCAAGGAAGCTGAGTGGTCCAGGAGACCTGAAGTCCAATCCCACCATATCATTCACTTGCTGTGTGACATTCGTCAGCTTCCTGCCACTTTCTGTGCCTTGGGTTCATCTTCTAAGATGAGGAGATGATTTCTCAGGTTCCCTGCCTAGTTTTGGAGCTTTAATTGGTACACTAGAGGGGAGCCTGACCCTGGATATCCCAGCCCAAGAGGGCAAAATTATTCAGGGCCCTATATTCTTCAGCATGTTCTGTTGTGCTTGTCAGGACCAGCATTGGTTCATTTGGGATGATATATCCAGGGATGGGTCCATATATCCAGGGATGATAAATAGGTTTTATTTTGTTTATATTATATCAGTCAGGGTCTAGTCAGGGTACAGAAATCATACTAGTTCTTTTAATAGAGCAAATTTAATATAGAATTGTTAACTAGGTAACCAAAAGGTAAAACAAGAACTCTAGGGTGTGGGGGAGGCAGCAGCTACAGGGAGCAGCCACTCCAGCCAAGGCCCAAAGGGGATTATTAAACTCAGACCCCTGAGGAAGGGGCCAGCAGGCTGTTGCTGGATTCTTCAAGAGAACACAGAGAGCTTTACAAGTGTGTTAGAAAAACTACAAACAGGATTCAGCTATTGCTATGGAAGAACGAGCTGCTGTCAGAGTAAAGGCGCGTTGCCTGGGTGCTGGGCGTGGGGCACAAGTGCACAGGAAGGAGCACGTTCCTCTGCAGCCCTCCAGCCTGGCTGCTCTCCCCCTGCTCCCCCTGTTGGCAGGTCCCAGCCCCAGCATCACAGAGCGGGTACAGAAGGGTGAGGTTGGAGGTGCGAGACCGGCATTGGGCTTATTACCTGGCCCTGCTACCTTCAATCAGTTCAGTAGCTGCTTCCTGGAATGAGGCTTAGGAAGCCTGGTCTGCACTCAGCAGAAAAAAACATCTTGTGATAAATTGGTGATGTCAGCCATAATCCTAGAGAAAAGAAATGATGGCATGAATGCCACATATTTGCCCTATCCTGGTGACTAAATCACCTCACAGAGAACATGAGAAGTGAGCACTACTTCCCAACTTCCAAGAACAAGACAAGCAAAGTGGCTGCAGAGCCAGGGTGATGACCCTCAGAACCCCTTCCCATCCCACCCCAGCCAGAAATCGTTTACCCAATGTTCAGAATTGGGTGGCTATGCCCAGACTCACCTGTCCAGTGAGTTAGAGGAAAATGTTGATTAAAGCAAGGAGAGGGGTGACCTCTGACTACTGCCCTTCCACCAGCCGAGGGTATTCTTCTCATAGGACTGGGGACGGGCAAGAGTGGGGAATGGGGACAGAGTCTCAGACAGCAGCATAGACAAGCACCCCCATGCGGCCTCAGCCTAGAGAATAGTTTGTTGGCAGGCTGGCAAGACTTGGGCAGGTAAGCCTGGGTTCAAACCCCAGGCCACCACTTTCTTGGTGGGAAATAAAGATAAATTAGTATGTTGCTCAAAGCACAACGTCTTCTCTATTTTGCTGATGAGAAATGAAAATTCCAGTCTTTTCCCAAGGGGCTTCCAGAAGGGTTTCAGCAGTGCGCTGGAGTCTGCTTGCCCCAGCTCAGCCAACTACGCATAGCTCTTCAGCTCTGCATTCAGTGCTGTCATGTTGGCAGCCTGAGCTCAGGCACCGTGGCAGTTAGGCAGCAGAATCAGCGACTGCTACAAATCAGGGCTGCTTCCCTTTTTTTTGAGAGCTGACTCACCAGACACCACTGGTCCCCCTCTCTTCCCAGGGCCTGCAGCAAGTCTGGGGGGGCAAATTTGGCAAGGAGTTGGGCCCACCAGTCGCTAGTCATGGCTGTGCCCCGATCAACCCCCGATCTCGTCTGCAGAGCGCCCTCCCCTTCGGAGGAGGGACCCTCTGTGAGGCTGTCCTTGTTCCCTCACTGAGTCAGTCTCACCCCGAAGCACTTTGCAGCTCCGGAGCGGAGGAGGGCTCTCTGCTCTCGTTGCCTGCCTGCTACCTCCAGCCCTGGGAAACATTTTTTGTTTGGTTTGGTTTTTTTTCAGTGTGAAAAAAGTCCATCCCTCCTCAAATACTATTTTTAATGTTTTTAAGCTTTTGGAAACAAAAGCCAGGAAGCTGTCTCAAATCTACCTTGAGATCAGGAGCACAGGGCAGACTTTCTGTTTGAACGGGAGAAAGAGGAGGGTGGAAATGCTAGAAGGGGGAAAAGAAAGGATAATATGGCAAAGAATTTGGGCCAAAGCACATTCCAGAATTCTGAGCCTTTGGCTTTTTTTTTTACCAATACAATGAGCTAATAGCTTTCTCACACTTCCCTTGAAGTGCTGAGGATTGAAGGACAAATAATGTCAGTAAATGGCCTGTATGGTGCACATAGTAGGTCCTCAGTAAAGAGTAGCTTCTTTCCCTTTCATTGAGGCCATGCACATCAAGATGAGACTCAGTGGGGAGGAAGCCGGCCGTGGCACCTCATTCTTCCTTTGCCACATGCAGTGACAGGCTTGTGATCCGTTGGGCTGGGCCACAAGACCCATCCTCTTGGCTTTGAGAAACAGATATTGGTACATTAAGAAGGAGTAGGAACCCCACATGCTCAATTAACATGAAATGGCCTCTCAGGTTAGGCAAAAATGCGAATGGAATGTTTAACAAATGAAAAAAACCAGTAATGCTCCCTCAGAGCACGGAGCATGGAATCTTGGCAAGCCACGCTCTTCTTGGCCAGTTTCCCCTCAGTCCCCTTCCAAACCTCCCTTCTTGCTTGTCATTCTGACTCTACATGTGCAGCCTGGTCAGCGGCCCCCACAGCCACCCCCTGCCATGCACCTCCCCACCCCCAGCACTGATGAATCCCAACGCCAGTCTTTCCGGCCTGAACACCAGACTTCTGCAGCTGTCCCTGGCCACCTCCAGGTGACCTTCCCACAGACACCACAGCACTCAGCATGCTGCACCTTGAGCCCCTTCATGTTCTGCCTTCTGACAGTGCCCGCGGCCTGCCTTCTCTATCCTAGTGAATGTCACCTCCACCTCTCGTCATCCCAGGCACTTCCCCCGCTCTCGTCTTCACATCCAGTTGGTTGTGAGGTCCTATGGCTCATCCCCCTGGCAGCGCCTGCCTCTGCAGCCCTTCTCTGCGGGTGCCGTGGTGCAGCCATTGTTTCTCTTAGAGACAACCTGCTTTGCCCTCTTCCAGTTCAGCCTCCATTGCCTAAAAAAATCTGAATGTATTAAGTTCCCTATTCGGGGGGGTCCCTATTACTCATAAGGATACACAGCGCTATCTGTGAACCAGAGATAGTGCCCTGAACTCCAGCTTCATCTTTCTACTCTCTTCGTGCTGCCTGCTACCTGCTCCAGCCACACCAAACAATTTGTGCTTTCTAGTTCCTTCTGCCCAATGCTCCATTTTTCCCTTTTTGTACCTAGTAAGTCATGCCTATTTTTATGACTCCATTTCTAGCCCCTGCTCTATGAGGTCCTCCTGGATCCCCAGCTTCCTGGGATCAGATCTGTTAAGTCCCTCCTTGAGGCCACTTCTGCAGTCTTTTGAAGTTTCCCTCTCTCTTTACCTCCCTGCAGTACATACACAACTGTCTTCCCCTCAATACTGGGCTTGTTGATGGGAGGCAATATGTCTTAATCACGTTGAGTTTATGAAATAAGAAGGCTTTTGTAAATGGGAGTGAGTAAATAGAAGTATATTTCTAAGGCCATTGCATTTGTGGAGTAGCAAGCCAAGAACATAAAGTATCAGTATGAGGTGTAAAGTGGTAAAATTGACTCCAGATTTAGGATGTATGCTGTTAGCCCTAGCATACAGAAACCACTTAATAATACTTTTTAAATGCAGAGCTAAGAAACAAATAGAGAAAATAAAATGGGATATAAAAAATATTTGATTATTCCAAACAAGGGTTAATCAAGGTGGACAAGGAGCAATGGAGAAATAAAACAGAATAAACAGATGGGAAACAAATAGCAAGATAATGCAGCCATATCAATTATTACTTTAAGTGTAAAAACACCAGTCAAAATGCAGAGGTTGTCCAACTGAATAAAAAGTATGACTCAAATATATGCTATCTACAAGTCATAAATGTTCATTACAAAGACACAGACATATTGAAAAGAAAAGGAGGATTAAAGATATACCATGCAAGCAGTATGAGAAGTCTGGAGAGATTATATTAATGTCATATAAAGTAGACTGCAAAACAAAGTGTACTGTAGGAGAAACATTTCATAACGACAAAGGAGGCAATTCTTCAGGAAGGAATAATAACCCTAAGTCTGTATGTGCCTAATAACAGAGCTTCAAAAATCATGAAACAAAACTAAAGGAAATAAGTGGGGAAATAGACAAATCCACAATTGTAGTTAAATATTTTAACATTCCTCTCTCAAATGGAATAAATAGACAACAAAGTCATTAAGGACACAGAAGATAGGAGTAATGTCATCAACCTCCTGGACAACCAATTTGCAAGTATTTTGGCAGTGTCTTATAATCATACAACTACCCTCTGATCCAGCAATTTCACCCATAGGTATTTACTCAAGGTGAATGAAAACATATGACCACAAAAACTTTGCTCACAAATGCATATAGCTGCTTTCCTCAGCCCCGAGCCAGAAACCACCCAAAAGGCCATCAACAAATGAATGGATAAACAAATTGAGGTATAGGGATAAATTAGAGTTTTACTTGGCAATAAAAAACAAAGTATGATAGTATGATGCATACATCAATATGGATAAATCTTTAAAAAAATTATACTGAGCAAACAAAGTCCTATCCAAGCAAGTAGATCCTGCAGAATTCCATCCATATGAAGTTCCAGAACAAACAAAACTAAACTAGGGTGACAGAAAACACATTAGAGGTTGAGTGGAAGAGGGATTGACTCCAACAGATATAAGGAAACTTTCTAAGGTGATGAAAATATTTGGCCTTTTTATTGTGATGATGATTACACAAATGTACAGAAAACTAATTGAGCTGTACACTTTTAAATGTGTGTGATTTAATGTATGTACATGATAACCTCAAAAAAGTTGACAGTCAGAAAAATGAGGCTGGGAATGTAAAATGGTCCAGCCACTGTGGAAAAGAGTTTACAGTTTCTCAAACAGTTAAACAGAGTTACCATATGACCCAGCCATCCCTCTCTCAGGTGTACACCCAGAAGAACTGGAATCAGGTACTGAAACAAACACATACACAGGCATGTTCATAGCTGTACTATTCCCACAATGGCCAAAAGGTGAAATTAGCCCAAATGTCCATCAACAGATGAATGGATAAACAAAATATGGTGTGTGTGTGTATATTCATATGTGTATACACACACACACACACACACACACACACACACACACACTGGAATATTATATGGCAATTAAAAGGAATGAAGTACTGATGCATACCATAAGGTGAATGAATCTCAAAAACATGCTAAGTAAAAGAAGCGAGACACAGAAAGCACATATTGTAGGACCTCATTTGTATGAAATATCTGGAATAGGTGAGTCCACAGAGAGAGAACACAGAGGGTGGCTGCCAGGGACTGAGCAGAGGTGGGTGGGGGAAAGCTGTGTAATAGGCTTCCGCGACGGGTGATGAAAATGATTTGGAATTAAACAGAGGAGGTAGTTGAACAGCAATGTGAATATACTAACTGTCTCTAAATTGTTCACTTTAAAATATTTATTTTCACATTGTGCGAATAAAAAAAGAAGAGTTCTTTCTCCTTCCAACCAAGAAAGAATAACAGGAACCAGGTTTACCTCTATGCCTGAAACAACCAGAAAGAATGGACAAAATACATGAAGCAACAGTTTTCAAGATCAGCAAGATCAATGAAGGGCAGCGATCCCTGAGAAAGGGGGAGTAAATAGGTGAGCCCTGTGTCTGCAGCAGGGCACTGACTTGAAAGCATTTCTAGGACACAGCACAGTGGTGGGGGGGACTCCAGCTGGCACCTGCCAGACACCCCCATTTGCGGAAACCCAGCTGAGTCTGGAAGGACCATGGCAGTGAGAGTATACAATAATATCTGTGAGGATACGGAAATATCTGGCAACAGACAACAAAGAATTCAAAATGGTTAGCATCCAATAAAAAAATTACCAGGTATGTAAGACAGCAAGAAAATATGAACTAAAATGAGGAGAAAAATGACCAGTCCAAACCAACTCAGAATTGACGCACATGTCAGAATTAGCAGAGATGGGCATTATAAAAATGTTATTATAAGTATATTCCCCGTGTTCAAAAAGTTAAATAGAGGCAAGGAAGGTACAAAAAAAAAAAGTGGAGAGAGGACAAATTTGAACTTCTAGAGAGGCATACAATGTGGGAGATGAAAAATATCCCAAATGAGATAAGACACTGCAGAAGAAGAAAAGAGTGAATTTGAATAAATAGTAATCAAAGTTTTCTAAAATGAGAGAAAGAAAAAAGAGAATTTTACAAATGAAAGAGTACCAGTGAGCCATGAGACTTCTTTAAGCAGTCCTCAGAGAAGAGGAAAGAGAGAAGGGAGAGGAACAAATATTTGAAGAAATAATGACCAGAATTTTCTTTGATAAATTTCTATCCAGATTGATGAGGAAAAAGGAAGAAAAGACACAAATTGCCATTACCACAAGTGAGAGAGGGAACACCATTACAAACCCTAAACACTTTTAGGGTAAAAAAGGAATTATGAGCAACTTCATGCCAATAAATTTGAAATCTTAGATGAACACATTCTAAAAACTACCAAAGCTCACTTAAGAAGGAATATAATCTGAATAGGTCCATATATATGAAAGAATTTGAAGTTATGGTTGAAAAACTTCCCACAAAGCAATTTCTGGGCCCAGATGGATTCACAGGTCCTGCCAAACTTTAGAGGATAAAGTACTATGACTTCTACATAAACTTTTCCAGGAAAGTGAAGAGGAAGGAATATTGTGATATCAGGATTACCATGGTACCAAAACATCAGAAAAATAAAATTAAAACCCCAAAGAGATATCATTACATCTCTTAGAATGTCTAAACTCAGAAAGAGTGACCATATCAAGTATTGTAGAGGATGTGGAGCAAGTGGGATTCCCTGACAATGCTGGTAGGCATGTAAATTAGTATACCACTTTGGAAAACAGTTCCCAAGTTTTTTTCAAGTTAAACATGCCAACTGTATGACCCAGTCATCCCATCCCTAGGTATTTACTCAATAGAAATGAAAACATATGTCCGTACAGAGACTTGTATTTTAATGTCCATAGCACTTTTATTTGCAAAGGCCAAAACTAGAACCTAAATATCCATCAACATGTGAACAGGTAAATAAATTGTGGTATACCATGGAGTACTACTTAGCAGGAAAGAGGAACAAGTTATTACACACATAACAACATAAATGATCTCCAAATAATTAATAATAAGTGAAAGGAGCCAGCAAAAAGAGTATACTATAGGATTCCATTAATAGAAAGTTCTAGAAAATGCAAACTGCTCTACAATGACATATTGTTGGTTTCCTGGGGATTAGAGAAGAAGAGAGGAATAGGACAGCGAGGTTGCAAAGTATAAGAAAACTTTTGCAGGTCCTATGTCCCCCCTCTTGATCGTGGTAATGGTTTCATAGTCATGTACAAATGTCAAAATTTTTGAAATTGTGTACTTTAAATATGTGCCATTATTGTGTGTGAATTATTCTCCAACAGAGCTGTCAAAATAATAAACATATACATAATAAAATGTTTAAGTCTACCCAGAATCAACATTTCCTTCAGAATTTCTTACAGTACCTGTTTTTTGCTCACTTCCCTTCTCTGCTGCATAGACTCTGGGAGGGGTGAGAGGGGCTGTGGGCAGCAAGATACCAGGTTCAACCCCATCTCCTTGTCTCCTGAGTGGCCCACACAGGCTCCAGCACCTTCTCAGCTCCCACCCCCACAGCCTGCCAGCAAATTCACTGAAAAGGAAAAGCTGACCCCAACCCCCACCCTGGCTGCTGCCCTTCTATGTGTGGCTCCAGTTGCCCTCCCCAGTTTATCAGTTGTCCACAAGCAATAGTTGGAGGGTCTGCCTTGGGGGCCCCCTTCTCCTGTTCCAGGAACGTCTCCTGCCTTCCTGTGCTGAGGACAGTGCCTCCCCGGGTCCCTCAGAACCCCAACCCAGCCCCTTCTGTCAGCCATTTCTGGTGAAGTCCCCCCTGTTACCCCAGGGATATGGAAACAGTTTGGTTCTGCTTAAAGCTTCTGTTTGCACTGAGGAGTTTGTCACACATGTTAATGAACTGCCTGTCTCACAGAGCAGACCCAAGGGCAGAAGGGGTGGGGGTGGCCTCTAATGAATTCTTCCTGGCTGCTGGGCTGATAAGATGCGACAAACAGATGACTGGGACCTCTCCTGCCCCCTGAATGTAGGTGGGATCACCTCCCTGAGCAGCTGAGCTCCAGGCCTCCTCGGCTGGGACAAGGCCAGGAAGCGTATGTAGGCAGAGCGAGTGTGGCCAGCAGGTGGGCCTCGTGGGCCGGTAGGGCCCCATTCGCGCCAGGGCTCCCCAGCAGGCCCAACCACAAGTGCTCCGAAGCTGGGACAGAGGAGATGCTGAGTAAGGCCTCTGAGGGCCTCCACAATTCAGTGACTCTTCTCCCTCCTTTGTTCCTAGTGACTTTTTTCCTTTTTACAAGAATTGTGCTTATGCATTGTACAGCTGAAAATAAAGAAAACAGAAAATTGAAGAACACGTGATCCGCTCACCTAGACATAACCATTTTCCTTTTGCTTCAATCCCTTCCTTCACTTCTGAATGCGCATGTTTCTGACAGCCCAAGTGGGATCATCACATAATAGTAATGCTTATTGACTGAGTGCTTATTAGGTACTAGGCTGCGCTGAGCACTTCGTGTGGGTTATCTCATTTAATTTTCACTATGTCTGAGTAATGATGTCATTGCCATGTCCATTTATGGAGGAATTGAAGCTTAAAGGAGTTAAGTAACTTGCAATGTCATCCAGGAGCACAGTGGTGGGGCTGGATTCCAACCCAGGAGGCCTGCTTCCAGAACCAGTACTCTCACTCTTCATGCTTTGAAACTGATTGAATAGCCTGTAAATATCTTTCTGAGTCTTAGTTTTCAGTGTAATTTTTAATGACTACATAATTGTCTATTGTTCAGATGTACTGTAATTTCCCCAATCCCTTATCAATGGACATTTGGTTTTCAGTGTTTTCTATGAAACATTCTTCAACAAGTATTCTTATAGTTAAATATTTGCTCAAAAACTAAAATTAGAATCATTGGGCCAAAGCATATGTATAATTTTAAAGCTTTGATACATGTTTCCAAGATTGTCCTCCAAAAATAAGGACCAAATTATACTTCCTACATCCTCATCCACAGTAGACTACAAAGCATTCTTCATCCAAGCGATTACAGGCAGCTCGAATTCTGCCACATGAATAATAAAATTAAGATTAATTAGGGGCTCGGGATAGCCCAGCCTTTTCCAATGGAAATTCCAACTCCCCACAGCAGAAGAGCAGAGCCAGACATTGGGCAGAAAGGAGTCTAGGGCAGAGAGCACAAGACCAGCTTCTGCTTAATCAAAACAGCTCAGTAATTCTGAATTTCTCAGAAATGCTTTATTCAGCTCTTGTTGTTGAACAGTCACTGTCAATGTCCCAGAAGAAAAGAGTGTATAGAATGATGTCCCTGAGTCCCTTGGCTGCGGAGTCCAGCCAGTGGCAGATTGGAGCAAGAAGAGGTCAGAGAACTATGGGTCAGGACTCACAGGTTCCACCCCAGCCCTGGCACTGTTTATGAGCGCAAGCAAGACTTGCTAAGCCTCATTTCCTTCATCTGCTAACGTTGGTGGGCAGATAACAGCCTGGACCTCCCATCCACTCCAACCCCCTACATCCCAGAAGAGGAGATTAATGAATACCAACTCATAACTACTGTGTTCCTACTAGATAGCAGGCACAGGCTAGGTGCTTGGTTTATGTTATCCCATTTAACCCCCCAAATCTTGTGGCCTACACTATAGTACTACTTTTGCCCTTGTTTGGCAGGTGAGAAAACTGAAGTATAGGAAGCTTAAGTAATCTGCTTGAAGATGGACTGAGGGCAAAAGGCAAAAGCTGGAATTTGAACCCAGGACAATCTGGCCCACTTCTAGGGGGCCCACACTTCCCAACACTGGGCTATGGCCACTCTCTGATGTTCAGGAAACAAGCTCCCTGAGGGAACGAGCTGTGTCTGTACTGCTCCTCCCTCTGTCCCCAGCAATAAGCCCGATGCATAGCAGGCTGTAAAGATTTGTGATTGTATTAGTTGGCTATTGCTGCATGAAAAATCACCAAAAGCATGATGACTGGAAACAGCACCCAGGTATTAGTTCACAGTTCTCTAGGTCAGAAGTTGGGGCACAACACCATGGGGGGCTCTGCTTGTCATCTCACAAGGCGTCAGCTGGACTATGTGCTCATCTGGAGCTTGGGATCCTCTTCCAGGATCACACAGATTATTGACAGAATTCAATTCCTTGCCGTGGTATAACTGAAGTCCATATTTTATTTATTTATTTTTATTGAAGTATAGCTGATATACAATATTATACTGGTTTCAAATATACAACATAGTGATTCAACAGCTATCTAAATTATTAAATGCTCACCCCGACTAATGTTACTATCTGTTAATATAGAGAGATGTTACAGGACAATTGACTATATTCTCTGTGCTGTACTTTCATCCCTATGGCCCATTTTCTTATTGTCTACCAGAGACCTCCCTCAGTTCTGAAAGGCTGCCCTCACATCCTCACCACATGCCCCTGCATCTGCCCTCTCACACTTCCGCCGGTCAAATCTCCTTCAGGAAGGGGCCAAGTCCTTTTAAGGGTTTGCCTGAATAGGTTAGACCCACCCAGGATAATCTCCATTTTGATTAATTCAAAGTCAACTGCTTAGAAACCTCAACTACATCTACAAAATCCCTTCTGTCAAACAGAGCAACCGAATCACAAGAATGACAGCCCGTTAGTGTCATAAATCCCTCTCACATTCAAAGGGAAGGGACTAGAAGATGTGTGCAGCAGGGCGGGAATCTTGGTGACTGTAGAGGAGAGAATAAATGATGCGTGAATGAATGAAAGCATAAACAATCAAAGAGCTCGCTGTGCAGATGGAAGGGTGGAGAATGGTCGAAATGTCCTCTAACTTTGGGATACACCCTAGGCATCTGAGTTTCACAGATCCCAGGCTCACTTCACTCTTGATGGAGCAGAGCCCATACAGCTACCCTTTCCCACAGTGTCCGACACAGAATAAGCTTATATTGAAGTTGAGCATGTGATCTGTTCTCTGAAGCTTGGAGCAGACATAAGTAATAATCATCCAGAGTAAAGATGAAAAGGCCATACTTTTTTATAGGGCAACACATTTTCATTCCAAACACCATATCCCACTTCTCCCTTCTTGGTACCTTCTGGTATTTACACGGGCCCCTCTAAGGAGTGTCCTGTCGCAGAGACCCAGTCTGCCTACTCAGGGAATCTCACCTGAGAAGGCTGCATGCATCCACCGCAGTCAGGGATCCAGGGAGCTGCCACTGCCCACCCCACACCCAGCAGGGCCCTCAGCCCCATTCACCCTGGCTCTCCTCTTTCTAGCCCATAAAGTCACCCTACTGTATGATTCCTGAGTTACTCCTGAGTCAGAGAGGAGCTAAGCACAGTGAAGAATGCTCCAAGGAGCTGGGAGTGGGCAGCGGGGACTAAAACAACCTCCATGGACAGTTGCCTTTCAGCCTCAGTTGCTGAACTGTTAGTTCTCCACTGGCCTGGTGGTGACCAGAGTCCTGGCAGGATAACAGGGCACACTTTCCTCAACTGGAGGAGGACAGAGATGGCCGTCCTGGTCTGCAGCTGGCAAAGACACCACCTTGCTCAGCCTTAAGCATACTTTTAACTTCCGGCATAAAATTTCCATCTCTTTCTGAGATGTCTTCTGGCTGAACTGTGTACTCATTCATTCAACAGTGTGTTTTGAAGACCTATAATGGGCCAGGCACTTTGGTCTAGGAGCCAGGAGTACAGCAATGTAAAACAAAATCTTGTCCTTGAGGACCTTATATTTAGTGAGGAAGGATTACAGTCCTCCTTTATTTATTCTGTTTACAATAAAGATAAGTAAGTAAATTATGTGACATATTAAATGGTGATAAAGTGCTCTGGAAAATACCAAACCTGGGAAAGGGGAGAGGAAGGCCCAGCAAGGAAGGAAGGAATTTTAAATAAGGTGGGCAGGAATGCCTCCCTGAGAAGGTGGCATGTGAGCCGCTTAAGATTTAGAGGTGCTGAAGGAGTGAGTCGCCTGGATATGTGAGCAGCTGCAAGGGCCAGAGCTCTGAGGCCGTCATGTCTGTGGGACAACGAAGGGCCAGAAGAAGGTGAAGCAGGGGATGCAAACAGGAGACAGGGACAGAGAGGCAAGGGGCACAGGGACTCCAGGTCGTACAGCCTCAGCCATTGTCACCCCTCCCCCTGGGTTTTGCTCAGAGTGAAAAGGGGAGCATCGCAGGGTTTTAAGGAGAGGAACGCCATGACCCTGGTTGTATTTTGAAGGGATCATTCTGGCCTCTGTGTGGAGGACAAACTGTGGGGGTATGTGAATGGGGGGAGCATCAGATTAGGCCCAAGGGGCCTCAGACTATGAAATAATGGCCCTCAGTCAATTTATCCTGAATGAATGGATGGACTGTCTGGGTCTAAGGCCAGCTGAGGGTCTGTGAAAAGCATAAGGCAGAAAGGGGACAAGAGGACAAGGTTACCAGGACATCAGGAAACTGGGACTGTGGCTAATAGGTCTGCCAGGTGGCATTAACGATCTCACTGGCCAGCAAGCCCAGCAAAGCCCCTTCAGGGGTCTGTCCTTCAGGCAGATGGCGTTTGCCCTCTTCTGAGCACTCGTTTTTTTTTTTTGATATCATTAATCTACAATTACATGAGAAACATTATGTTTACTAGACGCCCCCCTTCACCAAGTCCCCACCACATACCCCATTACAGTCACTGTCCATCAGTGTAGTAAGATGCTATAAAATCACTACGTGTCTTCTCTGTGTTGTACTGCCCTTCCCATGCCCCCCCACTACATTATGTCTACTAATAGCAATGCCCATTTTTCCCCCTTATCCCTCCATTCCCACCCACCCTCCCCAGTCTCTTTCCCTTTGGTAACTGTTAGCCCATTCTTGGGTTCTGTGAGTCTGCTGCTGTTTTGTTCCTTCAGTTTTGTTCTTTGTTCTTATACTCCACAGATGACTGAAATCATTTGATACTTGTCTTTCTCCACCTGGCTTATTTCACTGAGCATAATACCCTCTAGCTCCATCCATGTTGTTGCAAATGGTAGGATTTGTTTTCTTCTTATGGCTGAATAATATTCCATTGTGTATATGTACCACATCTTCTTTATCCATTCATCTACTGATGGACACTTAGGTTGCTTCCATTTCTTGGCTATTGCAAATAGTGCTGCAATAAACATAGGGGTATATATGTCTTTTTCAAACTGGGCTGCTGCATTTTTAGGGTAAATTGCTTGGAGTGGAATTCCTGGGTCAAATGGTATTTCTATTTTTAGTTTTTTGAGGAACCTCCATACTGCTTTCCACAATGGTTGAACTAGTTTACATTCCCACCAGCAGTGTAGGAGAGTTCCCCTTTCTCCACAACCTCGCCAACATTTGTTGTTTGTCTTTTGGATGGTCGCGATCCTTACTGGTGTGAGGTGATATCTCATTGTGGTTTTAATTTGCATTTCTAGTTATTTTTTTCATTCACCAAATATTTATTGAGATCCTGCCGTGTAGCAGATGCTTTGAACACCAAACAGTAAAAAAGACAACCAAGAGCCTGCTGCTTAGTGGGGAAGATGGTCATGCAATCATATAAATAAGAAATAAAATGATTATGGGTTGTAGTGCATGCTGTGATGGGTACAGTGTGGATATAAAGAACTGGGAAGATCTCCTAGGGAGACGATAGTTCAGGGGAACCTGAGCAGAGGCAGAGGAAACAGCAGGTGCAAAGGTCCTAAGTAGGGGAATCCACAGTGGCTCTTGGAACCAAAGGGAAAACCCCATGGATTAGAAAGTTAAGCAGGGGCCTTGGTGCTTCCTGCTCATGTGGTCCAGGACCGTGAAGGGCTGTGATGGGGAGTGATACCACAGTGACTCGAAACAGCACTTACAGGTGGGCCTTGAGCTCTGGGGGGTGCCTACCCCCCTGGGAGACCCCCAGTGTGACTGTGTTTGGAGATAGGGCCATGAGCAGCTGATAGAGGTTAAATGACCCTAATCCTATAGGGCTGGCATCCCAATAAGAAGAGGAAGAGACACCAGAGCTGTCTGTCTCTCTGCCATGCGAGGACACAAGAAGGTGGCCATTAGCGGGGCAAGGGTAGAGCTCACACCAGGAATTAAATCATCCAGCACCTAGATCTTGGACTTCTCAGCCTCCAGAACCATGAGAAAATTCATTTCTGTTGTTTAAATCCCCCAGGCTGTGGTATTTTTCATGGCAGTCTGAGTTGACCAAGACATCACTTCTTCCTTAAGGTTGGGCGGGTGGGGGGGGCTCTTTTGTAAAGATAATTGCCCAGCACCACCTCCTGAAAGCCCCCTGAATGCATATGGCCTGCTTCCCAGGACAGCAAACATCAGGTTCCTAAGACGTATGAGCAGCAGGTTTCTCTGGAAGCTTCCAAATGTGCCCTGCCTTGAGCCCTTGGCCACCCCACAACCAGGATCTGAGCACTGCCAAGACCCACGCCAGTGTCACTGGGTGTCCCTTCAGCCGCTCAGTGCATTCCTGCTGCTTTCTCAGGGGGCAGAGGAGGCCGCAAATGGGCCACCTTGGATGCCGGTGGCACAGCGTGGGACTGGGTGGCCAAGAAGAACAGGCCCCTCCTGACATGTTCCCACAGACTCTCCAGCTGGGAAGTGTGGAAAGTGCCAGACAGGCCTTGTGGAGTGTTGGGGACTGGATGGCCCCCAGGAAGGGCCCTCCTCCCGCCAGGCTGCAATCACCCCGAATTTACATAGAGGCTCCCCTCCCCTCTCTTTTCTGCCTTCATCTCAGTTGCGTCCCCTGAGGTTCGCAAAATGCCATTTCATTCCATTACATTTTCATTCATGCAGGAAGACCACCGTGTTCATTAAAATGGAAGACAGAGATAACACAGCAAATCTTGGTCTTGTTTGTTTGCTTTAATAATGAAAGTTATTTCCTCAAAATCCAATTTTTATTTTTATATCTTCTATTAAATGGCTCCGCTTCCCTTTATAGTTCTCTCTCTCATGCTCTGTGCCTTTTGCAGTTACCGCCTGAAGAGCCTTAAAAAAAACAAAACCACAAAAGCCTCTCTCTCTCTCTCTCTCTCTCTCTCTCTCCCTCCCTCCCTCCCTCCCTCTCTCCGCCCCCCCCCCACCTCCGCCTTTGGCTTCCTGGCTCCCTGGCTTCCCCCCAACCCTCTGGCCCACCCATCTCTGGCTCATCTCCCTCCTCCCAAGCCCTTAGCACCGCCCCCTTCAACCCACAGTGCCCAATCGCCATCATGCTCTCCCTCCACACCTGTCTCCACAAATCAAGCTCTCCTGAGAAGTGGACCTGGTGCCAGCCTGCAGTCACCTCACCTGGTGGTGTCCTGAGTGTCTCCACTCCCCAAACCCACAAACCCAACATCCCTTCCCCTAACCAGTGCCTGCTCCTAGTCCCCACCCCCCTCGAGGCCCTCACACTTGGGCACCTCCTGTGCATCGCTCCCTGGCCTAGAGCGTCACCTAGTCCTAGCACATCTACCGCCCAAATGTCTCTGGCTTCTGTCCCCTCCTTGACACACCCAATCATGCCCTCACTTCCTCTTGTCTGAACTTTTCCAATAACCTCACAACTAGTTATCAGCTGAGGTACTTGGGACAAGTCACTTTACCTCCTTGAGCTTCAGTTATTCTCTCTCTCTACAAAATGGGTATAATGGTATTCATTGCAAAGGGCTGTGGGGAGAAAGAACTGTGGTGACATACATAAATCACCTAGCACAGTGCTCAGCAGGTGCCAGACAAATGCTAATTCACCTCTCCTCCCTCAGTGTCTTCAGACCTCTTCCCCATTATGTGGTTTTCCCCAGAGACAAATCTCATTTCTACGTAGTTCACCAAACACAGCCAGCAGTTTTCTGCTTCCAATATCCAGCCACAAAAGTATTAAGCAGCTTTTTTTGTCCATCTTAAACCGAGTTGACATTGTATAAAATTTTCTAGTTATTTTGATTTATACAAAATATTCAGATCAGACAGATACCTGAATTTTTTAAGATAATTATGATTTTTTAAAGCTTGTCTCAGGAAGTTTTTATAAAACAAAGTAGAGGAAGAATTCATTCCCATTAGGCATTATCCTTCCTTCCCACTCTGCATTTGGAAGGATTTGCAATTCAAATGGAGGAAAAACTGATTTTCTCTTAGAAAAACACATTCCCTCTTGCAATTATAATCTCTTTTGAATAACTCCCCCCCAAAGAGCTGTATCTTTATATGTGCAACAATTTCACCAGAAGATGTTGTTGATCTCCTTTTCCTTTCTAATTCTTTCCTGTCACCTCCTTAAAGATGGAACTTTAGAACTGCATGATCATACATACACACAGCCTCCCTGTCTTTTCAGATTTCTTCCCAACAAACTCCATGAATAACAGAGGTCATATTTAATTTAAATTATTTTAGCTGACATCAGCTTAGGGACAGATCCTCAAGGTCAAAATAAAATGGAAAATTGAAATAAAACCCATAACTTCAGCTGACTTATTCTGACAACTGCCCACATTTCTATGACCCCTAAGAGAACTGCTTTCAGATCAATATAGAAGGAAAAAGTGTTGTTGGGTTGATAAGTAAAAGGGATAGATGATTCTGGAATGTCAAGTTGGTGTGGGAGCTTTGCAGACAGACCCTCTGGGCTGGAATGCTGACTATACTTCTTAACAGCTGAGGGACCCTGGATGAAGTGATGATCTCTCTGAATTTGTTTTCTCATCTGGGATGGTTGTGAGGATTAAATTAATTAACTCAGGTAAAACAGGACTGTGCCTGGCACATACTAAGTGCTCTGCACCAATACGCATTATTATTATTCCAGTTACAACCACTGCCATCTCCAAGGACTTCAAATTGGAGGCAGTACGATGTAATGCTCAGAACCTTTTACTCCCACAGGCTGGGTGCAAATCCTGACTCTACTACTTACCAGCCGTGTGGCTCTAGAAAGTTCCATAACCGTTCTGTACCTCAGCGGCTCTATTGTAAAAGAGGCATTAAAAATTGTATATGCATCAAGGAAACATGAGAATGAAATGAGACAACGAAATACTTAGCAGGTATAGTCAATGAATTCTGGCTGTTATTTTTCCTTGTACTGTACAAAAAATAAGATTAATAAACTCAGAATTGCTTCCTCATACACATGGACGTTTTCTAAAGGGTAGAGCTGTAGGATCAGACCTTTCCTGTCCCTGTAATTGGCAGCCAGTGTGTGGGCGCGTGACCTGGGCTCAGCCAATCAGGTGCTCACATCTAGCAACCAGGACATTGATTCTGAAAGTGGGCAGTGGGGGAGGGTAAGAGAGGTGCCTTCAGTACTTCTTTCTCCTAAAATTAGTAATTATAAAAATCAACATGTGTTCTTTACAAAAAGAAGCAGCATCCATAATATATTCAGAAAATGTGATTAATCTCTTTGCAAAATATCTCCCTCAGTTCTCCTCACCAATTAGCCAAATCCCTTTGCTACGTGTTCACCCTACTTAACACCACGTCTCAGCCATCCCTCAAGGTCAGTGGAAGTCTATGTACTCACTCCATTATGGCTATGTTAAGTTTCCATAATATAAATGGACCACTATTTTTTCAAACACTCTTTTCTGCACAAGCACCTTTTTGGATGTCCATTACAATTTTAAATGCACATCCTCATTGACCCAGCAATATCGCTTTCAGGAGTCAGTCCTACAGAAATAAAGCACTGGTTTGTACATAAGGCTGCACATACAAGGATACTAACTGCACACTGCTTGCAGTATCCGAAACTGGAAATAACCTAAATGCCCAGCAATCTGACCTGGCCTGTGTTGTTTATGGCATTTTGTTTCAGGGGACAGAAGCGAGGCAGAAATTTCAAGTCTGAAAAGTGTTTTATGAGAACTACCACTCAAACCCAGGTGAGACTTGGAACTTTTAGGTGGCTTCCAACAATGAAATTTTAGATACCTTTCATTTGGGAGTGTTGGGGGAGACCCAAAGGAAAAATAAGATGTGTACATCAGGGTCAGATTACCACAGCACAAGTGGGTCATTGTTAGGCATATTTTACCCATATGGATAGCAGATCTGAACCCTCAGAGAGCCCAGGTTCAGGTTTTGCTCCCATCCAGAGAATCTTAAACTACAGTGTGCATAAGGTCCACCTGGGACTCTTGTTTAACTGCAGACTGAGTCAGCAGGTCTGGGCTGGGGCCTAAGATGTCACATCTCAACAAGCAACTGTGTGATGTGGATGCTGCCGCTCCTTGGAGTACACTGTGAGTTGTAAGGATCTGATATCTGAAATGAATTTTCCTCATTTGTCAAATAATGTGGTCGATTAGGATGACAGGCCCATGTGAGTTTTCCCAGGACTGTCTCAGTTTTCCCCTGAAAGTCCTGAGTCCAAGATTCACCTGAATCCCAGGCAAAGCAGGAGAGTTGGATGGATCAGGGTCCGATATTTCAGAAGCCTGAAAAGTAATATAAATGAATGAAGAAGGCTGTGGGAGGCTTTGATAAACCAAAAGCTTAAACACCCACTTTCTTAGGCTCTACCCAACATCCTCCAACTTACAAGCTTGGTCCAGAGAACCCCTTAGACTCCATCCAGCTGAGAAATTCTGAAGTAGATGTTTTCTGATGTCAGCTGTAAGTGTCCATAAGTGATGAGTCACAATGATAATATTAGAAATCAAAGACTGTCCAGAAACAAGATGAAAATGCTTTAAGAGAGGGTGGTGAAAACGTCTACCCATCACATAAAAACTAAGTGTGGTAGCCAGCCTTCCACATGACCCCAGATGATTCTCATCTTCTGGTGTTTGCTTCCTTATGTGGTTCTCTCCTATGCTGGGTAAGGCTAATCCATGTAATCAATAGGCTGTAGAAATGATGAAGTGTAACTTCCAAGACCAGGTCATAAAAAATGCTGAGGCTTTTCTGTCTTACTACTTTTTTAGATCATTTGCTCTAGGGGAAGGCAGCTGCCATATTGAAGCTACCCGAGAAGTCTTGTGGAGGAATTCATATAGCAAGGTACAAGGCCTCCTCCAAAAACCATGTGAGGAAGACATATTGGAAGTGGATCTTCCAGCTTCAGTCAAGCCTTTAGATGACAAGCCCCAGTCAACATCTTCACTGCAACCTTATGAGAAACTCTGAGATGAAACCACACAGCTAAGCCACTTTCAATCAAGCACTCTGAAAATTCCCCAAGGATCAAAGACCCAAAAAGTTGCAAACTGGGAGCCAGCAAGGGCCATAAACAAGTTTTATTTTGTCTACATAATTTTTCTTAAATGCAAATTAATCACCAACATGTAAAACCTAGGATATTCCCATGCAAATTTGGATTTCCAGCACCTCCTGAAGGATTGGAAGTGCTAGGGCTGGGCAGCACGTGCATCTTTAAAGGGAGCTGGTACACCCACATTAGCACACCCACCACTTCCTGCTCTTTCTCTTCCTGGCTCACCGCACTTGTGAACAGTACCTGCTGCCCCTCCTGAGTCTATGATCCTTGACTTTAAGGACAGAAATCTTTTCATTGGTGTTTCTCAAAGTGTGATCTCAGTACCAGAGCATCAGTATCAGCCTCACCTGGGAGCTAACTGGAAATGCACATTCTTGGGTTGATCTAGATATCCAGGGTAAACCTCAGTAATCTGCATTTCAACAAGCCCTCCAGAAATTTCTGATGAATGCTGCAGTTTGAGAATCACTGTTTCTCACCAATAAGGTTTCTTGCTTTGGGGAACTGTTGTAGTTTCCTGGGGCTTCCATAAAAAGTACTATGAACTGGATGGCCTAGAACAACTGAGACTCACTGTCTCACAGTTCTAGAGGTTACATGTCTAAAATCGAGGTGTCAGCTCCTTCTGAAGCCTGCAGGGGAATGCTTCCTTGCATCTGCCTCCCTTCTGGTGGTTTGCCAGCTCCCTTTGGCTTGTTTGAACTCTAGATACATCACTTCAATCCACCAGCTTCAGCTGTTGTTCTCCACTGTCTTCACATCATCTTCCCTGTGGGTGTGTCTGCCTCTGTGACCAAAGTGCTCCTTTTTATAAGGATTCCAGTCATATTAGACTAGGGCTTATCCTAAGACTTCATTTTAACTTGATTTCCTCTGTAAAGACCCTACTTCCAAATAAGGTCACATTCTGATGTACGGAAGGTCAGGACGTCAACATACTGGCAGTGGGATACAATTTAACGGATAACAGAAACCATCCTCTGCTGTTCAGTACAAGGGACTGAAAATGTCTGGGGGATCCAGGTCTACCATTGTGCAGATATAGCCCCCAGTCCCACTGGAAATGCTAACGATCTGTACCTCTGCTAGGCTTCGTGGCAGATCCTTGGCAGCCATGCAATCTCACGTTCTCCTGGCCCCTCTGAGCGGCCAAGCACTCGCAAGGCACCGTGAGGAGCAAGAACCTAGAAGCAATTTAGTCTCAAATAATCTGCTCACCTGCCCCTTTTTCCTGATATGTATGTCATTAAACAATTATTTTTTAATTGAGGACTAATACTGTAATGTGCTGGCCACCCAACTGCCAGTCCTAATCCTCTGTTGTGACCTTACATTTCTTTGAACCTCAAATTTCTCAGCTGCAAACTGAGGGACTTGGATGAACTGTTCATAATGTCCCTTCCAGCTCCAAAAGTCTACAACTAATTGACATTAAACAAAATTCCCATTTCAGAATAGCAAGTTCCCTCCTCTATCATTAAATAAATCAGTGTTACTTTGGACAGTATGTCCATAGTTAATCAGTCAGTCAATGTCTGATTGTCAAATATCTATCATAAGCAAAGCATTTTGTCCTCTTTTTACAATGCATTTGAGTTAAGTGAACCCATTGGTGACTACTTCAAATAAAACTCTTGAAGCATCTATGGTCAGAAATTAGGGGATTTCCCACCCCTGGATGCACCAGGAAGGGGTTTGGGCAGGGAGACACTGTACAGTGTGGGTCAGCTTCTGTGCTGTGGGTGCATGGTTATGAATATTCCAACATGATAACTCTCCCCCAGAAAACCCACCACATAATCCAGGGCTAAGTTTCCACCCTGTTCCAGGGTTCTAACTCCAATTGACTCAACTTCAAACGAAGGATAGCTTGTTTGGCCAAATACCCATGGAGCATCGGTTTCAGGAATGTGACATGCTGTTAAACCACAGCCGTGAAAGCCTGTGGCTGCTGAGATTTTCCAAGGATGAAAGTTTCACTTTTCAAAGAAAAACATGGCACCGCGAAGCTGGAGAGATATAAGGTGATGGTGCCGATTGGCCCCAAGAAGTTGTCTCTCCCAAAGAACATCCACTACGTGTGAGTGTGTTCTGGGGGAGGGGAGAGAGGAACATGAGTATGGGCTAAACTTACAATGAGACAGAGTTCCTGCTCAGCTTTTCAGAAAGCAGAAAGAAAGGACAGTTGGGCAGAGTCCAGGGTCAGCACGTGGCATCACAGAGGCACCGGGGAAAGTTGCAAGGTGTCATCACAGAAGCCAGGCTGTATGGATGGTCAGCATGGCACAGCTGGGAGGCCTGGGGATGCAGACACACGAGACGCACTGGGAGCACAAGGTCACAGGGCAGGAGAGAGTTTCCCCAGAAACCAACTCAGGGCTCTCAGTGTCTCTGTGAGGTCATATGCCAGGCACCCTGGGCTCCCACCTCCATATCTGACTCGGGTTTGGCAGAACAGTCACCAAGGACTTGGAATGCAGGAGGGTGGACATCTGTCTCCCTAGACTGGAGTTCATCTGCATTTCAAAGTAAAGTAAGTATCCAAGGAACTGAATTAATTGAGAATCAAATCTCAGGGAATCACAACTCTTTAATTTGGAAGGGACCTTGGGGATCATTTAGCCCAGCTTCTCCCTCCATGTCAGATTTGTTATGACCACCTAGTTATCCAGCTTCTCCTTGGATGCCTCCACTGACAGGAATCTTGCTCCCTCACAAAGTAGCCTGTGTGATCATCAAAGGGCTCTAGTGTCTCAAAGGTGTCTCGAGTTGTCATGTTGTCCTTGTAGGGTTCCAGCACCTCCTTCCTCCTGACTTTCCCTCTTGAGTTCATGCTCTGCCCCTCAGAACAGGTCTAAACCTGTATTTTCTACAACAGCCCTTTAACTCTTTGAAGATGGGGCCACCATGACCTCTCTAAACATCCCCAGTGCCCTGCACAGTGCTTTTGTGGAATAGCTCCTGGACCCGGTTAAGGCATCTGAACACTGACTAATATGCCCGCCTCTTTCGAAAAACATGCTCCCTGCTCCCCCAAAACTGAGAGCCATTTTCCAAGGAGAGTGAGAGCATTGCAGGTCAGAATGTGGGCAGTATGTGGGCAATGTGGCTACTTCAGGAACTGAACGATGGGGGTCAACCCAGCGCTGGAAGACCCTTCCAGAGGGGCCCGGCAGCCTTGGCCAGGCCTGAAGCTGAGAACTTGGTAAACCCTTGCATGGTCTACAGCCTCTCACTGTCTGGAGTAAAAGCAGGCCATGGGCCAGAGTCTGTGGACATTAGATTTCAGGAACACTGGTGGAGAAAGCCACTGGGCCCTGAGCTGGGCATAGAAGGTAACAGCCCGCCCCCTTGTGGGCCTCGGGAGGGTGGCAAGGTGCAAAAAGCACCCTGAGCCCTCACAGATGAGGGGCCTTGGGGGAGCGGCCACTCCCTGGCATTGCTCCTGTTTCACCAGTTGCCTCTCTGGGCCTGCAAGAGAATTGATCTGGACTGTCACAAGGCAGGGGCGTGGTAGCAAGGGACACAAAGAAAGTTAGGAGGTGGAGACTCCTAGGTCCAGTTGTCTGGCAACAGAAAGTTGGAGAGAAATCAGGCAAGTGCTATTAACTGTTAAAAAAAAGGGAGGAAAATAAGGCAGCAGGAGGGCTTTCCTTATTCTGCCACTCCCTGGGTGGCCCCAGGGCAACTCACAGTCCCTCCCTGGGCCTCCCAGGGCTGAGCTAGGTGAAGGCTACAATCCCTCCTAACGCTTTTGCATTAGAGGCCAAGCTGGAGGCTTTCATATGCCAGTGCTGATAACGGCCTGTCACTGGTGGTACCACACCCATGACTGAAGAGAAGAGGGGACAGGAGGCAGCCAGGGCAAAGGGCAGGTATGGAAGAGAAGGCAGAGGGCACCAACTTGGCCAGCTCGGCAAGCCCATCAAGGCCCTGGGGAGCACAGCGCCCTTCCATCACTGTGCCATGCACCTGGAGCCCCAAAGCCAAGTTTAAATCTAGAATTGAGCTCCTCCTGAAGCATCTCCACTGGGTGATGGATGGACCCTGACCCAGAGGGGCTTGTGCCCTAAACATGCTTGCCCCAGATAGATGGGACCCAGGCTACTTTAACATCCACACAGGGATTCTGCCTCACACGCATACACTGTCTTTACTCAGCATTAAGTGAGGTATGAAAGATCGTGCTTTTAAAGTATTTTCGAGGTAAATTCCGCACTACTCTGTAATTGATGAGTGTAATTGGCCTAAATGTAGCCCTGGGAATGCAATCCAGAAACACTTTCCTCTAAGCTCTCCAGATACAAAATAAAGGTGGATTTTAAAAATTGAATTATATGCTAAAATGGCTCAAATTTATTTCTGCACTATGTTCAGAGACACGTGGTCATGGAGTCACCAAAAACATTGTTTTGCAATGCTAACTGTCCTCGGACAAAATGAAAAGTATTGAAACCCTTGAAAAATGGCCTTGTATGTATTATCTGAACTAATGTCCTCAGGCTAGCGTGCTCCTAGTTGGAATGATGGGGCGGGGAGGGAATGTTGGAGGAGTGGGGGAAGGTCATCTTTTGCACAGTACTCTCAAGCTTTGGCTGAAACTCAATAAGTCTGTAATTTCTCATTTAAAAAAGAGACATTAGAAGGTTATCACAAGGCATGACAAGTTATTATGTGAACATCCCTTAAAAATCAGAGGATTCCAGTCCTAAGTACAATCCATTTTCTACCTAAAAACTAAAATCAGGTAGAACATGTAATTCTAATTGTAGACAGAACCCTTCCCAAACACCTATTTAGACCACCCAGTTTCTGCAGCATTGCCAAATTCTAAAATTGTAATGAAAATTTTAAAGTCCAAACCTACAAGCCATCAGAGGTTCAGTAAGCAGATTGTGCCATTTCAAAACTGCAAATGTGCTTGCATAAGCAAGTCACCAGGGCTAACCTTTCTGGATTGAGAGTCTGGCCTTCAGTTCAGAACATGGCTATGCCAGGGTCAGAAATGTGACAAAACTGTGCTTTCACGGAGGTTAGCCAAGGTTCACAGGGTCATGACTGGGCCATTTTATCAGTCATGTCAGGCTCACACCCTATTGCCTGGCATAGATAAAAACTTTATCTGTCAGCTTGCTAAATCTACTCCTGCCTTATTTTCAATAAAGAAAACCTGGACTAGCTTATCTAAACCAGAGCTGGGCCTTTACCAGTAATGTTTTCATATGCAACTTCTGAATAAAGGAAATATGCCAGGATTTGGGGTCTTATTTTAGTCAACAACTGTCCATAATCGAGTGACTGGCTTTGTCTTACCTAATACCTTCACTTCAGAAAAACAGTTCTTGCGCTTTGTGACAACATGGATTTATTATCTTTATTAAATGTAAGAAGTTTATGGTTGAAGGTGTTATGTTAGAATATGAGAGTTCTCCAGCTGTCACCTTTTCAAATTCATCTTTTCCTAAAGTAAAGCAAGCAAACAAAAGCTCTAAAATAAACTTCGATCAATTTTCCAAATAAGGACTCTAAATTACCATGGAAAAACTTGCAAAGTTACCTTTAGATTCACACACCTCCACAATATGTGTATTTTCTAGTACCTGTTAAGAGAAAAAACAGCTAGTTTCTTCCTCACAGAAAATAAACATGTACAGATGACAAATAAGGGCAGGCATGTAGACATCGAGAAATCTGGTTGAGATTCAAATATAAAACCAATGAGTTTTCCCTCTTAAATGCAAAACCAGTAAGACTCTTAAATGCAAGACAAGCACCTTCAAATTTTACTTTATTTATAAACCATTCAAATTCATCATTTTAATATTTAAAGATTGTGGTACTGTAGTAGAGACACATAAATATTATAATATAAATTTAGAAATTAAATACAATATAATCAACATGACATTATGTAAAAATTCATATGTACACTTCAAATAAGTCCGAAGTCCTGGCCTTTGCACCCATCAGGTTTCCCCCTGAAAACGAGTGAACCTTGCCGGGAGATCGTCCACAGGGTACACGGTGGGACTGGTTTTCATAGTAGGAGGTCCATTTAGAAGCTGCCAGTCACAATGCCTGGCCAGCTCCACTGTAAATATTTTGAGAAGAATTTTTGCAAACTCTTTCCCTACACAGCTTCTAAGGCCTCCTCCAAACGGTATGAAGCTGAACCTGGACGCATCCTCTGGGTGAGGCAGCAGAAATCGGTCAGGATTAAATTCCTCCTTGTTGGTGAAGATATCTGCCACATCGTGAGTATCACAGATACTATAGATAACATTCCAGCCCTTGGGAATCTGGTATCCCTGCAAAAGATTATGAAGTCTCAAAGGTTGACAAACTGGAATTTAACTTTCAACAACCAAAAGCTATTACTGATATCCTTGGTCGAGTTATGAGTTGAAAGAAAGGGGGAGGGTCAGGGGCACTCTGGAGGGAAAGAAACAGACATGCAGTTTGCTGAAATGTGTGTCCACTTGGGGCAGCACTATGTTATTAAAAGCATAGGAAATTTAAGCCAATGCAGAGGGAAGCAAGGGGAGATTTAAAACCACAACAAAAAAGGACGGAGAGAAAAGAGAACTTTTAACTTACATTTAATTCAAAAGTCTTAAGAGCAACCCGAAACCCTCCTGGAACTGGGGGGTTCAGTCGAAGGGTCTCTTTAATAACGCACCCTATGTATTTAAGTTGTTCCAAAATTTCCACATCCAACTTATTGTCTCGATTGCTCTTGCAAAGTAAACCCTATCAAAACAGTCATACAGAGGTGAACAGTTATCTTGTGGTCCAATAAAATCAGCAGACGTAAACAGGGCTTAAGTGGCGGCTAGACCCAAAGGGCCCCTGTGTTGGGAGTGTGAGGGGGAAACAGTGGTCATTTGCCTCCACCCCTTGGCCAGAATCCACTATCTATTTACAATTCCAGAAGAATGCTGCTCACCAGTTAGAATACCTGAGCTTCTCCATGGCCCCTCATCACCACAGCTGCCCCCTAAGAGTCCCCTGCCCTTGGACACACAAATCCAAGAAAGTGGGACCTATCTGAAAATCTCCAAGGTCCTGTGAAAGTGGAGTAGGGGTAGGAATACAAGGTCAACCCCCCCACACACAGTGGGATCACAGCTCAAGACTCCTTCCTTTTTATTCGAAAGCTAATTCTCTTTCCCACCCACCCTTTGACCCTGTACTTTCAAAATACTCAAGGAAGGCAGCACATTTATTGGGAAGTTGGCTAGGGAGCAGCTGGATTTCTTAAGTTAATAAGGAACCCCTACCTTACTCTTCAGCTCCTCTCGAACTTTCTGGAGAACATGGGGGTAGAGCCCCAGATAAGTGATCAGAGATGTAGCTGCACTGGCAGTGGTTTCGTGTCCTCCAAAGAGGAGTTCAGTTGAAGATTGCTTTAGTGCCTAAGAATGGAATGATAGGAACCCTTTTTACAAGTCTGCATGCAATTTTACAGAGCAATTACTCAGAACCCAACTGAGGGTGGAGGGGGAAGATGAGAAGGACTAAACCTTTGCTGACAGAAAGTCAAGGAAAGCAACATTATCAAACAAAATGCAAAGTCCCTTCAGTTCAGTTAGAGCAGGTAGGCCAGTAAGATCCCACCCTACTCGGAGCTTGATTTAAAACCCTAGTTAGTTGTATTAAAATCGCCCACCACTTCTTTACATTTTGCAAATTCCAACTTTCCCTTTAAAACCTTAATGGGCTAGAGGTCGCTCCCAGCTCTGCTACAGCCTCTGCCCACAGCTCCCCCCGACTGGTGTCTCCACCTTCCAGGCCCCATTCCCGAGGTATGGGCGTGCTGCCCACTCTGGGAAGCTGAGCGGCAGGCAAGCACTTTGGAAACCTCGGGAACCAAGCTAGGAAAGCCAGGGGACCAAACTCCGCAGTGCCTCTGCTGAAGCTGCCACTCACCTGCATGTCCAGCCTCTCTCCCCTCTCCCACGAGTGCTCAATCAACAGCTGAAGCGCATCTTTGCAGCCCCCGCCTGTCTCGGCCGCCTGCAGCCCGCAGATCTTGGCGCGAATGTTCTCTTCAATGCGCGCGTGGATTAGGTTCCGCGCCCTCATCCCCTGAGCGCAGAGAGCACACGCGGATAAGCAGAGGTCCCGCACCCGCGCCCCGGGGTCCCTAGCTCTGCACCCTGCATGCCACCGTTACCCGGTACAGCCCGCTGAAGGGCACATCGATGGGCAATGAGAAGAGATTGCGGGTCATTTCCTCGAAGGCCTCCACCAGCTGCTGCTCGGCGTCCCCGCCGCTCGCCAGCCGAGGCTCGCAGCCCAGCAGGATACGCATGGCGATGCGGAACATGAGGCGCTTCACCTGGGGGTACACCAGGAGGCCGCGGTCGCCGCAGCTCAGCCACTGCTCCAGGCAGTTGCCCACTTCCTCGGCGATCACTGGCACGTAACACTGGAGCGCCTCGCGGCTGAAGGCCCGCATAATCACCTGGGCTCCGAGGAGAGAAGGGTGCTGAAACCGGGCGCCACACGCCCCTCTCGTGCCAGGGTCCCCTTCCAGTCAGCCCCCACCCCGCCAGACCCAAGGCACTTCCTGCCTGGGAAAGCTACACTGCGCTTGAGCGGCTCCAAGCCAATGTCTCCAGCAGCTAGCGCTCAGCCAGCATCTATCTGCCTGAACCACTCCGGCGAACTAGGTCCCCCTTCCTGTGCTGGCGCTGCCATCCCCGCCCTCACCTTCTTGCGCTGCTTGTGCGAGGAGTCGTGCAGGTTGGAGAGGCAGCCGGAGCCCAAGATGGTGCGCACCGACGCTGGCCAGTGGACCGACACTAGTCGGTGCTCCCCGAGCAAGATGCGCCGCACGTTGGCGGCGCCCATCACCCGCACTGTGGGCCGCCCAAACAGATGAGTCTTGTAGATGAAGCCGTATTTCCTGCGCTTCATCTGCAGGAACTTCCTTCGCTACGAGACCGGAGAGGAGGGCGTGAGGGGGCGCCGGGGAGCGCCGCGCCTCCAGCTAGTCCCGATCTTAGCCCATCACTTCCCTCTCTGGGGCGCCTACCCGGGCTTCAGTGGAGGCTCGGAACCGAGTCAGGCTCGGAAGACTCATCTTGTCCCTCCCCAAGCTCCCTTACCTGTAGCACCATCTGCAATGTTTCTCCAAAGAAGGGGAAGCCCATAGTTCCGGGGGGCAAAGGGAGGGCGCAGCTGAGGTCGCGGCTGCTCACGCAGTACAGGTCCCAGAGCTTAATCGCGGCCAGGAAGAGCAGCAACGGGAGCACGAAAGTGCAGAGCGCACTGGCCAGCAACGCCGGGAGCCCCATGGCACGCCGCGGCCTCCCACGCCACCTGCCGCCGCCGCCAGCGCTCCAAACCCTGCCGCGCGCCGGCTTTATAGGCGGCCCAGGTTGCTGCTCACGTTACCTTGGTCAAATTAGCTCACCCAAAGTTCATCTTTAATTGCGGATTGGGCCCCTGGCTCCTCCCTCCGCGAGGCGCTGCCCAAAATCTTTAACCGTTTGTTCCGCGCCAAGGCAGAGGCGGCGCGGTGGCAGCTTCCTCCGGAGCGCGCCTCCTGGGGTGAGGGGCTAGAAGCAGTCTGCCTCCCCAGTACAAGATGTGCGGAGCTCCGAGACATTGGCAGGGGCCGACCGGAGCTCCAGGGAGTCGGAACTCCGAGCCCTGGGCTTTCTGGCGGGCTCTTAGGATTCCTCCGGCCCGCTACGACGGGAGGTCGCAGCCGAGAGCTGCCTTCACTAGCTTTACATTTACAGGCACTGCGTGGGCTCCCCTCCACCTGCTGGGGGAAGCAAAGGAAAAAGCGTTCAGGGAACGACCAGCGGCCTCGCCCCACAGGTGGGCAAATTGAGGTCCAGAAAGCAGAACCAAAAGCAGGCCTCCCGACTCTTCCGAAGATCCCACAGAAAAGCCCAGAGCCAGAACCCAAGCGAGAGCTGCGCGAAATCAGGCATGATCCGCGGATCATAAATCCCAGCTCTGCAATCCTCTCAAGAAGGCCAGCACTCGTCAAGGCTTGGAAGGTCCTACTAAAGAGTTCAAGAGAGCCTCAAGTTCCCTCAGGACTCCAGGTGCTACCCTGCAGAAGCCTGAGCCCCAACTCTGCGCCCCAGTAGGGGACCGCAATTCATCCGCAGCTCCGCAGCCAGCACCCTGCAATCTGGCCACTGCTGGCCGGCTTCCGAGGGCCGTGGGGCTTGCAGCCCCAGCTAGGCTGAGGGAAGAAGGTCCTCAGCCCTAGGAGGGTAAGTGGACAGAGAGGAAGAAAAGCCTGCCAGTCTGGGCTCCGAGGCCCGGCTCCATCTCTTCTTGCATGACCTTGGACAAGTCACCACACATCCTCCCTGTTCCTCCTCCTCAATATGGAGGTGATCATACCCGACCTGTCTGCACCTCTGAACAGCTGTGAGTTTCCAAAAGCGGCTTCTGGTTGCAAATACGATCCCTAGCTCGGCGCACGCTAGGCGAAGTTACTAGGGTGACCTGAACTCTGGGCACTGTAGCCCACCTCCACTCTCCCAGCCCCCACTCCGCGTAAAGCCACGCAGGTGAGCGATCCTAAACCTAGGCTTCTGCCGGCCGCTGATGGGAGTGTTGAGGAAATCTGTACTGGGAAGCAGGTCTTCGGGATTTTGCCCAGCTACAACCAGCCGCTACTGCAGCTAATGCCAGGATCTCGGACACTGCAGGAAGGCACGTGCGCTCCCCGCCAGCCCGGCCCACTTGCTCCCTTGGTTTGAGCGCTGAACGCACCAGAGGCGCCGAAAATGAAACAGAATGATGTCCATTTGTTTAATACTGAACTCTGCGTACGTCGCACGCCTTGGAAAGCGTCCTTTGGAGATGGGAAACCCTTTGATCCTGAGAGCTGTTAAATATGTGACCCTCCCGCGGTGGTCCCCAAAGCCGGAGTGATCGGGAAACGTGTGCGGAATCGTAGGGACGACTGCACAGTCCCCGCAACTCCCCAAACCCTGTCGCCCCAGGACTTGATTTGGAGATTGACATTTTCCCCATAACCCAACTCCGAATTTCAGAAGCTCTGGGGAAGAGCTCCTTGTCATTTCTTTCCCCAGTGTCTCCCAGTGTTAATTCTTCTAACGATTTGGCTGTAAACAGTGCCAGCCAACTTCTGGGTACCGGCAGGAACGGGGGCGAGAAGCGAGAGAGGTAATTCTCAGAAATCCTGGGCCCGCCCCCTTCTGGACAGTGCCTGCCGCCGGTGAGCAAAGCTAGCGGGCGGGGGCGTGACCTGGGGCCCATTCCCAATCCTCCGGCCTGACCCGCCTGTGACCTCTGCAGGCCGGACCGTGACATCCGAGTGAACTCTGCAGGGCCACCTCGCCAAGTTCAGCGCGCGCCGTGTCAGAAGATGAGCGGGGACTGCGCGCTGAAAATTGCCACAGGGGTAAAAAATGTTTTAATCTATCTGCCCATCGAGACCCGCGGGGGCATCCGGCGGGGGCGACCGGCAGGAAAGGATTAAAGAGGGGAGTTAAGATCATTAAAGAACATCTTGAAGAGAGGAAGGGGTCAATAAATTACCAGCCCAATAAGAACTTTGATCTAGAAACTTTGCCAAGCTTTCTTGGGTGGTTGTGGATGGGGAAAGGGGGGTGGTTCACTGGAAAGCAAAATGTTTCCAAGATGTTTACACAACAGCCTCGCTGTTGCTCAGGGCCAGGAGATGGAGAGTGAGAGCCCAGGGCTAGACTGCAGTCAGGTGTGTTGGGCAGCTGAAGCAGCCTCCTCTTTCCTCCCATCTCTAGAGGGCTCTATACCTGCTATTCCTCTGCTTGGGGACACCCCTCTCTCAGGTCACAGCTGGCTGCTTACTCCCAAAGGCGAATGTCGCTTCCTCAGAGAAGCCTTCCCCTCGCACCCTGCCGAGTTTAGCCCCAGGCACTCCGTATTACAGGCATGTTTTATTTTTTCAGCAGCACTTACCACCATGGGACATATTCTTACTCTTGTTTGCTAGTTTATTTATTGTCTACCTCCTTCCTGAGCATATCGAATCCAGGAGGGCAAGAACCACAACAGCCCCTTCCTCAGAGAATCTGGAGCTACTAAAACAGGAGCTCAGATATTCCCTCCTCAAATTACTGAAAATGATGTAGCAGTGGGAAATTAGAATAAAATTGGAGCTACCCCCACAGGCGCTTATAGCTAGTATATATCCCAGAGCAGGTAAACCAGGTCTCCTGGCCCCAGCTACACAGTCAGGGCTCCCTACCTGTATTTATCTTCTCTCCCCAAATCAGAATGTATCCCAAGCGTTAGTCCTCCCACCATCTCACCCCAGTGGAGCCTCTCAGCCTGGGCTGTTGTCTCTGTAGCCTCAGGAGCACCCTGAGGGCAAGCTCCAGTTTTGCCACTTCTACTGACTCCAGTTCTTGCAGAGCCCATGGCCTGGCGCCAGGGCTGTGGTCAGCAGTGGGTGATGAATTGCCCTGGGTGGGGGTTATAGTGGTGTCAGCCAAGCTGGGGAGGGCCTGCTGAGCTCTTGAGCTACCGACCCTGCCAGTGCCTGCTGCTTTCCCCTTTCCTTCTGGCCCCGGAATTCACCTTAAGCATAAGGTCAGGAGGGCACCAACTTCCTTCTGGTTCACTAAGGGGTCAGCTCAGGCCTGGGCGGCAACTTCCCTGGCTTACCCATCATGTCCAGCTGTGCTGGCCTGTCTGAAGATGGGTGGCACCTTGCAGAGGGCTGTTGGGAATGATGACACTGGAGGCTCTTGGCTTTTGATTTAAACCCTGGTGGGAACCTCTGTGCTGGAAAGGTCCAGAAGGATTCATTAAACCAACCTGGGGATCACTATGAAAGGACAAAAGGGCAGAACCCTACATGGTGGCACAAGCCCAAAGGGTAAAGAAGGGAGGAAGTGGAAAAGAGCACTGGCCAAGGAGTCCAGAAGCCCTTTGCTGGCTCCTCAGGGAAGTTCATCTCAGTTTCTCCTCTGTAACAGAGGAGGTGGAGGTAGTAAATAGTAGGTCCCTGTAGCCAGCTACCACAGAGATGATTTGCAGCCCAGATCTCAGTGCTGTGCTCAGGAGGAAAGTCTCAGTAGCCTGGGCAGCAGAAAGCCCCAACTCCTGGTCCCTCTCTGGGCATTACTCTGGGGTGGGTCTTTCTTGGGCCACCCCACACCTTTCCACCAGAGAGCAGCTGCCCAGCTAAGTCCTAGCCTCTTCATTCAACTGCTGCCAGGAAACTTTATTTCTTGACCTTCCTGTTCTTGGTGCAAATACCAAACCTCTCTGATTACGTCTCAGTCTCCCATGAAAATAATCCAGCCTTTGAGACATCTCCGTGTGGCTATTCTCCCTGTATAAGTAGGAAGATTGAACGCATTCTTGAAATAAATTTTTCTTATTTAATAAGTTGCCAGCAGAATCCGGTGATGTGGAGCGTTAAGAGCTCTGGGAAGCGCCCATAGTTCTGAGTTCCCCCGCCATGGCAGAGTGGCCACGTGCAGCAAGCGGAGGCCAGCTGCCCGGGGTCTTCCGTTGGGTACCTTATTGGTGTCTTCCCAAGGCCCAAAGCCAGGCCAGGGACGCCCTCCCAGCATCCCCACTTCCTCACAGGGTTGCAGGTCCAGACGCGTTTGCTGGATCTCTGGCACCGTCCAATCCTCCCTTGGGAATCCTCCCATGGCAATCTTCCCCGCGGCGCCTCTATCCTGCACTCTCCCGGGCTTGGTGCGGGAAGACGAGGCCCCATAGTTCCTACTGGAGATCTGTCCCCTCAACCCCTGCTTTGAGATCCTGGGAAGGGGTTGAGAGACTTGGCCCATGACCTTCCCTTCCTCAGGACGCGGAGCGCAGAAGGCACCTTTCCATAAGTCTGGGCGCTTCTCCCGCACAGTGGCAGGGTGGCTTACGCTCCTTGTCCCCGAGTCCGGCACGAAGCCGCATTCGGCAGACTGTTGAACGAGTGAGCAAGCGCCGGACCCAGCACTGGGGAACCGCAGAGGGGCGGCGCTGCGAGCGCGTCGTTGGCACTGGCCAAGTCCCGACCCGCTGCAGAGGGTCAGAGGCGTAGCCCATCTCGCACGGCAGAAGGCGCAAGCGGATGGAAATAGAGTCGAAGCCCGTCCACCGGGTGCACGATGGGCACGGTCTGCATGGCGGGGAAGGCAGGCGTGGCCAGTTCCCAGCGCGCCGTGCGCACTAGCTCCACCGCGAGCAGCTGGAGCACTGCCTGCGCCAGCTCCTGGCCGAGACAGCCGCGCGCTCCTCCGCCGAAAGGGATGTAATGGAAACGGCCGGAGGCGCGCCGCGCATCCTCGCCCGGCGCGTGGAAGCGCTCGGGGTCGAAGCCCTCAGGCGGGCTGCGGTACACTGCGGCCGTCTCGTGCGTGTCCCGGATGCTATACATCACGCTCCAGCCCTTAGGGATCTGGTAGCCCTGTGGGAGGGAGGAGACCTGCCTGACCACAAAGAACTTGGAAACCCGACCTGAACCGACCCTCCACCCCGGGGTCATCCAACAAGCTTCTGAAAACCTGCAGGAAAGCGCGTCTAACCCAGAAGCTAGGGCACAGCTCTAGGTTCCAGTCCCAGCTCCTTCTCTGGGGAGCTATTTGACCTTGAACTAGATATTCAATCTCTCTGAACCTTGGTTTCTTAATTGATAAAATGAGAAAAGTGCCCATTTTGTTGTGAGGATAAAATAACGGGTCTGGCATATATATTAGTGGTCAGTGAATATGTTCTATTATTATTATTTGTATTTCAGTGTCATGTTTTTGCTTTCCCTTATCTTCTGACATTAGATCAGGAGACCTAAATTCTAGTCCTGTGCCTACTCGCTCCCTGGACCGAACAACATAAGTAACAGGGACCCCCATTTCTCTATGATCAGCAAAATTACAAATCTCTTCTTTGCTTCTCTATCCTCCCCATTCATCAGCTGTACAATAATGTTCAGGTCTGGTAGCCACACTTTAAGAAGGTGCACATGAGAATTAAACTGGGGAGTCTTAAAAATGTTGGAAGATAGTTTTCCTGTTCCCTCTGCCCACCTCCAGCTTTTTCAACTATTCCACATTTTGATGAGTCTTCCAGCGCCTGACTGTCCTGCTTCCCTTGCCTCAACAGGCCGCAGGGTATCTACTTGGAGGCTCTCTACAAGCAGGCAGATCTTGAAGTCACCAAGGAGCTTTCTCTCCTCTCTGAGCGTCAGTTTCCCAGTGGTAAACTAGAGGATGGTTAAGACCCCAGTCCTCTGCCCTCCCTGGTGGACTTGTGCTCCTTTCCCTGTTTCCCTAAGGTCTTGTAGGGCACCCCAGCACCTGCAGAATGAAGTCTGAATTTCAAAAGGCAGCATCCAAGATACTTCTATACACCTCACTAATCCACCCACCTTTGGGTTGTCCCCTCTCTGTAGTGTGCTGTCCCCATCCTAACCCTTCATTGCTTCAGCTCAGATGCCAGTCCCCAAAATGCTTTGGTGTCATTCAGCATTAGAGATCACACTCTTCCTTACACCATAGTTTGGGATGAAACAGTTGACCCTGGCCCCCTTTCTCTCCATGATGATATCTTCTGGAACAGAATCCCAGTCCTTACATAGCCTTCAAACCCTGGTGTGCAATGCACAATGGATGTTCACTGTTTAAAAGTCAGGGAAGGAGGTGCCCACTCCCTGCCTGGAGCCTCACAGCCGCTAAGCTGGGACAGAAGGAGAGTGTAGTCACAGCCATTCAGGCCAGCACCCCCAGTCTGGTGATGCTAGGTGCTCCACTGCCTGATGATGTCACTGTACCCACAGTCCCGGCCACATCTGGAGTGTCAGAGCTGGAAGAGACCAAGACAGTGTCCTTTCACAGAGTAAACTGAGGCCCAGAGTGAGGAGGGAATTGTCCAATGTCTTACAGAGATGGAGCCAGGCCTAAACCTTAACCTTCTTGCCCAGCCCAAACCAATCTGATTAGAGCATTGAGAGTCTCCTGTACCATGGCCCCAGTTCCCTGGGATTCAATCTTAGCCTGGGCTCTGGAGGTAAAGGCAATCGGCTCCTTCATCTTGTGAAGGAGACAGAGGGGTGAAGTATGGGACAGTGTGGGGTTCTCTTTGTTCCCCAGCCAGATCACTGGCGAAGAGGGGAGTACTGCGTGGAGAAAAGTTTTTTTTACTCTAAAACCAGTTTCTAATTGAGTTGATCAACCCGCACCTCTGACAAAAGCTTAAGTGCACCGCGTCCCTAACCATGTTGGCTGACCCTCAACCGTGGATCTGCGTAAATGGAATAGAGCTCAGCCCATTTTACAAGCGGGAAAGCAGAGGCTCTGAGAGAGGAAAGGACACCTCGCCGTCCTAGTCCCCCGCCCTCCCCCCGCCAGGGCACCGCGGCAGGCGGCAGGAAACCGGCGGCGGACGGGCGCGGCACACTTACGTCGAGCTCAAAGGTGCGCAGCGCCGTGCGATAGCCCCCGGACACCGGCGGCAGGAGGCGCAGCACCTCCTTAACCACGCAGTCGACGTAGTGCAGATGGCCCAGAGCCGCTAGGCTAAGGTCCGGCTCGCAGTCGCAGTCGGCCGGTGGCCCCGCGCCGCCCGCCGCGGCCCCCGCCGCGCAGCCGCACGCGCGCCCCAGCCCCTGCGCAGCCAGCTCGTGCCGAATCTTGGCGACGGCCGCGGGGTGCTGCAGCAGCAGGAGGACGAGGGACGTGCTGGCACTGGCCGTGGTGAAGAAGGCGGCGAAAAGGAGCTCCACAGCTGACTCCTGCAAGACAGCCGGTCTGCGCTGAGTCAGCCTGCGCGACCCTGGCCGCAAGGCCCACGGCCGAGAACCGCTGCGCAAAGGCCGGAGAGCCGGTGTGCGTTACTGGAGCGGCTACGTGCGCGGGTTCCGGGGTCAACTGAATCCCCAATCTGCCACTTGAGAAAGCCACACATAGCAAAGGACAAACCCAGGATCTATCCACTGGCCTTGGGACGGTTCCCAGGGATAATACTAGGATTTTATTCTGTGCGCTCTTTGTGCTAACGTGTGTTAACTCATTCGATTCTCATCCCAACCCTGTGAGACACAATTACCACACCTCCAAGAGGGGCTCAAAGCCCCTACAGCTGGTAGTCCCAGCAGCTGGCTCACGAGTCAGTGCTCACAACCACCTGATGCAGCCTGCAGCCCAGCTGGGCGTCCTACAGCGACTACCCTGCCTTGCAACGTTGGAAGGCACCTGCAGGGACAGTCCCAGCCTCGCCCCCAGGCAGGCAGCAGCACCTCCCCCTGCTTAGTAGAGTGGTCCCAACAAGTGACTGAACCTCTTCCTGGTCTGCACTGCCCAGGAAGGACAGGGGAAGGGCCTGCTTGTTCACCCTCCAGTCCCCAGCACTCACTGCCTACCTCTGCCCCAACTCCGCATGTGACTTCCTTCCTGGCAGCACCCACCGTTTGCGTTTATACACTGACTGGTGTGAGCAAAGGATGAATACCCATCCCTGCACCTCAAGGGCAGGGGTCTGTGTTCTGTTCATTGCTATATCTCAGTGCCAGCATGGAGCCTGACACCAAATAGGTGCATTATATTTGTGGAGTGAGTGAACTGGTCCATGGCCTGCCCTGGACAAGATAGGTAGCTGGTACAGAGACCTTGGGGCCCCAACATCCTCCCTGGTCAGGTCTAGTCTGCCTGGCCTGCCCCAGAGGCCCAGACCAGAACTGAAGATTCCTGGCCAGTGGGTCTCTTCCTGAGAAACTGGAGAGTGTTGTCACCCTCTCCCCAGCCCTATTAAGGCAGAGAGACCATCTGCTCCTTTCCACATGGCTCCCCTTCACAGCCTGTAACTATTCCTGTCTATGGGCTCTCCCAGTACTCATGAGCCCAGTGCTCATCTGCTTCTAACCCCCTTGACTCTTCCAGATCTCACCACCCAGGAGTCAGAGGTTATTAGCCCCATTGTCAGAAAAGAAACTAAGGCTGAGCCCCACCCTTTTATGACTGGGGGAAAGTGGAAAATTGAGGCCCAGAGAAAAGATGGGAGATGCTTTTATAAAGGTCGAGGTGTTTCCATTTCTAACTTTCCCCTGCCCCCCAACCTCTCCACTCCTTTTTAGCTTCTCAACCAGGTCCCATCCTTACCTCCATTGCATGTGCTCTATGCATACATGAGGAGGGCTCTATTTCTCTGGGAGATCCCGCAGTAGCAAAACCAGCAGGTAGAGGTGCCAGGTGCCAAGGTGGCTCATGGAAGGAGCGTGTCAATTTTAGGACAAAGAGGGAAGCTTTCAGGGAGGGTGTGAAGTTTGACCCTGAGCCTTTAGGGTTCATAGTAAAAGGAGTGAGAGAGGCTTCATAGGCAGGGGGACAGCAAAGGCCAAAAGCATGGAGTGCCAGAAAAGGGGAAGAGGGCAGCAGAGCTGTCGGTGGCCAGAACCTGTAAGGAAGGGCCTAGAATTCATGCCTTCTACGCTTCCACTGAAAGGCAGGGTGACTGGCCCAAGGCCACAGAGCTAGTGGGTATGGGTGAGCACAACTGGAACTCAGGTCTCCTCTTTCTCTTCACTCTGAGGAATGCCTGTGGCTTAAAGTGGGGCCAAACAGGATGTGCTCCAGGGATGTAGCACGTGTGTAGAGACCTGCTAGAAATGCAAAAGGGGGAAAAAAGAGAAACCTCCCACCACCTACCTTCAGCTCCTGAACTGAAAGCTCATGGCCCAGCTCCCTGGTGTTATGAATAATCAGATCAAGGGCGTCATGTGGCTCTGTAGCCTTGTCTTCCTGAAGCTTCTCTGCAATGGCCTCTTCCAGGAGCTGATGCAGCTGGTCCCGTGCCCGGATGCCCTGATGTGCAGGGAGACAGCGGAGCTGGGGCAGGAAGACTAAGGGAGCCATGCCTGCACACCTACCCCAGAAACAGGGCTCTCTGGCTCTGCTGAGATCCTTGCATTAAGTTTCCGAGGTTAGCCCCTGCATGCACATAGGGGCTTAATAAATGCTTGGGAATTTGTCCACTATCCCTACACATCTTTCTCTCTTGATTATCACAATCCCCCTTCCAGGCAAGGCAAACAGTTACTGTCATCTAGAGGGAAGGATGCTGAAGCTCGGAGAGGTCAAATGATTGTCCAGAGTCACACAGCTGTCAGTGCCCATGCCTGGCACAGAACCCAGTCCAGGTGGGGTCAGTCCATTGCCCTTTCCCTGCAAGAGGATCAGGCAGGGGCTGTAGGGCACTAATGCAGAGAAGGGACACCATAAACCCAGAAAAGCTCTGGTTTAGAGGATGCTATTGGATGTTCTAAGCATTAGTCTCTGTAAGGGAGTAGGCAAGAGGGCTGTAGTTCAGGCAAGCACAGCAAAGCTTGGGTTTTGCAGTCAGAGGCGACTGGGTTCGAATCCTGCCTCTGGCCCTATTAGCTGTGTGACCTTGCCTAAGTCATTTAACCTCTCAGTGTTTGTTTCTCCATCAACAAAATGAGAAACTAATACACTTTGCAGGCCAAAAGGATTAAATCAGAAAATGTATCCAAGACGATCAGCCTATAGTATGCCCCCTTTATACATAGCTATTGTTTTTATTCAGGTAACTGAAAACTAGGGTGACAGCACAGTGAAAAGCCCCAGCTTAAGGAGAAAGGAAGGGCAAATGGGGCCTTCTACTGCTCTCTGGGCCCGGCCCATCGTTCTGAAGTCTGAAGAGGTCCTGCCGTTTCTCTGATCCGGAAACTAGTGGGACCAGGGAGCCGGCATCCACCCCCCTACGGCCCGGCCTGGCGCTCGGCTGGGCCGGGGCGCGTCTGCGGCCCTAGTGCTCCCACCGTTCCTGCCATCAGACTTCCAAAGAGGCATCGGAGCCCGGGCCAGGAGGCGCCGCTCTGGGGAGGGGCTGGGCTCGCTGGCCTGGCACCTGTCACCAAAACCCCAAATCGGTAAGCCGGCCGCTAAGGCGGCCAGAGCGCGTCCTATCAGGGCGGCCCAGAGAGGGTGTGTGGCCTGCCCCGGGTCACACAGTGAGTCAGGACGGAGGTCAGATCCAACACCCACTGCCACATCACGCCGCCTCCCCACTCTGGGCCGTGCCTCTATCTTCCAGCAGTGGTGACGAGTGGGGTGCACCCAGGTCTGGTAGCCTCCCACCTATGCCAGGGAGCCCCAAGAGGAAAATCTGTAGCAGGGCGGTAGTACCTTGCGCAGGCCGCTGAAGGGTACGTCCAGGGGCAGCGAGAAGAGATTGTCCACGAACTGTTCGAAGGTCCGGGCCAGCTCCGCGCACTGCGCGTCGTCCAGCCGTAGCCCCAGTAGGATGTGCGCGGCCATGCGAAAGGTGAGGGCTTTGGCGGCCTCGTAGACAGTGACAGGCCCGCGGGCCGCGCACCAGGAGCGCACCTCCCGCCGCAGCGCCCCCTGTAGGTGGGGAACGTAGCGCTCCAGCGCCGCGCGGCTAAACACTCGTGCTAGGACCTGTGGGGAGCGCCCGGGGTCAGCCCCGGCCACCGTCCGGCCTCCTCTGCTGGGTGACTACAGAGGAGCCAGAAAGACAATTTCGGTGCCCTCTTCTTCTAAGCGGCCCAGACTCAAACGTGTTGGTTTTTGCTCTCACCATTCCCTCTAGCTCTGCTCTGATGTACACAGTCCCTTCCCATCCATCCAAGCTCCAGCCGCCACCTGTGTCAGGAAGTTCTCCCTGACCCCTCTCCATGTTTGAGCTTTCAGCGCTTCTGGTATCAGAATCATAAGATCAGAGATGAAAGGACCTTTAAATCGCAGTCCTGGTTTTATAAACGGATGCGGGAGAAGGTAGGGGACTGGTTCAAAGCCACCCACTCGTTATCTAAGGGTCCCGGCCAGGTTTACAGTGTATCCCTAATACCTAGTCCCGGCCCGGCCCACTGCAAGTACTCGGGAACTACGGTTTGACATCTCGACAGCCGCTTCTCTGGTTTTGGCTCACCTTGCGCCGCTGCCGGTGCGGCTCGCCAACCGCGCCAAGCAGTGTGTGCGAGCCAAGTAGGATGTGCGCACTCTGCGGCCACTGGCTGCGCACAAGGCGGTGCTCGCCCAGCAGGATTGTGCGCACGTTCTCGGCGCCGCTCACGCGGATCACCGGCCTGCCGAGCAGGTGCGTCTTGAACACTGTTCCGTAGCGCTCCCGGCGGGAGCTGTGGAAACGCGAGCCCTGTGAGCAAGGCAGCGGGAAGAGCTCTTGACCGGGGCCGCTGGGTCTCGGCTGGGGATCTGGCCCAGGCCTCCCAAATGCCCCTTGATAACAATTCCCTGCTCCAGGCTGGCGCGTTACTCTTTAAAAGTCTCAAATGTCCTCACGATTACTCTATGGGGACGTGTATGTTCCTGGTCCCTTTGGTGACATTAAGAAAGTGAAGCTCAGAATGGGGACGTGAGTGCCTGAGAGCTCATGAATGAGACGCGCCCCCGACTCCTCATTCTATGCTCGCGGGACATAGGATGACACGCTTCTCAGACTCCTTGGGAGAACCCCTCTGTTCACCTCCGCGCTGTGTCGGGACGTGTTAAGAACTCCGGGGACATTTTGTTCCTTCGAGGGAGCAGCTGGGCAAAGGCGAGGGCTGTGTATGTTCTGAGCGACAGGAAGACTGGCTACGAGCCGTGGGAGCATTGAGAGCGAGGAGGGTCTAGTGGGAGCCGGGGGAAAGGGGGCCATTTTGGGGTGTGGGTATCTATGGACTACTCACCTGCACCAACCAGTGCAGCGTTTCGCCGAAAAAGGGCCAGCCCATGGAGCCCTTGGGCAGGGGCAGGGCGGAGGCCCGGTCCCGGCTCAACGTCCAGCGGAGGGTCCAGAGGTGCTGGGCCAGGCTGAGTAGCAGGCCGGCGCCCAGGAGAGCGCTGCCCACAGCCCCCAGCACCGACAGGCAGCTTAGCTCCCAGAGGAACATGGCAAGCCTGCGGGACCAGGCCGCTCCAAGCGCAGGGGTCGCCGGCACCGCGCGGTGCTCACCGGTTCTGTCTGGACAGGGCTTGGACACTTAGGGGCCAAAGCCGAGATTTATAACCTTGTACAACGACTTCGCTCTAAAAGTCGTGGCAGGCCGCAGCGACCACGCGCCCTTAGGTTACGTCCCTTCCTCAAGGCTGAAGCGCTCAGGACATTCCTCGGAGTCCGATGGCTTCCGGGCCAAAATGCCAGTCCCTTGCCGGGGAGCCGACAGCCTCGGGACCGTTCCAGCCGGGCATCCGCGGGCACCTCCCACCTCCTCCCGGAGTCAGCACTCCTTTGTAGAAGCAGCGAGGGAGGTCAAAGAAAGGAGCAACTCACCGGCGCGACCAACTTGGGCTGCAATCACTGGGACTGGAGACCCCCTCCGTTAGGTCCCCGTCCCAGCTCTCTCCCCTCCAGTCTTTTAACCCTTTTCTGCCCACCCTGGACACATTTATATAGATACTGGCTCCCTCCCTACGGACTGCTCGCTATGCGCACGACGTGACGTGCCTATGCATATTTAAAGCGCTCCGCGCAGAGTAATGATTGGAGGCGGTGGGCAGCGGCGCTCGCCGAGGGGCGAGGAGTAGGGAGAGGCAGCCGCTGTTGCGCTTCTGCTGGGCTGGGGCCCGCGCCCCGCGCAGCAACTCGGACGGGCCCTGAGGTTTCGCGCCAGAACGTCCCATCTTCAAGCAGGAGCCCGGCAGGTGGGCGAACCGGGCGCCTCGAGCTAACGCGGGCCCTCTCTGGGACCCTCACCCTCAAGCCCTTAGGCGTTCCTTCCCCTCCCGGGCATGCCAAGGTTAAAGGGCTGGGGTTCTCCCCCCTGCTTTGTTTCTCTTTCAGGAAAACTGCGGTCTTCGATGCCAGCCTTGGCATCGCAAGTGCCTACAAGGGATAGCCTGTAAGGGGTTGAGGTTCTCCGACATCCCCTACCCCTCTCGGGTCTCTGCTCTACTACTTCGAGAAGCCTTCAAAAGATGCTTGAGTCATTGTTGCCCAAAGATTCACAGAGACACCTTAAGCCCACGAGAAGCAGATACCCCGGGGGACTTTCGGGTCTCAAGGACCGAATTCTCCCCACCCCACGCTCCGGAACCCCACCCTCACCCCACCCCGCCCCCCGCCGCCCCAGTCAGTCTACACTGCTTTTCCAGCTAGTCTTCTCCGGATTTTTGTGCCCCATCCGAGAGCTCCAAATGCCCCAGGACTTGAGCGTCCCTGTCCCTACGCCGCAACCCGAGGGGTGACGGTAGGGGTGGAGGTTGGGTGGCGGGGGCGGGTATGTTAGGGTGCTCGGATCACTGAGAAGAGTAAAGTGAACTCAAGCCCATCACAGCTGGGGATCCACAGTAGTCTGCTTCAAACAGAGCAACGCGCGGGCGGGCAGCGTCTCTCCGAATCCGGGGACGCCTCAGCCAAAGCGGGGGAGACATCTCGAGTGCCCGGCAGGGATGGGTAAGGCACGCTAGAGGCAGCTACATTCCAGTCTTCAATGAGCTAGCTGCTCACCACTCCTCTCCTAACTTCCAGATTTTACTGTGCCTGAAGAATAACCATGTTTTCCATGTAATACTTTCAAAACGTGAAATACTTTAAGAGACGATCGAGAAAATAGAAAATAAATCCGTATTTTCTTTTGTTTTGGTGACACTCCCATTCCAATAACTTTCTGAAGGAAGCTGTTTTAAATCAGGAAGATCTGAATAGATGCAACAGTAACGCATGTTTAACAACTTGCTCAACCTTTTTAATATTTCGTCACATAATCAAGAAATGTACATATAATTCTTTATACATATTTTACAGAGTTAAAGTTTCAAACAGGCATAAACCTTGAAAATGCAAAGGGAGTATTCAGCATAAATACAATGAAGAGAAAGTAAGGATCAGATTGACAGTTTTAACCATTTGGACCATGGTAATTTACACAAAGGAAAATGTACATTCGTTTTAGGTTCATTTGGTTTGGCTTGTTTCCAAAGTCTTCAGTGGTACTGCGACGAGGTTCTGGGATCTGCTATTTGAAGCAAGTAACCTGACCCCTGTGTTAACTTCTGTGTATGCTGGAGCACAAGCTACGTTAGCCCCACTTAGTTCCTGTCCTCTCTTATAATTTCAACCAAACCAAACCAAATAAATCCTAAAACGGGGTCAGCTACAAACAATGGAGTTAAAAATATTAATCCTGCTGAACAGAAACAAAATTGCATCTTTAGAGATTCCAAACACCCTTTCTTCATATTCAGGATGAGAACAAATAATTCACATCTCTAATGAGTAAAATAAAAATTGACTTCCTGGAGCTTTGAAGATGTATCTATTCCCCACTCAGAATAAACAGCATTAGAAAATTTAATGTATTTAAATCACATTGAGGTGAAAATGAAAGCTGAAATTCAGAAAATGACAGTGAAATACTTCCATGTTAGATATTATTGCATTCCAAACCCAGATACTGATGAAAGAACAGAGAGATCATTCAAGTCTGAACAGAAAAAACTACATGTAGAGGCATAAGTTTTCTAATGTATTTACAATCAGTTTCATAAACAATTTTTTACCTGATAAATGTAATACAATTTTGCCTTTTCCCCTAAAAGCAAAAAAAATTAATGCCATGTTTTCCATATATAAAATAGTATTCATTAAAAAATCCATACAAATGATATTATTTCCTGTTTGAGGTCTCACCCATGTCTTTTCTCTATTGTAGTCTTGAATTTTGCAAACAAATTACTGTATCGTGCCTGTTAGAGATCAATGTTGAGTCAGATTTGGTGTCACTGAATGTAAGCGATATGACGTCTATGTGTGTTGCGACATGCCATTCACCAAACTTCTCAGCTGTTTTACGACTGTCTCTATCAGCTTCTGTTTATCTCGATCATTCTTCCTGAACTGAGCAAATATATTGTTCTTTTTGCTAGTATCCTTCATCCTGGGAATATAGGTTAATGAAGAAGCTTGGTAAAAGGAAATTCAAATCTATGCTGTCACAAGTAAAATATCTTAGCATGCTTTGAATTTTCTAGCACTAATCCTATGCTTGAGAAACATACATAAAAGAAAATAGGTACTAATAAAATCACAGAGATAGCAGCCACGCACAAAAATAGCAGATTTTACATTCTATATGAACTGGTATTTTTTGCATTAGTATGTAAATCTAAAGTATGTTAAGATTTCTGATATACTTTTTTCTAATACCATTCCATAAAGTATGCTAAAATACATACCCTTTATGGACTCTGCAAATCACATTCATAGCAAGACAAGGTGAGAGGAAAAATAACATTAGAAAATTTTAAGCAGTGATTTTTTTTTTTGCCTCAGTGGTATTTCATGGCTTTATAAAATACATTACATTTACATTTATTTTAAACAGCTCCTTTTGTCCTCTCAAATCAAATAGACCACAGATATTTTGAAATGTGGGAAAATAATATACACTTTTAATTCAGAAATTGAAAAATTTAATAGTGATATTTAAAATTCCATGATTGATTAAAAAGAAAATCTGCCACATTATGAGAGAGAAAAGTAACACCTAACTTGTATTATTTTAAACTGGACAACATGTACCAGTAAATGTCCTGTTACTTCACTTTTTACTATATTGTTTCTCAAAACACGTATTTTCTATGCACAAAGAATCTAAGTCCATTATGGTAGGATTTAGACAGCACTGGTGGCAAACATTCCAATTCCTATCCATGTTTTACCTCCTCTCCTGTGTTACAGTATTTTTTTTAAATGGTTTCAATTCTCACTTATCTCCAGTAAACATATTTCTGTGGCGAGTTAAGTCTGCTATTGAGGATATGATGGGGAAAATGTTTTGTTCATATCAACATAAACAGCAATCTCATATAAAACTCCACCAATACAGAAACGCAAATAAGGAAAGAGGCATATGTTTGGTGATTAAAATGGAATAAACTTCAAATTTAGACATTTTCTCTTGTGGTGAAAATCTCCAGTTCTTCATTTATCACTGAATCACAAAACTCTAAAATTTTATGCAAAAAGGTTTTCAGAATATACTCACTTCTCTAAGAGAGTAAGGGCTGTGCTTGGATTCACCCGAAGATACTTGGAAGCTGGCTGTCCATAATCAGCTAGATAAGTAGACCAATCCCAAACCATAAACAGATCTAGGAGCTGAAGAAGATGGGGAAAAATGTTAAGCCAACTTTGACTATTTGCCCATAGCTAATAGATAAAGCATATGCCATTCTTGATCCATTTTAATATGATTGACTTTTTAGATGGAACAGAATAAGAAATTCATTTTTAAAACTTCATTACCTACACTTTACAACCAAAATAGTATATACTATCTTTTTACTTTTGAAATTACTAAAACTTTCAGGAGTTGCTTTCCTAATAAAATTCTTTCTTTTTCATTTTCAAATGATTGTAAAATAATGAGAAGTTAATATAATTACACTAACACTTGTACTGATATATATAGATTTAATATTTACACATTACTCAATTCACACTCAGATTTAATTACTAAGAGTTGGTGCTACTAACTGCTTGAAGAATTTTAAATAACTTAAATTGAACCTTTTTTCTTAGAGATTAAGTATGCTTACCTTTCAAAGAAGCTGTTTGCACCTAGACCTTTCCCAAAGTAACTTAAACCAAAAGCTCAGATAATCTCAATTAAGTGCATTAGACAACCTCTGCTGGATTCTCTCTGGTGATAGATCCTCAGCAGTATTATAAGATGAGGGCTTCAGTAGTCAGTCTGTTAACTGTAGGCCATCATTTTGTATAAACAAATAACAACAAAAAATAATCCCTTCGTTTTCCATAGTGTTTCAAAATTGACTATTTGCTTTATAATCTCCAGCTAGAATTGTTGTCAAATATGGAAGTAATCTTTTAAAAGCAATGCCATGCCTAAGCCAAAGCACCAAACTCCTTATCCAACTTTAAAACCCTAATCCCCTCTAAGCCATTTAAAACCAACTTCCTATCCCCATTTGAATTGTTTCAGAAAGCTAAATGTTTTACTTACTACCTTCCTTCAGGTACTATATTATTCTTTCTTTTTGTTTTAACTCACTTCATAAGTAAGGGGTGTATTTCAAATAAAGGAAGCATTCTATTTACTCATAGGATATGTGAGCCAACCCACTGACTCTGAGAAGGATAAACTTCTGGGGTGATTAAGACCTAAAGAAAGGTTACAAGAAACTAGTTCTTAGGAAGGTAACACACTTGCTTGACTCTTTTCCCATCCAATATATGTCTATTAATAGAGACTTTCCTGTAAAAGGAGGAAAATTCTATAATGAAAATATTAACTACTAATATTAAAAGCCAGTTTATTTTCTTTCAGACATTTTAGGCCATAGGAAAAGTTAAAACACTGGTACAAAAACTACATTGAGAAAACATTAAAAGAATATACTGTCTGCAAAGGAAAAGGGAATTTAAAGTTCTGTGTAATTTTTGACTGTTGCTTGGCAATATGTACATTTCCCTTCCTTTCACAAGGAGGAAAAGTTACTTGCATACACCCCGACAGTGACAACATAAATTGGTACTTCTCTGGAATGTGATTTTGTAGTATTTATTTAAGAACCTCATAAAAATGGCCATTCCTTTTGATTCAGTAATCCTACTTTAAGAATCAAAACTTCAGGAAACAAGAGAGGTAGACAAAAATTTATGAACAAAGATATTAATCTCAAAAATGTTATTTGTGTTATCAAAAAACTGAAGAAAAAAATCCAACTGAAAACAGCCTAAACCTCAAGAGAATGATTAAGCAGTGAGGTCTATTATTAAGAGAATGGTTAAGTAGTGAGGTGTATGTACCTATACTTGTAAGAGGAATATCATGTGATTATTAAAATTGATGTTTACATAGAATTTTAAATAGCATGGGAAGATGTTTATGATAAATGTTGCTACATAAAAACTCATAAAAAAAAGACTGGAAGAAAATTTGGGAAAATGTTAAGAATGGTTGTTACTTGTGTGGTGGGATTATGGGTAACTGTTATTGTCTTCTTTATTTTCATAATATTCCACAATGGACATGTATTAACTCTTGAGTTAGAAATGAGGTTTATATACTTATAAATTAAAATAAATTTCAATAATGAATACACAACTGATAACAAGGCCTCATTTTGAAAGATTCCTCTTTCAGGTATATGCTTGCACATGTATGTGTGGGCATGCGCACAGTCAGCAGTTAAGCAGCCCCTTAATATACTGGCTACAATTTCCCTTTCTTTCTAAAAGGCATTAATGACATGACCTTTGGGATTTAGAAGAAAAAGAGGCCTTAAAATAAGTCTCTTTTTTTCTTGGGCTGATCTACCCCTGGTGGGAAAGGAGGATCCCCTTTAGTGAATTTAAAACCTATACCAACTCCAACTGTGAATACACAACTGGTTCTTCTCCAGCATGAAAATAAACTTACATAGCTAAAGAAGTATTATACTTACCATTTCCACATACAGCAGACAGATCTTTTGTCTCTTACCACTAGAAATTACAGGAACCACAAAATTTAACCTACCTTCCCACATGCAGACAAATCTCATCTATATGCTTCCAAATTTATAATATTTACAGAAATATTGTGCATAGTTAACTTGTAGCTACTTGTGAAAATCTGCATAAATGTGCACATTAATGTTGAGGAATGCATTTTCAATGTGGCTAAAAGGGCCAAGGATCTGGATAAGAATCATTTATTTTTTCAACAAATATTGGCTGCCTACCTAGAACATGCTAGCTACTGTGCAAGGAACCTTTGACACAGTATCAAATGAGACAAGGTCCCTGTCCTCAAAGAGTTTATATGTAAGAGGAGAAAGTTGGGAGGTGGTTAACAAGGAGACAAGTAATACCTGGATGTTAACATGAGGAGATTATAAAGACAAAAACTATTCACATAAAATCCTAGTAATCTAAATTACAGGTAACATAAGAAGAAGCTACTATCAATTTGATATTATCTAAGATAGAAATGACTGATTTATGTAGTGTTAGTGACCGCTTGCTCATTATTCTCAGCCCATGACTCTTTTAGTGGCTATAGACATGTGTACCATTACAGTGTCTATGTCCCAAAGGATACATGGGTGTGGATGGAAAGGAAAAACAGGACCAGAAAGCATGCTGATCTCATATTCTGATTTCGTATTTCCATGTGTGTAAGGTTTTTTCAAATGCATTATATTGCATTTAGTGTAAACAGAAATAAACTTCACAAAGCTAGGCAGCCCAAATCATATAGTGTGTCCAGCACAGTGTAACCACTCAGTAGATAGTCAAGAAATAACTGATGATGCAAGGCCACTCTTACAAGTTTACCTGGGTGCTTTTTCCCTAGGCTTCATGAGTACCCACTACCCTGGCTTATACTGACAGTTCTCTGAAAAAAGACAATGTCGGCCTGCAAGCAAACTAAGGCCAGTAAATGCAGTCAACTGACTGCCTTCCATTGCCCCCAGACTTCACTGGGGCATAAAGAGGATCAATTCCTTCATGATAAAGCATTGGATCTAATGTTCTAAATGATCACGAGTATTTCTGAATGGTCTGCCTCTGTCCTTTACCCATAATAAGGTCCTTTTACTTTTCTTTATTCAAGTATAATTGCCATACAATATCCTATTAGCTTCAGATGTACATCATAATTTGATACTTTTATACATTGCAAAATGATCCCCACCGTAAGTCTAGTTACCATCTGTCACCACAGTTATTATAATATTATTGGCTATATTACCAATACTGTATATTACATCCCTATGACTTACTTTATAATTAGAAGTTTGTACCTCTTAACCACTTTTACCTATTTCTCCTACTCCCTGAACCTCTCCCTCCTCTGGTAACCAACAGTTTACTGTATCTATGAGTCTGTTTCTGTTTTGTTTGTTCATTTATTTTTTGATTCCCCACATAGGTGAAATCATAAGTCTTTCTCTGACTTATTTCACTTAGCACAATAACCTCTAGGTCCTTTCATGTTGTCACAAGTTAGCAAGATTTCATTCATTTACACAACTGAATAATATTCCATTGTGTATATATACCACATCTTCTTTATCCATTCATCTATTGATAGACAATTAGGATGTTTCCATATCTTGGCTATTGTAAATAATGCTGCAATTAACAAAGGGGTACACATATCTTTTCAAAGTACTGTTATTTAACGGCTGGATAATACAGTAGTTCTACTTTTAGTTATTTGAGGACCCTCCATACTGTTTTCCATAACGGCTGCAGCAATTCACATTCCCACCAACAAGGCTTGAGGGGTCCCTCTGCTCCACATCCTCATCAATGCTTGTTATTTTTTTGTCTTTTAGCCAATCAATAGGTGTGAGGACCTATCTCACTGTTGTTTTGATTTATAATTTACTAATGATGTGATGTTGAGCATCTTTTCATGTGCCTGTTGGCCATCTCCATGTCTTCTATGGAAAAGTGTCTATTCAAGTTCTCTGTCCATTTCTTAATGAGGTTCTTTTTTTAATATTACATTGTGTAAGTTCTCTAGATATCTTGAATACTAAGCCCTTATTGAATGTATGATTTGTAAATATCTTCTCCCACTCAGTAGATTGCCTTGTCATTCTGTTGATAAGTTACCTTCATTGTACAAAACCTTTTTGGTTTTGATGTAGCCCCACTTTTTCATGTATGGTTTTTTTTTTAAAGTACAGTTCTCCTGAAGCAAAAGATGTAACACAAAACTAAGGCATTATTCCTGGCTCCTACTGAATACTATGCCAGGCCAAACTGATGGACTGAGCCCATTTCTCTAGGCTGCTTGCTACCTATGCATGTTTTGAACAAGAAGTAAAATTACTGATGTTTGGGATGGTTGAAGAAGAACGTGACTGCTCTGGAGCCAGAGTGTGCCAGTAAGGGACAAGGCAAGTGGAGTGGTGCTAGGTACAGTCACGACACTCACCTTCACTCCCCACTGTCTCACGTATGGTCAGGTTTCACAAGATGCACTATGCTTTAATATTAAAGCCTCAATTATTGAAAACCTCACTTCTCTATCTCTAGTTTTGCTTCCTACAGATGGCAGTATACAAACAATATATTCTGTCATTAATCACACAGAATCTCTCAGTTTTGTAAATAAACAGTAAGACATGGTCTCAACAGGTGAATTTATTAGTGAACACATATACCTGAAATTCAAAGAAGTAGATCAAACATGAACAAAAAAATCTTCCTTACATTATCCAAAAGCAATTTTATGACTACTTATTAAAAGATAAAGTCAGGCATATCTTAATGAAAACTGGGTTCTAATAGTTAAGTAAAGTAATTCCACCTTTAATCCCTTTGGGAAGTAAGCAAAGTATGGATCAGATAATAATGAATAGCAACATAACGTGACTGTTCTATCTCATCATGATTTATAAGATAACCTAAAATTAGTATCCTAACTTCTTTTTCACCAAGGATTCAAAAATGCCCGTCATAACTAATCTGATAACATAAAGTGGATTTATGCCAATATTTGTGAGTTTTAAGTTTCACTTCCTCAGTGTTCCCTGTGTGTGTCCAGCAAACAAAAAGATTCAGCTTAAGGAAAGAAATGGTTACATGGGTGGTCCCATTTATATGCTCAAAATAGTTGACTCACTTCAGAACCCCTGAAGAATTCATTTGTGTCAACGCATTTAGCTTGCTGACAGTTTCCCATCCAAAGTCTCACTCCAGATCCTACACCCAAGAAACTTGGGGTCTTGGACCTGTTGAGATCACTTTGTGCAAATGACACAATGAATCTAGGCTGACTTAAAGCCATTCTATGGAACTCTTGAAGTGACTTTTTGCCTTTGTAAAAGTGAACCCAGAGTGCCAGGTCATTTTTTCCTTGAATCTGGTTTAGCTTTCTTTGTTTTGGGTCTTTTGGGTTTTGCTTTTGAAGCACCTCAGGGGCAGTGACCCAAGACAGAAGATAAATAAAGTTAAGCCACCTCAAGAGAAAAGCTACTGGGGATACTAGGTTTGCTTTTTTAAATGTGAACAGTGACCTGGGGGCTCAGGGTCAACCTTAGTCCCCCCAATTCCCCTTTCCAAACACCAAATCCACCTGGGACCTCAGAGTTGCTTTACAGATTCCAAAGTAAACCAGGAGATCATTTTCCCTTTGCCTCCAAAAACAAAGCCAAAGCAAGGGTTCCTAGAGGGTTTCTGAGATTTAAACAACAACAAAAGTTCTAAACCACAATACAGCTTTAAGGAAGAAATATAAGTAATTAGATACTGGTGATTCAAGAAAAATGGGTCTTACTAAAGTAGCCACAATCAGGGAAAATAAAAGTCCTTTTTCTAAATAGATGTTGAAATTAAATGATGAGTGCCAAATGACTTTCAAAGCTCTTGGCTTTACCACCTTGCCAGCTAGCTGAAACCGCCCCCTGGGACGCTCCACACGCAGCATAGGAGAGCTCTGAGTAGCGGCCCAAAGGGCCTATGCAGCCGCAGTGCTGTGCCTCTACCACTTACGCCCCCAGGTGCTAGCTGCCCTCATGCTGTCTCCTGCTCTCTGATATACCTGGTCCCTTCCCCACGCCGGCCCTCTTCAAATGGTCCATTTGCCAAACCTGTTCTTGTCCAGTCTCTCCATTCCCCCACATTAGGACCAGGAGTGAGCTCTGAGCACCTGGGCTACAGGGGTTGCTTAAAGTCATCCATCTCTTCAAGTCAGTTCATTCAGGTGAACTGCATACAGCAGAAGAAGAATGTTCTTAAAGTACTTTTAATGTTGAGCTATGTTAGTCCTAGATAATTAGTGGGTGGGCTTGGAATTTGGGAAAAGGGGCAACAAAGTGGAATTTATATGGTCATATTTATACACATCCATATTTGCTTTATCTTTAATTTTCTGGTCCCTATCATAGCTAAAATGGCATACAGAGATGTACACATGTATGATTTTATATGGCTTCTTTATTAAAATCAATTTTATCAAGTAATCCATGATTAGCAATCAAATGGTGTCTATCTTGAAAATCAGCCCACTGCCCACCCTTCATTCTAAGAAATAATCACACTGAACTCTTTTTAATTATGGTGAGTACTTCAATGTTTCTACGCTTATTTTTCTAATTTTTGATTTATCATACTGAAGCTATCATATATGAGGGTTTACCTTACTTATACCAGAAGAATTATTTTTTGGTAGCTTCCTATTTATGGTTGCTATCACAATGTTTTTTTATTTTTGTTTTTATAATTTTAATATAATTAAACTTCTATGTCTTGTTATACCACCTTAAAAACTTTTTTAAACAGCTCTGAGATATATTTCACATCCAATCCAATTCATTCATTTAAAGTAAAGTGAATAAATCAATGATTCTGAGTATGTTCACAGAGTTGTGCTACCATGTGAATCAATGTTAGAGTATTTTTATCCCCCAAGAGAATGCCCAAACCCAACAGCAGTCCCTCTCCAAACAAGATCCCTGTAACACTGTGGTCTTTTGTGGCTCTCCTTAGCACAATGTTTTCAAGGTTCATCTATGTTGTAGCATGTACTTCATTACTTTTTATTGTCAAATAATATTCCATTTGTATGGATATGCCACATTTGTATATCCATTCATCAGTTAATGGACATTTTGGTTATTTCAGTTTTTTTAGCTATTATAAACAATACTGCTAAGAACATTCATGTGCAAGTTTTTGTGTGGACATATGTTTTTATTTCTCTTCAATATATACCTGGGAGTACAATTTGTTACATGGATAAAATGAAAGTTCCTGTAGCCAGGATTTTCACCTGGCTAGCTCACTACACACATGTGGGCAATACATTGCTATTGGCTCTATATAAAGTGCTCTACCCAGTGCTCTTGGGAGACACGGTAGCAAGGCTGCAAGGCTGCAGGAGAGCAGGGCAGAGGCTGGAGTGGTGGCAGTGCTGAGGACAGAAGTGCAGGCAGCAGAGAGGCCCAGAGGATGGCTGTGTGGGAAGAGAGGCCCAAAGGCAGAGACCAGCTTGCTGCATGAGTGGATGGGATTTTAGTAATTAACCTGTCACGGTGGAAATAAAGTTGGGTAACCCTTTCACCACAAGAATGTTCTACTGTCATTTCTTTGGTCACAGTGAATCCATAGTGAACTCGCCTGGGGCTAAAATCCATTGGCAAGACAGTTACATAAACTTTTAAGAGAATCTTTTGACTTTCCACTTAGCAATGTAAGACTATTAGCTCCTTATATAGTTACATTTTTAAATAATTATTCTGATAATTGAAGTTTAAAATATTTATATTATATATTTAAACCCAAATAACAGTAGTTAACTAAAGTTTCCTAAAAGTTCTTTATGAAGCTGAAAGATACTAGTAAACTATTATCAAGAATTTTATCTATTTCTGAAAAACAAAAAACCCTAATTATCCAAAACAAGGAAGAACACTTTAGATGGTTTCCTCAAGTAGTTGAGGATGACTTCAGTTTTTATAATACCTTTACATATGTAGGCAGCTGTTCTTTTTTTTTTTTTTAAGTCCTGAGACTAAGTTCACACACTGGGTGATAGCACTTACCTAATTAACCAAACCAGAAATCCGGATTCAGTCTGCTTTGACTCTTCTCTCTCACAACTTCTGCATCTAACCTACTGCCAAATTGTGTCAATTTAACCTCCTAAATATTTTTTGAATTCACTTGCTTCCTACTTTCCATACCTTGTACTAGTACTATTACTAGTACTACTACCACTGTCCTAGTTCAGATATCATAACCTCTACCCTGGGGCCTTTGGTCTTGCCTATCCCTTTTAAAAACCCAGGATCCACCAACCTCCGTGCTGCTGCCAGAGACATCCAGCTAAAGTACAAATCTAAGCACACAACTCACTTCCTTTTAAAGTGTCAATGGCTTCCCAACTCCTAAAAGATAAAACAAAAGTTCCTTAACATATGCAAAGCTACCTTGCACCTGATCCAGGTCAACCTTTCAGCTTCCTCTGAGAGCTGCCTTGTAATTTAAGCTCCTGAACAAGAAACTAATACCAGTTTTCTTACAAATCACGATGACCTGCAGGACATTGTTCATTTTCTTCTCATCTGTGTAGAGTCCCCTTCTCCTCCTTCACCCACATAATTCTTACTTATTCCACAAAGTTTAAGTCTGGATTCACTTTTCTTGGGAAGCCTGCCCCGACCACCATAGGGGGGTTAGCCGTTCCTCTTTCGTGTCCTCTTAGCACCCTCCATATATCTCTATCACAGTAGTTTTCAGTTTATTGATATCATAAGTCTACACTGAACCCACACCTTATATACTGATAAGACGGTTACGTTATCATTTACATGTATACTATTAAAATTAAGACATCTCTGAATTTTTAGTAATGTCTTATAATTATTCTGAAAGTGACTACTCTATTTTTTAATTGATTGAATTTGTGCTAAAGAACACACTAAAATATTTCCCAACCAAAGTTCTACTCCTGGGATTACCTTTTGTAAACAGTGATGCCACCATCAAGCATGTTAAACAAACATTCCCAGGTCATACATTTAATTTTCTATCCAGATTCATTACATCATCTACCACACTTACATAACAGGTAGTTTATGTAACAACTTCACCAATGAATCTCAGACTTACAATACTAAGGAAATCAAACTTTAAAACTCATGATGAGAGGTATTCACTACCTCTCTCTGGTAAGACATTTGGCTTACTGAACCTGTGAAGAAATAAGATCTGCTTCTATGAATTGACTTTGAAAGAACTCAATCAACAAAGGAAGACAATATGGATTTGCTAATAAAAAAAATGTATGACAGCATGTCTATATTCCAGGATACAGCAGTTGCTTGAATGAAGGAAGCTAAATTAGGCTGGGGTTTCTCCATGTACTTCTTTATAGTGCAACTGCTAAGGAGAAAAAGATGGGCGAATAATCACTTTTTAAAAAAGGTTTAAGAATCCAGGTGGATATACCTCCTGCCTCCTTTCCATGGTTGTGATTTAAAATAAAGCAAATGAAAACCTGGATAATCTAACAGTGGGGTTATTTTAGTCTTCAATAAAGTCAGTCACATATGTTTTACTCCAAAATTTTAGTTAAATCCAGTGGTATGTATTATTTATAATTTGCCATTAGTTATAAACACTGAATTTTGGCTTTTGCAAAAACCAAGGCTAACCTAAATTAAAACTAAGTTATTTCAGCTCCCAGAGGCACCCTATTATTCTTTTCTTTAAATTAAAATTTTGGAACTCAGGCCACTTGAGATAAATGAAACAAACCAAGACCACTAAATCCAACTGTTTGAGGAATCAAAGGGGTCCAGTTTCTATGGTAATACCTTAGGAGATGGTGACAAAAGTAGAGACCCCAGATCTATCTAGTCCTTGCAAGACAGGGCTTCAGTTTGATGAAGACATTGGTAAAGTGGGGAACTGAATTTCAGAATATGTATCTGTTTAGCTTTCCAGAGATAAGGTCTCAGTTTTATGTCCCAGATTATAAATATAGCTCTTTTACCATTTTGCTATGGATTCCCAAAGGAGTACAGAATTAGAGTATCATACTTAGCATGATGGAAATAAGGAAAATAAGGATCTTTGGGTTTCTACTAAAGACAAAGACTATCTCTTGGTATTTGCACTTAAGGGGGCTTGCATCCTCACTTCTTTCTTTCAAATCTTATAATAGATTTTGTAATCTTTATTCAGACTATTTAAAAGGATATGTATGTACTTTCCTAGAATTGAAAAAAAATTCCTCTTACGCTAGATAATTTATTAACCCCTAACTAACCAGTTACTTCCAGACCTGATTGTATATGCAATTACCTTTTTTGTCAGGTATAGTAATTTGCTCAATAAACATGTCAGAACACTTGTTGCTAAGTCTGTTTCAACAGACAAATTCAGTTTTTCCATAGCCTGAAGGCATGATTAAATATGAAAAAACAGAAGTCAATTATCAAACTACATTGATGCTGATTCACTAAGGCAGAGGAGTGCAAAGCATGTAGCCATGGCTCACTTTGGGGTCTGATGCTTGTTTAAGTGCTTAGTTAGTAATAGATTTCTGGGACATGGCAACAGTGACAACACTATGACTTTCTGACTAAATGCAGGGGCCCACAGGAACTTCAAAATGGACAACAGACAAACTTTAAGATGCAGCTTAGTTAAGCAGAGGCTATTGGTAAAGAGCTACTAGCATTGTATCTTCACTACAGGTTATAGCACTAAAATACAAAAAGAAACTAAATAATAAAGCAGAGGAAGGACTTATTTTCTCGGGAAGATAAATGCAACCAGTGGAAATAAATGGATTGTGATCTAAGTCCTACAATGCTTGCATGATGTGCATCTGCACTATGAGAATGCAAAAAGAAATCCCTACCTGACCTCTGGATAACCTGAACAGGAAATTAGTACATTTCTAAGCAAAATAGGCTGTGTCATCCTGTTAAGGTAATTGCTTCCATTGACACTTTGCATAAACATCTTATATTAGGCCATCAGAAAAAAACTCAAGCCATAGTGTGTCTTCTTTGTAACACATAAAACAGTGCCTGGCCCAGTGCCCTTAACCCAGTTGAAGAAGTAAAGTTTGTTGGTAATTAGGAGAACAAAGAAGGGGAGTGATAACAAGCAGGTAAGAAAATTGGAAGCATTCTTTAAATATTTACAGATTACCTGAAAATAAATTAATAAAAATTTTAAAAGGACTTTCATTCTTAGTAAGAATTTAGGGTAATTAAGAAAGTATTCAATGATTCAATGAAATACTCAACAAACACTACAACTTAAAATGAGTCAGCATTTTTTTCCCAGCATAATTTTTAAATATCAGATTTGGTTATAGTGCTTAAAAATGTTAGAAATCAGCACTATTTGGTTGCGAAAATTCAACCTCCTCCAGTGTCTCACCTAATCAATATTCTACAAATATTATTTGCTTATCTGATTATATTTTGCTTGCATAAAAAGTGCTGTTTCTTATGACAGGAGTCATGTATTTAGGCCTATATGCCCTATTAAATTACCTCCTGACTCAGTTTTTTAAAATATCAAGCTACTTTCATTTTGAATTAATCATTTAAGGGAGTTACTGGCTCCCTTAATCTCTGGCTATCAACTTCCTCTTCCAGAAAAATTTGTTACCAGCACTCTACTTGACATTAACAATGAAAGGATGATGACCCAGTCTCTGGATTTAAGGAGTTCATAAATGTAACAGAAGAGACACTCACACAAACATAATTATGAACTAACATGCTAATTACACTGATAAAGTTACGTATATGTTATTATTATTAGAGCATTCAATTTTGTTTGTGGGGTAAGAAGTAAACCTGAGAAGGCATCCTAGGTTATACCCAAACTGATTCTTATAAAGGAGTTAATCACGGGAAGGTATTAGGCAGAAAGATATGAGTGAATGGAGGGAGAGTAGGGCCAGAAGAGCCCACTAAACAGGACTCAAAAGAGTTAGCTAGATAATACCAGGGAGCCAGAAAGGACTCACAGAGTTAATGCCCTTGGCTGTATGAGCTCATTCCACACGCTCGGAATCTGGGCTGACCTCAAGACTTACTCTAACTAGTGCAGGTGAGATAGAGCAGAGACATGGGACAAGCATCATGATTAATTTTCCCCAAAATGCCAAGATATGAATGGCATAGTAAAAACAGGGGGACTTATCTTAAGGCTAAGATTCCATTTTAAAAGCAGAGAGTTGGCAAGTTAAATTCCTAACATATTCTTTGGTAATCAGCCAACAACCTATCTTAAGACAAGGCAAGCAGTCTCAACTGATATGTTCCCAGCATTTGGGAGAAGCAACAGATACTGGGTTCTTGTTCAATGGAGTTGAAGAATGAACTTTGCAAACACTCAGGGTAGGCAAGCAGGAAAGAGGCTTTTTATTGAAAGAGAGAGAGCACAGGTGCAGAACTCCCAGCATGTGCTGGAAGGGGACAAGAGTGCCAGTATCTGGGGCTTTGCCTAGGGGTATATATCTTAGGTTTAACTGAGTTGTCTGTTTTCTATTGGTTCCCACCAGAATGCCAGCTATGGTTCAACCAATCTCATTAAAGGTCATCTCTATTTAGGTTGATATGTTTAAGTCAAATGTTTACAGTCAGGAAAACATTTCTTATTAGAGTGTTTTGGTGGGAACTTCCCTATACATTGGTGCAACTGCAGGTAGCCTGTCTTTGTCCTTTCCCAAGGCTCTTTCCCTGTTCTAATCAGACAGGGTTACTCCCTGTCCTTCCCCTGTCTCATGAGTATCTTGGAGAGGAACAGGAGTTTATCCTACAGAACTACCTGGAGGACTGACTATGGATAATGACATACTATCTCTCACTGGAGATAGACATCATGAGACTGCATGGCAAGCCTACGCTCCTTGACCCTTTTTACCTTTATCCCATTCTTGAAAATCCTTAAAAGACAGAATCCCAGCTTCTAAGCACACCTTCTCTCTGAGGTTGCCTGCACTCATCTTTCTTGGAGTGTGTATTTTTAAAACACATCTTACTGCCCAAATGATTACATTTTGTCTCTGTGCTCTTCCAGTAGTATCTTTGTCATTTTGCTATTTCATCCTATTTTCCAGACTTTAAGCACAAGTCTCCATTCTGTTCTACTTCAGGTAAGTAGGGAGGGACTACTGATAGCTCTGATTTGAGCTTGCAAGTTCCTGTCAATGAGCTTCCCCTTCCTCTCTGCTTTTTTATTCAGGTAAACCTGCCTTTGTTTACCTTAACTCTGGCCTGCTCCTCCCTTGGAGTATAATCAAGTAAACATGTCTTTATCTACCTTGACTCTAGCCCACTCCTCCTTGGAATGTACTCAAATAAAACTTTCATTCTGCTTCACTACTGTGTCTCTGCCTTTCAATTCTTTGTTGTAGTGGGGACAAGAACCGAGGAGAATGAACTCAACCCTTAACAAAGGGGAGTATTTCAAGCGGATGGGACAGCATGAGAAGAGGCACAGAGATGACAAACGGCTGTGTTCATGGGGTATGTTGTGCACTTCAGTGTTGCTTACCTGAAATGTAAGTAGGGGAGTAGTACAAGATAGGCTGGGGTATAAAAAGACATATATGCCATGCTTAGGAATCTCGGGAAGGTCATAATACAAGGGAGTTCACGTGGTCAGATTCATCATGTAGGTAACTCCAGCAGCTTTGTGAAGAATGGATTTGAGGAGAAAAAAGCTAAAGGCAGGAAAAATTATTCGGAGACTGTTGTGATAACCTTGAAATACATTGGGATAGAGAAGCAGGCAGTTGGTATAGAGAGAAGAGGATGGATAGGTAGTAGGCAGGCAGTTAGGAAGGAAAGAAGAGGCTGGGTTTCAGAAATATTAAGGAGGAAAAATCTCTAGGACATGATGACTGACTGGATGTGGGACATGGCAAAGTGGTGCCATTAAACCAAAACCAAGAACAAGGAAAGAAGATATGATTTGAGAATGAGGGAAAATGCTGTGTTGACAGCTTTGGTCACACAGGACAGAGGACACACATCCCAGTGGAAATGTCTATCAAGCACTGGTTATGTGCCTCCAACATGCAGCATTTGTGCCAGAGATGGGATGGGGGAGCATGAGTTCCCAGGTAAAGTGTATAGGGAGCAAGCAGCATTCTAAGGACAGAAATCTCAGGGATACCAATATTTAGGGGTAGGAAAAGGAAGACAGTAAAGAGAAAAGAGCATTGAAAGAGTATAGCCTTTGAAGAAGAGAGAATTTTAGATGATGTGATCAACATTACCAAATGCAACAGAAAGAGCCAGTAAGATAAGGGCTAAAAAGCGAGTTCTGGCCTTCCTTGGCAGCCTAAGTGAATAACGGTTTAGCAGTGTGGCAAAGCAGACAGTAGTGGATGGAGGAATGAAGGAGAAATGAGGGAATAAGGATACAATCAATTATAAATCATTCTTTAAAGGCATCTGGATGCAAAGAAGAAGAAAAAATGGAAATAGCTTGAATAAGACTAGAGAAGATATATTCTCTGTCTCCCTCCCTCTCATCTCCTCTCTCCCACCACTGCTCTCTCCTCAAGTGTGAGGATTTCATCATAATCATGAAAATCACTGAATCACAGACTGAAGGTACTTGGAAAATGAACTGACATTTAAGTAAACACAAAAGAGTTAAGGGAAAGACACAACTATAAAACCACTGTAGAGACTAAACTGCTACTTAACATAAGTACTAAGCATTGTAATATATACCTAAGAAGAAAGTTCAGGCAAAAATACTACATATGATTAATTCTCAAACCAAATTAATCCCTTCAACAATCTCATCCTTTCAATATATATTAGCAAAAATTTTCATTAGGACTATATCTACTTGGCTCCTAAGAGGTCATTATTGACCTAAAAGACACTAATCTAAATTCTAAATTTCTTTTAATTTATGTTTATATATATATATGAGGTAGAAAGCTAATGTCAGCTGGATGTTAGCAGTGTTGAGTTCTTTGAGCCACTTAATTTTGAAGATGGGTGGATCTGTTCAAATTTACATGTAAAGTAGGATTAGAATCTAATTTCCTCAATTTATAAATTAAGCACTTTAACAACTAGATCAGGAAGGCTTAATTTATACAAAATTTCCTTTTATTTATTTATCCAAAATTTTATTTATACAAAATTTCCTTTTAAAACAATCTGCTTTCAAAAAAGAATGCTCGTTAAGATTTTTTAGAGCACTGTTGTCAGATTCACACTGCATATGGCAAATATGGTAAAGGTAGTCTAGGGCACTTCATTTTATATAGCAAAAAGATCTAACAGTGAATATGGTGGTTCTGGTTATAATGCTCATTAGCATGTGAAACTGCATTATTGCTGTTTTCCTGACAAAGCATTTAAAGATTTAAACTTCTCACAAACTATCCTCCCAACTCAAAGAAATCTGTAACAGAGAAAAAAGAAAAAGAAACATTTCCATTCAATAAAACAATTATTACAGAAAAATACTTCTTATAAATGAATAATAGGAAGTTTGGCAAAAATGTAAATTAACTTTGAGAGAAAAGATAAAGTTCCCTATTGAACAGTGCCAATACTGAGTTTATATCTAATAATTAAATGAATGTATAATATTTGTAAGACCAGTTATCACTATACCTTATTGCTGACTATTCTATATATTTATATATAGATAATATAGATAGTTACATATTTAGACTCTTCTAAAATTCTTAACCTAATCTTTTCAGTGAAAAAATCAGCAAGAATATTGATGATTAAAAACCTTTTAATTTGAGACTGCCTCCCTCTACATTATGCACTGGCTTATAATTTCCAGTCTGTGAAGACAAAGACTTATTCTTTGTATCATTTAAAACTTACCTAAAAATTAATCACTGTATGATAATGTTTATATTATAAAGAATATTCCATATTTGACCCAATAAACACTGACAGGAATAATTTTCCCATAAACCTGTTAATTTTTATTCTTAATAAATAAAATTTATTTTTAATAAATAAAATTTATTTAATAAATAAAATTTATTAAAATAATTCTGATTGGCATACTTTTTTTGAGTGCTATTTTGGCAGTACCCAGTAATTCCACTTCTAAGGCCTGTAGAATTACTTGCACAATTTTTCAATATATATGTATGAGGGTATTACATACAGCATTATTTATATGTAGAGAAACTGAAGACTCCATAATGTCCATAAAAATGGGACTTTGTTCAATAAATTAAGGTGTATTTATGTACAGAACATTATGAAGAAATGAAAAAGAACAGAGCAGATCCATATTTACCAGTATGAAATCATGTAATGTTGCATTAAAAAAATGTAGATTATAGCATAAATGTTCCATTTCTGCCCCAAAAGCAAAAAACTCTGCACACGTACACATAAGTGGGTGTGTGTATATATGTTCAAGTGTGCATTTTAAAAGGTCTGCTGGGAGCCACACTAAAGACTCTGAGTGAAGAGGAGGGAAAAAATAAAAGCTCTCTTTATATACTTCCACGTTTGATTTTTGTTGTTTTAACCAATGAGCATGCAATGTCAATTTTCTGATTTTGAGCACTGTACACAGCTATATAAAAAGTTACCAAGGGGGGAAGCCAGGTGAAGTGTACATGGGAACCTCTCTGAACTATAGTTCTAACTTCCTGTGAGTATGTGATCACTTAAAAATAAAAATTTAAAAAGAACACTGAGCATCTATTATTTTTTAATTATTACGGTGTTTGTTTGCTTATTTATTTTCCTTGTTATCAAAAAATCATTTTAGAGGGTAATTTCCAAACTACAAAATAACTCTAACCTTCACTCTTTGAGTGATTTCAAAAATCTATGAGTTCAAAATTTCTATCAGTAACTTAGGTATAAGCATAAATCGCATATGTAGTTAAGCACATAACCTGCACACTTCCAGAATTATGACACTGGAACAAAAAGGAGAAAAAGACAAAAGTTATTTAGGTTCAGACTAATCCTTTATAATCCAAGTTCTCCCAAGGGGCAGCATACTTTTCTAATATCTGGACCTTAAGGTAAATCTTGTGAGATGTCTGGTCTTGTTATATTCGAGAATAAACCCCAATACACCTTCCTTTAATTCTTTGGCACTTCAAATGAATTTAGGCTTATCTAAGAAAAAAATGCTGCAGGAGCTGTGTGAACAAGCTTGTTGTCTTGCTACGGTATCTAGTCAAGTATTTGGATACTACAACTTTAGCAAATCCCATTAATACTTTAAGAAGCCAAAGACTTTAAAACTTCTAAAGAAAGTTCCTGTGAAGTAGTCACAGGGGCAAGTTTAAGCAAGCAGAGTGTATATACAATATAGTAACAAATATAATGCAAACAAAGGAAGATTTGTTTAATTATACTGGAAATAATTGTTATTTAAAAGTGCCTTCTTCCTCATCATAAAAGAATAAACTGGACTAGTGGCAAAGGAATTATATATTATGATGCTTTAAGATTAGAAACAGAAGACAGAAATTTCAAAGTCAAGTTTTGGCAAACATCCAGACTCCATGCAAGAAAAATGGCCACACTATTCCTTCACAACTTCCAAGTCTTGTTCACATGCCTTTACGTACAATCTGAAGTTGTTCATTTTGAGTCAAACACAACTGTGTATTTATAAAGGTTCTCTGATCTTTTTATGGTAAAGCACTTCTTTTTTAAACGTTATAACCTTTTGGAGTATGGTAGAGAGGGATTATCAGACTGTGTACAAAGGGGTTGAAATAAGTAGGAGAGGAGAATGATGAGAACAGGGAGGGGGTGTCCAGAGTACTTCCCTCATCAAGCAGCACTATTGGGAGGAACTATGTTCTCCAAAGTTCACCTTGACGTAGATCCAGCACACCAGCCCTACCACTGCCCTGATGAAGTATGGTTAAGTACAGAGATGCGAACTGCTGACTCATTTAATTAATGACCTCTATACTGTGCAAGCTTCATACAATTCACTAATTTTAGCAATGAAGATTACGCATGCCATGAAAAATCTCTCTCCCAGCAGTAAACCGTACAACACTTTTTCCCTCACAGATTTCCTTAAGCCATTCATATATATAGTTGAAATAGTTCAGGAAAGTTTCTGAAGGTCATATGGTAGTTATTAAGAGGAGCAGGACTCCACCCTATTTCCCCACTTTCCTACACAATAGTATCCTCATCAATATACCATTCAGATACCTCAGTGGCTTTCCTTTTAGAACACTCTTTAATTTCCATCCTTTATCCAAGATATCTTTCTGAACCTGGTAGTCTTTATCTTCATTAATACCAATTAACTCATCTCTCAAATTGTCTAGCTCTTATTTTATTGTCTAATGTTCCATTCTGTTTCCCTAGTGGCTGGTTATAGTAGGAACTCAGTAAAGCTTTGTTGAATAAGTGAATGAGTAAATGAAGAAATAAAGAGAATCCATACATACATAGTGCTTATCACTGCATTTTTAGAATTCTACTAACAAGTGTTTATTTACATACTGCCTTGTTCCAAAGAGATTTTAGGCAACTTACAAAAAATACAAGCACAATAAATGTAACTTAATAACTGAGAAAAGTCAGGGTCAAGAGAAAGAGAAGGTAAGAGAGAAGATGAGGTCAGCATACAAGATGTATGTAATGCTAGCCTATCCACCTTAGAAGAGAATATAATTAGTTAGATAACTCACAGTATTCTTGAGATTAAATACAAACTAGTTGCTCAGGGTAAATTCAAGTATTTCTAATATTGAAAACAGAAACTTCTGAGTGTACACGAAGAAGCCGCTGTGAAATACAGTGAAGCACATCATCAGAAATAAAGCAATAATCAATTATCTGCAGCCTAGACTACTAAAATAATTGTCTGTTCTTCCTGATTCTAATTTTGTCCCCTTTCAATCTATTCTCCTCAAAGCAGCCAGAAAAATATTTTTAAAATGTAGGTAAGAGCATGATACTAACCCTCTTAAAACCCTTGGATGGTTTTCCATCAACATTGCAAACTTCTTAACAAGACCCTCAAGGCCCTATACGATTTGCCTTTGATAATCTTCCCAGTTTCATGTGCACCTCTCATTTACTTGCTCACTACATTATAACCATACACCATTACCCTTCCTACTCCTTGACAGCACCTTGGGACTTTGTGTTTGCTCTTCCCGCTGTAAGAATGCTAAAGTCCTGTATCTCCCAATTTCATTCAGACATGTGCTCAAATGTCACCTCCTTCAAGAGGTTTTCCCTGAAAACTCAATCTGAAGTGGTCAACCTCACCCCCAGTCACTATCACATTCACCTGCTTTATTTTTCTCACAGAATCTAAATCTACTTGAAATTCTACCTAAAGCTCTTTGAAGTTATCACTGTTTGCTATGGATCTCCCTTCAACAAAACGAGATTATGAGGGCAGGGATCTTCCTTTCTTGTTCATCACCATATCCCTGGCACTTAAAAGTGCCCAGAGCAGATGCTCAAGTATTTGTTAAGTACATGAAGAAATACCTGAAGATGGGACAGTTCTTGGTGATCTGTCTTAATTTGGACAGGTTCCAGTTTCCCTAGAGCAGTGGTGGGTGGTTCGAAAACTGTTGGTAGGTCATATACTATGCCTTTGAGAAATCTGTTGAAAACATTGCACCCTATTTTCAGAAAAAGAAAAATGCACATACACACAGAATTTTGCATAAACCTCCTAAAACCAACCCATGGTCCCAGGTTAGAATCCCTGATCTAAGGGCATGTAAGGGCCTTTATGCAATGCAATCTATGTTATAACCAATTTCCATCCATGGAGTTGAAGGTTGAGAGAGAAAAAAATCAGTAAAAAGCTGCAAATCATTCCCAACAGATTTCTCTAAAACATAGCAGACAGTGAGAGTAGTTAAATGAGTAACAACCATGGCTAGTGGCTGCCTCATCTCCTCATGTAGCCTATTGTATTGAGAAGCCTAGATTTAGAATTTATTATGAAAGAAAATGACACATATGTTGATTACATTCATAGAACATGAAAACGGATCTGTGAAGTTTTATGGGTTGCCTCTTCAAAAATGGCATAGACTACACTTTTGTTAAAATTAAATGAGACCATACTGGATCAGGATATGGATAGAACAAGTCAAGTTCAAGGAACTGATAAAAAAATTTTTTAAATTAAAAAGCATTGGCTTAACATTCAGAATGGCCCATGAACTCCTCTGGGGATGCAGAATCTTCCCTGGGCACCATCAGTAAAGAGACGCATGTGTAGGGTCACAAAGATGACTCTTGAAAACTTATTCTTTAAATTATGTCAGATCAAAGAAGTGATGGAAGGTAAAAGAATATATTTAGGTGTAAATCTCCTCTTTTGCCTGCTAGGCAGAACTTGTGTCAGGTAAAAGAGACCAACCGAACAAAGCCACTTTTGTTCCCCTACCCCTTCTCTTTGTATCTGTAGGTGCTTATGGCTAAGGTAATGTGTAAAACACCTGGGCAAAACATTTCTGTAAGTTCTAAAGCACTTAGAACATTTTTCATCACATTTTTAGTACTACTAAATACAATACTGTTTTCTCCATGAAAGTTTTGTCTTTGTTTTAAGGTTCCTATTTTGACAAGTATTAAATTTTCTATCTTAAGGAAAGGTGCAATTATCTTGAAAAAAGTCACTTCAACTGTATTTCCTTTTTCATACTAGAAGACACTACAACAAAATATAGTACTTACCTTGATCATTTTATCAAAATATCTCTCCTTCAATTTTTTCCCATCTCATTTACAGGAAAAAAAGTAATGAATATGTTCTTCATTTCTCTCCAAGTACATATACTGTGGCTCAATAACAATGGTTTTGATGATTCACCAAGGAATTTGACAACTCTTAGGATTTAAACTCCACATGAGCTGGTATTTTAATTTCCCACTTAAATTTTTTCATTGTTCACAAGCAATTCTCTGTTACTGTTTCATACCTCTTAAAAATAAGTTACTGTGTATGAGTGACTGACGGGTTTACTACAGCTAAATTAATCCTCCAGTAATTATCATCTCTCATAAAAATCATCTGAATTTTTTTTTTTTAGAAGGCAGTTCAGCAAATTATTTTGGAAAACTTACTACTATTTTTTCATCATTTTTGTATTATTTGTATTTTAATCTATCTACTGAAAGGCTTATTTATTTGCTATCATAGTCATTTTAACCAGATAGTTCTAGAAATCTATAGATTAATGTCATGTAATAGTGATCCAGGTAATTTAGTGTTCTCAAACTGTGTGCCACAGAACACTGCTTTGCAGGACAGTAACAGATTTTCATTTGTGAAAAGTATTCAGGACTCAAACAGGTTTGGGGGTAAATGGGGCTAGACTTTAATCTAAGGCTTCTCAAAGCTTTCAGTGTGCTAATGAAATTGTGAATTTACCAGAGAGGGAGACAATATGCAGTATTTCCTAAACTTATTTGACCATAATTTACTTTCTTCATGGCTCATTGTTCCAAACAATAGTAGTTAAAGAAATGCTGCTTTATTTAAGTTCTGCTTTATATTCAGTCATTGCTGATAACTTAAGGTGCATACTGCCTTTATCTAAATTCCTCTAATTCCTTTGTCCAAAATATTTTTTATACATAAAAGAATAAACAGTTTGGGAGCAATGACAACATTTCTTATAAATAATTTACATTACTATTTTAGTACCTCTAATGATGATCAAGATGAATCAAGAAATGTTTATTCTATTATACTTTTACTTGAGAAGGCAGAGAAATATGTCATGTGTTTTTAGAAATAATTCTCATCAAAAATAAATGAAATAGAAAAACTTACTGCTTTTAAAGAACATTTGTTTATTTGGAACATCAACTTACATAGAGTAAATATCTCAATCCCTAAAAAGGTATTTGTGTATCAAAAAAAGATTTTCAGCATAGCTAAAAAATTCGCATTCACTGATTCACCATTTATTGATTGTTTACTATGTGCCAAGAACAGAGCTAGGCAATAGATGTACAGCAATCAACAAATAAGGCATGATTCTTGTCCTCATGAGCTTGTAGTTCAGCTATTTTATATTGCTTATATTGCTATGAATATGTACTCTAGAATTGCTGTATTTTTAAAAATACCTTTGATGGGGGTAAGAGTATAGTTAGGCTGCTATTTTAAAAAAAACCCTCAAACCTACAACTAATTTGCTGATGAGGGACAGCATGAATGATGAAATAAAAGCATACAGTTAACTGGAAGACAACAGAAACCATTTTACTTGTGCATTAGAAGCACATGTCATTTATGTCTCACAGTCTTGTGTTTTACAATTATTTTACATTAAAATGCTATGTGATCCAATTCTTTCCAGTAAATGGTGCTGGATACCCTATGGAACAAAATGAATCTTGAACCTTATACCCCAACCATGCACAAAAATCAGTTCCATACGGATTGTAAACCTCAATGTGAATGATAAAACAATAAAACTTTTAGAAGAAAACATAGGAAAATATCTTTATAATTTCAGGGGTAGGCAAAGACTTCCTAAGTGGGACATTAAAAAGAACTAACCATAAAGGGAGAAAAGAAAAAATTGGATTTCATTAAAATTATTAAATTTTGTCCATCAAAAGACACTAGAGTGTACAGATAAGCCACACAGCAGGAGACATTTACAATACATATATTTGACAAATGACTCCTATTCAGAATATATAAATCAATAAGAAGTAGAGAATCCAATAGGAAAAAAAATGGCAAAAACACTGAATAGGATATTCAAATGGACAACAAATATACAAAAAGGGGTTCAATATTGTGAGTCATCAAGGAAATGAATATTAAAGCTACAACAAAAAATTACTGTTATAACCACTGGCATGGCTAAAAAGGGGAGACAGATAATATTAAGTAAAGACAAGGATGTAGAGCAACAAGAATTCTTCTATAGTGCTGGCTGAAGTATAAACTAGCACTCTTGCTTTGGAAAACTGCTTTGGAGCATCTATTAATACTGATTATATACCTACACCCATCAGCAATTCCACTCCCAGGTAAACACATCAACAGAAATACGTACGTATGTTCACTAAAAGGCATGCAAAAGAATGTTCATGTTAGCACAATTTGTAGCAGTAAAACTGGAATCAATTCACATGTCCATCAATAGTAGAATATATAAATTATGTTATATTTGTATAATGTCAGACTACCCAGCAGAGGGAATGAATGACTCACATCTACATGTACAACATGGATACATTTCACAAACATAATACTAAGCAAAAGAAAGCAGAACCATAAAGTTAATTCTGTATGATTTCATGTATACAGAGTTCAAAATCTGGCCAAATTCATCTGTGGTGTTAGAAGTCATGAGAGTAGGTATCCTTTGGGAAGGAGAAGAGTAATGATTAGAAAGAAGTGCAGTAAGGGGTGGTAGTCTCTTTGGAGGTACTTACTGGTCAAGTTCTCTTTCTTGATGTGCATGTTACAAAGATGTATTCACTTTGTGAAAGATGAACAAGAGTGTAGTTAAGAATTGCCTGAATGTATTTTCACCAAAGCATACATTTGAAAAGTTGCAATGACATCCAAATATATATTCTCCCTTAAATTCTCTACACATAGTTCAGAGGAATGATCAATCCTCTTTTCCCTAGTTGTCAAAAATCAAATACTTTAAAACAGGACCGAGATGGGAAAGTAAAATTATAAAATATTTCTCATGGCATAGAATTTTAATAGGAAGGAGGAAATGGAATAATTGACTCATATCTAGGCTAAAAGGAACAACATATTTGATTTTCCCCTACAAAAGTACACCTTCCTAAGGCTTTAGGCTAAATATTCCCAGATTTTTTAAAGGTTCTTCCTATGACAAGGTATCTGATTTCTCATCAGACCTGTAATTCCCTCTTCTGTGCTCTCCAATGTGTGTGTGTGTGTGTGTGTGTCTCTATCATCATGCAATACTTAAGGCACAGTCTTAACAGCCACAAAGCACAGTGGTCTGACCCAAATACCACCCTTTCATTAATGCAGCCTAAGAAATCCCAGCACACTGCTGGTTCATTTGGAGTTAATTAAAACTGCCAGATCTTTTTCATATTGTAAGTCACATTTCCCATATCCTGTATTTTTTAAAATTTAATTTAAAAAAGTTAAATACAGCATGTAATATTTTCCTTGCTAAATCTAACTTTGTTGGCTTTGGCTTATCACTCACGCATACTGAGAACACTTTGAGTGTTCTTTTGTCACCTCAAGTAACTCTCCTAGCTTTGTGTAATCTATACATACAATTCATATTTCTTCTATATATTTATCCAAGTCATTATTTTAAAAACATGTCAATCCCAAACTGTCAAAGACAGGTATCTATAGGGTGTTGCCAGAGTCTTGACTAAAATAAGCACTTCCCAAAGTATGTTTCATGTAATACAACACAAAATGAGAAAGACAGGTATACTGTGATGAGTTTGGGAAATGCTGGGTTACTGCAGAATATTTTAGTTATTATAATTTCAATGTGTCAGTATAAATCTCTAACAAGGGATTAGAGTATAAAGTGTTCCCCAAACTAAGCTGACTTGGAAACTTTTTTAGAAATCTTTTTGCATTTTGAGAAATCAGTGTTCCTAGAAAGATACTTTGGGCAATACTGCTCTAGGGTGATAATGATACTTTAGCCAATATTCTTTGGGGAAGAGATTGTTTTATTAGCTTTGAACCCACCTGCATTATCATCCAACCTTCCTAAAGTTCTCCATATGTCAAAGATTATCAAGGTATTGTCAAATGTGGCAATGATATCTTCCCAGACTAATTTACCACAAAGTGAAATAGGACCAGGTAAAGAGGATTCAGCATTAGGATTAGTGAGCCATGGATGCCAGATCTACTGTGAGAACTATGCTTAATAAGAAGCTATGAATGTCTGGGTGTCCATTGGTGGATGGGTGGATGGAGAAGATGTGGTACATGTACACGGTGGAATATTATTCGGCCATAAGAAGGAAGCGGGTCCTGCCGTTTGCGGCGACATGGATGGAGCTGGAGGGTGTTGTGCTCGGTGAGGTAGGCTGGGGCAGAGGGGGACAGGTGCCAGGTGATTTCACTCATATGTGGAGTATAAGAACAAAGAAAGACTGGAGGAACAAAACAGCAGCAGAATCACAGAACCCAAGAATGGACTGACAGTTGCCAGGGGGAAGAGGACTGGGGAGGATGGGTGGGAAGGGAGGGATAAGGGCGGGGAAAAAGAAAGGGGACATTACGATTGGCATATATGGTGTTGTGCAGGGGTATGGGAGGGCTGCACAACAGAGAAGACAGGTGGTGATTATACAGCATCTTGCTACGCTGATGGACAATGACTGTAGTGGGGTGTGGCGGGGGGACTTGGTGAAGGGGGGAGCCTGGTAAACATGGTGTTCTTCATGTAATTGTAGATTAATGATAGCAAAATAAGAATAAATAAGAATAAATAAAAATAAAAAATAAAATAAAATAAAGAAGCTATGAAGGTGACAGATACGTATTTTAAAGTTTCCCATTAAACTGGCTACATCTTAAAAGTTTTGGTGATTAAAAACTAATCTTTAGTTACCTGGAAAATTCCATTAAAGGGAACGTCTCATTCTCTGGTGATATTTACTATATTTCTATGTTGAAGAATGAGTTAAAAAATTATCACTGAATATTGTATATTATATAAGGAGTCATAATAAAAATAGTTTGAAAATTTTAAGGTTTTCATAGTGTTAAAAGAATTTTACATATTTATCTGAAAAAATTCACTTGAAAGATTGTATGTAATATAGATGGTCATTTTGAAAGAAAACAGACACTTAAGTAGTGTATCAAATACCTTCATCATTTAGCAACTTAATTTCAAAATTGGGACTAGGAGGATGATATCCTTTACTTGGAAGAGTCTGCACACAGAAATCGTGTTCAAACGGCACATTTAAAATTGATTGAGGCAGTACATTCACCTAACGCAATCCCAGTACTGCTAAACCTCCACATGGTCTACGGGGGCATCAGACTTAAGATGTTGTTGAGATAACTGGCTTCCATTAGCAAGCATGTGATTGGCAGGATGATAAAGTCTTTTCACTCCCAGGTCAGCTATTTCCTTTTCTTTAGAAGAGGGCAATTCTGATGATCCATCTTTTAGCTACAGTCTCTCATTGAGTCCCAATTCTCTTGCCCTCAGCTTTGATAGGGTTCTAACTTTCCTCTTGTATGAGCTCATACTTGTCATCAACTCCTCTATTCAGAACAGCAAATATCAGGAGTTTGACCTCAGGGCAAAGTCCGGGTGGGCAGGTAAAATTCAACCACTGGACCTACTTCCTAATCTTTCATACCCAGCAATTCATGAAGCAGTATCAAATTCAAACTAAAAAACAGAAGCGTGACCCTTTATAAGTACTATGAAAAGGGCTCTTTTGCCTTTCTAAGTATACTTGAAAAGAACTGTCAGCCACCCTATTAAGGTAGAAATGGATCACAGACTAGAAAAAAAGAAGTGCAGAGACTCAAATGAAATGTAAATAAAAGTGTTAGCACCCTCTTTATGTGATATACTACTTCATGTAAAAGTATTAAAATATTATGCTATGAAATATCTTTACGAAGTCAGGAAAATAAAAAACACTATGAAACTTTAAAGCATCCTTATTGAAATAACACTGACAGCCGATACAAAAAACATATCACCTAATATGAGACTTCAGTTTTCAAGACTAATTTTATTTTTGTCTAATTCCCATACTTGGTATTTCACCTCCTAACTGTTTGTAAATTAATTTGAAAAACAAATATAGGTGAAAAATAACTCTCTTTATCAAGTCACTAAATCCAGGCCTCTCAAATCATAAAATTCAAGTTATATCTCAGTGGTCCAGCAGCTAAAGGCAAGAATTAGCTGTACCTTCTTGTTTTCAAATACAAATGCAAAATAACAGAGTATGATTAAATTTTAACATAAATAATCAGAAGATGATTTTAAACCCCTTTTGAAACTAGAAAAATTAACACATAAAAAAATTAGCTCATCAATATTTTCTACCCTCTAGTCACTTTCACTGCATATTAACTACCATACTTTCAAAATGTTTATATTAAATAATTATTTCAATATAAGTCTCTAATATTAACAGTTCTACATATGTGCCATAGTAGATTTCAGAACTCTAAATGTTTCATAATAAACTTTTTATTCACTTAAAAGTCAAAGAAATTACACTGATTGAGGAAAAGTCAACCAGGGCTTAATGCCTCTAAGCACACATACTTGAAAAGTAAATTCAATAAAAAATATTCAAGATGTTAATATTTATAAGTGTGTCTTAATAACAATTCCCTGGTAAAGCTATATGCTTGTAAAGATGCCTTCTTTGCTGTCAAATGATGATTATCTTCGAAGAAAGAAAACACCCAGGATTGGAGTTTTAATGTGCATTGAACCAACCACCTATCTGGACATCTCAATGAACAGAATCTTTACCAACAGTTTCATAACCTATGTGGTCCTATTCATAACCTTCAGTGAGATTACAAACTAGTTAACACCATACAAATTCACATATATATCACATAATAAATTTCAAATTTTTTGTGAACAGTTTATATATAATGGAAGCTACCCCCTCAAATCACATCCTGTAGATTGGTGAACATATTCATGCTCTTGTAACAGGGAAACTTACCCCAGGGAGTAGCTATAATCTAATTAGGAAATGAATATACCTCTACACCTATTTCCAACTTGCTAAAGGACTCAGTTTTCTATATTAGATCATCTTGCTCAGGGCAAGAGGACTGCAACAGAGAAAACTACTTCTAAAAGAAATGCATCCACCTTCAACATAAAGCGTATCTTCTGGCAAACTGGAACAGAAGTTCAGAGTCACCTTCTTCATTTCCCACTATTTCCTCCATTAATAACATTAATCATCTACAGATCTAGGTCATCCTAACAGTGTTCCTTGTTTGGCATTAATATATGAGTACTGATTGCAAACTGAAGTAAGTATGAATATATTTTTTATGTCCAGTGCTTGACAGACATAAATGGGAGAAAGGAATGGCTTTTTCAGTTTCCTTCTAAACCTGACTTGAAGATACAACATCTATTTCCATATGACTCACTGTCTTAAAAGTATTCCTTACCAGTTTATGGGTGTTTTGTTTTTCTAAAGGACTTGTAAATTCCATAAAGATGAAACTATCTCTTATGTTATTTTTGTGTCTATTTCAACCACATCTCCTCTTCAAATAATAAGTAGTTCACATGGTAGTTCACAAATACTTATTAAACACTGGTTTGGAATTAAAGCAAGACAGCTCTATTCTCAGGCGTTTACTGAAATCAGAACCCCTTAACTGCTAAAATTGGTTCTATTCCAAACATCACAGAGGTAGAATTTATTCATACCAGTGGTTGAGCCCCATTTCCAGTCAATTCTGTCCCCATAGGGGTAGGACCATTTACAGACTGATACTACAGTGGCTTTCTTTTAATTCCACCTCCATTTGGCTCTTCTTGCCAAAGGCAGCAGTCACTCCTGTTAGTTCTAGTGCTCCTAAGCCCCCTGACTTGGATCTGCCCCTCCTCCACACTCTGTGCTGCCCAGCTTTATTAAGCTCCTTAATCCTAGGATTAAGAAAGAAAACGAAAAAGGAGGAGCGGAAAAGGGGAATAAAGAAATAAGAAGAAAAAATATGGGGAGGGGGGGTGGTGGTTGGAAAAGCATAAGGAAGAAAATAAGGAAAATGATAATAAAGTAGCGATTTCAAAGAGTAGTAAAATGACTAGAGATTTAAAAATTATCATATTTGTTACTACACTTAGAGTTATGTGACCAGAAAAGAATTATGTAAATGTATAATTATCTTTTTAAAATTTCCTTTATCCTTCTTTCTGGAAACATATAGAAAATTTATAAAAATAGCATTTTTTACCATTAACAAATTTTAGGCAAGGGGCTCCTTTCCAGGTTGTAGTAATTTACATTTAACTTGGGTACTGATACTAATGTTGTACCACTATATATGTACCATTTTCATATATAACCATGAAATAATTAAGAAATAACTTAAACTTCAAGTATCACTAAACCGAAGTATAATGAAGTTATTTGGTCATGTGCTTAGCAGGTAATGACGCAATTAAATATTCACGAGGAGAATGCTCCATGAAGTTGAGGCACTGAATAGATACAGGTTGAGAGAGAAGAGCCAAATACATGGTTATCAAAGAAGCAGTGATCTAAAGAAAGGCTGTCTCAAGGCAAACAAGCATTCCTGTAGCATTAACAAGAAAAAAGAGGCAAGATATAGAAGGCAATAAATGAGAAGCACACTGTTACATCTTACTTGTCTGAGGTCAATGAATGCTAGCTGCAGGGTATCCCCCTGGAATCCTGGCACAGGCTCAGAGCTGGCAAACACTATTAAAAAAGAGAGAGAGAAAAACAAGATTGCAAAATATACAAGGATTTAACCACTACATTAATTTCTACTCATTACAAATGTATTATATTTACATGTAACCATTTCAAGTGAAGACTATTTATAATCTTCAATTTCCATTACTGAGAATGTTCTTTATACTCATTACCACAAATATCTTAATAATTTTAAACTTCTAATCTGCTATTTAATCACTATAATCCTTAATTATAATAAATATAGAATGGTTATCTTACATAAAGTTCAAGAGTAGTAATATACTTAAATCAAGAAAATTTTCTGACTCTTTTTAGCCTTAGGTTAATGATTATAGAAGTATTTTGAACCTACACCAATTCCATGGCTGTCAACATATTTCAAAACATCTGCTTTGTTGTAGCTTTACATGCAGAAAACAGGCATAATGTTCTAAGAAGCAAAATGAAGACAATGCACGAATGTCTGTTCCTGCCTTTGAATAACTTTTTTCCATAAAGAAATCCCATCCCTTTAAAAACTAAAAGATACCTTAAGACAAGACTGAAAAAAATTTTTGGGATTTTTTCAACAATTTTTATACTTTAACATAGCTTGTTTAAGTTGCAAATAATTCCAGTATTAGTTATTTTGAAGACAAAAGACTTGATTTATTAAAAAGACGCTGTCTTTTACACACAAGCTTCTCTGATAAGAATAAAAATGTCTGGAAGCATTCTTCCTCCCCATTATCTTAGTTTTCTTAAAGAACATTATAGATTTTCCATTTATGAGTTTATCTGAGCCAGTATTTTAGAAGCCATTTACATTTTCAGCCCATACAGTTCTCACAAAACAAAAATAATTCTTAAGTTTAGTGTATTCTGTGTGAAATAGTTTAGAGAGGCTCAGAATCAACTATCAAAAACTGTAAATATATGAAAGCCAAGCACAGCTTAACTTACCTGATATTTTTAGGGAATAAAGAGTCAAAAATAAGTTTTGTTATAAGAGTCAAAAATAAGCTGTTGTTTTTAAGATCATGATTTTTGCTTTAAGCATTAAAACTTTTTTAACCTTATGTATTTTCTGATGGATTTTTAAACTGTAATGTAATAGTTCCTATGCTTGAGTAATCTAAATATCATTTAATCTTTTCTTAATTCTTTGTACAACCATTATGAACACCTTTTATTCTACGTAACACTATAAATTTCCATGGCTGCTGTGTTATTAGGAGCTATTGTCTGTTTACATTAAATAGCTCAGAAATGCAATGTGGTTTGAGTTTTTGTGACTAGCTTTTATGATTTTTCTTCCTTCTCCCTTGCAGTTTTAATATAAATTCCTACTCTCTGCTCTCTCACTAATGTCTTATTAATATGCTATCTTTAATATTCTCAAGCTGGTAAGTCAGGTAATCAATTACTAGAATTGTATGTACATTAAGAGCAAATAGAGACTGAGCAAGGGCCTCTCCCATAAGTAAGGTGAATGGGTTTTATATACGCCTTTGAGTGTACATACCTTTTGAATAAGAGTAACCTTTTGGTGACCCAGAAGTGTACCATTTTTCTGCTTACTTTTTAATCCTGTGCTACATACTATATAGGTAGTTATGACCATTATATAGGTGACTCACTCACCTTTCTCAGGCCCTCCTATTTCCAGAAAACAAAGATTTATTGAGCAAATCTAGTCACACTTTTCACTTTTTAGTATAATTTACTCACATCACCATCATTCCATACAACGAAAAGTGGCATACTTTCATACTGTGGCACCCCCATCAACCCTTACACCATGTCCTAGATCTCAGTTGCCTTTCAGATCTTAACTGAAAAATGATAAGCAAAATTGTAATAGCCATTAAAAGTAAAGGTGTTTTTTAATTTTTAAAAAAGTTTTCTTAAGACCATCCAGCACATTACTAGCTTTTTTGGCCACAGTCTCAGGCTACTGTTTCTAAGTAAAAGTTCACTATGAATCTCTAGTGGTCTTCAACCCAGGCTGTAAATGTTAGCTCAGTTTCTCCCATCACCACATATCCATACACACACACACACACACACAAAGGTGTCCTGTAGTGCAGGGAGACTTAGTTCATTTATCAGGCATAAAAATCAGCTCAACTTCAATTACACTTGCAATTATTATCTACTTTATCTCCCAGAATTTTTGTGCACTGAAAATAATCTGTCATTTTTCTTCTCCCTCAGTTCCTGTTTAAGATACTAGTTTAAGCCCCAATGCTCGACATTAAACCAGAGTTTGTTGTCAAAATTATAATAGTACCATAAATTTACATAGCACTTTATAGTTTACAAAGCACTTTGTCACACACCATATCTGCTTTGATGATCACAATAACTTATTTTAGTAAACAGAGCATGCAGATGTTGGATAAAATCTTGCACTCAGAAGAGACGCAGCCCTATGAAATACCTTCAACAGTCCACTAAAGGCTTACTTTAAAGGTCACCCAGTCTTTCATTTTATAGTATAGAAAAATTAAAAGTGAAGGGACTTGTCCAGGATTACACAGTTAATTCAGATCTCCTGGCATTCAATCCTTTGATCCAAAATCTGATTAAGTATTTAGCCTCTTATCTTTTATCCCATCTTCTACAAGAACCTAACCAGTATGGAAGTAAAACTTAGTAGTTTATAGCTCTCACGGCTTCTTTTCAAATGTTTTTTAGGGATTGGAGGCAATTTAACTATCTGATAATCATCCAGCACAAAAAGTATTTGTAATTATGTGCTATTCAATTTGATAATGGCTTCATATTTGTTCCTTTACTTCTTTAAAATTCAAATGCAGCCAATCCTGTTGCTTCTGCCTTCTAAAATATCTTGAATCTGAATCTGTCTCTACCTTAGTTCAAACTACCATCATTTCTCACTGGGATACTAAAATACACTCCTATCTGGTCTGTTTCTTCTGTTTCATCTCTCCATGCACTTCTCCACGTGTGATTTAAGTAAAATGTAAATGTGATTTGTTTCACTTCATAGTTTAACTCTGAATAGCTCTCCATCACCTTCACAATAAAGACAAATAAGGTCCTTTATAAACTGGCCTTTGCCTGTCTCTCCAGCCTCACATCTTACACTTCTCTAGGGACAGCTTAAATTCTCTCCATACCAAACTAACTATACTTACTTGCATATGCCAAAACTCTTTCATAGTACCTTTGATTCTTCTGCCTGGAGCATACTTTCTCTTCTTTTCCATCAGGTAACTCTTACTCATCCTTCCATTCAATCGTCTACGGAAACCTTCCATTATACTACAGGCTGGGTTAGATCTCTCTGTGCTCTCATTGCAATTTCCTCTGTACAGTCTAACTACATCCTCCATTTTGCTACCTTATAATTGCTTATCTGTCTGGATCTTCCCATCAACCATGAATTACCTGAGGGTAGGGAATATATTTCCATTTCTATGTCCCTATCTCCTAGCACAATGCTTGACATATAATGAGTAGTTAACAAAAGTTTCTTAAATAAATGAAAATTGTACAAGTGAATGAATGAATTCTAAAAGGATGCCATCCAGTCCCTGGTAACTGATACAATTCTAGCTTGTTGATTAGATCTAGAATGATGCTGTCCAATAGAACTTTATGCAATAATGGAAATGTTCTTTCTGTATTTGCACTGAATTTTTACTTTTATTTTAGTTAATTTAAATTTATTCGCCACATATGGCTATGGGACAGTGTAAATCTAGGACATTCGGAGCATATTTAGTATATTTATTCCAAAATAATTGAGTGTGGGTGAGAATACTCCTAATGTTTTCTTTAATTAAAACTAATTGTGAGTCCCTCCACTAAACAGAAAGCTTGTGTGAAGTAGAGATAATTTCTTTTGCCTTTATAAATTCTCTGCCTGGTGTACAGGAAATTGTCAATAAATGTGTTGAATGAATGACTAATAATACAAATAATTCACTTCTTCTAATATTGTCTAATGGTCCCAATAATTTTGGAGGTGAATTTCAACCTTTGAAGTTTTTAAAGAATTGAATACTAATTTTTAGAATCCCGTTAAGTATTGACTTCAGATTCCTTCTTGGCTCATCTAGATTCTCGTTTTGTATATGCTTTGCTGTATTTGGGAGTTTCTTTATTTTCCTCCCTTTTATTATTTTAATGAAATAATGCCCAAGTGATAATAATATCCCTATAGTGATACCTTTGTCTTTGTTATTTAGCCATGCCATTAAGGGCATTTTTTAAAAAACACAGACTGATCCTGGTCTTTCAGTAAGATATTTGAAAATAGTTTCCAGGCTTTCTAAAGTTTTTTTTTTTTTTTAAGAAAACTAGTCTAAATGTTCAGCTTTTTTCTCTTAATGCCTCCAATTTGACCAATTCCTTTTTAAAAACAAAATAACTTCATGGTATATTAATTTCTTATTTTCTGCTAGAATATGGAACTTAATAATTGTGAATCCAAATTTAGAAATACTCTAAACAAAAAAAAGATTAGAGAGGGAATTCTGTCTGATCTTACTGGGAAGGTCTTCTGGAACAACAGAGTAAAATTTTGCTATTTTAGCCTAACTGGGAAGAAGAGAAGTATGAATTAATTTAGAAGAAGCTGAAAGCAAAAAATAATAGATGCTGTGCAAACTGTGATTACAACGACAAAAAAGTCTTTCAAACTGGCAATCTACTAAATTAAGAGAATAAATAAAGAATATTTGTAGGCAAAAACATCAATTATTTGTATATATAACAATAAAAATTAAGTAGGAAAATAGGCCCCTTCTGCCCATAGGATCTATATACAAATGTAAAAGCTTTGGTAGCGGGAACAGGGTAGGGGTGGGGAGTGAAGACTGCTAAGAAGTCAGGCTGTTAAGTATTTAACCTGGTATGAAAATATACAAACCTTCCCTGAAATAAATGCAGAGGGAATAAGGCCTTGAACAATCTTAATCTTGTCCTAGGCAAATAATTTTATCTTTACTATAAGGTAGAGAATGTGGATTATTTGGAAAACATCTATACTGGGTAGGAAGAATTGTCAGGGGGTGGGAAGAAGGGAAAGAGTGTCATGGGCTCAGAAGAGCAAAAAGGCCAGAAGATGGACAACTGATTGAAAGGGACGGTGAGGAGGCTGGCTAAAGTCTCAAGACTTTTTGCGTGACGATAACAAGACAGGGGCTTATAAAATGAAATAATTTTGTAACTAAAATAAATGACAGTATGAATATCAATAGTCTGCACACTGAAGATATTTCTTCTAATTCCATTTCTTGCTAGATCTGATGATTTAAAGACTCTAGTTAGAGCTCAAATTTTGGCTAGGCAAAGAAGGTATCTTTTGTGGATCAGATGTGTCATAAGGGATGACTAAGAGCACCACCTAGTGGTTTCTCTGGCAGTGAAAAAGAACTCATGCCTGGGAGTCAGGGGTCTTAGAATTGTTGGTTCTTAGACATATTGTTACATGTGGTTGGTAGCAGTCAAAGGCAAGCCTCTAGGACCAATTGCCCTTCTACATGTATTAGCTCACTTTTTATATAAGATTATAGTATCTAGTTTTCTCCATTTCTTGGAATTAAACATGGACAAAGTAGCCTCAATCTGATACCTTAAATGCCATTAAAACCAGGAACAAATTCAGAAAGGGAAATAGTATAACAGCATCCAGCTTACTTTTAAAAGACACTGAAATATTCTCACACCGTCCACATGATTTTCCCTGAATCTTTTTATTTTGGGGTAAATATGGATCTTTTTTCAAGGCTAGAGTCAGAGGCTCTGAGGTCCTGTCTACACACACAAAAATATCTATAAGGCGGCTTCATCTTTTTTTGAGGTGCATTAAGCCTTTATCCATGACGAAAATGACCAAGGCCTTCACACCTAGGGATGCACCTATTCCTCAGTAAGGAATTGAGACAACACTATTGAGACAGGTGCCAGTACTCTTCAATCTGGAACTTTTCTAATGCCTATGGATTTAAGATGTTAAGCTCTTAGGAGCTGATAACCTCATTTGGGTATTTGTGTTGAATGCATTAAAGAGTACATTCTATTATCTATCTTGGGTACTTCAAATCATTCTGATTGCCTGATGCTTTGGAAATATTCTAACTTTCTAAGATACCTTTTAGGACCTTCAGAGGACATTTTGATCTTCTCCTCTAAACAATGGCATTTGTAAGGCACCTATACTGGGGCCCAAGACATAACAGCTGTCTGGTAAGTATAAAACAAAAGCACGTGCAAGGATCTAGTACATCTGCTTCACTGCAATTGTGGCAAATGCTCTTACAACTAAGAAGCAATTTCTCTTGAACTCACACAAAATCTATAATAGTAACAAAAGGTCAATGCAACTGTCAGAGAGGGCTATCTTTGCAATTCCAAATGCATGCCTTCCTGACTTCTTCAACCAGGACCAGGTAGTTATAGAAGTATTACAGTTATAGTTAACCAAAAGTACCCATCTCACTCATGCATAGACCCTACCTAGTATTCTCAATCTATACAAGTTTTTATCTAAATTGAGTCTATTTCTTATACTTTCTCACAGCACCATATACTTTTATTTTATAGAATTTAACAATTTATCATCCTATTTATTAGTGCAATTATTTAATGACTGCCTCCCCACTGGGCTTAAATCCCAAGAGGATTGTACCCTTTTCTGTTTTATTTATCACTGTGTTGCCTAAATGCCAAAAACATTGTAGATATGAAGGAATTAATGTATGACTCTATAGCCCCACACTCATCTTTGCCTTAACTTTTACTGCCTCTGAATCTTACAGCAAGGTTGTATCTTGGAAATTATTAATTATTAACTCCAAATCCCCTATTTTACAAGAAAAATTGAGGTCTCTCAATTGTTAAATCCCCTATTTTACAAGAAAAATTGAGGTCTCTCAATTGTTAAATTGTTAAGTTGCCCAAAACATGGGCAGAGCCAGGACTGCTCTCAACTTCCTGACATGTCCTCAGACCATCTTAAGACCGATTTGAAAGCACTTTTTTAAAAAGTTTCACATAAGTTCGTGTGACTCTACATTCCTGAACTCACACGTTTTATTGAGTTTGATGGTTTACTGAGTTTGACAGTATAGGTTAAAAAAGAACAAAAGAAAAAGATTCAAAGAAAAATGACCAAAAGGGAAGTGAAAATAATCCCATAAGAAAACATTAAAGAATCTATGACTGTTTAGCTCAAACAGATAGAGTTAAGGTTTAAACATAGTCATCAAATATGTGAAGAATTTTTTAAGTGATCAGTTACATCCATATCAAGAACTTTAACAGTCTTGAGTCAAAGTACAGCAGTATCAGCCTTAACATTTGCCAACGAAGGTAGAAGAACTTTAGAAGAAACAAATGTAGACTACAGGCACTTCTGGATATCTTAATTTTTCATTTATTCGACAAATATGTTTTAAGCATAAGCAGCATTCTGCAGGGTGCCTACAACTATAAATTCTATGTTGAATTTAATTCAACTATCGTGGATGGCTAAATCTATTCTCTCTCTTCCCTTCCGTTTCCTCCCTCCATTTTTTTTCTCTTTCTCTCCCTCTTCATACCCCTGCCCCCAAACCATAAGATGCATTCTCTGGGTCTTTTCCATTGTGTTATTCTAACTATCTTAATCATAGCAAATCATACTCGTTTACTGATTTTACATATTCGCTTCAAAATGTCTGAAGTCCATCCTCTTCTCTTCAGTCCCACTGCTCAGAATGAGCCCTTTTCATCCTTCACACAAGAAAGTTCAACATTCTTTTAATAGGCTTGTTGTATCTTACTTGCAGTATCTCCCATTTCAGTTCAATTTGCTCATGACACAGAGTTACCTTGCTATGACATAGATTTCATCATGTCATAGTCCCAATTAAAGCTTCAGTGGATCTCTATTGCTTTGTAAAGTCCAAGCATTCAGGAGTCTAACTTTTTTTCAGCCATATCACTCAATATTTTCCTTATGCATCTTATAGTCTAGCCATGCAAGACAGAAGACTCCCTAAGCATTCTCTCCTCACAGTGCTTTTGCTTAAGCCATTGCCTCTGCTCAGAATGCCCTTCGCTGCTTTTGATGAAATCTTACTCATCTTTTAAGAACCAACTCAAATTTCACTTCTATCATACTCAATCTTCTTATTCCTATGGCAAATTTAGTTAACTGTTCCCTTTCTACAAATAATATATACTTCTTTAAATAATTTATTATGTTCTGTTGTAGTTATTAACATGTTTGTTCCTCCCAACCAACCAGACCGTGAGATCTTTGGAGCCTGATTCAATATGATTTTGCAATGTAAAACAGGTAATAGGTTCTCATTAAACATTTGAAAAAATGAATCCTCCTATAAATCAGTTGATTTTACATTGAAAAAAATTCAGTTACAGACTACAGTTTTAGTTTAAGCGCGTTTAACTCACAAGAATATGTGTCACAAGAACACTAGGGAAAAGGGCACAACACACTCTGCTGAAAAACAATTCAGCACATAGATGGATCAGTGCTAATACTTTCACCACCAGAAAAACAAAATAAAAACTAAAAGGCTGAATGATATGGGAAACTGAATTATTTCCAACTTCCCATCTTCAGATAAGTCATTTGTTTCTACTTATGGACTGACTTTCTGAGGCCTAAGAAAATACGTGTATAAAGTTTTTACAAAATAATTAAGAATGGAAAAATAAACATTCTGCTTTCTAACCAAACTAAATACAAGGAAAGTCTAACAGAATAAAGGCTATTCTTGACACTTACACTTCCTGCTCACCTCCTATTGTTTAAATTCTTTGACTGAAGCCTTTTTTAAGTTGTCCAGGATCATTGGTGGTTAGTGGTCTCCAGTTACTGGTCCCTGTTACCTGACTTCTGTGCACTTTAGATCTCTTGCTAGCATAAAACAGACTAGCAGGATTTTATGCTAATCCCAAAAATCAATCACAGACTTTTAAGTACGAGTTTCTGAGCCTCTTGAAGATAAAGAAATTACTATGAGCCAATATGGGTTTATGAAGAATCAGAATAGTATCATTTTCTTTTAGATGGTAATTAGACTGATAAGAGGAAAATTCAATGGTTGTGATTACCCCTATGTACCAGGAAGACATCGCTCATTCCTTTGAGCAAAACTATGAGTTAGAATCAATTAAGCAATTAGTAATTAGATGAAAAAAATCTTAAGATACCCATAAGATTCTGAATAATGGATCTAAGTCAGTATGATGGGGTGGTCCATGTAATTTTGTGGTCTTCAAATTTTATTGTGCATCAAAATCACCCTGAGGTCCCATGCCCAGAGTTCCTAATTCAGCAGGTGGGGCCCAAAAATTCTCATTTCTGACAAGTTCCCAAGTAACACTTTTGCTGCTCATCTGGGGATGACGTTTTGAGGACACTGACATACTGTATCTCAGAATATAGCTATCAGGTATTATTCAACATTTTGTTAATAATCTTGTTAAATACGTAAGCAGCATGATTACAAATCTGCAGAAGGTATTAAATTTTGACACACAAAGATCTCAACAGGCTAATTGTGGGACAAATCTTAAAATCCTAAAACAAAAATCAATCACACAAGTATAAGAGAAGAAAAGCACAGCTTAACAATCACACAAAAAAGAGAAAGATACAGAGATTTTAGAACACTAGAGTAGCCTCAGTGATTCAAGGGCATACTCTTTGACAACTAAAGAAGTAGTAACAGTTTGCATTTTACTAATAAGTACAGAATATGGAACAATGTATTTAATAGTTCAACTATGTATTATATTGGTTCCCCCACACCTGGGTATCTGTAGTGAACTTCGGGTATCTGACATTATACAGAAGGTAGTCAAACCAGTTTGTTCAAAGAAGAGCTGTGGATCTAAAAATCTTCTATGAGAATAGTAAGTGAAATTGTTGATGTCTGGCCTTCAGCAGATTGAGAAGAATATAAGAACAGTTTTTATATATTGGCTTGTGGTGAGGATTTGTTTTTTTTCTGTATGACCCTAAGCAGAACTGCCACAGTTGTCAGGCTCCTTACTGTAACACACAGGTGTCCAGCTGAGGGAAGGAGGGATGAAGGGGAGGGCTGAAATCTGGGTCACATTTCACTTGATAAGCCATGCGCCTTGGTGGGGGCCAAGTCTAGATGAAAAAGGGTAAACTGTTTCTAATTCCTAAAAAGGGGACAACTCTGGAGGACATTTTTAGTGGGAACAGCTTTTCTAATTTGCACAAAGGCACAATATGGGCTCAGTGATGAATCTAGCTCTAACGTAGAACTACGTCCATTAAGAGAAGTTTAGAGAAAAAGAGATTTCAGCTCAATGTAAGAAACTGATAGAGTGATGTATTATATGGAAATAGATTTCCTGAAGAGCAGTTGGTCCTCCAAATTGGATGTTCAAGGAGTAGCTGGGTAACTACTTGGCAGGGTTATTTTAGAGAGGATTTCAAAGTAGAGGAGTGTGGGCATGAATAACTTAATGATCTAGCTTCTAAGGTTCTACATCTGAACTTCTCCATATCCCAGTTGATTCCTGTAGTATCCACATCCCTTTCCACAAATTTACCACTCATTCTAGCCTTCCTCTTACCTAGCCAAATTCCTCTTCCTGTCTCCCTTTCTTCCCCTTTCCCTGCCCCAATATGTAGAAAGCATACACACTGTATTAATACTGAAGATAAACTTTGCATTTAAAAAAACTGCTTTCTTCCAGATTAAAAAAAACAAAAACACTGCTTAAGATGAAAACTTAAAATTCTTTTAATATGTTCATTAGAGAAAGCTAAATTTCATTTTCAGGTGATTCATGTATCAATCACTAAAAGTCATGATAGGGGGTAGATAATTGTTTCACACTAGAAAGGGGGTGAAATAAACACAAAAAATGTAATGCCAGGTTATATTTGTTCAGTTATTCCCGAATGACCAAATGCATGACACTGTGTTAAGTAATGATTAAGCAATAGATGATAAATATTAAGAAGCAGAACTAACCATAGGCATAATCCTAAAGGAAGCTGAGTTACCTTCTGTGGTTTGTCTTGGAGTTCTGGTCTCTCCCTTTCCATATCTACAGTACCTGAACCTCTGCCCACACCAGGCTAGGATTTACCCCTCTTGTATTTGCACCCAGATTTCCTTAACTGATGACCTCATACTTAGGGCCTTTTTTGGTCTCTTCCCAGGGATTAGTCCTTTAAGAAAACATTAGCATCTCATAAGGAGCCTTCAGTAACTCCACTCAAAGAGGTAATAAAAGGTAGAAACTGTCCTATGGAAGGCCAGAGAGGCAAAGATTTGGGGCTTTATGTGCCTTTTCTTAGTACAGTTAGGATAGCCCTTCATGAAGAGGTAAAAGAACAGAGGAAAGATCTAGATATCTGAAGTTGCCTAACCAAACATTAATTTCCATTTTTGTACATAACAATCGAATTGAGAAGACACAGTCAAATGCCAATAAAAAGCTCAACCACCTAATTATCTTGAATCCACATTAAAGATGCAATAACACAAAATGCTGCAAGCAATATTCATGTAAGATGATCACATTAGGATGTCATACTGGAATGATCTCACAACACAACCTTTAAAAAAGTTTTAAAAAATCAGTTTCAAATTATTTATAGAATGGAATAACAATTACTCTGAGCTTAGAAACTTGCAAATAAGGTGATTTGGACTAAATACTTTTATATAAACAAAATATTACCATTTTTTAAATGACAGTCTAATTTTGAGAAAGATAAAGGTTTTCTCTTTTTAATAATTTATATTTTTATTGAAGTATTGATATACAATCTTATATTCGCAAAGGTTTTCTAATTAGAGAAAACAGAAACACTTTCTAGGAAAATAAAATAAGTCCTTTTCTTCCCAAAGAAAGCTATCTTTGTTTTCCTTTGTACATATAAGCATTTCTCTTTTTTTTTTGAAGGAAATAGGAAGGTTTTAAAAAAACTTTGGGTTTATTTATTTGTGTAATAAATTAATCTTGATCAAAGAGCCTATATAATTAGTCTTTTTAATGTTAATTATGCTTTTCCTAGCAACAGAATGCCTTATGTACAATGGGCAGACAAATATTTGATCTGTTGAAAAAAGAAATCTTTCACTCTTGCTTCAGTTGCAAGCTGCTGACATTTTTAGTATCTTTCACATAGAATACATTATTGCAAAATTTGCCTCAGACAAATATTTTATAATCCTTCTTGTGCCACACTGATTTTCAATTTATCAGCAGTGGTGCCTGACTGACTTGTCAACCTGGAATTTTCATCATTTAATCAGTGCACCATTCATTTGAAAGCACTGCTTAAAAATTGTTCCATGTCCTATATTTAAAGAGTTATAATTTAAGAGTGATAAAAACCCACATCTAGAAGCACATATGCCAAGGCTAATGACCAAATAGCACATCCAGTTTGGAAGCTGACTATGTCAACATTACGTTTATGGAAACTGCTAACTTTTTTACCTACAGAAAATAAACTGAAAACAATGGTGAAGGTAAAGGCATGAGAACTTTTCTTGATTTACACTTTCTAGAAAGGGGGTGAAATAAACACGAAAAATATAATGCCAATTTATATTTGAAAATCAAAAATTCCGAATATAAAAGAAGCTTCATTTGGAATATAAGGTCCTAAGATTATCCTTCTTGCAAGTATCTACAAAGTTTCTTACAAGGAAAGTAAGAATGACAAACTTAGAATGATTTCATTCATTTATGACAAACAGGAGAGTCCTGGCAAGAACACAGGAGTGACTAGAAGGAGTAAGGGAGAACATGAATCGATTTTTCAGTTATCCCGGTCTGGACTGCCACTTCAATGCCTTTCTCTAGAAGTCTGAAATGAGAAGCTGAGATATTTTATTTTTTTCTTCCTAGAAAGAAGTTGTTTCCAAAGTTGCTGAAAATTAGGCCTCTTTCCTCCTTTCTGAACTTCCTACTGTATACCATTTTTTTTCATGTAATTTAAGTAAAGATTCCTAGAAATACATGAAATTTAACCAATAAGGTACTTACATTCACACTGTATGACATCTAAGTTAAACTGCTGAATGGCTCCCATGCTTATCTGTTTTAACTCACTGTCCAGTAGCATTTGCATTAAGGATGTTGACAGATGCTGGCAGGCTGACATGCAAGCAGTCTGGGCAACTTTCCCCTGTTTAAAAGAAATATTCAAACCAAAAAATAAATAAACATAGACATATATCACAAACTACCAGAAAAATATTATATACCTGGGTTTTTTTTGTTGCTTTTTGTGGGGTACAATAGTGATTATTGGCCTTCTCTGTTTCTGTATTCTGAGTGGCTATGCCTTTTAGCATAGGAATTAAACTTGGTATTCTTGTTCACTTGTTCTTCTCAGGACATAAATATCATTAAAGTGCTAACTGCATAAAGAAAAACTAAGCAACAAGTAAAAAAAACATTATTTCAGATATCTTGAAATGTCTTAAGCATTTTAAAATGCACATTAAAAGATGACATTTATGACATAAAATAACTGTCATATTCACAGATCATTTTATTCATATAATATTTTAAGCTCTTTTATATAATTAACCAAGCTAGAATAAAGGAAGTTAATAAGTAGCATAATTTATTATTATTTAATCTTTACCTAAAATTCAAAGTATACTTTGAGTCTTAAGTCCTTAATTCTAATCAGAACATTAGTTTGTAGCATAATTTCAATTAGTGACAGGAGGCAGGGTGCTGGTGGAAGGCCTGCCTACCAATATGAGTTCAAATCATCTACATATCTATATTTAATTTTAGAAATTAAGTTTTAAAATTATCTTATAATTTTGAAACATGTAGTTAGGTATGCTACAAATACTTGTGGTTTTCTTTCACTATATGAATGACTTAAAAATATTTTCTACTAAAATAAGCTCCTAGGAACTCCACATAAATTTTTACTGGTAGCCTTAAGGCTGGATTTTCTTAAAAATGATAAAAATTATAATTTTAAATGTTTAGCTTCTAGATTACCTAGCTGAATCACAATACAATATCACTTTTAGTATAAACTTTTTTTAAACAGACTTTGTATCTCCAACTACAAGTTTAAAATAAAATACTATAAAGACTCTTTTAGGTAAAGTTTTCCAGTGTGATATCACTCCTAGTATGGTTACCTTCAACCCACAATTATGTGATTGGTGGTGGACAGACTGTCATAATAGGATTCAAAGATCTATGGATATGGTTAGAAATAATGACTTTTGAAAAATGTGCCAAGTTCTGCCTCATTTGCATTAACAAATATTTACCCAGTGATATTTGATAATTATGTTTTCCTACTTATCACAAAGGCCAATGAAGCTACAAAACCATGAACAAAAATTCTCCCAAACATATATATGCTATAATATATTGGTAGAAAAATGTTTACATACAGTTGATCTGTTAGAAAAGAAAGAACATAAACATTTTCAAGATGTTTACTAGAACATTTGTTCATTCAATTACACAATTAAAGTCAGACTAGAAACAACCATCTTTTATGAATGAGTCTTAAGCATTTACACATTATGCACAGTGAAAAAGTGTATCTGATATGGAATGTCAATTTCTCTATCAAAAACTTCAGAGATAAAAGCTCATGTAAACAATATATTTGACAGATACTGATGAACTGCCAAAAAGGAATGCAGCAAACAATGCAAACCCCAGCATGCTGCAAGATCTCCCAAACCCAAGAGGAATTACTCTGGGAGACATGCAGCTCCATTCCCCAAGCAGAATAATATCAATATGAATGGGAGGGGGAAAAAGAAGCAGAAAAAGGAGAAATCAACAACATGTAATTTAATTACAATGTAGTAGGCTTGAGAATAAATGGAAATGTAATTCTGACCTAATGGAACAACTATTGCAGTTTAGTTGAATGTACTTCTCCATCAAATCAGCTCCATGTCCTACTTAGGTTGCCACTATAATATACTAACTACAAAAGGAGATTAATAAATTGTGAAAAAGTACTATTATATTCATTTCATAGGCAAATGCAATGAACAATGTCAGTGGTATTGTTGTTTTAAGGTGATCTTTAAAATTTAACATGGGTTCAGATACTACTAATTAGTATATAGCAATAGTGATGGAGCTAAAAATGATGGTAAGAGTACAGAAATATAGGCTATTCCTTAAACCCAGTGGAAATAGGTAATGAAAACACAAACATACAAACATACATGAATTTAACTTTCTGTCTAAATAACATGTAATAATGAAACCCTAATATTACATTTCTTTTGATTATGCATATTAAAGGCAGGCTTATTGTTCTCAAAGATAGAAGTTAAAAATATTTGTAAAGATTTTTAAATTTTCAAATGAAATTCTTTTTATAGTTCAAAATTTAAGTTAATATCAGAGGTTCAGATTCTTTAAATTTTTAAAGTTTTATTCTGTAAGATTATGCATTTTAAAAAATATCTACTTCCTAATTATACAATGTGCACAAATACTCTTAAATTTCATCTACTTATTTTTAGATAGAAAATTTTTAATGTTCCAAAAATTTGTATACCCAAAAAATATTCTTGGCAATTCATTTCTGATGCCTATAGCCCTTCATACACTTTGGAATAACCAGAACACCCTTTTCTGACATTATTATTTCTGTAATTGTCTATGCTCTTAATACACACTTTCTAGAAAAAAATTAAACAAAATACTTAAACAATTGTCTTTAAAAGCTAGTCTTTTTCATTAGATATGCCATTTCTAACATAACAAAGCCAAAAATAATTAAGTGAAGTGACTGAGAAAAGGTGGCATGTTTAATAAATATCATGCACCTAGAAATTTCTGCAGCCCTCATCTGAAAAATTAATTGCCACTATTATTAACATTTACATCCTCTTTAACAACAGAAAGTTCAGTTAAGTAAGTAAAAACACCTGCCAAACTTTTAAAGGTAACTACTTTTTACCCTGCTCTAACATTTGCTGAAAAACAACTTGCAAAGAGAGAAAACCCTTAGACAAACTTCTTATATTTCAAAGGAACTTGTAAAAGAGAATCTGCTGACATATTAGATCCTTTTTGCATTACCCAAAAGCTTTTCTTCTAAGAACAATTGTGGTAAAGAGACATTTGGCTCCTAGGAAATTCCCAAAGGGTCAACCATATGCATCCTTCCATGGCACCTTCACAGGGCTGCTTTCTGGATCCATGTCTCAAAAGCAGCTTTCATCATTTACTTGTGTGTCAGTCAATATGATTTATGGACTGCATTCAACAAAGTCAAAGCATATAGAATGAGAAATATGACTACAATCTGCTAATTTGTTTTGTATTGAGCCACTTAAGAGTCAAAGACCTGATGTCAGACTGAGACCAGCAACACAATTAACCAGTCGGTGACAGATTCATCCATCCTCCCTGCCAGGCTGTGCCAATCAAAGACAGCATGAGGCGACATTTGGAGAAATCAGTAAGAAAAACTCATTCTCTAAGTAACCTATGTGAGACCTTGATTGACACTTTTTGAATTTAGTTTGTGGAACACAGCCCCTCTTTACCCAATAGTCCTTCACTGCAAGCTGTGAAATAAGGCTTTTAATGCCAATCACAGGAACAATAAACCACAAACCACCAACCCGGAGTTTAAAAGGAATCAAGAAAACACATCTGTTTCTGTGTCAAGTCAAATTTCCAAAATAATTTACTATTATAGATTAGGCTAAAGATATTCTGTTTCCTTTGAAACATCATAAAATGACATGGTAACAAAAATACAAAACATTTTATTAGGTTATGGTTCAAACCTGTTTTGGTTTCAAAGTAATGTTTTGATAGATCTACTCTAATATAATAGTAGGAGAAATGTAGAATACTTAAAAACTAATTCGACATTGAAATTTTCATTTGAAGTTTTCATTTGTCTCACCATTCTCTTCTTTCAAAGATCTAATAAAAATTATTTGAAAGCATTTTTCAATGCTGCTTTAATTCTCTCAACTACATTTAACATAAAAATGTGCTCTTGAAATCACAACCATTCTTTCTGTATTCTTGATCCCAGGAGAGTCCATTTTCCTTTATTTATATCCCCACAAAAGGTCAACTTTGCACAATAAACTACTTTTTTAATCTAAGTAAAAAGAAATATATAGACAGAGAAATATTGTGTATTGTATTTATTATTCTTTAAATTAATCACAGGTTTTGTTTTTAAAAGTTATGTAACTCTAGTCAGAAAAAAGGAAAACTGAAAATCATGGTCATTTTGAATATTCAAACTAACATTGGCAAATGAGTTTATTAATTAATTCTGACCTGTATGGCTTTTTTAAGTTATTTAAGTTATTAAGTGTTTTATTTAAATTAAAGCAGTAAAATATTGCTCTATTATTCAAACTCATTGCCTCTCAATTTGCTACATATATTTTAGTTATGAGACTGTGAAATAGTCTTCTCAGAGGGAAGGCAAAAGAAGAAACAAAGTATTTTAATGAACTGCTCAGTCTCCCAAGAAGACACAATTTATGGCCTTTCGAAACACACACCCAAAAGAGTGAAATCTTTCATCAAATGAGGAATAAACACTAAAATTAGAAATCAATTCTTAATTGAAATATGAAAAAGATGCCTAGTTGAAAAATAGGCATTTTAATTTAAGACATCTATTATATTCCCTTCTATTTTATGTAAGAATCACTAACCAAAGTTTTACCATATGAAACTACATTTTGCTCTTACATAAAAAATATACCTGAAATATTAAAATAAAACATGGAAGCTTCCCTAAGATGCTTTCACAAATGCACAAAGGCTCCTCGATCTAGTAAGATAGGTTTTCATCTATTTTCTGGCTGAACATTCTGAACACTGATATGTACAACATATAACACTGAAATGTCTCAGATTCCCAATAATAAAGAATGGATAACTTAGAAAGGTTTAAAAATCAAGATGAATTCCTGTAGTGAGTTTTAATAATAACTTTAACACTATCTTGAAGACAGATTTTTGAGATTATGCCAAAAACATTCATAGGTCTATCAAAATATACTCACCCTAACACCCCCAACATTCTCCAAATGACTTCTTTTACACTTTTGTATTCCTCTCATACTCTCTTTCTGTCCCTACCTAAGGAGCTCTGGCCCTGAAAGAATTGGTACTACATCAATTAACCACAATCCCTAAAGTCCATTGTGAATTCTCATTGTACCCTTTTAGGCTTTTCTCCTCCCAACAACCACCAATCATAAGGATATGAAACAGTAACATAACTGCTTGCTCTTGGGGAAACACACACACACACACACACACATACACATACACACACACAGATTAAATAGAACATAATTATTTTAAAATGGAAAAAAAAATTTCCCCAAACTGGGAAAACTTCAGGACACCTGTAATACATGGCGATAAGGCTCATCAAATTTTGGTAACCTTTTTCTAACAGTCTTTTACACATGGCCTTAGATGACATATAATATACCCCGTTTGTTAGCACTCTGCAAGAATCACGGTTGCTGTCACAGTAGTCCCATGAAATCTTCAACTCATTCCAACTTTAATTGGGAGAAAGAAAATGTAAGGACAAGCAGAGCAGTGAAAGTCTAGAAGAGGTCAAGGTTTTGAAGAAATGCCTCTACTTCAAAGCTACTGATAACATCAGAAATTTAGATAAAATGCAGAAAGCTGCATGCATTTTGGCCCAGAGTAGCAGGAAGCAGCAGCTAGTTCGTGTTGCGTGGGAGCTGACAGGGATTATCCCCAACTCTCAAATCTATTGATAACAGCAATTGGGCAGTTAGGCATATGTTTCATTAGGGAAGCGATAAAATACTAAGGCATATACTTTTCTCACCTGCCAAAGATAAGAAAAGCAAGCGAAATTAAAGATGAGTTCCCTGTGGTGACTGAGCACCATGGCTAACAACAGAAGGACCCTAGGAATTGTTATTAAAGCAACAGCTCTGTGATAGCTGGGTCATAGCCTCATTTCTTCCCATAAGCAACCAGCTCAGAGTATCAGGGATATATAATTAAAAGGTACTATTTTGCAATCCTAGTATGACTTAAAATTTGCGAAGCTGCCAGAATCAGTAACAGTTTAGATGATATAGGTGGCTTCCACATGATCATTAGTAAAATGGACAAGTGCCATCCAAGCCGACTGACTCTTACCTCTATATATAGGTAGGTGGCTGATATGTTATAAATACAGCCACACATACATGTAAGCATAGCACAGAGTAGGCCTTTGTCATTCAAGGATTGTACTTGGTTTCAACTTTTTCAGGATGACTCTGAGGGTACAGTACAAGTAGAGCTTCATTTGCAGAGCATACATCTGATTAACTTGCTCTGTGAAATGGTGTGGGGGTGAGGGACGGAAATCCCTCAGATTCTGAATGCAAAGTTTCAACCTCCCCAACTCAGTGTGGCTTTGCTGTCTTCTCTTATTTCACATGTATCAAATGACACTTGCTAAGGTCTACAGTTTTCAATTTTATTTTATATACTTTCTAAAAGAAATTACGTGACAGTACTCTCACTTTTGAGAATTCTCAAAAGTTTTTAGGTATACTTATCTAGAATCTCAAGGGCTTTTAGAACAGGTGATTTTACTGGTCTAACTAACTCCTAGCCTGTGGGAATAGAGTTGGGGTAGACAGTCCTAAAGTCAGTTCCAGTTGAGGGCGTATCTGTGATGGGATTTTAAAGAAAGGGATTGTATCAAGTGAAGGGAAGATATACATTAAAATGAAACAAAATCCATACAAAGAGAGCAATCAAGATAAATTACTTAGTATTTTTTTTTTCAAACCATGCAAATGGTATTCAACAATATTCTGAGAATAAAGAGTAAGTCCTTACAAACACCTATGTAGGTCTTGGCCAACTGCTCCTCTCTTGCTTTCAAAGAATTGACAGAGTTTTTACTCTCAAGGCTACGATCTACCACACTGATTTCCCTAAGAAGCAGAAAGAACGTGTCTGAAACATGACAGCTTTCCTACAATGCCTGAAGTCCCCTGAATGAAAGAAAAAGTGACTAAAATGTTGTGACTCATCTTACAAATTCCTCCCCTGTCTGTATGTAGTGTTTGTCTAAACATACTCCTTTGGTGGAACTTTACAATGTCCAGTCTCTTTACTCTGTGTATTACAGTACCTGGCATAAGTTTTTATCAGTGTGTATTGGCATCTTGGCCTGCAAACAACCTGTAAATATCAATGCACCGAGACTGTTCCACCTCTCCTATTGGCTTTATCCTAACCCTTTTCTATTCCTGTTCTCTCTAAACTGGGAAGAAAAAACGAAAAATAGAACCTCTTTGGCATCACCAGATCGGAGATTGCAGAGGAAACATCTTGCCTTACCATCTCCTTTAATTCTCCTCAGGGAAACTGACCTCCTTTTTGCTGTCTTTATCTGCTCACAATAAAACATAATTCCAACTCAAACAAACTCTTATCCACATAGTTTAGACCCTTTTCTTCCTCTCCCATTTCAACTTTTGCCCATTTAACTCATGAGAAAACAAGTATTTTCTATTTTTTTTCCATTACAGAATTCATGTTAAAGGTATTATTTGTACTCCTAGAACTTTACTATCCTATCTGCAATAACTCAAATAACTTTCTAAAAATGAATTCTCAGTTGCCATATGCAGTAAAATGGCCAGATGGGGCATCTTCATTTGTTTTTAGTACTGAATCTTCCTGTTTTAAATGGTATTTTACTCATAAAACCAGCATCAATGATCTAGCCTTATTTCATCTATAGATGTTATAAAGTTATAGGTTATTTTAAGTGTGCATATGTATGTATGCACACTAATACTATCGATAAGCTAAGAAGAGACGATTTTAATTATTTCCATTTATATCTCCCTGATCTGTCACTTACCGGTCAGATCTTAGAGTTGTCTTCCAATCCACTGGCTTCATACTAAAACTCTCATGCTGTTTCCTTTTAAAGGCCCTCTATTACTACTACTTCTTCCAACTATCCCCTGGTTCAAAATACTGTTTTCTATAAACTTTGACAGCAGGGAAATGTATGCTGTGCTATATATACACACATAAGACTGACAGTGTATGAAATTAAGTTTCTCACCAATATAAGTCAGCATTTAGCTAATAGAGACATCATGTAATAAATACCTAACAGGATTAAAATTATAAAATTCAAGTATGTTCATTTCAACTAAAAAGCAAGATTTTTTTTATTTTTGCAATTAATCTCTAGTAGTGACAAATCATTTAACTGTTTTATTACATTAACAAAATCCTTAGGAAAAATAAATAGTTTGTAATAGTGGGCTTTGTTTTAAACTCTTTTATTAACTCTCTTCAATGCACTGATATACTACTGTCAATCCTTTTACTCTTGGTTTTTGTGTACGTGAAATTAATTTACTATAAAAGTATGGAAATGGCTATCAAAACATGCCATAGAAATTCCCCATTTATGACCAAAGAAAGATCTAAGTCACTCTTTCAAAACAATGGACATTCAAGTAAAAATCTTTTAAAATTTCTTCTGTAAATTCATTTAGAACTGATCCTCAACTCTGTCCCTGCCTTCTTGAATAAAGAATAAGGAACAACTTGAGCTCTTCTGACAGCAGGGTTTGTATCACTTCCAAACCTTACTTCTGTATTTTGAATATGTATATGATTTATCTGCAGGAAACCTGATAGCAAGCTCAATAGGTACTTAACAATTACTATATCAAGTGAGTAAAAAGGTCAAGTTAAAGCCTGAGGGTCTATCTTTTCAATGGGATAAAGTATTTGTCCTTAATGCTGGGGATTTGTATCATTTATTTTGGTGCTATCAGGGCTTTTGTTTTAATCACTACTCAATTTATAGTTATGTCCAAAGAAATGTGGTTTGAATTATTACATTCTTTCATGGAAGTATGCAAGAATAAACACAAATATTTCTAATCATACTGATTTCATCTTTACTAAATAACTTCTTATAGACATTTTCCAAATTTTTGCCTCAAAATAATAGACTGCAAACTTTCTTTTCAAAACCTTATGTATTCCATATTTGACAAAAAAATTTCGTGATTCAAAAATTCTTATTTTTGCAGCATACATTCTATATTCCATACATAAAAGAAAAAGACTTTACATAGTCCATTTCTTCACCATTTCTCTCATATTAACTTGAAAATACTTATCAAGCACTTAATCTGTGGAAGACACTGTTCAAGTGCTATAGAAGATAGAGTGATGACTGGATACAATTCCCAACATAAAGGGACTAAGTCCTAACAGCCCAAAAGAAGGCAAGTCTTCAAAGTGCCCCTATAGTACAAGACACAATATAAACAGTACCATAAAAGGGGCACAAAGTATCCACATGTGGTTAGGTGAAATTAGCAGAAGCTTTGTGACAGAGGTAGCAGTAAAGACGGCTTTTAGAAGAGATCCTGGATTTTAACAGTTATAAATGAAGCCAAGGTAGAAAACTGAAGACAGATCCAGGACTGAATGAATTACCCATTTTGGATGTCCACATTGAGTAATGGTCAGAAATGTATCTGGAAAGAGGCTGAGATCATTTTTTTTGTTAGCCTGTGAGATTTTCACTTAATTCAGTAAATAAGCAAGAGACCCTAAAGTTTTTCAATAGGTAAATAAGATTAGACTATACTTTAGAAAGAATAATCTGACACTGATACGTAGGAAAGACTGAAGTAAGCAGAGACTACTGACAGAGACTAATTAGAAAACCACTACAACTATCAAAATTTGAACTTCAGTAATCGGAATAGGAACAGAAAAAAGAGGATATAGGTTAGGAATGTTTAAATTTCAAACACTAGGTAAGATTTTTTTTAAGATAATAAGAATTTTCAATTCTATACATTCAGAAAATATTTATGAGCTCTTATTCTGTCCCTCAAGAGCTCACGATTGGAGGTGGAAAGGACTAACAAATACAGTAAAAAGCAAAACACGATGAAGCCATAAAAAATAAATAAATAAAAGCTAAGGCAATGCAAGAGAGCAAAAGTGGGCTTAAAGTGAAAAAGAAACATTTGCCCTGGATCATGAATCATATTGGGTTATGCACTCAGATTTCTACAAGCAGAATTCAGGATAAGGGTTGTAGAGAAAAAGCATTATAGAGAAAAAGTAAGCAGTCTTAGAAGCAAGAAGTAATAACAACTAACATTTTTTATATGTTTATTATATGCCAGGCACTTCTCAAAACATTGCATGTGTACTATCTCATTTAACCCTCACAAAAATCTATAGAGCTTTTATTGACTTGACTTTACAGATGAGACAAATACCTGCAAAGTGTGCCCTGTTGTGCATGCGGCAACCACAGAAAGGTTTTCCCAAGCACTGCACTCACTGCAGATGCACCACAATACTAACTTTCACAATCAGGGTCCAGAGCATCAGGACTGCTTCACTGAAACAACTAATATTACTTTCAAACTTAGCTTTCTGTAAAATTACAAACATATAAAGAATATTGCCAAAATGATTAGAATTTACCATAAAAACCTAAGAAGAGAAAAATAAGCCTGCGAGAAGTTCATTATTTTCTAATTCACATGCTAGCTTTAGCTTTTATTTACTTACCGACATGGCTGCATGATCATTGCTGTTAGTCTGAGAAGGAAGTTCAGCCAGGCAATCAAATAAAAAAGGAAAATCTATTCCAATAGCAGCAGGAGCGATGTATAAAGTAGCAAAATAAAATAAACTATAAAACAAGTAAGCTGGCTACAATTTGTGTGTGCTATTAATTTAAAGTTGCTATAATTGTTGTATTGATATCTAAAGGCATTATTACATAAATGTGACTATCATTTTATTTTGAAGATTTACATGCAAGTTTACATCCATACTAATCACATAAATCCTCCTCCAAACTTTTGTCCACTTAATCAAGTTGTCTAGTCAATGTAAAATACTGAGAACTTTGGCAGTTCTAAATGTCTGCTGAACCGGCAAATTTAGAAAACACCGGCTCTTTGACAGGGTTCTTTACTATAGAATAGTTGTTCTCAAATTTTAAGCAAAGTAATGCAGGTTTACAAGCTTTGGAAACTTTAGTTCATTTAGACCTAGAATGAAACACTGGAATATGAATTTTTCACAAGTACCTCTTCACAAAAATAACTTTAATATAAAAAGAAAGAAAACGTCTATTTCTTCACAAAATAGAAAATTGTACTAAATATATGATTCTGAAGATCTTAGGGTTTATGCCACTATGCTTCCATATAATCTGCTCATATAGTTTAAAATAAATTATTAAAGGAAAGATAGCACATAAATTATTTTATAATTAATCATTTAAATGTATTTTCTTCCTCTAAAAAGTGAGTAACAACTAAAAACCAAATCACTGGTCTCAGTTTAAATACATATAAGGCCCTGCTAAAGTTCTGTACTAAATATATAGTACTGGCTTATTCATTTAAAATATTAAGGATTAATTAAATTAAAATAGCCTTAAAATACTATTTAATTTTTTTAAATTATCTAATTTACTTTGTAAATTCTAGGAATGAGCTATATAATTTTTAAACATTTTTAAAATTTTTAAAGAAAAGGATATTTATTCAAAAACGGATTTAATCTTACTGTATTAGATCAGCGAAACTCAAAATCTACTTATTAGTGGCAGTTGAACATCTGGTATAGCCTACACTGAAGGTGCCCCTCCCTGAGAAGTTGTCTTTTTCACCAAACACACAATAAGCAAAGGAGAAACCATAAGCAGAAGTGGAGGAAGGAGACACTCAACTAGCCAGGCCATTCATCCTAATTAAGCAGTGGGCTGGTTGCTATGTTAGCCAGACAATTTATTCTTCTTGAAGACTGGACTAGACTCTAGATAATCTCTAAGTCCTTTCTAGATTTAACTTAAAATAAATTTTGTTTGAATGAAAAAAATTATCCCATTGCCACAGTTATTTTATTCAACTCTTTTTCCAAAACCCTTTCAAGCATATGTCAAGATATTTTGTGAGATATATGAGAGCTACAAAGTCAAGATAAAATTTTGCTAAAATTTAATAACCTAATCAATAAAAGCCAGTCAATAACATTTAACATATGAACACCATGTAAGTCATAAGACTTGTGATGTTTTCATTATAGTTCATATCTTACCAGTTTTATATGAGTTATAGTCAATAAATTAAATCAATTATTATTCATTGCCATTACATATTTTTCAAATTAATATCCAAATAAAAAACAATTTTAAGCATATAATGCAATACATGGTTATGTTTTCACTTGGTAAGAAAAGCACTAAAATGAGTTCAAAGCTGCCTGTGCCACAATTTAAAAACTACAATACTTGAATTTTTAATACTCATGTTACATTTTTAAAAAAGGTGATTAAAGCCTATGACTGTACTTCTAACTATTAAGTTCTCATTTGCAGTTTTCAGTCATTAAAAGGACACATAAATCCACATATTTAACTGAGAAAAAAGTGTTAACCAAAGAATAAAGAACTAAGAAGGGTGAAGCTAAAAGAAAAACTGGTGCCAGAATGAATAACTCTATGATTAGTATGGGACTTTATATCTGTATGAAATAATAATGCTTAGAAAAAACTACAGACCAATATCCCTGATGAACGTAGATGCAAAAATACTCAACAAAATATTAGCAAACCGAATTCAAAAATACATCAAAAGGATCATACACCATGACCAAGTGGGATTCATCCCAGGGATGCAAGGATGGCACAACATTCGAAAGTCCATCAACATCATCGACCAAATCAACAAAAAGACACACAAAAACCACATGATCATCTCCATAGATGCTGAAAAAGCATTTGACAAAGTTCAACATCCATTCATGATAAAAACTCTCAGCAAAATGGGTATAGAGGGCAAGTACCTCAACATAATAAAGGCCATCTATGAAAAACCCACAGCCAACATTATATTGAACAGAGAGAAGCTGAAAGCTTTTCCTCTGAGATCGGGAACTAGACAGGGATGTCCACTCTCCCCACTGTTATTTAACATAGTACTGGAGGTCCTAGCCACAGCAATCAGACAAAACAAAAAAATACAAGGAATCCAGTTTGGTAAAGAAGAAGTTAAACTGTCACTATTTGCAGATGACATGATACTGTACATAAAAAACCCTAAAGACTCCACCCCAAAACTGCTAGAACTGATATCGGAATACAGCAAAGTTGCAGGATACAAAATCAACACACAGAAATCTGTGGCTTTCCTATACACTAACAATGAACCAACAGAAAGAGAAATCAGGAAAACAACTCCATTCACAATGGCATCAAAAAAAATAAAATACCTAGGAATAAACCTAACCAAAGAAGTGAAAGGCTTATACTCTAAAAACTACAAGTCACTCTTAAGAGAAATGAAAGGGGACACTAACAGATGGAAACGCATCCCATGCTCGTGGCTAGGAAGAATTAATATCGTCAAAATGGCCATCCTGCCCAAAGCAATATACAGATTTGATGCAATCCCTATGAAACTACCAGCAACATTCTTCAATGAACTGGAACAAATATTTTCAAAAATTCATATGGAAACACCAAAGACCCCGAATAGCCAAAGCAATCCTGAGAAAGAAGAATAAAGTAGGGGGGATCTCACTCCCCAACTTCAAGCTCTATTATAAAGCCATAGTAATCAAGACAATTTGGTACTGGCACAAGAACAGAGCCACAGACCAATGGAACAGACTAGAGAATCCAGACATTAACCCAGACATGTATGGTCAATTAATATTTGATAAAGGATCCATGGACATATAATGGCGAAATGATAGTCTCTTCAACAGATGGTGCTGACAAAACTGGACAGCTACATGTAGGAGAATGAAACTGGATCATTGTTTAACCCCATATACAAAAGTAAACTCAAAATGGATCAAAGACCTGAATGTAAGTCATGAAACCATTAAACTCTTGGAAAAAAACATAGGCAAAAAAAACCTCTTAAACATAAACATGAGTGACCTCTTCTTGAACATATCTCCCCGGGCAAGGAAAACAACAGCAAAAATGAACAAGTGGGACCATATTAAGCTGAAAAGCTTCTGTACAGCAAAAGACACCATCAATAGAACAAAAAGGAACCCTACAGTATGGGAGAATATATTTGAAAATGCACATCCGATAAAGGCTTGATATCCAGAATATATAAAGAGCTCACACGCCTCAACAAACAAAAAACAAATAACCCAATTAAAAAATGGGCAGAGGAACTGAACAGACGGTTCTCCAAAAAAGAAATACAGATGGCCAACAGACACATGAAAAGATGCTCCACATTGCTAATTATCAGAGAAATGCAAATTAAAACTACAATGAGGTATCACCTCACACCAGTAAGGATGGCTGCCATCCAAAAGACAAACAACAACAAATGTTGGCAAGGCTGTGGAGAAAGGGGAACCCTCCTACACTGCTGGTGGGAATGTAAATTAGTTCAACCATTGTGGAAAGCAGTATGGAGGTACATCAAAATGCTCAAAACAGACATACCATTTGACCCAGGAATTGCACTCCTAGGAATTTACCCTAAGAATGCAGCAATCAAGTATGAGAAAGACCAATGCACCCCTATGTTTATTGCAGCACTATTTACAATAGCCAAGAATTGGAAGCAACCTAAATGTCAATCGACAGATGAATGGATAAAGAAGATGTGGTACATATACACAATGGAATACTACTCAGCCATAAGAAAAGGGCAAATCCTACCATTTGCAGCAACATGGATGGAGTTGGAGGGTATTATGCTCAGTGAAACAAACCAAATGATTTCACTCATCTGTGGAGTATAAGAACAAAGGAAAAACTGAAGGAACAAAACAGCAGCAGAATCACAGAACTCAAGAATGGACTAACAGGTACCAAAGGGAAAGGGACTGGGGAGGATGGGTGGGTAGGGAGGGATAAGGGGGGGAGAGGAAGGGGGGTATTAAGATTAGCATGCATGGGGGGTGGGAGAAAGGGGAGGGCTGTACAACACAGAGAAGACAAGTAGTGATTCTACAACATTTTGCTACTCTGATGGACAGTGACTGTAAAGGGGTTTAAAGGGGGGACCTGGTATAGGGGAGAGCCTAGTAAACAAAATATTCATCATGGAAGTGTAGATTAATGATAAAAGAAAAAAAAAAAAGCACTTCCTGTGTGGTGACCTCCAATGAGTTCTACACAATGATATAAAGGGCATATAAAAGTGTAGGCAAAGGGTCTGTTTGTGTTTATACAGAGGATCAAAGCCTAATTGCGTTACCCCGAAAATGAACTAAGATACGATATGAAAAAGAACTTCCAACATCAGCACTCTCTGAAAGACTCATGCCAGAAGATGATCATCAAAAAACCCCAACAAAGATCCACGCACTGCTACAGGTGTAGATGCACTCATCCCACCAGTTCCTGGACTTGCCATTGGAATGAAGAAGGAGATATCTAAGCTGGCCTGTGCATAAGTAAAACAACAAATTTGACTGGATCTATACTGTTGGAACTCAATCAAGAATTAGGAGAAGTGCAAATTGTAGCGCTCCAAAATCTTACAACCACAGACTATTTACTGTTAAAAGAACATATGGGATGTGAACAGTCCCCAGGAATGGGTTGTTTTACTTTGTCTGATTTCTCTCAGACTGTTCAAGTTCAGTTGGACAATATCCACCATATCATAGATAAGTTTTCACAAATGCCTAAGGTGCCTAACTGGTTTTCTTGGTTTCACTGGAGATGGCTGGTAATTACAGGTATGCTTTGGTTATGTAACTGTACTCCTATTATGTTAATGTATGTACGCAATTTAATTAGTAGTTTAAAACCTATACATGCTGAAGTTACTCTACAAGAAGATATGTCAAAGAAATAATCAATCTTCCCATGTTTTCTTCCACCTGCTATTTCTATAGCTTTTCTTCTTCCTTCCTAATTACAACCCTTAAATAGAATTCGTGCCTCATATCGAATTTACCGAGTATCATAATTCTTCCAAGTGGTAAAGACACCTCAAGACAAATGCTGGGCATAGAAGCCACAGGGCATAAATATGCAAAGAAATAAAAAGCTAACCATTTCAAACAATAAGGCTTCTCTCTCACTTACCAACTTCACATTTCCCTGTATGGCCCCGGAAGATGACTGGTTAGCCAGAGACAGGTAAGATTCCTCAAGGGAGGAACAACCTAAGACAGGCACAGTTGAAGGGGGGCCATCAGGTGAGAAAATGGGGATCAACAGAGGTGAGGCTTAGAACCTCCACCCCCCCTGTTGTGAGAGAAATCTTCTGCATACGTGGATGTTTTATTGCCCTTGTCTAGCTTGGATTAACACATAGTCTACAGGCACACACCTGATCATCTACATTTGCTCTCTTACAACACTAAACTATGTTTTCTACCTTTATCTTGTATCTACCTACCACTTCAGCATTTTATTAAAAATAATAATAATAAAGAGAGAAATGTGGTATCCACATATAAATCAAGTATAAAAATCAAATGAGTATTCATATTTGAACTGTTTATAGTTCATAATGCATGAGCAAAACCGAAAGCTTCGTGATGACTGCCCTTGTAATGTTCAGCATGTAACTTATTCACTATGTAAGAATTTGTTCTACATGTAAGAACTTGTTCGTTATGCTTCAGAAGATTGGAGACTGACGAAAATTAGGCTTGGGGTGGATTAATGATTGTGCATTGAGCATTGAACCCCCTATACAAAATTTTATTGTTGTTAACAACCATTTGATCAATAAATATGAGAGATACCCTCACAGAAAAGAAAAAAAAATACACACTTCCAATTGTAAAATAAGTAAGTAACCGGGATGTAATGTATAGCATAAGGAATATAGTTAAAATATTGTAACAACTTGGTATGGTGATAGCTGGTACCTAGAATTATCATGTAGATAAATGTTGAATCACTGTGTTGTACACCTGAAACTAATGTAATACTGTGTGTCAACTACCCTTTAATAAAAAATAATTATCTAAAAAAAAATAATAATAATGCTTAGAAACATAATATTATATATAAGGACCTTAAAGGTGACCAACTCAATCACTTTACTTCAAAGAAAAGGAAATAGGTTGTTCAGAATCAAGATGGTAGACTAAAATAATGCATTTGCTTCCCATATATTCTGAGATATAAGTGAAATAAAAAGCATAGAATTTCAAAAACGAATAAAATGTTTAACAGCACATAAAATGAAAATGTGTGGGAGAATTCATCAAGGGACAATTTGTAGAGGACAGAAAGCTAACAGAGAAAAGAAAGCTACTGTCCATTATATGCTACGAAGGAACTACAGTGGAGCTGGTAGCCAACTTTGTATTAGAGATCCAGAATTGGCAGGTATGAGAGGTCAGAAATGAGAAATGGGATGGAAATCAAGGTTGAAGATTTCTCTAAAAATGGTGCCAATGATCCCCTACCTACACTGCATGGGCAATTTCCATAATGAAAGAACTTTGGAGGTAGAGCTGAGGTTCCTGGTGTATGCAGAAAGAGACAGAGACAGAAGGAGGGAGGGAAAAAGAAAAAAAAGCCCTCCTCATTCTGGCATGGTGTGGTAATGATGAAAAGAGGAAGAGAAGGCTACATAATTGTGGAGCTCCGTATAAAATGAAAATGTGGGATCCCTTATTCAAATATTATTAAGAATTTCAAGACAACAGCGGGGCACCAAACCACAAGCAGGACCCTTCTAAACATGAGATCCCAACCAACTGTACAGGTCGCGCATCCATGAAGTTAGGTGGCCCTGAAGAATAGAGACCACAGCCTCATGGCTAGTGCCATACCTAAGGTGAAGAATCCTAGGCAAGATGCTCTCCAAATTTTTTGAAGTTCCTAGTCGGATTCCTACTCAGCAGAAAAGTTGATGAAAAAGTAGCATATTCACACAGCAAAGTAAACTCATATCAACTCTCCAGGCCTTCTTTCTTAAAAGAGAATGAGCAAAATAAAGAAATAAAAAGCCTATTTGAGGATAAAAGAAATAAGTCAAGTAACATAAAACACCTTTAAAAAAAGCCCTCTAATACTCAGGCAGATTTGGGAGATATTATATCAGTTAAAAGAACAAATAATAGTATCCTATGAAAAAAGGAAGACTTAAAACAAGTGATTCCTTGGAACTTAAAAATACAATAAATAAAATATACTATAGAAGGACTAAAAAAATAAAATTGAGAAAATCTTGTAAAACATAGGAAAAAGATAAAGAGAAAATGAAGGAAAGGATAAAAGACATAAAGGACCAATTTGGGAACTCAACTAATGAGAGTCCAATAAAGAGAGAACAGAAAAATAGAGGGAATAAAATTAAATAAAATGTTATAGAAGAGAATTTGTCTGTGCTAAATAAGGACACAGATTCTTAAAGAGAGGAGCCACTGAGTAAAAAGCTAAATGAATGAAATAAAAGCTCACACCTCCACACATTTCATAATATTATGAATTAAATAACAGATCTTAAAACCTGTATGCCAGAAGACAATGGAAAAATGCAATGAAAATTATCATAGAAAAAGCTATTCAACCAAGAATTTTATAACCAGCTAATATATCAAACATGAGTAGAGAAGAAATTTTATGACATACAAACTCTCCAATAGGAGGAAGTTACTGATACAGCTTAACAAAACCAACCTGTGAAGCAATGGAAACATGCAGAATCCAGGAAAGAGTTCTCAACTTTGCAGAGCAGAGAAGTCCCAGGTTAACAGCTACTTGGCAATTCTAATAATTCCACAGAGCAACTGGTACAAGTTAGAGACAAAGACCTCTGCAGTTGCCAGAAGATAGTAGATGAAGAACTGATAAAGTGAAGGGTAGGGAGGCTAATTCCTTTATCTTACATAGAAGAGAATTAAGTTACTGACTATAAGTAGAAGGAACAAAACATACGAGTATAATTATTTTATATAAAGAAACAATAAATAGAAAAAATTAAACACATGTAACAATCAACAGGAGAGAAAAAAAGGGAAGAGCTTGCTATGTGCGCTTTATCTTTCATAGCAGTGAATCACAAGATGTTCTCTATTTTTTTGTTAATATCACCAAATGGTTATCTGGGAGAGGGGATTGGGAAGAGACAAGGAAAAGGCTATTTTCCATTTCAAATACTTCTGGACTACTTGACTTATTACCATGTTGAAGTGAGCATCCAACATGGAGTTGCTTATGTCAGGTCTCCAATATAGAGTTGCTTATGTCAAGCTTGCCTGCTTTTGCATGCTCACTGCGTCTGTAAACATACCCCACCCTAAAAGGCACGCCGGCGAATGCCCAAACTAGCTAACTCTGGCACATCAGGCATGCCGATGAATACCCAAGCTGAATAACACCACATGTGGACTGTCCCCTCTTATCTCAGACCCCAGGATGGATGGACTGGACTATATGAGGGACCAGGCAGAGAGGCCCTTGGCAAGCTCGTCCTAGAGGTCCCTGACACCGGTCCAAAGATGTGTGCTCTGAGGTTTGTTTCTGCTCATCTGCCTGTGCTCCTGCTCCATGATAGATTCGTCACTCCACTGTAACTGTTTCCACTGCACTGCATTCCCCTTGGGACAGATGAGAGGCTGATTGGGACAGCCTGGACCTGAACCATCTGTCATGACTGGTATGAGATGTATTGATCTGTGATATGTATGATTTTTTTTTTGGTATAATTAATCTACAATTACAAGACGAACATGATGTTTACTAGACTCTCCCAAACACCAAGTCCCCGGACAAACCTCATTACAGTCACTGTTCATCACTGTAGTAAGATGCTGTAGAATCACTACTTGTCTTCACTGTGTTGCACAGCCCTCCCTGTGCCCCCCCGACATTATACATGCTAATCATAATGCCCTCCCCTTCCCCCCCCCTTATCCCTCCCTTCCCATCCATCTGCCCCAGTCCCTTTCCCTTTGCTAACTATTAGTCCATTCTTGGGTTCCGTGAGTCTGTTTTGTTCCTTCAGTTTTTTCTTTGTTCTTATACTCCACATATGAGTGAAATCATTTGGTACTTCTCTTTCTCCGCTTGGCTTATTTCACTGAGCATAATACCCTCCAGCTCCATCCATGTTGTTGTAAATGGTAGGATTTCTTTTCTTCTTATGGCTGAATAATATTCCATTGTGTATATGTACCACATCTTCTTTATCCATTCATCTACTGATAGACACTTAGGTTGCTTCCATTTCTTGGCTATTGTAAATAGTGCTGTGATAAACATAGGGGTGCATATGTCGTTTCCAAACTGGGCTGCTGCATTCTTAGGGTAAATTCCTAGAAGTGGAATTCCTGGGTCAAATGGTATTTCTATTTTGAGCTTTTTGAGGAATCTCCATACTGCTTTCCACAATGGTTGAACTAGCTTACATTCCCACCAGCAGTGTAGGAGGGTTCCCCTTTCTCCACAACCTCACCAACATTTGTTGTTGTTTGTCTTTTGGATGGTGGCGATCCTTACCGGTGTGAGGTGGTATCTCACTGTGGTTTTAATTTGCATTTCTCTGATGACTAGCGATGTGGAGCAACTTTTCATGTGTCTTTTGGCCATCTGAATTTCTTCTTTGGAGAACTGTCTGTTCAGCTCCTCTGCACATTTCTTAATTGGATTATTTGCTTTTTGTTTGTTGAGGTGCATGAGCTCTTTATATATTTTGGATGTCAACCCTATCAGATCTGTCATTTATGAATATATTCTCCCATACTGTAGGATGCCTTTTTGTTCTCTTGGTGGTGTCCTTTGCTGTACAGACGCTTTTCAGCTTGATATAGTCCCACTTGTTCATTTTTGCTTTTGTTTCCCTTGCCTGGGGAGATATGTTCATGAAGAACTTGCTCATGTTTATGTCCAAGAGATTTTTCCCTTTGTTTTTTTTCTAAGAGTTTTATGGTTTCATGACTTACATTCAGGTCTTTGATTTTACTTTTGTGTATGGGGTTAGACAATGATCCAGTTTCATTCTCTTACATGTAGCTGTCCAGTTTTGCCAACACCAGCTGTTAAAGGGGCTGTCATTTCCCCAATGTATGTCCATGGCTCCTTTATCGTATATTAATTGACCATATATGTTTGGGTTAATATCTGTACTCTCTATTCTGTTCCACTGTTCTGTGGCTGTTCTTGTGCCAGTACCAAATTGTTTTGATTACTGTGGCTTTGTAGTAGAGCTTGAAGTTGCATCTTCCTTCTCAGGATTGCTTTGGCTATTCAGGGTCTTTGGTGTTTCCATATGAATTTTCAAACTATTTGTTCCAGTTCGTTGAAGAATGCTGTTGATATTTTGATAGGGATTGCATCGAATCTGTATATTGCTTTAGGCAGGATGGCCATTTTGACGATATTAATTCTTCCTAGCCAAGAGCATGGGATGAGTTTCCATTTGTTAGTGTCCTCTTTAATTTCTCTTAAGAGTGTCTTGTAGTTTTCAGGGTATAGGTCTTTCACTTCCTTGGTTAGGTTTATTCCTAGGTATTTTATTCTTTTTGATGCAATTGTGAATGAAATTGTTTTCCTGATTTCTCTTTCTGCTAGTTCATTGTTAGTGTATAAGAAAGCAACAGATTTCTGTGTATTAATTTTGTATCCTGCAACTTTGCTGAATTCAGATATTAGTTCTAGTAGTTTTGGAGTGGAGTCTTTAGGGTTTCTATGTACAGTATCATGTCATCTGCAAATAGTGACAGTTTGACTTCTTCTTTACCAATCTGGATGCCTTTTATTTCTTTGTTTTGTCTGATTGCCGTGGCTAGGACCTCCAGTGCTATGTTGAATAACAGTGGGGAGAGTGGACATCCCTGTCGTGTTCCCAATCTTAGAGGAAAAGCTTTCAGCTTCTTCCTGTTAGGTATGATGTTGGCTGTGGGTCTGTCATATATGGCTTTTATTATGTTGAGGTACTTGCCCTCTATACCCATTTTGTTGAGAGTTTTCATCATGAATGGATGTTGAATTTTGTCGATTGCTTTTTCAGCGTCTATGGAGATGATCATGTGATTTTTGCCATTCTTTTTGTTGATGTGGTGGATGATGTTGATGGATTTTCGAATGTTGTACCATCCTTGCATCCCTGGTATGAATCCCACTTGGTCATGGTGTATGATCCTCGATGTATTTTTGAATTTGGTTTGCTAATATTTTGTTGGGTATTTTTGCATCTATGTTCATCAGGGATATTGGTCTGTAATTTTCTTTTTTGGTGGGGCCTTTGCCTGGTTTTGGTATTAGAGTGATGCTGGCTTCAAAGAATGAGTTTGGAAGTATTCCCTCCTCTTCTATTTTTTGGAAACCTTTAAGGAGAATGGGTATTATGTCTTCTCTGTATGTCTGAAAAAATTCCACGGTAAATCCATCTGGCCCCAGGGGTTTTGCTCTTGGGTAGTATTTTGATTATCAATTCAATTTTGTTGCTGGTAATTGGTCTGTTTAGATTTTCTGTTTCTTCCTTGGTCAGTCTTGGAAGGTTGTGTTTTTCTAGGAAGTTGTCCATTTCCTCTAGGTTTTCCAGCGATATGTGTGATTTTTACATATGCTTGATCCCCTCTTTAGTGTTGTGTGAAAGGAAATTGCAAAATAAACCATGTGATTCATGCAACCTTATGGTGTTAAGTTCATTACTCCTTTGCCCTGAGGATTCATACTTCCTGACCAGCTCAGGTCACCTGTACATGTATTAATTGGAATAAAATAAATTAAAACAAAACATTTTTTGGCTCTATGAAATAAAACAGACATTAGCAAATTAATCCAAAGGTTGAATGATTTGTCTACTTTGATGGTACTGGTTAATTGGAAGAATCAGGCCTAGACCCCAAATCTCAAAATTTTCAAAATAGTGCAGATCCTTCAGAAAAAATTCTTAAAAGAGAGAATGATTTTAAATGTTAGATGCTGTCTATTTCTGTCCAATTCATGTATCTTCATTAGTGGATTTTTTTTTGCTTAAAGATAGCATAATATATTTTTTAATTATTTTTGTAAATAAATAATTCAAATTAAAATTTTAATGGTACCAGATACATTTAGTAGGGAAAGAGACTATGTCCCTAAGCATAAAAAATTTACAAAGAATACTAAGTTAACATATCAACAAAATACTTAATAGCCCAAGGCAAACAAACCAAGGAAAAAATATCCTTCAAAGGAAGCACCTGAAAAGGAAATACCTTAAAAGAAAACTAGATGGGGAAGAAGACATTGACTATAAAGTTCAAACAACATGAACAGCACATTTCCCTGTCTTGAATGTAGTCTCTAATATTTTTAACTTTATTACTGAACATACACTCTGATATGAGTTAATAAAACGTAATTTTTCTTTGAAAATGTGATTTTAAAAGCTATACTATAGAGCTGTGCTACTAAATGCTTAACAAGAATTCTCTGGGGAAAAAGCCTTGATATACATGATTTGCTGATTTCCAAGATCTAACTACTCCTACTATGGCTACCAACGTAATATCTCTGAATGCAGAGCTGGGAAGAGATGTGCACAATAGGCTCTCACAATATATATTTCCTGACATGATTTTGAGTAGAAAGGCACTGCTAATCTTAACAGTAAGATATGCAAAGAGAAATAATTCTATTAATAGATGTTCTTTTTATGAACTGCTTTTCAGGCATGTGAGATACACCTATTACCAGATAATGATTTCCTTGAAAAATACTCAGTCACATTAACAAGTAATTAGAGAACTCGTGCCAAAGATAAACTCATTATTTCTAAAAATCATGTGTATTTTTTTCATTGTTCATTACATCACTTCTATTAATGTAGAAAATCAAAAGTTAAACATATTTGAAAGTGAAAAAGGAGACACTCATGACAGAAATTAAAGATGACAGAAATAAATTCCTATGTATCCTGTGCTTATGGATAGGAAGAATTGTCAAAATGGACATACTGCCCAAAGCAATTTATATTAAATCCCTATTAAAATACCAAGAGCATTTTCAATGAACAAGTAATTCTAAAATAGATATGGAGACACAAAAGACCCCAAATAGCCAAGGCTGTCCTGAAAAAGATGAACAAAGCTGGGGCAGATCATGCTCTCTGACTTCAAGCTATACTATAAAACTACAGTAATCAAAACAGTATGGTACAGGCACAAGAACAGACCCATACATCAATGGAACAGAATAGAGAGCCCAGATATAAACCCATGCATATATGGCCAATTTATATACGATAAAGGAGCCATGTATATACAATGTGGAAACAACAGCCTCTTCAACAACTGGTGTTGGCAAAACTGTACAGCTACACATAAGAGAATGAAACTGAATTATTATTTAACTCCATACACCAAAGTGAACTCAAAATAGATCAATGACCTGAATGTAAGTCATGAAACCATAAAACTCTTAGAAGAAAACCCTGATTGAAACAGGGTAAACAAAATCCCTGATTGAAAACAAATCCCTGATTGAAAAAGATACATGCATCCCTATGTTTATTGCTGCATTATTTACAATAGCTAAGATATGGAAGCAATCTAAGTGTCCATCAATAGATGAATGGATAAAGAAGAGGTGGTATGTGTACACGGTGGAATATTATTTAGCCATAAGAAAAAAAAAAATCTGCCATTTGCAACAACATGGATGGATCTAGAGGGTATTATGCTCAGTGAAATAAGCCAGGTGGAGAAAGAGAAATACCATATGATTTCACTTTTTTGTGGAATAAGAAAAAAAAAGCAAACAGCAGTAGCCTCAAAACACTGAGAAGTGACTAGTGTTTACCATGGGGGATGGGTTGGAATGGGTTGGGGTGGGTAGGTAGAGAGGGTGAGGGAGATAAAGGGGCACAAAAATTCTCAATCATAATATAAGTTGTTCACAGGGATAGTAGTATAGCATAGAGAATATAACCAATGATTCTGTAACATCTTTGTATGTTAACAGACAGTAACTGCACTAATGGGGGTGATGATTTAATAATGTAACTGCTCAAGTACTGTGTTATGTATTTGAAACCAATGTAAGATTGTATCAATTATTCATCAATAAAAAAAAGTTTGACTACCCTAAGTACCTTGTAGGAATAAAAAAAAATGGCAAAATTCCAGACCCTCATTTTATTCAGGTTTTAACTCCTGCAGTGAAAGTAATCTAATTAAAGTACATATTGGAGTACATGTGTAAATCAGAAAAAAAAATGGAAGACAGCAGCTTTGTTTTTTACAATTCAAAAAGAAACCAGAATAGTTTATTTAATGCCTCTCAAGTAGTAGCAAATGATAAGCACAGAAGATTATATTATGGCTAAAGAAAAAAACAGTAGAGTTTCTAGAAAGAAAGAAATATGAGCACACTGATCATTCAAGAACTTCTATTTACTTCTACTGCAAAGGATAACATTTGTTAGCATAAACGTTTGGGTAAATTAGGTCCCTTTAGCAAATAAGCCCATAAAGAGATTAAAAACATACTATCTTTTACACATATCCCTTAGTGATTGTAAATCAACAAAATATCTTTATTGAAACAAATGGGTGATTAGCATTTATGAAGGAAAGGAAGGTTAACTGTTCTTTCCTGAAGCAGACTACTGCTGGGTCTTTAGGTGGTACACATACAGTAAAATGTTACTGAGTTCCATTTGGCAGTCATGAAGAATACCTAGATGTGTTCAAGTAAACCAACAATTTCTTCTATTTCTATGCATGTAAGTGGTGAATGAAAATGTATTGCAAAAATTCTTCTGGTTTAAAATTTTCTAGCTCATTTAAAATCTTACGAGAAAAACAAAGCTTGCTTATAAATTAGGCTTAAAATAAGTATCATAAATATGTAGAAAAAGATGACTTATAGGATAACATATCAAAATGATAACAGTGGTTATCCTTTGACAAAATAACAGGTAATTTTTATTTCTATTTCTCCCATACTTAGCTGTATTTTCTAATTGCCAGGAAAAATTTTTTTAGAAATAAGAAGAGTCACATATTTGAAACAGTAAAAATTGTTTATTCCAAGAGTACTAATTTAGGGATAAAATAATATTTATTTCATATGCTAATCAGGCTTCACTGACATTAGCTAGTATCTGACCATTAGCCAGTGTAAACAGTATACTCAAATTATAATTATTCATATTATTCATATAAATATGCTTTATATGAATATTATTTACAATGAAAATTTTTAAATGGCTATATAATGCAAAATATAGGGTCAAAGCTAAATAATATCAAGCTAAAAATGTAGGCATAAATACAACAGGTTAAAAAAGTGAAAATGCATTAAGGAGCCTTAAAGCAATAATAGAGGAACAAAGAAGAAGACAAGATGAAACTAACATTTATTAATAGCACTTATTTTTGCTAAGCACCAAGCCAGGCAACTTTTTTACATACTACTTTAATTCACCTTATGAAAAATAGTCATATGCAAAAAATGGATTTTGCCCATTTTGCAGAAGGTAAAAGGTTCAGAGAGGTTAAACTTGTCAGGATCTCACAGATAGTAAATTATCAATCCAAGATTCAAACATAAGTATTTCTAACTCTAGAGCCCACTGTATGTTTTCACTTCAGCATCTTGACCCCTAAGAACAACAAAAGATAAATCAGTTTAGCTCTAATTAAGTCATAAAAAGGCAAGTTCCCTTGAGGCAGATAACATATTTAGCAGGATGGCTTAACAATTTGACTAATTGGGAAATATCTGTCTTTAGTGTAAATATTGCCTATTTAGCTTTCTGGTTAATTCCTATGGCCCATAGAAAGTCTGGCTCCTCTGCTAAAGCAGAAGGAAGTGCAGATGAATAAGTAACTTATTATGGAAACAAGGAAGCTCTTTTCCATCCCCTGCATAGGCTTTGCAAGAGAAATGAGTGAAGAAGTAATGTACCAATTTTCTCACTCACCCAACCCTAGAGATAAGAGGTATTTAAAGTGAATACTATTGGTTGTCTTCCTAATCCTTTCTACTGTTACCACACTGTAGTAAAAAAGTGAAAACAACAAAGTTCTTTTCCTGGGGTTTATCAAAACTATTATTATTTGTTAACTTTTATTGTTCTCATTCCCTGTGAGTAGAGAACAAAATTTTATTGGATGGATTATAACTTTTTTGGAACCAATGGAAATTTTACTGGGCAATGTGGTCAAGCAGCTGCACATCATGACTATGTTTGATGGAGAAATACCTCTTTTCCAGCAATAGTAGGGCTGACAAAAACTAAACAAGCAGTAAAGTTCAGAGTGTAACATTTAAACTAAAAGTGTTCTACCTTAGGTACTGCTTAGGGTTTAGAGGTGAGTCATCTTTATCCCACAGAATCTACTTCTGTGTCTAATTACTTACAGTATTTGAAAGAGTGGCCCTTCACAACTCCCACTGACTCTAACTGCATTGGTCCTAAACACTGTTAAAACCAAGGAAAGGCAAGGAACCAAAATTAGCCACACTAATTAACTCTTCATGTCTATAAGGGATAGCTAGCTTTGCTTAACCTGACTGACTTGGGACTGAACGCGATAAATGTTCAGTTTCTTTAAGAACTGAAGGGGTCTAGAACTAGCCCATCTCTCACTTGGTCCAAGGGTAACCTGAAACTAAGGAATCAGTTTCAACTTAAAACATATAAATTAAAATAGTAGCTTATATACTGCCCTACGTTGCTTAGACAAATAACACAATAACACTGCCTCTGTTCTTGACTTCAAAGAAAACAATCTACTTGAATATTTTATACAATTTCAGGGCTCCAGAAAATTAATACATTAAGCCATAATATTATCAACTCTAGCTAAAATTTAGTGTAGTCAATAATTTAATATTTTTGCTTGGGAATTATGCCATTAGTTCATCTCTTAAAAAAGAATAAACTGTTAGGACTATTTTCTCTTTTCTTATCTATGAACTATAATTTCCTTTTTATTTGGTCGTGCCCTATATTTACTATTGAATTTCTTCATCTAACATTGTATAAAAATTTATTTCCTTTAAAGAAAAACCCATATTAGAAGACATAAAAATCCAAAATGGCATATGAAGAATCACCTAAAACTATACAAAATGTCATAATTGTTGAGTGACCTAGATAGGCCAGGAGTCTGTCTCTCTCAATGTCACCAGAGGATATCCTATAAAAGAGCAGGATTTCCATCCAGATGTCAGCCTCCTGAGTGAGGTAAGGTATTTACCCCCAAACATTTCTGCATATAACCTCTCTTCATCTTACCACATTTATGCACAAAATTCCCCCCCATCACCTCCTGCCAAGCCATGAAGCAGATATTGCAATGTAAAAACACAATGTGTGTATATCTATGTATATATTCACACATGTGTTTATTCTTGTAGACTGATTTTGGCTGGAAGCACTGAGTTATACTGACAATGTGAATTCAAATTAATTCAACAATTATTTAATGCATATTGTATGAGGAACAGTTTTTTAGAAATTAGTTGAAATAAATATTAAATATATATACAGGTTTTCTTTTCAACTAAGGACAGCAGTTAGGAATACAACATCATTCCTGGGTAAGCTTCTAAAAAGTGGCATAGCTCCACTATTAAAATCTCTTTAAGAAATACTTCTTTTAGCAATACCTTCCTTCAACTATTTCAGCCAGCCTTTTGAAACAGTGAAGGATGATGAGAATAACTTTTTTTTTCATTTTAAACAAGGGAGACAGTTGGAGGCAGTTGAGTAGACTCCAGATTAAATACTTTATTTTTGTGTTCAGTTGTATTTTATCATGAGATTAAAAAGGTCAATAAAACATTTTTACTATAGTTCTATTATTTTTGAATATACATAAGCAGAGCATGTTTATCCCACCATAATTTCTTTGATCTTTGCATTCCTCATCTCCAAAATCCAGTGTTTCAGCCTATTCACACCCAAATGTCCCTGCCATCTCTCTTTCTCTTTTTTAATGTTTCATCAACACGTTGTTCAAGATGTAGATGCACTATGGCTATATATATCAGGATAGAACAATGTTCCTGTTTTAATTTCTGGCCTAAAAATATCCAATAATTGCTTAGCCTTCCTAAGTGAAACAGCCATTGATTATATTGATTGTATGAAAATAACTCTTATTAGAGTTTCTTTTTAAGTCTACTCTTTCAATTTCAGGTTTTATTTTGGTTTTGGTGGGAACAAAGTTGTAGTTATTTTGGCTAAAAAGTAAAATAAATTAAAACTTCAAACAACTGGCTAAGTTAGGATACTTCACAAATGGATTTATAACAGCTGAAAAGAAATACCCAAGATAGGAATTTGGTTTAAACAAGTAAACCTCAAACTATAATTGCATTTGGATTTTTTGAAATTTTTTTATACTTACCGGCAAATGAGTAAATACTTGAAAGATGCTTCTCAAAAAATTAATAAGATCTATTAAGTAACCACTAGCTCTTCCATCTGGCTCAGACATTGTCCAGTCATAATCAGCAAGCTGAACAAATTCATCAATTTTTTGATTAAGTTTGGTATATATTTCTCCTTCTGCTGCATGTCGGGCATCCTGGCAAAATAACAACAACAAATAAGAAACAGTTATAAAAGCAGATAATAAAACAAGCTTTCTCAAAATTCTAAATTGTTTCATATTTTTCATTTGTCTGATATTTTAGTCATTTTTTTCAAAGTCCCAGAAAACTTGGGTTTTTGATTGGCAGTATTCTATATTTGACTGGACTTGACTTTTTTTCTCCCAACCTCACTATCACTTTTTCCCTTTATGTGGTAGGTAATTTATGAGTTATTAATTCTGAATCATTCTCATAAGAAGACCCCTAGGAGAAACAGAAGTGGAAAAACAGAAGTTGTCAAGAAAACAAAACACCACCGCAATGACTCATCAAGGGAAATTAAGTTGGATGACCACAAAGGAAATGGAATAGGTGCTGGTATTTTGAGTTGAAGAGGCAAAAAAAAAAGACAGTTAACATCTCATCTCAGAGGAAGAGAAAAGAAATTATGGGAGTGATGCAAAAATAACAAAGTAAAGACCTCCAAACATTCTCTCCTCCATAAAAGCAACAAGAAAACTAGCAAAATTGGTCAAAATCAACATTTCCAGAATTCTGTAAATTAACTCAAAACTTGCAGCATTCCAGGCAGTTTAGTCAAGAAAAACAGCTGAATCTTGATAAGAGAACAAGCTTTGTGGGGTTTTAATGTGCCCTATTTCCATCCATTCCCTCCCTCCCCTTCAGCTCCACAATAGCCTTGAAAAATCAGCATCCCACAATTTGGGTGAAAATGAGCAGCCTGTCAGCCATCAAAGGGGGCAAAATGAGGTCAGAACTTCTTTAAAGTTCCATTCCCACAGAATTATCATTATTTCACCTATCTGGTAGTTCCATGGAAGATCCTACGTGCAGGAGTGCCTTTATTTGACCTAAATTGGGGCTTGTCCAGTGCAAAAAGCTTTTTCCCTGGAGACATTTGTTAAAAACAATTAGAGGCAATTGTTTAACATCACAGATACCCGAGGCAGTAGATAACAGGCACACAGCTAACCAAAAAGCTTAAAAGGAAAAACTTGGGAATGAGATATCCCTACATGGCTTTGAAAGTGTCTGACATATTCCTCGGAATCCAGAAGGCTATGTACATGTGTAGGGCTGTGTACATGCTCAGAAAAGACCTGAGAAGGCTCTAAGCTCTCATTTATGGCTGACCATGAAACTGTGTGCAAGCAGAAAGTGAATGTTAAAGCAGAGTTGTCAAATGTCTGGGCAAAGAAGCCATGCCCCAATACACATAGAGTCCCTCAGCAAAGACTAGGGGGCTTATTGGTTCTGGGCTTTTAAGGAAATTTGTATCCAATCATTAGCTGGCCACTAAGCTAACCAACAGAGATTTCAGCGCCCACACATAACAAAGAATACAGACTCTATAGAATTAATTAGTTAAAGTCACAAAACAACCAACCAACTACCAGGAAAAAAAAAAAAAAAAACTTTGGGGAGAGAGGAGCATCTGATTTCCAGAGTTGCCACAATATATGTTAAATGTCCAATTTTCAACAAAATTTACAAGTTGTGCAAAGAAACAAGAAAGCATGTCCCATACAAAGGAAAAAAGCAATCAACAGAAACTTACTGAGGAAGCCAACATTGCACTTATAAAACTTCAGATAGCTATTTAAAATATATCCAAAGAACTAATGAAACCATGTCTAAAGAACTGAAGGAAAATATGATAACAATGCCTCACAAAACAGAGAATATAAAGAGACAGAAACAACAACAACAAAAAAGAAATTCTGCAGGTGAAACATAATAAATGAAGTGAAAAAAATCACTATAGGGGTTCCACAGCAGATTTGAGCAGATGGAAGAAAAAGAAGATATGACCAACAATACAAAACAACTAGACCTGACATATCTATAGAACACCCCACTTAACAACAGCAGACCATGCATTGTTCTCAAGTGAACATGGGACACCATCTTGAATAGAGTACGTTAGGCCATAAAACAAGTCTTAGAACTGAAATCACACAAAGTATGTGCTCCAACCAAAATGGAATGAAATTAGAAATTAATAATAAAAGGGTTATTTGGAAAATTCACAAATATGTGGAAATTATACAACAGACTCCAATAAATAACCAATGGGTCAAAGAAGAAATCATCACTGAAATCAGAAAATATTTTTGAGATAAGAGAAAACAAAACACAGTACCAAAAATTATGGGATGCAAAGAAAGGAATGCTTAGAGAAAATTTTCTAGTGTACCTGCCTATATTATAAAAGAAGATATTAAATCAATAATCTAAACTTCCAAATTAAGAAACTGGAAGAAGAAATGATAGTTGTGGGTTCTCCCCAAGACAGCAGCACTCTGATAGAATGGCATGAGGAATACTGGGGGCTGAAGGCTAGGCATTGATGCCTTTGGGACCAGGGCAAAAGACCCCCATGCCTACGCTTTTCTTTTAAAGGCTCACATAGACTTGGACAGGGAGCATTTTTAAAGTTAAAACTAGATCTCTGCCTTTCTAGGATTTTTTTTTTTTAACCTCCTTAAGGAGGGTAGACAAGTTACCACCTTGGTCAGAAAGCTTTCTAGCTAAATGTAATTTGATGGGGGGAGTGGGAGATAATGTGATGTTTCTGGAAAAACTAATACCTATTTAGATTCTTACCTTAACTAAAAAATAGACATAAATACCACTATTGTTAGTCACATATTACATGTGAATACAGTTTAACCTAACATGTAATTTTATATCATGTCTATGAATAAGAGCACTGTAAAGTCACTGGCTGAGTAAGACGGCTCCCACCTTCAAGGACCTCACAATCCAGGGAGAGTTATAATATGGTTTCACTTTGTGTGGTTTCAGTTACACACAGTCAACTTCAGTCCAGAAGCAGATGATCCTCCCTGACATATCATCAGGAGGTCAACAGGAGCCAATGCTACATCACAATGCCTACATAATTCACCTCACTTCATCTCATCATCTAGGTATTTTATCATCTCATATTACCACAAGAAGAAAAGGTGAGTTCAGCACAATAAGATATTTTGGAAGAGTCTAACATAACTTTTATGATAGTATATTACTATACTTGTTCTATTTTATTATTAGTTATTGTTAATATCTTACTGTGCCTAATTTATATATTGAGCTTTATCACAGGTATGTATGTATAAGAAAAAACACAGTACATATAAGGTTACACAATCCACAGTTTCAGGCATCCACTGGGGGTCTCAGCATGTATCCCCTGAGAAAAAGTAAGACTATTGTATAACAAAACATGACTAATGCTATAGTAGAGGTTTTACAAAGCATCTAGAGTGAAAAAAGAAGGAAATAATTATTACTTATTTGGTAAAAGCCTTGTTGGAGAGGATGTCATTTGAGTTGCAATTTTAAAAAATATAACCAGGAACCCTTACTAGGTATTTTGGTTTACATGCCTTAAAAATTTTTCAGAAGAACAATGTAAGAGAAAGGAAACATGAACAACTAAAATGTGCCATTTCCACATTTCAATGCTTTTGCTTTCCTCCAGTTCCACAATGTCTAACCACTCATTACTCATTGCCACACTGGGCTGAAGAAAACCAAGTGCTTTTACACCTGCCTTCACAGTAGGACAGGGACAGGAATTTCAAGACAGATTTGTCTTCTCTCCTCATTCAGAGGTCTAACACAAATTCAACACACACAGTAAAAGCTTTCAACGGTTTCTTTCCTCAATTACAGAAGTAGAAATAAACACTGCTTTAGATAAAATAGGAATTTAAGATAAGCTAGTTTTATTGAAATTTTAATGATGCGCTACTAAATATAGCAGTAGCAAAATGAGCTCTGACTCAAAACAGTTACAGCAACTTAAACTGTTAGTTTCTATTACCAATTGCTCTGTAATTCAAATCTCAGAAAATTCCTAAGATTGAGAAGCTTAACATTAGTGTTCATCTGTAACACTATATCAGCCACTGTATGTTTGGCACTCTGAGTAACGTAGGTACAAAACATTCACTGAAACGTCAGCCTCATTAAGGTGGGAAGTTTGTTGATCATTTGTGCACTGACAGATCCCCAACACCTAGAACAGTGTTGGCAATACATGAGTATTTGCTAAAAAATTTTAAGTCACTCTTGTCTTGACAAAGTTTATAACCTAGTTGGGATAGGAAAGTACCACAAGTACGATAATCATGGAATGAATGAATATTAACAAATTTGTGTTGACTATGTGTGTGGCAAAAGTACAGCAAAAAAGGAGGAATCATGTGGGCTGGAAAGCAGATTTATGTCACTTGCTGTTCCAGTTACTACTGTTGAGTAACAAACTACCCCCAAAATCTTAGTGGCTTAAAATAATAAGCATTTTATTACACTCACAGGTTTAGGGGTAAGAAATGCAGAGAAGAGTGGGGATGACTCTGCTCCACTGTATCTGGGACCTCAGCTGGGACAATCTGAATGCAAACAATGACACTCAACAGCTAGAGGTTAGAATCATCTGGAGGTTTCTCCACTTACATGTCTGTCACCTGGGGTGTGCAGCCTTCCATGTGACATGGCTTCCTCACAGCATGGTGACTGTGGGATACCTGCAATCTTCCATGGCATCTCAGGCCTACAGGCATGTGTGTTCTGTGCTTGGTATGAGGTGAAAGCACCATTGCCCTTTACGTCCTAGCCTCAGGAGTCTCACATTATTTTCACTGTACTTTACTGTTGAAAGCAGTCATAAGCCTGCCCAGATTCAGGGGAAGGGGACATGAATCCCCATTTCTCAATGAGAGACATGTCAAGGGGTTTGTGGCCATCTACAAAATCACCAGCCTGCTAATAATGAATAATGGAGAAATAGCCCATAAAGAATACGGGCTAGGGGTTTGAGAAAATGGGAAGGCATTTGATTTCCACCATTTCACTTCTCTTTACATCTTGAGCAAATCACTTAACTTTTGCAATCCCTAGCTTTCTTGTCTTTAGAGAATCATCATCACTACCTCAGAGGGCTATTTTGAGGATTACACAAGCTTCTATAATTAATGTAAAGAACCCAACGGTACTTGGCACCCAGTAGGTGATCAAAAAAAAGTTAGTTTTCTTACACCTTCTAGTGTTGGGCACCCAGTAATGACCAATAAATGTTTATTAAGTGAACTGTGTGAAGACAATTAGTACACCAACAATGCAAGCTATCCAAATTGCCCACATTAACTTAATGTATGTAGTTATTTGCATGTAAGGGAGAAAAGATAGGATTTTAAACATTCACAGAATGATTTTTGTAAACATCGAACAGTGGTGAAATAGAAAAGGGGGTCATATTTAATGTGCATGAGCCACAGCTCTAATATAGACATCGTTTTTCAACCTAACAGCATCAAGGACAGGTACCCAAGATGGCAAATGCTATGGCCAACAGAACCATGCATGACACATCTTAATGATATCACTTCTATGCCAATTTTTTAGAGCAATATAGAAATATTTATTTACTACTTTGTATTTCGCCCCAGTGTTTATCATTGGCCCATTTATTTCATTTCTCACTACCTTTACTGAATCAAAGCAGATATTGGTCACTATAGAATTGAAGTTATACTGTAATTCCAGATGGTAGCCAGATAAAGGAGGCCTACAGCTCAGAACAGTACAATCATACTGTAATACTCACCTCACTTCCCTTCTCTCACCAGGCAAAGAAAATTTGGAGTCCTATTGCTCCTATCCTCTGCTACACTCCCACCTGCATCCACACTGCTATGTATGATTTATCTTGCTTTTTTTTCCTAATGTAGGCAGGGAGGGAAAGAGTATCAAGAGACTCCTCTCCTCCAAACTTACAGAGTAAGGTACTTGGTGAAGTTTTACATTTTTAACAAATGGCCATTCTTTTACAATCCTAATTTAAATCTACCTTTAAAATCAATGATATACTTCTTAATTTCCATTTTACTATATGGAATTTTATTAAAATAAAGATTTCACATTTTCCTGGATTTTTTAAAGCAAAATGGGATAATTAAAACATTAGCCCAAAGCTGAGATGGGGAAAGGAACTAAATATCTAGAAATTTTTAAGTCATGAGGGAAAACAAACATTTTATTTACTTAAGGGAAGAAAAATTATGAAAATGATGATGAAACTATTAACATTATAGTCAAATGAAGTCATTATAATTATGCTTTCTGGGTAAAGTGGTTCAAAAACTACTGATTTTCTGAAAAAGAACTAAGCAAAACTAAAGAGGAAAACAAAAAATTATTTGTCACCTTTTGTTGTTACTATCTAGCACTTTGCTAATTAATCTATCTTCTGAGGGGACACCAAGGGCAGGTTCTACTTTTTCCATAAACTATTGAGGTCAAGATAACTTTTCTCAACATGTTAAATGAAATTTTGATGGGAGGTATTTTGTATTTTTTAAAATGTATTAATGCTTTCAGGCTGTTACAACAAAGAAACCTAAGGGTCCGTGGCTGCGTTGTGTGAAAGAAAAATTTCAGACAGCAGTTATAGGCAGGAACATTTTTAAAGTCAAACCTGAAAGGACTTTGCTAAGGACTATGAAACTGTTATTTTATAATCCAGGCAAATATAATCATTAGGAAACATATGTGCATGAACTGATTTGCTATATTTTATTTTTAAAGAAATAGAAGCAAGAAAAGAAAGAAATTTTCGTTGTAACTTTTCCTGTACTTACACACAGGGATACACTGAATTATTTGGTAAGCAAGTTCTATAAAAGATTTCCCCCTTCTTGGAACAGGCCCCAAATACATTTTGGAAAATCTCTCTGCCCCCATTCACAGCTCTGTTTGGTCTAGACAAGATTAAACCTGTATCTAGCTCCTAGGAAAGATCCTGATAAGTTTAAGTCAATTAGCAATTACCATCCTCTTATCCACAGAGAGCTCCATAGCAGCTAGCAGAGGGACATACTCTGGCTTCCTTTAGATGATAGGACATGAGGGTATAAGGTTTAGAACTGTGGCCAGGCAGCATATTGTACCAGAACTGGAGAGCTGATAGCAGCTAGACCACCATGAGGCCAAAACTGCATAGAGTTGAAAGATGGAGGTACTCTGGGTCCTTAGTAACATCTCCTGAGCAGCTGGTTTTAGCCTCACATGAAATCTTCCCTGTTCTTGGACTTTGCAATCACACTGGCTAATAATTTCTGTTTATTAAGACAGTTTGAGTTGATTTTTCTGCCAGTTCCTGTCAATTCTGTTAATAGCCCTGATTAATATAAGTGTTTATTTGAAACATTTTATTGAACATTCTGGAAAAAAGTTAGATTTAACATAATTCATTTAGAACAAGGGGAACACTTATCTGATATTTTTCTGAGCCTTAAAAATCTAAGCAGGACATGAAGTTGGAACTTTCAAAACAAAGGAACTATTCTCCCTAGCTAATTTCTTCCTGCTCTAATTCAAGAAATAATGTTCCAATCTATGATCTTGATCTAAAAACCTCTAAATGTTAGTAGCATATGGCAACTAACTCATTAGCCAATGTCACTACTGACACTATGGACAGAGGTAGAAAAATACATAAGACTAAACATAGAGAACCATAGGAATTACTTATGACAGGGGAAGGGAAGTGACAAGAGCAATTAAAAAGAAATACACCTGAAAAAACTCAAGATTTTCCAGGAAAGAAGGCAAGAAATATGGTAGCACCATAAAAAATTATAGGCAGAAAGAAGAACCAATTTAAGAAATTATCATTTTTTTATTTAGATTATTTAGATATCAGTTGACAATCAAAGGAAGTTCTTTTATTCTTATATTTGGTTCCTAAAATTAAAATAAAAAAATAATTTGCTCACTTATTCTTCACATTAATTTAGTGAAATGGTTGCTTTTTACCAGGTTTTTTCATCGTACTACAGTATTATGGTAAGTTGATGGTTTTAGGATATGTATTATACCTTATACACATGCAGTTCACATACTACCACTTGATCAATAACACTCTGGATTAAACAAAGCTCAATATCTGCTCCACAATGAAATATTAAGTCAAATGTAAAAAGCCAAAAGATATTATTAGAATACTTAGAGTTTTCATAAACTTCTAGAAATCTCTTTAAAAGATTTTTCTTCATAAAAGAACATAGTCAACATGGAGTGTAAGTCAGAAATGTGTGATCTTACAGTTCTAAAGTCAGCAAGACAAAAACAGTATACTAAACATTCTATTAGAGATATAGGTTAATATGATAGGGTATAGTTAATTATATCAAAAAATTTTCCACAGAGCAAATCCAAAGCACTTCTTAGGGTACCTAGAGTTAGATAATGCAAGCTGAGTGCCACAGAGAAAGCCACGGCCCAAATGAGCCAGAAAGAAGCTTGAAGATAGAAATTTAAGGAACCGACACCAACTGCTTCTAGAAGGAATTTTATTTTTCCCTAGGACAGACATTCAAAACACACGAAAACCAACACAACTTTTAAATAAAATATGCATGATTAACACAAAATGACTAAACATGATTTACACTCCTCCTTTTGGGTCACTGTATTTTAAGTTCAGGATCTTTGAACTTTCTGATCTTGAGCTTTCTAGCTTCTGCAGATGGGTTTATACCAGTTTCTCCCTTCCCTTATCTCTGCTGATTGCAATCCCATCTACCCAAGCTCAAAACTGATGCAAATATCCAAATAATGTTAGGGTCTAAGCAGGTAAACTGAATGACTATCAAGGTGACTGTGGCAGGCAGGAGAGTATAGAGCATAAATCTCATCTAAAGGCATTCAAATTCAAAATGCTACAAAACCAAATCAAACATGTCTACAGGACCAAATTTATCTACTTATTATATATTGTAATTATTTGTCTGTAGCTATCTGCCCTTTTAGATTAAAAAAATCCTTGTGATTAAGAACCATTGCACATCTCCTCAGCAACTAGCACAGTACAACAGAAATATATTTTTGACCAAAACACACCATTTAATATATCTTCCCAGGCCAAAGCTATCAGTTTAGATGAAAACTTGAAAGCAATGCTTTGTTCACAAGAATGTCTTTTGGAATACAATCAAAGCCTTACTTTAGACAGGACAAAGTATTCAATTCTTGTTCCTTATCAAAGTAACCTGTCCTAGAAAAACCTGAATTCCTTATGGAGCTACTTGCTTAGCCACTCCACTTCTAGCGATACACAGGAAAGGGCACTATAGGTTCCGAGCTACAACCAGTCTAGAATAATTCAAAAGTCAGCTTCTGGATTATCTAGGATTCTTAATATAAAGTAGGTTAATATAAACGGAATAATTTTCTAATTCTCAAATTACCTAAATTCTCTCCTTCTCCTTTTTAAAAGATGGGTGATACATTTTTTGCCTTTCCAATTTTCAGAGGCTTTAGAACCTCAAAAGTGCTAAAGAATGGCTTCGGGGCTTTGTAGCAGTATCTACCACTGCTTAGGTAATCTAGGTTATTTGTCATCAGTTTGCAAATTATCTGATATAAATAGCTTTTTTAAGTACTCTTCAAACATTTCCTTCCCCATTTCTGCTTTCCACAACCTTAATAAGAGGCACTTGTCATAATTAACTTATTACTGATGATAAATTACAGAAAAACACAAAGCTGAGCACTTTTATGTATCAATGGGGTTGTGGTAATCTATAAATCTTGTTGATCTCCCTCCTTTGTTTATAGAACTGAAAAAATGCTTTTTTTTCTGTTACCTTTTATGTTTTTGACAAAGTAGCATCCCAATTATTTACTTCTCTGTATAAATAACCTAATTATGTATTCTATTTAGTAATATTTAAGCTTTTGCTTTTTGCTTTTTTCTGATCTACCTCTTAGGATTTTGTCATTCAACTGCATTAAATCAGCTGCTACCATAAATCTGCCTTATGCAGCCTGCTCTGATGGGGGAATATGTCAAAAGGAGAAGATGGTAGCAGATGACAAGAGAAATAAATGTTATATGTATTGCCTTTAAAAAATGACAATTTGCACAAACAAGAAACTGTACAAAGGAACACTCCACTAATATCACAAAAGGAAATACACAAAGTGTATAAGTAATCAGAAGTGGAAATGCAATTAATCAGTGAAGAATTAATACTGCAAGTGTTCTTGCAAAGCAATAATAAATCAATTTTATATATGTAAAATAACAATTCTAATTTAAATGAGAAATTTAAAGATTTCCTAATTCCTTACTAGTTTTAAATGTGTGATTCTACCAGTTTATGAATTTCTATCTTTACTACAAAAAAATATATAAATTTTACTTTACTTATACACTAACACTTCAGTTACTCAGATGTCACTTATACAGTCAGTAACTAGGAGGGAAGTCAAAAGAGTCTCTGAATAGCCAAAAGTGATATTGCAATTCACATACCAATAAGTAAGCTGTAGTAAATTCCATAATGGGATACTATACTGAATAGAAAATAAACAAATTACAGCTATAAGCAACAACAAAAATTAAATATTCCAAATCACACTGAGTGAAGTAAGACACACAAAAAGATGCACTCTGAATGATTCCATATAAATAGAGCTCAAAAACAGACAAAAAAATAATCAGTACTGTTAAAATCAGTGCTGAGAGAAGAAGAGATAATGACTGGGAGGAGGGATGAGGAAACTTCTACAATACTACTAATGTTTATTTCTTGACCTTGTAACTACATTGGTGAGTTAACTTTCTTTTTCAACTTAAATAGAATTTATTTTTTAGAGCAGTTTTAGATTCACAGAAAAGTAGTGGAAACGTACAGAGATATCCCATATACTTCCTGTCCCCACATTCACATGGTCTTTGCCACTATCAAAGTGCCACACCAGAGTGGTACATTTGTTACACTCAATGAACCTACATTGACACACCATTATCATCCACAGTCCATAGTTTGCACTACGGTTCACTCTTGGTGCTGCACATTCAATGGGTTTGGACAAAAGTGTAATGACACGCATCCACCATTACAGTATCATACAGAGTAGTTTTACTGCCCTAAAAATCCTCTGTGCTCTATCTATTCATCTTTCCCTTCCCTGCTACCCATGGCAACCACTGAATTTTTAGTAACTCTATAGTTTTGCCTTTTCCAGGATATCATATAGTTGGAATCATACAATATGTAGCCTTCTCAGATTGGCTTCTTTTACTTAGTAATATGGCACTTAAAGTTCCTCCATGTCTTTTCATAGCTTGATAGCTTTTGATTGCTTTTTATTGAATAATATTCCATTGCCTGGATATACCACAATTTATTCATCTATTCACTTACTGAAGGACATCTTGGTTGCTTCCAAGTTTTGGCAATTAGGAATAAAGCTGCTATAATCATCCGTGTGCTGGTTTTTGTGTGGACATAAGTTTATGGTTCACTGGGTATAAAAGGAATGTAATTGGTGGATTGCATGGTAAGAGTATGCTTAGTTAATCTGTCTTCCAAAGTGGTTGTACCATTTTGCATCCCCACTAGATTCTGTTGCTCCACATTCTCACCAACATCTGATGGTGTGAGTGTTTTGGATTTTGGCCATTATAATAGGTATGCACTAGTATCTCATTGTTTTAGTTTGCATTTCCCTAATAATATATGATGTAGAGCATCTTTTCATATGCATACTTGCCTTTTATATATCTTTTTTGGTGAAGTATCTGTTCAGGTCTTTTGCCATTTTTTAATTGAGTTGGTCATTTTCTTATGGTTGGATTTTAAGAGTTCTTTCATGCATATTTTGAATGACAGTCCTTCACCTGATATGTCTTTTACAAATATTTTCTCCCAGTCTGTGGCTTGTCTTCTCATTATCTTGAAGATGTCTTTTGCAGAATATAAGTTTTAATTTTAATAAAGGTCAATCAATTATTTATTTCATGGATCACACCTTTGGTGCTGTATCTAAAAGGTCATTGCCACCCAAGGTCATCTAGATTTTCTCCAATGTTAACTTCTGGGAGTTTTACAATTTTGCATTTTACACTTAGGTCTATGATCCATTTTGAGTTAATTTTTGTGAATGGTGTAAGGCATGTATCTAGATTCATTTCTTTGCTGTGAACATCCAGTTGTTCTAGCACCATTTGTTGAGAAGACTAACTTTGCTTCATTGTATTGCCTTTGCTTCTTCGTCAAAGACCAGTTGAATATATTTATGTGGGTCTAATTCTGGGCTCTCTATTTGGTTCCATAATCTATGTGTCTATTCTTTGGTCAATACAACACTGTCTTTATAGTAATTTTAAATATGGGTGGTGTCAATTCTCCAGTTTGTTCTTGTCCTTCAACACTGTGTTGGCTATTCTGGGGCTTTTGCCTCTCCATATAAACTTTAGAATCAGTTTGAGTATATCCACAGAATAACTTGCTAAGATTTTGAAGAGAAATGCCCTTAATATAAAGATTAAGTAGGGAAGAAACGGTATCTTGATAATATTGAGTTTGTAAGCAATAGGAAAGCTATTGACTTTTGTACATTAACCTTGTATCTTGAAACCTTGCTATAGTTGCTAACTGGTTCCAAGATTTTTTTTTCCCTTTTGGACTTTCTACATAGACAATCACGTCATCTTGATGTCAAACAAAGATGGTTTTATTTCTCCCTTCCCAATTGGCATCTTTTGTTTCCTTTTTTTTTTCCATTGCAGTAACTAGGACCATCAGTATGATATTGAAAAAGAGTAATGAGAGGGGACATCCTTGCCTTAGTAGGAAAGCTTCAAGTGCATTTTGTAAACAAAATATAGTTGGGTCTTGCTTTACTGAGCCACTCTGACAAGCTCTGTCTTTCAACTGGTGTTTTTAGACCACTGATGTTTAAAGTGATTATTGATCCTACCATTTGCAACAACATGGATGGGGCTGGAGGACATTATGCTTAGTGAAATAAGCCAGGAAGAGAAAGAAAAGTGCCAAATGATTTCCCTCATTTGTGGAGTATAACAATGAAGCAAAACTGAAGGAACAAAATAGCAGCAGACTTAGAGACTCCAAGAAGGAACTAGCAGTTACCAAAGGGGAGAGGTGGGAGAGGGTGGGTGGGGAGGGAGGGAGAAGAGGATTGAGGGGTATTATGTTTAGTACACATGGTGTGGGGGATCATGGGGAGAACAGTGTAGCACAGAGAAGGCACACAGTGGATCTGTGGCATCTTGCTGCACTGATGGACAGTGACTGCAATGGGGTATGGGTGGGGACTCGATAATAAGGGTAAATGTAGTAACTATATTGTTTTTTCATGTGAAACCTTCATAAGAGTGTATATCAATAATGCCTTAATAAAAAAAATTTTTTAAGTGATTACTGATACAGCAGGATTAATATTCACCATATTTTTACTGTTTTCTATTCATTGCACTTGTTCTTTGTTTCTACTTTTGTATTCCATTCTTTTTCTGCCTTTTGTACTGAGCATTTGTGATTCCATTTTCTTTTCTTTCTTAGCATATTATTTATACTTTTTTTCTTTTTTACCTTTATTAGTAGTTGCACCACAGTTTTCAGTGTACATCTACAATTATTCCAAGTCCACTTTCAAATAACACTATACCATTTCATGGGTAGTACAAGTACTTATAATAACAAAATTATCCTAATTCCTCTCTCTGGACCCTTGCTGTCATTCACTTCTGCAATACGTAAATATATATTAAGTATACATAATTTAATGTCATTCACTTCCGCAATACATAAATATATATTAAGTATACATAATTTAATACATTTTGCTATTATTATTTTGAACAGTTATCAATTAAGAACAAGAAAAATAAAAGTTTTCATATTACATTTTCTCTAACACTCTTCCTTTCTTCATGTAGGTCTAAGTTTCTGACCGCTATCATTTTATCTCTAAAGAGGCTCTTTTTTCTTGCAAGACAGGTCTACTGGCAATACATTTTCTCCATTTCTGTTTTTCTCCTTCACTGTTTGGGATAATTTCACAGGATATAAAATTCTAGGCTGGTAGGTATTTTTCTCTCAAACACTGAATATTTCACTCCATTCTATTCTTGTTTGCATAGTTTATGAAGAGAAGTCAGATGAAATTTTTATCTTTGTTACTCTAGGAAAGGTGTTTTTGACTCTTGGATTTTTCTCTCTGCTTACATTACTCATCTGTTCTTGAATGTTGTCTACTTTATCCATTAAAGTGTTAGAATAATAATCATAGTTTAAAAAAAAAATTCCTGGTTTGAAAATTCCAATATCCCTGATGTATCTGAATATAGTTCAATGCTTTATCTCTTCAAACTGTGCTTTTTGCTTTTTGTTTTTTAGTCTGCCTTATAATTTTTTTCTTGACAGCTACACATGATGAATAGGGTGCAAGTAACTACAGTAAATTGGCCTTTAGTAATGTGGTGGTAAGGTGTAGGGGGAGGGGAAGTGTTCTGTAGTCCTATGATTAGGTCTGTAAGTCTTTTGTGCCTCAGCTGTGAACTCACACATGCTTCTAATTTCCACCTCTTAGAGGGACAGGATGGCTAGAGCCAGCTAGAGTTGTTTATTTCCCCTCTCCCAGTTTGATTAGGTTCTGATAAACCCCCAGTAGCTTAATTTAGGCACTGGTTAATGGCTTCTTTTGAGGTTAGATCTTGCTGAGAATAGAATGCCTAAAGAACAGAACACTCTTGGCATAGTTCAAAATGGTTCCTTTTCCCTTCCCCCTGATGGAAGCACAAGAGAATTCTTCTCCAGTCTTCACCGTGAGAACCTGACAGAACTCCAGGAGGTAAAACTCACAATAATGTGGAGACTCTCTGAGATTGGGTCCCCCTGGAGTTTTAACTCTCAAACTTGTCCACACTAAGCCTCCAGCAACTTGTCAATTACAGTTCAGGTTTCCCTACTCCAATAGTGGTTCCTACAGAGGTTTCTGCTCCATTAAGTTGTGATTCTCTGTGTTTGCCTGTCTGTTTCCCTAATTCTGGGGGCAGCAGTTTGCCCCATGATTTCACTTCTCTGACAAATCAAAGAAAGGTTGATTTTTCAGTTTTCCCAGCGTTTTACTTGTCAGGCCACAGTGACAACCTCTAAGTTCTTTACATGCCACACTGGGAAGCAGAAGTCTGTGTTCACTCTCTAATAACTAAGTGAGCTGTATATATTTAAAATTTGTGCACTTTAAAATTATGCATTCTTAAATATGTATATTATACTTTAATAAAGGTTTTTAAAAGTCTATGTACATGTACTTGCCCCATAGGAAGAGAAATTCAAGCCCTTAATCAAAGTCAGTTTACTACTGTCACTTTAATCATAATCCTAAAAGTAACTTTGCTACATAGTCATCAACAGATTTTAAAAAGGTAACTTGGAAAAATAATCAGAGGCATATTCCTTCTGGATGCTTACAGCTGCAAACACTGCCAGGACTTAAAAGGAAAGGACACTTTATACTGGCAGATTGGAAAAGCTCCACAGAACAAAGTTAAAGAGCTCTGAGTCAAAGCTTGGCCATTTTTCTACCAGACAGATTTAAAAGGTAATGGTATTCCCATTTTCCCCCCCAATTCTGATGCAAATCTTTTCAGTTAGAAGTCCTCTGTTAGCTTCAAGTAGATCTCAGTGTGGGTCCAGGTTAATTTTAAAAAGCCGAGGTACTGCTTGAGGGCAGGAACTACTTACTCTACCACTTTTGTCTCACAGATTTAGGGAAATGAATGGCAAGCTTCCAGAATAGTCTACATAATATTTCATAAAGCAAACAGATATGATATAAAATCAAATGCTCTGTGTATACATATGTGCTTTTTGGAAAGGAAATAAATGGAGGCAGGAGTAAAAGGACTGATAAGTGCTTATTTCCATAATCATTAAGCAACTAAGTAGGAATATGTTTGGTAGGGTCACTGGACTAAAAAGAATTAGGCTAATAGGTTAACTAAGCAATTCATGCTAATGTCTGTAATCAAGACTGTCCTTTAATCATCTCTATCAAAGAGGCAACAGACTGCCTACTCACTATGAAAGGAAATTCCCCCAACCTCCCTCATTAATTCACTTTTTGATTTAATAATTCTCACTATTGAATTGCATCCTCATATCAGAGTTCAAGACAAATTCCTGTTGAAACACACCAAAAATACAAGTGAAGAATACTTGACCCTTATGTACTGAGCTTGCTCTTGTTCTCCTATCTTAATACAGAAAGGGCTTCCTGAGTTCTGTGTGAGAACAAAAACAAACAACAAAAAACACGGATGCTCTACTATTTATACAGGCTGAACTTGATTTCCTGATTTCCAAGAAAACACAAGGGATATTCTATGACAGTTGTAGTTTCAACTAAATATCTACAACTTAAGGGACCACTGGAATGGTAAGCTAGCACTAACATTTTAAAATATCCCCTCCCAACAGGCAGATTTTGAGAAGTATAATTAAAGATCCCTTAATATAAGAGCATCATATTCCAGTATCTTTGGTTCTTTGACTTATTATAACTGATCAGAAAAATTGCTTGAAGATCCCTAGATACACCAGATGTCAAGGCAATTCATGTTTTAATCAGAGTACAGAGTAAGATTATTAAATTTAATTTAGCAGCTCAACATGCTTACAACTCCAGTCCTTAGTAAATCTCTTCCTGATAGGGTATAACATTTGGACATAAGAGAGAGCAATAAAGAAAAAGAAAAATTAAGTAAAACCTAATATAAAAGCAAATAATCTATTTGCCCTTGGATGAATAAATGTCCAAGAACTTGTAGAGTTTCTTCCTGTATTATGGTACTTATTACACCATACTGACAAGCATGTTTTTACAGTTTTTTCTCCTATGAGTTTCTTGAGGGCAGGGATACATTTCTATATTCCCAGCACCTAATAGAGTGCTCAGAGCATAGATGATATACAACAAGTGGTTCTGTGCTAAGTGTACCCTGTAATCCTCATAATAACTATATGAGGAAGGTAATCTATTGCTATTCTAATTATACAGATAACAAACCAGAAATCATTAAAATTAAAGAATGTGCCCAAAGTCACAGAGTAGTCTAATGTAAATATATGCCCTTAATTACTGTACTGTACTATCTGAATAAATGAATGCCTGTTTTGTCCAGCTTGTTTCAGTTTTAGTAACTAATTTTACCTATCCACTCACTCAGATATCTCCTGCACTTGTGCCTCAAGTATCAGGATGACTACATGAGTTCAACAATCACCAGAGGAGCATAACATTTGGGGGTCAGGCAGAAATTTTGGGGACCTAGGTTTCTTTCTGAATTTCATACCTTCAAAGTCTGATTACTGTTAATATTAAATTAGTCATTTCTAAATAGAAGTACATTGAATTTTTAAATGTAAATAATTATACTATAATCTTGAGGTAAGCTGGGTAATTTATAATAAGACAAGAGTAGGAACATGAAAATTCTTTTTAATATAAAACTTAAAAAGGGCTATGAATTTAAACTAGCAAGCATATTAAAGATAAGGGATCAGTAAGTGGTTTATATTAGTTTAACAAAATATTTAATGCAGAGAGATTTATATTATGACATTATGCCAGTATCTTATCTGTATGACCTCAAATGAATAAGTTTATAAAACAAATTTATGAAATTATTTATCATCCATTCTGCTTAAAACAGCCATTAATTAATCTTTCAGTATTTCCCATAGCAATATACAAACAGAAATCTTTACATTCAGAAAAAAATAGGTAGGACTTCAAGAACATGTAATAAGGTAGTACTTACTGTTCTTCAGATTAGAGTCAATAAAGGACATAAAGCAAACCTTGCACTTATCTAATTCATCTTAATGTTTAATTTCCAAACACAAACACATATATACATATTTCATATACAATTAATTACTGAACTGTGAGACATTAATAGAAATTGTAAGATCGATTCAGCACTATTGTAAGTGTTGAAAACATGAACAATATGTAACACAGCTGTAGAAAACATACTGTTCTCTATTTTAATGTTTAAAATGCCAAAAAGGAACTGACTTTTTACCTGCTCATTGTTGACAATGATTACCTCTAATTTTCAACTGTGAGGAATACAATAAATCATGTATATAAAACTGCCTGAATTTTTAAAAGCTTACTTATAGATTTATTGAATTAAATCTTTTGGTCAGATTTTTACATACCTTAAAAGTAGAAAGTCCATAAAGTCTTGTGGTATGAATAGTTTCTTGAGAAATATTTGTAATGTTAGTTATAAAATCCTCAAGGTATTTACAAGCTTGCTCCAAGTGTGTTGTATTTATGATGATTTGCACTAGCTAGAAAATACAAAATATATCTGGTTAAATGCAGCTTACATGAATATAAAGCCATTTGATTTTTAAAGATAGGATTATTGCTTTCAGCAACGGTACTGTTTCTGCATAATTTTCACATTACAGAATACAACTGATTACCTGATTTCAAAGCCTGCTGCAAATTGCTTATGAATATTATCATTTAAAAACAGACAAGAGCCTAACTGCTAATTAATTTAAAATAACTTTCCAAAGTACTTTTTAAAATTTTATTTATTCCCCAAGTTAAAAAAAAAAAAAGTATTCTCACTTTTCATGTCAAATCTGGCCGTCATAAATCTACACGTTCTAACATCTTCTATATCTACTGTTCTCCATGTAAATCCTTTTCACAAACATTGCTTGAATTATACTGATGCTTTTTTTAAACAAATCCACTACTACTAACAAATTAAAAATAGAAATCTAGTTTTATAAGATGATTTTCAGCAATAACTTAATTTATAATAATTGTTTCCTATAATGGAACAGTTAACCTACCTCTGTCAAACCTATATGAGGTTTCCTAATAAGGTTCAGTAAACAGCTACTCAGAGTTCTGGTCAGCAGAAGATTTGTAGATTTTCTAAGCATATCATCTATTTCTGTTGAGCTAAAAATGAAGGTATTATTGATATTATTAGTAACAGTCACTTTCTCCTAAATAAACACAATTTACTTAAGTAATTTGCTCCACCTCACCCCTCTATGTATCTTTAAATAAATCACAATCACCCATATTTATTAAATCAGATTCCAATTTAACTTGATTTCACAAAAGGGACATTTTCAATAAAACTGTTTATTTATGGTGTAATTTAAATGTATTCAATTAGCTATTACAGTAAAACCATGAGGTAGTATAAAGAAATAAAACTACTCTTAAATTATGCCTCCACTACTTTCAAAAACACTTGATATAAAACTACAGCTAAAATTAATTTTAAAATGCAAGTTGATGTGAGCTCTTTTTATATATAATTAATTACTAGATTTAATTTTAATATAGCTAAGCTATACATCTCCACCGAGATTTTTTAAAGAGATTCAAAGAAATAAATTTAATTACCTTAGATTCATTTTCATTTGGTGCAAAGAAAGGAAACAACGCCTACGATGTTTCTTAACAGCCTTACAATTGCTAGGCTAGTTTTCTCCTAATCAAAAAGCCTTCAATATAAGTAAATAATGATTTCTTGTATACATCTTTACTATCAAAACAGTTAAGCTGTCCTTAGATGAAGTTTTCTAGTCTCAGGACTACTGACATTTTAGGCTAGGTAATTCTTTGTTGTGGGGGCCTGTCCTGTGCACTGAAGGATGCTCAGCAGCCTCCCTGGGCTCTGGGCCCAACAGATGCAAGTAGTACCCCTCCCTCTAGTTGTGACAGCCCAAAATGTCTCTAAACTTTGCCAAATGTACTCTGGGGGCCAAAATTACCCCAACTGAGTTTAAGTGCCTTAATTAAGCATAGGCTAAAGTTTTAGCACACTTTTACTTTCTATATTATTAAAATACTACTCTTAAAAATCTATGAAGCACAAATATTTACTAGAGTATTCAACTTAAAAATGTAAATAAAGCAAGATTTGAGAAAACATAGGTACTTCTCACTATTACTCTAATGTTCTCCATGTTAACGCAGGCACTCTTTTCAATTTCTGCTAACTCTAATTCTGGCAGACCTGAGGAGAATATTTCTCACTGATTTTTTATATCTAAATTCAAGACTTCCCATGGAACATGCATACCACGAATAGGGTTTCAGAGTTGTCTGGCATCAAATTCTCAGAAAATTCTCATCTATCAACAGTGTCCCTAGAACAAGCAACATACTCACCCTGATAAAAACGAGGTGGTTGCCAGCTCCTCTGGTTTCTTTTCTGACACACTCAATTTATGCTTAAAGACACCCTGTATAACATCCTTCTCAGATGAAAGTTATCCACGATAATGTCTTTTGTTTAATTTCCCTGAACTTCCCTGAATGCTGAGTCAATGCATACTTTTTCTTCCATAAGTAAAAGCAAAGAAAACCTATCAGAACCTATGTTATGTTGTGCCAGCAAGATTTACCTGACAATAACCAGTATTTCCCCATAAAGTTTTTATCTTAATTGAGCAATTTTTAAAAACTCTTTATCCTTTGTGCCTTTAACTTGTACTCTTGGTAATTTTTAAAGAACATTTCACAGCAATTAAATATTAATACACAATAAGTCTCCTCTAAAATATTTTACAGCTTAACCTCTTATGCAAACTGAAAATTCTTAAAGATCATATTAGGTACAGATGGTTCCTGACTGCAACCAAATAATTAAGATTTTGGAGACTTCATAGAGTTATTAATTCTCTGGCCCTACTTTTATTCATATATACAAAGAAAACCAAACTTTCGTACTGTAAAAGCTTTGAAACATCTTCTGAAACTTCTAAAAACCTAACTCCAAAATATGTTTTAACATGAAGGAAGAGCTTTAAACACAGGAAGTGATTTCTTCCTTGACTCTTTAATAACAACAACAAAAAGCAACTTTAGTAGCTGAATTCAAGTACAGATGTAAATTCAAAATAAAAATATATGTTGGAAAGCTGGTAATTCAGAATAAATTTAGAATGACATATTTTTAAATTAAACAATGCTGTCTCTCTGTATTCTGAACTGTTAATTATTCTCATTAACAAAATGAAAATGGTCAGTGTATTTGGTAAAGCATAATCTTAAATTGTAAGCATAAAAGCCTTGTTGGATGAATAGCTTATCATAAACAGTTACCCAGAACTGGATACTAAACTAATAAAAGGGAAACACCTTTTTATCAAATACAGAAGGAAAAAAATTGACAATTTTTTGTGTTATAGCAGTAGTACACAACACTTACCTTTTAGAATGCTAAGAGATCATATACAAAAAGACTCAGACTGAGGTGGCAATTCTAGTTCTAGTCAGCCACTCAGGAGGATTTAGGGGAAATTATATAAACATATATGATATTACAAATAATGGGCCTTTACCTATGGTGCGATAAATGCAGTAAAGAAAACAAGTAGGAATTAGAGAGTCACTGTCTCTCTTCTGTAAATAAAACAAAATAAAAGGTAATTCCAAAGTGCTAAAGTTTAACAATATCTCAACTGTACTTTTTGAGAACCAACATTTAGATTGAATACTAAAAAGTACTTATTAGGACAAGCAAATTATAAATACTTCCAATTTAGAAAATGTTAAAGTAATCTATACATTTAAAGGAAAAGATGAGGGGGACCAATGTTATATATTAAAGATTGCAGCTTCAAGAATAATTCTCAAACACAACATTTGAGCCAAGTTGTTGGATGGCTATTAAAAGAGAGACTTCTTGTTTCTCCCTTTCACTTGCATATGTTAACCTCAAAATAACAGGTGAATGCATGTATCATTGTTTAAAAAGATAACTAGTTAAAAAAAGAATCTATTTGAAAGCATATAAACAAATTTAAGTCCACCCGAGGTAAGTCAAATTGTTCTCTATCCCTTAACTTCTTTATCTAATTATTCACGAGAACCTAATTTCTCTTAAATGCTCTTAAATGCTTCTTGTATATGTTCCTTCCTCTTCGTTACCACTGATCTTGACTATTCAGTCTTTCTTTATCTCTTTCTTGAGATAACTTCACTAACTCAACATGACTATTTTTTTTACCCTCTCCTTCGATGTCTTATGGGGCCAGAGTAAACTTTCTAAAATATAACTCTAGTCATGTCATTCCTTAGTTAAAAATTCTTCATAAAGGAACACAAAAATTCTGAAACATAATATAAGTTGGTCATGGGGATAGTAGTACAGCGTGGAGAACACAGCCAATGATTCTATAACATCTTCCTATACTGACAGATAGTAACTGCACTAGTGGGTGTGAGGATTAAATAATGTGGGTAGCTGTTGAACCATTATATTGTATATTTAAAACCAATATAAGATTGTATATCAATGGTATTTCCATAAAAAAAATTTTTTTTAACATTCTTCAACAATTCCCCGTGCTTACAAATTAAAATAGAAACACTCCAAACCCCACTGGTCTCATATCTAATATTGAAGTATCCCATCCTCATAGGTTCTATGTGCCAACCATGTGCCAAGCAAGCACCATACTGAGTGCTCTGTACACAAGCATTGCCTCATTTAATTCTCACAATCACCCAATGAGTTATTTGGCTGATTTTACCTATGAGGAAACCACAACTTAAACAGATTAAGTTGTTTGCCCAGTGCCCTATTACAGCTAGTGTTATCATCAAGACTCAAACAAAAATCTAAGTTTGAAGCTTTGTTCTTAACCACTGCATTAACCTGCATCTATCTTCAGAACTTGAATGTTTAATGAAAAACAAGATAGGCATAAATTATCGGTGGCTCTCAGACCGTTAGAGCACCACCATTGAAAACCACCAGTGCACAAGGAGGATTAAAGATGGCGGCGTGAGAGGTGAGACAGAGCCTTCCTCCTAAAACTGCATATAATATAAAAGTATAATTAATACGACTAATCCTGAAAAAGCAACAGGAAAGAGGACTGTGCCAAACTGGATACACCTGGAGTAAAGAATAAACCTCATGTAACAGGGTAACGTACCAAAGCAGAGGCCCGGTTGGAACTAAGCCCTTCCCCAACCCCAGCTCACCAGAGAGATGAAGAGAAACGGAGCGGGGAGGGAATGGAAGCCTGGGACAGCTGAATACCTGACTCTGGAGATCTGCTCTGGGAGCACAAACCTACATTTCATGGTACTCTCATGATTAGGGGGTTGGAAAGCTAAGACAGGCAGAATTCTTGGAGAGACTGAGATTCCAGCCACTTGTGGAAAGTAGGGATGCATATCTGGCTGCTCTGGGACAAAAGAAAAGCGGGCAGTCTGAGAGACTTCCTAACAGCAAGAGGGCTGCTAAAGTGGCAAGGATTGCACAGAGCTTACTGCTCAGGAGAAAGGACGGGTAGAAAAATTGTCCAGGTGCACTCTGCCCAGCAGGTTAGGAACTTTCTTGATCTTAAGTGCTCCAGCTCCCTGGCTGGCTACACAGCTCCAAGGACGACCTCTGTGATACACAGTCAACTGTGCCTTTCTCCCGGCTAGCCCCACCTGATTTGCAAACCAGGAAACTCTATCCTGGCATTAGGCCAGCCAGAGGGAAGATCCGTCTACAGCAACTACAAATGCAAAGTATAGAGGCTTATACTTCTGTGCTCGGCCCACTGGTTCAGGCAGTGGAGGCAAGCATAGCAGCCGGGAAGTAGGAAACAGCTCTTTCCTACCCCCAGGACCACTACCGCTCCCCTGTGACTCCCAACATTGCTTTAGTGTCTATGCCACTCCAGAGAGTAGAGCTTCTGGGCACTAGAGGGCCGAATACACAAAAATGAAATGTGAAAGAAACCTGGTTCAATGTAAAATTATGACTACAACACCTGAAAAAGATTCAAATGAAATCAACCTCATGAAACTCCCTGAATGGGATTTCAAAAAAAAAATCATTAACATGCTCATGGAGGTACAGAAAAATATTCAAGAACTCAGGAATGATTTCTGGTCAGAGATCCAATTGTTGAAGAGCACAATGGAGGGTATTAAAAGCAGAAGAGATACAGTGTAGGAGACAATAAATGAAATAGAAATCAGAGAAGAGGAATACAAAGAAGCTGAGGCACAGAGAGAAAAAAGGATCTCTAAGAATGAAAGAATATTGAAAGAACTGTGTGACAAATCCAAATGGAACAATATTAGCATTATAGGGGTACCAGAAGAAGAAGAGAGAGAAAAAGGGGTAAAAAGTGTCTTTGAGAAGGTAACTGCTGAAAGCTTCCACAGTCTGGGAAAGGAGACAGTCTCTCAGGCCATGGAGGTGCACAGATCTCCCAACACAAGGGACCGAGGAAGACAACACCAAGAAATATAGTAATTAACATGGCAAAGATCAAGGATAAGGACAGACTATTAAAAGCAGCCAGAGAGAGAAATAAGATCACATACAAAGGAGAGTCCATCAGGCTATCATCAGACTTCTCAGCAGAAACCTTACAGGCCAGAAGAGAGTGGCATGATGTATTTAATGCAATGAAGCAGAAGGGCCTCTAACCAAGAATACTTTATCTGGCAAGATTATCATTTTAATTTGAAGGAAGGACTAAACAATTTCCAGATAAGCAAAAGCTGAAAGAATTTACCTCCGATAAACCATCTCTACAGTATATTTTGGAGAGAATGCTATAGATGGAAGTGTTCCTAAGGTTTAATAGCTGTCAGCAGAGGTAACAAAACCACAGTAAAGAAAGTAGAACAGTTAACTACTAAGCGAATGCAAAATTAAATCAACTATCCCTAAAGTCAATCAAGGGACAGACAAACAATACAGAATATGATAACTAATATGCAAAGAATGGAGGAGGAAGAAAAAGGAGAAGAGAAAAAGAACCTTTAGATTGTGTTTGTAATAGAATATCAAGTGAGTTAAGTGAGACTCTTAGATAGTAAAGAAGTTAACTTTCAACCTTTGGTAACCACGAATGTAAAGCCTGCAATGGCAATAAGTACATACCTATCGATAATCACCCTAAATGTAAATTGACTGAATGCACCATTCAAAAGACATGCAGTCACTGAATGGATAAAAAAACAAGACCCATCTTTATGCTGCCTACAAGAGACTCACTTTAAACCCAAAGATATACACAGACAAAAGTGAAGAGTTGGAAAAAGATATTTCATGCAACTAACAGGAGAAAAAAGCAGGAGTTACAGTACTTGTATCAGAAGAAATACACTTCAAAACAACGAAAGTCACAAGAGACAAAGAAGGACTTTACATAATGATTAAAGGGTCAATCCAACAAGAAGATATAAGCATGATAAATATCGATGCGGCCAAGACAGGAGCACCTACATATGTGAAACAAATAATAACAGAATTAAAAGGGGAAATAGAATGCAATGCATTTGTTCTAGGAGACTTCAACACTCCATTCACTCTGAAGGGCAAATCAGCCAGACAGAAAATAAGTAAGGACACAGAGGCACTGAACAACACATTAGAACAGATGGACATAACAGACATCTGCAGAACTCTACACCCAAAAGCACAGAATATACATTCTTCTCAACTGCACATGGAACATTTTCAATAATAGATCATATACTAGGCCACAAAAAGAGCCTCAGTTAATTCAAACACATTGAAATTGTACCAAATGGTTTTTCAGATCACAAAGGTATGAAACTAGAAATAAATTATGCAAAGAAAATGAAAAATATCACAAACACACGGAGGCTTCACAACATGCTCCTTAATAACCAATGGATCAATGACCAAATAAAAACAGAGATCAAGCAGCATATGGAGACAAATGACAACAATAATTCAATACCACAAAATCTGTGGGATGCAGTGAAGGCCATGCTGAGAGAAGTATATTACAATATGAGCCTACCTTAGGAAAGAACAACAATTGCATATGAACTGTCTAAACTCACAACTAACGAAACTAGAAAAAGAAGAACAAATGAGACCCAAAGTCAGCAGAAGGAGGGACATAATAAAGATTAGAGCAGAAATAAATAAAAAGATCAATGAAAGCAAGAGCTGGTTCTTTGAGAAAATAAAGAAAAAGATAAACCCCTAGCCAGACTTATCAAGGAAAAAAAGGGAGTCTACACACATACAGAGAATCAGAAATGAGAAAGGAAAAATCACAACGAATACCACAGAAATACAAAGAATTATTAGACAATACTATGAAAAATTATATGCCAACAAACTGGATAACCTGGAAGAAATGGACAACTTTCAAGAAAAATACAACCTTTCAAGGCTGACCCACAAAGAAACAGAAAATCTCAACAGACCAATTACCAGCAAGGAAATTGAATTAGTAATCAAAAATCTACCTAAGAACAAAATTCCTGGACCAGATGGCTTCACTGCTGAATTTTAACAAACATTTAGTGAAGACCTAATACCTATCCTCCTTAAAGTTTTCCAAAGAGTAGAAAAGGGAATACTTCCAAACTCATTCTATGAGGCCAGCATCACTCTCATACCAAAACCAGGCAAAGACACCACAAAAAAAGAAAATTACAGACCAATATCCCTGATGAACATAGATGCAAAAATACTCAACAAAATTTTAGCAAACTGAATTCAAAAACACATCTAAAAGATCATCCATCATGATCAAGTAGGATTTATTCCAGGGAAGCAAGGATGGTACAACATTCGAAAATCCATCAACATCATCCACCACATCAACAAAAAGAAGGACAAGAACCACATGATCATCCCCATAGATGCTGAAAAAGCATTTGACAAAACTCAACATCCATTTGTGATAAAACTCTCAACAAAATGGGTATAGAGGGCAAGTACCTCAGCATAATAAAGGCCATATATGACCAACCCACAGCCAACGTTATACTTACCAGCAAGAAGCTGAAAGCTTTTCGGGGAACAAGACAAGGATGCCCACTCTCCCCACTTCTATTCAACATAGTACTGGAGGTCCTAGGCACAGCAAGCAGACAACACAAATAAATAAAAGGCATCCAGATTGGCAAGGAAGAAGTCAAACTGTCCCTGTTTGCAGATGACATACTATACATAAAAAACCCTAAAGAGTCCACTCCAAAACTACTAGATCTAATATCTGAATTCAGCAAAGCTGCAGGATACAAAATTAATACACAGAAATCTGTTGCATTCCTATGAACTAACAATGAACTAGCAGAAAGAGTAATCAGGAAAACAATTCCATTCACAATTACATCAAAAAGAATAAAATACCTAGGAATAAACCTAACCAAGGAAGTGAAAGATCTATACTCTGAAAACTACAAGACACTCATGAGAGAAATTAAAGAAGAAACCAATAAATGGAAACACATCCCTTGCTCATGGGTAGGAAGAATTAATATTGTCAAAATGGCCATCCTGCCTAAAGCAATTTACAGATTCAATGCAATTCCTATCAAAATGCCAACAGCATTCTTCAATGAACTAGAGCAAATCATTCTAAAATTCATATGGAACCACAAAAGACCCCGAATAGCCAAAGCAATCCTGAGAAGTAAGAATAAAGCTTGAGAGATTATGCTTCCCAACTTCAAGATCTACTACAAAGCCACAGTGATCAAGGCAATTTGGTACTGGCACAAGAACAGAACCATAGACCAACGGAAGTGACTTGAGAGCCCTGATATAAACCCAACCATATATGGTCAATTAATATAAAACAGTGGGGAAATGACAGCCTCTTCAACAACTGGTGTTGACAAAACTGGACAGCTACATGCAAGAGAATGAAACTGGATTATTGTTTAACCCCATACACAAAAGTAAACTCAAAATGGATCAAAGACCTGAATGTAAGTCATGAAATCATAAAACTCTTAGAAGACAACATAGGCAAAAATCTCCTGAATATAAGCATGAGCAACTTCTTCCTGAACACATCTCGAGAAAGGGAAACAAAAGCAAAAATGAGCACATGGCACTACATTAAACTAAAAAGTTTCTGTACAGCAAAGGACACCATCAACAGAACAAAGAGGCATCCTACAGTAAGGGAGAATATATTTGTAAATGACATATCTGACAGGGGTTAATATACAAAATATTTAAAGAACTCACATGCCTCAACACCCAAAAAGCAAATAACCCTATTAAAAAATGGGTGGAGGATATGAAGAGACAATTCTCCAAAGAAGAAATTCAGATGGCCAACAGACACATGAAAAGATGCTCCACATCACTACTTATCAGTGAAATGCAAATTAAAACCACAATGAGATATCACCTCACACCAGTAAGGATGGCCAGCATCAAAAAGACTAAGAACAACAAATGTTGGCAAGGATGCGGAGAAAGGGGAACCCTCCTACACTGCTGGTGGGAATGTAAGCTAGTTCAACCATTGTGGAAAGCAATATGGAGGTTCCTCAAAAAACTAAAAATAGAAATACCATTTGACCCAGAATCCCACTCCTTGGAATTTACCCAAAGAATACAACTTCTCAGACTCAAAAAGACATATGCACCCCTATGTTTATTGCAGCACTATTTACAATAGCCAAGATACAGAAGCAACCTAAGTGTCCATCAGTAAATGAATGGATAAAGACGTGGTACATATACACAATGGAATACTATTCAGCCATAAGAAGGAAACAAATCCTACTATTTGCAACAACATGGATGGAGCTGGAGGATATTATGCTCAGTGAAATAAGCCAGGTGGAAAAAGACAAGTGCCAAATGATTTCCCTCATTTGTGGAGTATAACAATGAAGCAAAACTGAAGGAACAAAATAGCAGTAGACTCACAGACTCCAAGAAGGGACTAGTGGTTACCAAAGAGGAGGTGTGTAGGAGGGTGGATAGGGAGGGAGGGAGAAGGGGATTGAGGGGTATTATGTTTAGTACACATGGTGTGGGGGATCACAGGGAGAACAGTGTAGCTCAGAGAAGGCAAACAGTGAATCTGGCATCTTACTACACTGACTGCATTGGGATATGGGTGGGGACTTGATAATATGGGTAAATGTAGTAACCACATTGTTTTTTCATGTGAAACCTTCATAAGAGTGTATATCAATAATACCTTAATAAAAATTTAAAGAAAAATAAAATAAGAAAACCACCAGTGCAATAGTTAGTTCTTCCTTTTCAGTTAATACTCAGTTGTATCCATTGTTTATATAACACTAGGTTATATTGTGTGTGTCATGTTGTGTAGTACAGAGAATATATTACCTCTAGTGAGTTTTATACTGAGGTTAAATGCTAATATCTTTAAGATAAATCTTTGTATTTTATATTATAGAGACTTTGGTATAAGAGGCTTGTAGAGTCTGATGAAGCTTAAAGCAGTGTTCTTAAGCTTCAAAGTGTATCCAAATCAACAAACGAACTTGGTAAAACCAAGAGCCTCATCTTCAGTGTCTAGTTTGGTAGGTGTACGGTTACATTTCTAACTATTTCCCATGTGATGCTAATGCTGCTGGTCTGGGGACTATACTTTTTGGTTTGTGAGAAACACATAGACAGCAGATGCTCCGCATGAGGTATTTGTCTTCCTTTCTTTTCCTTTCCTCTCCAACTCATTCAAGAACAAAAATAAGTTATCTTTTAAAGAATCCCTATTCAAAAGGAAAAAGCTTAAGACTTAAAATAAGATAACTATTTTGCCTGGCAGAACACACATTTCTTTCTCCATTTATTTATATATTGTTTAAATCCAAAATAATGGTAGCTTACAATAAGAGACACAGATAACAATAAAATAAAAATGACTGCCATTGTTCTGTTTTGGCTTGAAAAATAACTAATATCTGAGTTGCCCTCATGCCTTTTTATGACTTAAAATTCAGAAGAGTTTCACACTGAAAGGCATTTCCTGCTATTCAATATACAAATTCAGAAGAATGGATTTAAGAGAGGGAGACATTATAACAGTCACCACCACCAGGTTCTCCTCCAGAGAGTATTCACAATTAGAAATACATCATATGACTGACTGTAATGCAGGGTCCATCTGAATAGCTGGAACAAGGTGTGGCATAAAGAATAATGTTCCTCTAACATTATGTGATTGATCCTTATATGCTAGATGCTTTCATTGATATGGTAGTCAGAAGAATCTCAGCTCTCAAACTAAGCAGCTGGGTGATTCTGGATAAACAATATAGCCTCTCTGAGCTTATCAGTTTCTTTATCAGCAAAACAGGGATATCACATTTCCTATCTACATAAGTAGGGTATTCCTTTCATCACACCAGGTAAATGGCATCCTTGTCTATAAAATCAAGTTGGCTATAGCTACCAACAGTTACTGTACTGCTCTCCGTTAATGAGTATGATACCAATTTGCTATAGCATTCTTTATTATAATTTTACTGATTTTTTCTGAATCCTCACTTCAAGTTTATCTGAGAAAAAACAAAACTATTAAGCACATCAGCTTACTTTTACTCTATTTTTCTCTATTCTTATGTGTGTGTGAAGAGCTACATAATAAAAAGTAAAAAAAGAAGTCAGATTTATAGCAATTTAATCCCAAGCACCGTTAAAATGTGTAAGCCTTTCTAATAAGATAATAATGTGTTAAAGAGTCATGGCCTGAAAGTCAATGTTAATGTTTCATAAAAATAGCTGGGATAAAGACACATCTGTTATTAGTGAACTTACCTCCGGTGTAGTGATTCTGAAAATTTAAGGCTGGCATAAATAAATTCTTTAACTTGAATGTAAATATGAGGCACTGACTGAGACATGGGGAATTTCTTTGGGAAAGGTTGCTGTAGAAAGAAAAAATTTGATACTGTTTTTGAAATTTTAGAAAAAGATATTCTTATAACTTAAAAATGTAAAAATAGAGCTGATTTCACATTTGAATTAATAGTAAATACTTGCATCTCAAAGTTTACTATCATACTGCTACATTGTTTTTGAGATTTTAAAGCAAACCAAAATATTTCTGGAGAAAAAAAAATGTGGCGATTTACCTGTTTCTTAAATCATATTGTCAGACTTCTAACCAGCATAGAAAGCATAAATCAATACCTTTGCATGTTCTGATGATACGTATCCTGCAGAAGATGCCTAGCTGTCTGCTTCTCTGCATCCATAATATGAGTCAGGTTTGCCATAAAACTAGGGGTCTGAATCCTACCTCAGTACCATCAAATACTTCTAAGACTTCTTTTACTCACCTCTAATGAAAGCTTGATGCCAATTCAAGAAGGTATCCATTTCATTCTGTAACTCCTAGAATATCTTACAGAAGCTTTCTGACCAGTGCATCAGCAAACACTGATATGCAGCCAATGGTTTACTGTGGGCTTATTCACTAAAGTGCTTTATCAGCCAATGCCCATTAGCAAATTCTCAATCTCCAAAATGTAGTCTCTCAAAGACTTTTACCAAAGCCCCTTATTTATACTTAATGAAGTCTAATCTACACTTCTATCTTTACATTCATTGCAACCTAGTTATACCAGTGTAAGTACCCTCACCAAGGTCACCAATGACCTCACATATGTTAAATCCAATGGACTTTTCCAGCTCTCATATTACCTGACTTATCTAAAGTATCTGACACAGTTGGCCTCCACCTGCTTTTTAAATGATCTCTCCTTCTTGGTATCCATTATCCACTCTGGTTTTCCACTTATTTCTCTATCTTCTCTCTACTACTTCTTGCAGCCATCCCTTAATTACTGCTCTGTATTAAGAGTTCTAACCTATCTTCTTCTCTTTTCACCATGCATACTATCCTTGGATGATCTCATCTACTCTTATGACTTCAATCACCATGCAAGTACCAATATTGCCCCAAAACTACAACTCCAGGCCAAATCTTTCTCCTGAAGTCTAAATTCATATATCTAACTACCAGTTGGACACCTCCTTTTGGCTGTAACATTTGCAACATACTCAACAGATCCAAAAGTGAAATAATCATCACTTCCTTCTAAGTCTGCTCCTCTTGTGTTTCTTATCTTAGGGAATGCTACCACCATTAAAGGCAGAAACTTGGCTATCAAACTTGACCCCTCTATCATCTTCACCATCCCTTATACACAATCACCAACCCCTGTTGTTCTTACCTCCTAAACATCTCTTAAATCACATTCCAAGGCCATAACTCAAGTCACCAATCTCTCTCAACTGCAAATAACTGCAATAATCCCCTGACTTGTCTCCTAGTCACTAGTCAAACTCTTCTCCATTTGTTTTTCCACACATTAGCCAGAGATCTTCCTAAATCACAAATCTGACAATGTTTCTACAGCTTAAAATCCTGCGGTGACTTCTCAGAGTCCTCAGGATAAAGGTAACCCCTCTAACACTGTTTACAAGAACTATTATAGTCTGGCCTTTCTCCTTCGTCGTCTTCATTTCTTGATCTTCATCTCTTGTGCTTTATCAACCTTGTACTTTATATTACAGAATTATAGCCTTTCTGTATGCTGCTTCCTCTATATTGAGCAGTGCCAAATTCTGTGAATTGTAATTTCCTCTTTATTTATTTACCTATCCTTCATAGCAGAGACTGAAAAACATACATAGCACAGGATCTGCTACATAGTAGGTGAATGATAAATATACGAATGACCAAATGTATCCTTAGTTCCCTCCTGCACAAGCAGCTAGTTGTGAAAACATTCACAGAGAGCAGTGTCTCTCCAAAAGTGGTAGGTTAAACCTTTCCAAATTTAGAAACTCAAGGAGGAGCACTACAAAAATCAACTAGTGTTGCTATTCTTTAAAATCACCTGATGATAATGTAAGTGCTAACTTACCTCCAATTTATGCTTTGCTAGCCCAATACTATTTGAAAAATACTTCAGATTTAAGAATTCATTTAATGATACTAAAAAGAGAATGTGAATATGTTCTTGTTTTAGCCAAAGGGTAGTAATCAAATTAGAACAGCTATCTGTAAAAAGACAGATTTCTGCATAGATGTTCAGTCCTACTACTTTCTCACTCTTAATTTACACTGAAAATATAACTCAAGTTATTTGAGAGACAGGTTTACATCCTTGCTAACAGTTCTAACTGAAAATTACACTAAAACTAGGAAAAATTAAATATATACACATATAACCAAGAGACCATTACTAAATAATTTTGGGATCTTTTTTTAAGTTTTCACATTAAAATTTTTCATGTGGCATTTACCTTAAGAGTAGTTCTTTTTAATGATTATAAGCCAATGAATATAGCTCAACTATAGACCTATTGAGAAGAGTTTAATGTGATTAAAAGGGACATTAGAGATTATTTAGCTCAACTTCCTCATCTGACAGTTGAGGCACAGATGCCCAAATAGGGTAAGTTGCTCGCCCACAATAAGCCACAGGTAGAGCTGGCATGTGAACCCAGAACAAATCCAATGCTCTTCATACAGATGCTACTACAGCCTGGACAAACTTGGTACAGTAACTAAAAGAAAACAAAATCAAGCTATGGGATGGAGAATATTCTGGTAGTATTTCTTAACAGGGACAACTCTGAGGTTTCAAAAACATAGAATTAGTATCAATTATTCTGGTCTTTTGTGCATGTTAGGATACAACTACCAGGTACAGGCATATCTTGAGGTATTGCAGATTTGGTTCCAGACCACCACAATAAAGGTAGTATCACAAAAAGCGGGTCAAATTAATTTTTTTGTTTTCCAGTGTGCTTCAAGTTATGTTTATTCCATATTGTACTCTTATTAAATGTGCAATAGCATTATGTCTACAAAAAACAATGTACATACCTTAATTTAAAAAATACTTCATTGCTGAGAAATGCTAACCATCATTTGAGCTTTCAGTGAGTCATAGTCAGTGATCACAGATCACCATAACAAATATAATGATGGAAAAGTTTTAAATATTGCAGGAATTACCGAAATGTAACACAGAGACAAAAAGTGAGCAAATACTGTTGGAAAAATGGCACTAACAGACTTGCTTGATGCAGGGTTGCCACAAACCTTCAATTTGTAAAAAATACAGTATCTGCAAAGTGCAATAAAGTGAAGCACAGTAAAACAAGGTATACCAGTATATGCAATGGCAACTTAGCTATAATCTAAAAGCCATGCATTTAATTACTTGTTCTGGCCATATTTTAGTGACTATTACACATAGTATGCTTAGGTTATGTATATAAATACATAACATAAAAATTTGTGTTATAAGTTTTATGTTATAAATAAAATTACAATTCACAGAATTCTCCCAGAATTCACTCTTGTTCATGGTGAAAGGATAAAAATGTAGAAAATGACTAAACTTTAAAGAGTTGGAAAAATAATAAAGAAGAGTAAGGAGAAAAAAAAGGATAAAGAGAATAAAAAAGTTGACAATACTAGAAACTCTTTTCCCATGACATCTGATTCTACCAAAAGATACTGGATAGTTCTGTGTGTGTTCTGTGTGTGTGTACGAACACGTGCATGTGCCATCAGGTGTATTCCCAAAATACTCTACATGCTGGACTTTCATTTCTCTATCTTTTTTTCACACATCTTGACTCCAAAAATACATATTTCTACTTCAGGAAAAGAATCTACAGATGGCTATTGCCTTCATACACCTCTTACTTAACCAAGATAAACGTTCTATGTTTCTAGAAAATAAGCCACAAAATAAGATCTTCCACAGATATTTCAAAGAAGTTCTCCTCTCTTTCCCTAGAATATACTCTAATTCCTAAAATCTGCTCAAAAATTAGGACATCTAATTTGGAATCCATCCAATGCTATTAACACCTGCCCTGGGAATCCACCTAACATTTGGGACAACTGCTCCCAGTAGCCCCAGGAAAGTCCCTTCTTAACTTCACCAAAATAACAGCAGTAGTAATATCATAGCCTTTACAAGTTAATAAAACATGACTAATTTTCTCAAGTAGTAACAAAAAAATTTCCCCAAAAGAAACCATTCTCACAGTGTTAGGTTAGTACTATGTAGCAGTAAGTAGGAATTTATTCTTAAGAAAATTCTTGAATTAAAAACTAGCTTGTACCTTTTCAAGGTCTAGATCTTGAAAAGGAAATTTACTGATGACTATTTTATATTCTTCTTCATTAACAATAGGGATGGGGCTATAATTATCTTCTTCAAAAATGTCCCTGTTAAGAAAGAAGAGAAGGTTAAAAATATTAGAAAACTTATCATTAGGGTACTATAGAACAGTACTTTAAAAAAAAACCTAATTACTACAAAATAATTTTTTGTCAGTTAAAGGTCTATCTAGGAAAATAATGCCTAGTCATCTAGAATTCTAAAATTTAACAAACACCAAGTAAGTAGTCATGTGCACTCCCTTCTTCTCCCTTGTTGTACATCCTCTCAGCACTTTAGTTTTAGTTTTCTACTCAAGAACAATTCTCAAGAGGATATTGTCTGAATAAATTCAGTATCTATTACTAAAAACAAAGCCTTGAGATGAAGTGTATTCCAGTAGTACTTCTTGATAGGGACAATTTTCAAGTTGCATGTCTTGCATCTTCTCTGTTCCCAACTAGATCAAAAGTTCCTTGAAGATGTATTCAATTTCTTTAGTTTCTCATAATTATTGTAATTAGAAAAGGACCTTTTAAAGTTAGTAAGGTAGAGACATTTACTACTCACCAAACATCCATGTGCACTCTAACACAGCCCCCTTGCAAACAGGTAGAGTTGTTTCACTAGTTTTGACCACTGAGCTGTGAATGGAAGTGATATGTGTTGCTTCAAGCCTTAACCATTTATGACTAACAGTGCAACCCTCTTTCCCATGGGATAAGGAGGGACCACGTGTTGAGAAGGCAGAATCACAAATGCAAATAATCTGGACCTTGGACTAGACTCCCATGGATTTCTGTGAGTGAGAAATAAAATATCTGTGTTCATCCACTAAGATCTGGGGCATTTTTGTTACTGTAGCATAACCCAGTCTGTCCTAATATACCTGCTGTGCAAACATCAACTTCCTTTTAATCAATAATTTGGTTTAATTAGCATTTATTGAGTACCTATTATGTGTAAGGCTCTGGGCTTATGGTAATGAAAACTCCCTACTTAAGGAAGATAAAAACAAGCTCTTTGTTTTCAAACCTAATAGCTTGAATAGATAGGCAATTAAATTATGTTTATAAATAAAAGAGGTGCAAGGTTCAGAAATAGGACAAAGAAAGAAGTGATTGACTTTATCAGAGTAGGTAGAGGAGATCTCATGGAAAGTTTTGTGGAGAAGCTATGGGCTTTATAGGTTCTTTAAAGATAAAAGAAACATTTCCAATGAGATTATGAGAGAATAGCATTTCAGGAAGATGGCACATGACATACAAAAGCCTAACGGGTGAAAAAAGTATGATTGTGGGTGGGGAGTTCTAAAACTACAGGTAGTGTGGTAGTATTACTGGAGTGTGAAGTATACAAGGGACATGGTGCAAAATGAAGCTGAGCAGGTAGACAAACTGAGGCATGGTGGTATACAAGGTTGTTAAAATAAGGCTCTGTTTACTTAGTATAGTGAAAGGTTTCAACTAATTCTATTTCCTTCTAAATAGTGTTTCAAAATAAAGGGTTAAAAGGATAGTAAATTTTAATTTAATAATCATAAACACTCTTCTGAGGGCAAGTTAATACCATAAACTCCATAAGGAAATATTTTACACACACACACACATTTTTATGTATATGTGTAAAGATTATATATATATACAGATCACTATTCCTATCTATAAGCACTTCCTGCATTTCTAAATTACTAAATATCAAAGATTATTGATATTAATACATGTCTCATCAAGACTCAATCATCCATTTGGGACAACATCATGACAATATTACCCCCTTGGAATATTAATACAAAAAGGTCAAATATGAGTTTATTTGGGTGATTGTAACAGAATTGTATCACCTCACAAGCCACTGGTATTTTTTAAAGATTTCTGTCACAGTATCAGAAGGTTAGCCCTCTACAGTTTTGAAAATTGATGAGGTAAATGCCAAGATGGTATTAATCATTTAACATACTTTCTATTTTAATAAGTCATCAAATATTATTGCCACATTGCTTCTATCTTATTTTTGGTGACCTAGATGTAAGATCTCCAAGATTGACTTTGAAAGCAAAAAAAAGGAGGGAGGGAAGGAGGGAGAAAAGAAGGCAGGGACAAAAGTTTTTGGAATTTAAAAAGCAGGGAGCAAATTTCTCTTTTTATGGCAATATAAAATTATATAGCTATTAAAACACTTTGTCCATGTGCTGCAGGTGAGTGGTTAAAGTAAAAGTAATTTTCCTAATTAGATGCTTTAAGATTTTTAATCTAGTTGTTTGTAAAAACAGCACTTTTCCAAAACAAAATTTAAAATCTATAGATTTCTGTAATACTGAATACACTGTATTTGAATTATTTGAATAATTACAGCCTTATAGCTAACCATTTACTGGGGAAAAAATACCCTGCAGAGATTAGAACTAAAGTTAGTATAATCAAAAATTGATTATAAGTGGTGCAACCACTGTGGAAACCAATATGGCAGTTCCTCAAAATATTAAACATACATTGTCTATATAATCCAGCAATTCCAGCTCTGCATACATATCCAAAAAGAATTGAAAACAGGGACTCAAACAGGTATTTGTATAATAATGTTTATAGCAGCATTATTGACAATAGCCAAAAGGTGGAAAAACCCAAATACCACAGATGGATGATTAGATAAATAAAATGTGGTATACACACACAGTGGAATATTATTCGGTCTTAAAAAGGAATAAAATTCTAACACATGCTGCAACATGGATGAACCTTGAAGGCATTGTGCTAAAGTAAAACAATCCAGCCAGAAAAAAACAAGTATTGTATGATTCCACTTATATGAAATTTCTATAGTAGTCAAATTCATAGAGACAAAGCAGAATGGTGATTTCCAGAAGCTAGAAGAGAATGGGGAGCTATTGTTTAACTGGTACACAGTTTAGTTTGGGAAGATGAAGACGTTCTGGAGGATAGTGGTGATGGTTGCAACAGCACAGATGTACTTAGCCACTGTACACTTTAAAAAGGTTAAAACGGGAAATTTTATGTTATGTATATTTTAACACAATAAAAAATAATTGTGTTTTTAATTGCTAAATGCAAAATCAGTTACATCAGCATATGACAAACTTTTTCATCACATTAAGGCTTAGACTAACCTGAAAACTCCAGCCCATTTCTTAAGCAGTGTTTCATTATATTGATCTCTTATTTCAAATAAAAGGTCAAAGAGTCGGTTCACAGGAAAACCATAACCCTAAAACACACACACAAACACAAAAGCATATAATTAAGTCAAATAAATAAAGAAATCCATTAAAAATGTTGGGGAATACTGAAGAATTGCTTGAAAGTATGCCATTCCAATAGTATGAAGATATCCTTTTGACTTTCTACGAGACTGCATTAAGTAAGAAAGAATTAGAAAGAGCTTTATAAAGCTGGAATAATTTTTCCATCTCTTCTTTTTCAGTCTGAATTACACTGTTAGCCTTAAAAAGCATTAGCAGTTAGAAGCAGATAAAAAGTTCAATTAGTGATCTATATAGCTGTCTTGGAAAGTGGTCCTTAAATAGGATACACAAAGAAAATGCGAATCTATTCTCTCTGAAACATGCTGGCTTCCTTTTGTACTTTCAATTTAAGATTCACTTTGTTGTATAAAGAAAACTTACATCTTTTCATCAAACATACTCTCCGAAACTGTTCCTTTCCAACTCCAAATTCACTGAAACCTTACCCATACCCAGACCGAACACTTTCGCTCACCTCACAGAGCTGTTCCTTTTAACCCTCTGAGGCTTACCTCTTCTTCATCTTTGTTCTTGATTCTCTCCTCCTGTAAGAACAGCTCTGAGGATTATCCATTCGCTCTATTGTGTCTTGTCCTTCCACTAGCTCTCTTCTCCTGGCTAAGTAAACATGCTAAATTGCTTCCCATCTTTATACCAAGAACAACAAAAGAAAACAAAAAAGCCTTCCCCCAGTTTTCTTTGCCCTGCCAGCTGCCTGCCTTTGTCACTCCTTTCAATGATCTCTTACTCTATTTTACCCCTTTCTTGAAACTCTTCTGCTTTGAATTCTGTAACACCACTTTTGTCTTCTTTTATCTATGAACAATCCCTTCAATTTCCTTTTTCTCAGTCCTTCAGTCTTTACTTCTAGCTCTCAGTGCAATCTCAAGTCTATTGACTTCAAACACGACATTGATTATTCAAAATTGTTATCTCTAGCAAGACCTCTGTAAGTTCCAAATATTATGTCCAGCCCCTGTTAGACACCTCTAGTCAGGCTGCCAGCAAGCATACTAAAGTTAGCTTACCTCCTCTCTTTCCAACTAAACCAAGCGTTTTTCCTATTTCCTATCTCTATTAACAGTTCCACCATCAAAACAGATTATCAGAAAAGAAATTTGAAAATCATCTAAATGACCCTCCACAAAAACACATCTAATCAGTCACCAAATTCTTTTGATTTTACCTCCTGTACAAATTTCTCTCAAATTCATCATTCCATTCTTCTCCATCATTTACTACCTTTCTTTCTTCCCAAAATAGTACCAGTGCCACTGCTTTATTTCAGGTCATTATTAACATCTCTTGCCTAGACCACTGTAAGAGCCTCCTAAACTGAAATTACAACCTTCGGTCTCTTTCAACTCAATGTATCGCCAAGACTCAAAATTATCATTTAAAGGCACAAGTCTGATCATGCCATTCCTCTGGTTCAAACCTATACAATGCTAACTAAAGTCCCACAAGACCTGCCACAATCTGGGTCAAACTACCTAGTTGGTTTCATTACCACTACATGCCTTTCTTTACTGACATCCATATGCTACAGTTTCTCACATCATCAGGCTGCTCAATCAGTCTCATACCTCTAGCTATAGCTTATACAAGCTCTTTTGTTTGATATTAATTAATGCCCCTTCTTTCACACTTGCCAAACTCATCCTTTAAAATCCAGTACACATTTCAACTTTCTGTATAACCTTCCCAATTTTTGGAACCAAAATTAGTCATTCCATCTTCTGTGTATCCAAAGCTCCTTAATATATTGCTATATGTCTTATTATACATGTTTTCTGTTTATAAATAAACTGAATTTCTTGAAGCCAAGAATTTTTACGTCCTTACTGTGTTACTGTTTTTTATGTGTAACATTATATACATCATCTAGCTGCTAGCATGTAATGGGTGCTCAAAAAATGTTAGTGACTCAATCAGTAAATGTTTACTTTTAATTTGCTATTAATAGGCAGTAAGCAGAACTATAAATATGCTAGAGTTACTTTTTTGCTTTATTGTTTAGTCAGCTTGTATTAAATGATGAAATAATGACATTCTAAACAGGAAAATTTCCGTAGTGTGGCAATTTTAAAAACTATTATACAATACTCTTTGTTTAGTTTTTATGAAAAGACCCTCCCCAATTCTTCAATTAACAGGTATAACTTGAAAAGCCAGCACTTAGAAATTTGGTGTAATATCCACCTAATACTCAGCCTGTGAATTTTCGGTGAAATGAAAATACTGTATGATTTGTAAATAAGAAGGACTGATTTGTCTTCCTCAATCTTATTTCAAAACAGTAATATTAAAAAGGTATAATTACAAAGATTTATGCAACCATCACTGTTACTTTTTTTGTTTGTTTGTTTTCTATTAATCTACAATTACATGAAGAACATTATGTTTACTAGGCTCCCCCCTTGACCAAGTCCCCCCTACAAACCCCATTATAGTCACTGTCCATCAGCATAGTAAGATGCTGTAGAATCACTACTTGTCTTCTCTGTGTTGTACAGCCCTCCCTGTGCCCCACCCCCCACATTATACATGCTAATAGTAATGTGCCCTTTCTTTTTCACGGCCCTTATCCTTCCCTTCCAACCCACCCTCCCCAGTCCCTTTCCCTTTGGTAACTGTTAGTCCACTCTTGGGTTCTGTGATTCTGCTGCTGTTTTGTTCCTTCAGTTTTTCTTTGTTCTTATACTCCACATATGAGTGAAATCATTTGGTACTTCTCTTTCTCCCCCTGTCTTCTTTCCCTGAGTATAATAACCTCTAGCTCCATCCATGTTGTTGCAAATGGTAGGATTTGTTTTCTTCTTATGGCTGAATAATATTCCATTGTGTATATGTACCACATCTTCTTTATCCATTCATCTACTGATGGACACTTAAGTTGCTACCGTTTCTTAGCTATTGTAAACAGTGCTGCGATAAACATAGGGGTGCATAAGTCTTTTTCAAACTGGGCTGCTGCATTCTTAGGGTAAATTCCTAGGAGTGGAATTCCTGGGTCAAATGGTATTTCTATTTTGAGTTTTTTGGGGAACTTCCATACTGCTTTCCACAAAGGTTGAACTAATTTACATTCTCACGAGCAGTGAAGTAGGGTTCCCCTTTCTCCACAACCTCGCCAACATTTGTTGTTGTTTGTCTTTGGATGGTGGCGATCCTTACTGCCGTGAGGTGGTATGTCATTGTGGTTTTAATTTACATTTATCTGATGACTAGCGATGTGGAGCATCTTTTCATGTATCTGTTGGCCATCTGAATTTCTTCTTTGGAGAACTGTCTGCTCAGTGATTCTGCCCATTTTTTAATTGGATTATTTGCTTTTTATTTCTTGAGGTATGTGAGCTCTTTATATATTTTGGATGTCAACCCTTTATTGGATCTGTCATTTATGCATATATTCTCCCATGCTGTAGGGTACGTTTTTGTTCTATTGATGGTGTCCTTTGCTGTACAGAAGCTTTTCAGCTTGATATAGTCCCACTTGTTCATTTTTGCTTTTGTTTCCCATGCCAGGGAGATATGTTCCTGAAGAAGTCACTCATGTTTATGTCCAAGAGATTTTTGCCTATGTTTTTTTCTAGGAGTTTTATGGTTTCATGACTTACATTCAGGTCTTTGATCCATTTTGAATTTACTTTTGTGTATGGGGTTAGACAGTGATCCAGTTTCATTCTCTTACATGTAGCTGTCCATTTTGCCAGCACCACTGTTGAAGAGACTGTCATTTCCCCATTGTATGTCCATGGCTCCTTTATCGTATACTAATTGACCATACATGTTTGGGTTAATGTCTGGAGTCTCTATTCTGTTCCACTGGTCTGTGGCTCTGTTCTTGTGCCAGTACCAAATTGTCTTGATTACTGTGGCTTTGTAGTAGAGATTGAAGTTGGGTAGCGAAATCCACCCCACTTCATTCTTCCTTCTCAGGATTGCTTTGGCTATTCGGGGTCTTTGGTGTTTTCATATGAATTTTTGAACTATTTGTTCCAGTTCGTTGAAGAATGCTGTTGGTAATTTGATACGGATTGCATCAAATCTGTATATTGCTTTGGGCAGGATGGCCATTTTGACGATATTAATTCTACCTAGCCAAGAGCATGGGATGAGTTTCCATTTGTTAGTGTCCTCTTTAATTTCCCTTAAGAGTGTCTTATAGTTTTAAGGGTATAGGTCTTTCACTTCCTTGGTTAGGTTTATTCCTAGGTATTTTATTCTTTTTGATGCAACTGTGAATGGAATTGTTTTCCTGATTTCTCTTTCTATTAGTTCACTGTTGGTGTATAGGAAAGCCACATATTTCTGTGTGTTAATTTTGTATCCTGCAACTTTGCTGAATTCTGATTTTAGTTCTAGTAGTTTTGTAGTGTATTCTTTAGGGTGTTTTATGTACAATACCAAGTCATCTGCAACTAGTGACAGTTTAACTTCTTCTTTACCAATCTGGATTCCTTGTATTTCTTTGTTTTGTCTAATTGCCACGGCTAGCACCTACAGTACTATGTTGAATAACAGTGGGGAGAGTGGGCATCCCTGCCTTGTACCTGATCTCAGAGGAAAAGCTTTCAGCTTCTCGCTGTTCAGTATGAAGTTGGCTGTGGCTTTATCATATATGGCCTTTATTATGTTGAGGTACTTGCCCTCTTTGCCCATTCTGTTGAGAGTTTTTATCATGAATGGATGTTGAATTTTGTCGAATGCTTTTTCAGCATCTATGGAGATGATCATGTCATTTTTGTCCTTTTTATTGATGTGGTGGATGATGTTGATGGATTTTCAAATGTTGTACCATCCTCACATCCCTGGGATGAATCCAACTTGGTCATGGTGTATGATCCTTTTGATGTATTTTTGAATTCGGTTTGCTAATACTTTGTTGAGTATTTTTGCATCTACATTCATCCAGGATATTGGTCTGTAATTTTCTTTTTTGGTGGGGTCTTTGCCTGGTTTTGGTATTAGGGTGATGTTGGCTTCATAGAATGAGTTTGGGAGTATTCCCTCCTCTTCTATTTTTTGGAAAACTTTTAGGAGAATGGATATTATGTCTTCTCTGTATGTCTGATAAAATTCCGAGGTAAATCCATCTGGCCTGGGGTTTTTTTTCCTGGGTAGTTTTTTGATTACCACTTCAATTTCTTTGCTGGTAATTGGTTTGTTTAGATTTTCTGGTTCTTCCTTGGTCAGTCTTGCAAGGTTGTATTTTTCTAGGAAGTTGTCCATTTCTTCTAGGTTTTCCAGCTTGTTAGCATATAGGTTTTCATACTAGTCTCTAATAATTCTTTGTATATCTGTGAGGTCCATCATGATTTTTCCTTTCTCGTTTCTGATTCTGTTGATGTGTGTTGATACTCTTTTTCTCTTAATAAGTCTGGCTAGGGGCTTATCTATTTTGTTTATTTTCTCAAAGAACTAGCTCTTGGTTTCATTGATTTTTTTCTATTGTTTTATTCTTCTCAATTTTGTTTATTTCTTCTCTGATCTTTATTATGTCCCTCCTTCTGCTGACTTTAGGCGTCATTTGTTCTTCTTTTTCCCATTTCGATAATTTTGACATTAGACTATTCATTTGGGTTTGTTCTTCCTTCTTTAAATATGCCTGGATTGCTATATACTTTCCTCTTAAGACTGCTTTAGCTGCGTCCCACAGAAGTTGGGGCTTTGTGTTGTTGTTGTCATTTGTTTCCATATACTGCTTGATCTCTATTTAATTTGGTCGTTGATCCATTGATTATTTAGGAGCATGTTGTTAAGCCTCCATGTGTTTGTGGGCCTTTTTGCTTTCATTGCTCAATTTATTTCTACTTTTATACCTTTGTGGTCTGAAAAGTTGGTTGGTAGAATTTCAATCTTTTGGAATTTACTGAGGCTCTTTTTGTGGCCTAGTATGTGGTCTATTCTGGAGAATGTTCCATGTTGCTTTTGGATGTAGAGTTCTATAGATGTCTATTAGGTCCATCTGTCCTGGTGTGTTGTTCAGTTCAGTGCCTCTGTGTTCTTACTTATTTTCTGTCTGGTGGATCTGTCCTTTGGAGTGAGTGGTGTGTTCAAGTCTCCTAAAATGAGTGCACTGCATTCTATTTCCTCCTTTAATTCTGTTAGTACTTGTCTCACATATGCTGGTGCTCCTTGTGTTGGGTGCATATATATTTATAATGGTTATATCCTCTTGTTGGACTGACCCCTTTATTGTTATGTAATGTCCTTCTTTATCTTGTTACTTTCTTTGTTTTGAAGTCTATTTTGTCTGATACTAGTACTGCAACACCTGCTTTTTCTCCTTGTTGTTAGCATGAAATATCTTTTTCCATCCCTTGACTTTTAGTCTGTGCATGTCTTTGGGTTTGAGGTGAGTCTCTTGTAAGCAGCATATAGATGGGTCTTGCTTTTTTATCCATTCTATTACTCTGTGTCTTTTGATTGGTGCATTCAGTCTATTTACATTTAGGGTGATTATTGAAAGATATATACTTATTGCCATTGCAGGCTTTAGATTTGTGGTTACCAAAGGTTCAAGGTTATCTTCTTTAGTATCTTACTGTCTAACTGAACTCACTTATTGAGCTATTATAAACAGTGTCTCATGATTCTTTATTTCTCTCCCTTTTTATTCCTCCTCCTCCATTCTTAATATTTGGGTGTTTTATTCTGTGTTCCTTTGTGTTTCCTTTGACTGCTTTTGTGGGTAGTTGATTTTATTTTTTGCCTTTAGTTAGTTTTTGGTTGGTCTCCTGTCTTTGCTGTGATTTTATTTTCTCTGGTGACATCTATTTAGCATTAGGAGTGCTCCTATCTAGAGCAGTCCCTCTAAAATACCCTGTAGAGGTGGTTTGTGGGAGGCAAATTCCCTCAACTTTTGCTTGTCTGGGAATTGTTTAATCCCTCCTTCATATTTAAATGATAATAGTGCTGGATACAGTATCCTTGGTTCAAGGCCCTTCTGTTTCATTGCATTAAATATATCATGCCATTCTCTTCTGGCCTGTAAGGTTTCTGTTGAGAAGTCTGATGATAGCCTGATGGGTTTTCCTTTGTAGGTGACCTTTTTCCTCTCTCTAGCTGCCTTTAGAACTCTGTCCTTGTCCTTGATCTTTGCCATTTTAATTATTAAGTGTCTTGGTCCTCCTTGAGTCCCTTCTGTTGGGAGTTCTGTGTACTTCCATGGTCTGAGTGACTATTTCCTTCCCAGTTTGGGGAAGTTTTCAGCAATTATTTCTTTAAAGACACTTTCTATCCCTTTTTTCTCTCTCTTCTTCTTCTTGTACCCCTATAATGCGGATATTGTTCCTTTTGAATTGGTCACACAGTTCTCTTAATATTGGATCCTGGAGATCCTTTTAACTCTGTGTCAGCTTCTATGAGTTCCTGTTCTCTGGTTTCTTTTCCATCAATGGCCTCTTGCATCTCATCCATTCTGCTTTTAAATCCTTCCAGAGACTGTTTTATTTCTGTAGTCTCCCTCCCTGCTTTGTCCGTTAGCTCTTGCATATTTCTCTGCAGCTCCATCAGCATGGTTATGACCTTTATTTTGATTTCTTTTTCAGGGAGATTGGTTAGGTCTATCTCTCAGGGGTTGTCTCTGTGATTTTGGTCTGGATCAAATTATTCTGCCTTATCATGGCAACAGAGGTAGTTGTGGGAAGCTGGCGTGTGTGTCGGTTGTAAGAACATCCCTTCTTGCTAGTTTGTGGCCTTCCTCTCCTGGGAGAATGGCGACCCCTAACAGCTTGTGCTGGGCAGCTGCATGCAGACGGGGTCTTTGATTCTTGCTCGGCCTCTGTGGAGTAAGCTCTCTGGTTGTTGTGGGCGTGGCTGCTCTCAGGCTGCTGCTCCGATATGGCGGAGCCACCTCACAGGGGTTACGGGCGGGAGGCTGTTTATCGCCGTGAGGGGCCTCAGAGCTGCGCTGCCGCCCAGGGGGTTAGGACGCCTGGAGTTCCATGGGATTCCCAGCTGCTGGGCTAAGTGTCCCGGGATGCTGCCGTCCAACTGTGGCATCCCTTTCCCTTTAAGAGTTTCAAAAAGCACCCGCTTTTCTTTGTCCCAAGGGCGCCAGCTGTGGGGACCCGCTCGCAGGTTTTACTGTTCCGTTTCCCTAGTATCCAGCACACCACACACTCTGTGCCTGCGCTCCCGGTGAAGATGGCTAGGGCTGGGTGTTTAGCAGTCCTGGGCTCCCTCTCCCTCCCCACTCCGACTTCTCTCCTCCTGCCAGGAGCTGGGGTGAGGGGCACTCGGGTCCCGCTGGGCCGTGGCTTGTATCTTACCCCCTTCATGAGGTGCTGGGTTCTCGCAGGTGTAGATGTAGCCTGGCTGTTGTCCTGTATCTTCTGGTCTCTCTTTTAGGGATAGTTGTATTTGTTGTATTTTCAAAAATATATATGGTTTTGGGAGGAGATTTCCACTGCTCTATTCACACTGCCATCTTGGCTCCTCTCACTGTTACTTTTTTAATGTCTCTATTACCTGAATATTGTGCATTACTCTTCTTTGATTCTCTGGAGAGAATCCAGTATCCTACACACACCAAATACTCTAGATTTAAGTTGTACTCAAAATGCCAGTCCAAGAACAGTTTGTTAGTTTCAAAGAGATAAGAAGCTTACACCAGAATATAAATTGATGCTGCTACCTATACCGAGAAAATCTTATTACCAAAAAAATGCCAATTGAGCTAAATTTTGTACTTAGTGGTATAACTGATTTACATTCTGATAGAAGTTCCTTTTTGTTATGGATCCATAAAATACAATTTGCAGACTAGTAACAGCATGCAGACCAGTGGTCCCCAGACCATACTTGGAGTAGCTCTGCTTTAAGGTCATTAAGGATAGCAAAACTCCCCAAGGAACTTAGAGGTAGGCCTAAAAAATGAAGGCAGGTTCCAATAAAACTTACCAAAAGTTTTCTTGCAGAGAGATCAGTATTACAAAAACATTTGTCATAAAACTTACAAAAACAAAAAAACCCACCTTAATTTGGTGTTGCAGTATAAGGCATTCAAATTAGTAAATATATGCATTAGGCAATAAGATAATTTACTAAAGGAGTCTGTGGGATCTTCTTAGGTTTAGGAATAAACTAGACAACTATTATTGTAGGATGGAAAGACTCTTGTGATGAAGCAAGTAGTTTAACATTTTCCAAAGCATATTAATATGAAGCTCTAGATCTAAGAGATGCTAGGGGGGCGGGGGTAAGACTATGAGGTCAAACATATTGGGAAAATGTTGCATAATCATTTTCTTTTTGGAAATGTATTGTATAAATTTGCTCTGAAAAAGGCTTTAATGTAGTAATCTGTTTTATTTCACTTAGCATTTCCCAAATGTTTTTTGACCACAGAACTCTTTTACGTCACATCTATTATCACATTTCAAAAAATTCTAGCTTACATTTCATGAAACATTATTCCAACATAAAAATCTTATAAATTTAAAGGTGAAGATAAAATGCAACCAATTCTTTATTATCTGCTATCAAAGAGGTGAGGGGGCAAGCTTAGAAGTTTGATGTTGACAATCACAAACATACTGAATTTTGAGGTAATTCAGTTTGAATTCTATTTTTAAAAAGAAAAAGCCATGGCATAAAGAAGTGATTTCCTCAGTCATAGCACATCTAAAATCAGGAAGAAATTGAATGGTACAGCTTTCACACAATGTTTCCAGGCTTATATCACATTTAAAATCCAAAACAATTCTGAAAACTAGTAATGAACTGATTTTCACCAATTAGGATCTAAAGTTTAGAAAACTTATAGATGCACAATTTGCAGCAGAGGTGGCACATAGACTCAGGATCTGTATACTCCCAGAGCCCATGCTCATTGTCCTAAGGCAGAACTTCTATCTTCTAATTTCTAGCTCAGGGTTTTTTCCACTACACCATGTACCTTTTTTTAACTACAAAAATACTTTATCTATTCTAACTAAATACCAATATTTTTTAAAAATGGTACTATTCCCTAACCACTGTCCAGGCTTTATAGGAAGAAAGTGATATTGAAAAGTTCTGGAAAATAGGGGAATACCAATACATAAGTAAACATTTGGTTACTACTAATTTACTACCATTAATCCACAATAAAATAAATGAACATGGTCTATATTTTGTTTATCTTTAAATGCTCAAAACAACATTAATTGAATATTAGATTATCACCCACCTGCAAAGTATCAGCAAATATTACAATGAGATTCTTCAGCTCCAGAATAAGATCAGGATCAGTGCAATATGACTTGGGGGGTAAAGAGGGAGTTGGGTGGGTACAGCAGTAGAAATACAAACAAACAAAAAAGAGTCATTTGGTTAAAAACTAAGAAATAAAACTTGAATTGCTTTCCTTTAATCTGAAAGACTTACACTAAATTTAAAATCTTGGTCATTAGATCCACAAGTGGCTTCTTTTCATCAGTAAAATTTCTTAGGGAAAGATCAACACATGCTATATTTAAAGCATCTGTAGTCTATGAAAAGAAATTTTCCTGAAATTTGCACATACTGAACTTTGGTCAAAGCAATGATGACTATATTTCAAAGTCTTTAGATTTTAAGGAACTAGTTACTTTAAACTGCAAAAATGGTTTACATATAGACCATGTATTTTTACTTTTCAATTACTTGTTTATTCTCTTATAAAAGAAACACATTACCTTTTCCAATATAAGAATGACAATTTAAGTATTTTTGTAGTAATACACCAAAAGAAAATTTCAAAGAAACAGTGTAATTCCTTCTGTCCCCTTTATGGCATTTAATAAGATTTTGAGTGTGATATGTTGCATTTAACATACTATGACTTTATATTTGATGCCATGGACTTAAAGGAAGTATACTGTAATTTTACATAGAGTAGTCTTTTACATAGACTATACCATCATAAAACATATTATTCTTTATTAATGTGTCAGAAAAAGTTGTAGTTCATTGGACAAATAGTGTATCAAGAATCTGTATTCCTGATAAATAAAAATGTAGTGTATTTATAATCTAAATATCATATAACCTAATAATCTTCCTTCAAAGTATTTTCAATCTCTATTCTCAACCATAAAATTATAAATAATGGATTACAAAATTTTAAGTATGGGGAGAATTTAGGGAAGGTAAACAACAAAAATTGTCTTAAGAAAAAGTCTACATTGAGCAATTACTAATTTCAATAGTCTTTAAAACACTAAAATATTTATTTGCATAAAATACATATTATGAAAATAGTTGATCATTTACTTTCATTCATAAAAACACCTCTCATTACATAAAGGTCCATTATTTCAAATGAGTACAAATTTTGACAAATGCATATATTTAAGAAATTTGAAACTATTATTGTAAACAAATTATAAACATCGAAGAACAAGTTTTATTGAGTTTTAATGGTGGAGTTTATTTTGGAAACAAATAATTTGGAATGATAATTAAAAACTCTTCAATGCTTTTCAGTGATCTAATGAAGAGGTCGGTTGAGACCAATGAGACCAGCTTAATTCTTCATTTTCTGTAATGCTGGACTAAAAGTGTCTTGGGACGACGCCCCAGTCAGTTGCAAAATCAGAGCCCAACATTGCTAGACAAACAAAAGCCTGACATTACTACTTCCAAATCTGAGAAATTACCGAAAAAATGCAGAGTGATGGAAGTACAGTTTTCTTTTGACTTTATGCATTTTCAGAAGCTCTTGAAGTAAATAAATTAAAAATTTAGTAACATAAATTGTCTGACTTACTGAATGAGCTCTAAGGACAGCAATTATCTTTGAGAGGGCCATGTTCCAAAGTTCATCAGTGTATGCCCTGGTTACTAATCCTTGGGTCACATGTAAAATGTGATCTTCCACCACAAAGAACCTAAAAACAGTAATTACCAACATAATAGGTATTAAAACAAAATCTAAACCCAAACAGAAAATAATTAGTTCTGACATTTAACATAATATAAAAACAATAGTTCTTAGATACATACCCTACAATCTGAGTGAAATATCTTCTATAGCCATCAACTGTTTCATGCTTTAAATGAAAAATAAAAATCAATTGAAACCAATAAATACCAGTAACATAAAAGTAAGTTCCAAGTCATTTCAACATTTATTAACAAATATTTATTGAGAGTCTACTATATACTACATACATTTTTAAGGTACCAGGGATACACTAGTGAAAAAACAAGATGTCCTTACCCTCATGGAACTTGCATTCAAAAGGAGACATAATAAACAAGTTAAAAAGTTAAATATGATTTCAGAATCCCCTTCTCAGCAGGTTAGTTCAAGCCACCATCATCTCTCACTTGGTCTATTACATCGCTCTTCTACCTCATCTCCCCAGCTTTCAGGCTTTCTCTCTACATTATTCCCCAGATGGCTGCCAAAATATTACCTCTCAAATAGTACTCAGATCATTATATATTCTGCTAAAACTACCAATAACTTTTCATCTATTCATAATAAAAGTCAAATTCCTTAAAAATAGTCTACACTTGCCTATTGTTTATAATTTTAACAAAAAGCATACAATATTTCATCATTTGAATTTATTGAATTTCAAAAGCTTATTACATGAAATATTTCATTATTTTAATTAAGTTCAAATGTAGTATTTTGCTTATTTCATAAATGTGATCAAAATTTTTGAACATCTGGGCTTTTTCAAATTGGGAGGGAGGATTGTCTTTTACTGTTTAGCTTAAAAATACTATGATCAGAGAATGTAGTCTTCATGACACCAGATGTTTGATATTTCTTGATACTTGATTTTTTAACATAGTATATAATAACATTTGATAATGTTCCATATATGCTTGAAAAGAGTATATCTCTAAAGTTGAAACAGAACTCGATATAGACCATTAGATCAAGCCTATTAAGGATATTCTGTATTATTACTGATATTCTGTCTATTTGGTTTATCAGATATAAGACACTAAAACCCCACCATACTTACGGATTTTTCAAAATTAATCCTTGCACTTGTGGGCAATTTCGCTACAAATACTTTGAGGCAATGTTACCAAGTGCTTACAGGTATAATTAACTCTTTTTAATCCACTCTAAGATATGATTATTTTATTTTTTATCATTCTAGCCTTTTTGTGTTATATGAAAGCATATACTCTTTTAGTGTTACTCCAGAAATTACATTATACATATTTAAGTAATCAAACTAATCAATATTCTAACTCTTCTTCTAGACAAGTCAGAAATTATAGAATAGTTTCACATCATCAACTTCCATCTCATTCTAATGCTTATGTTATTGTTGCTTATTTTAATTCTATGTTGTTTTTTATTTAAAGTCTGTATTTTATTATTACTTTCTATAGTCAACATAAATTTACCCACATATACACACTTTCTTTTCTATTCATTCTTTCTAGCATCTAGTATCTTCTTTTGGTATCACTTTCCTTTTGCCTGAAGTAGGTCCTTTAGAATTTCCTTAGTAAGGGTGCCTTGGTAGCAAACTCTTTTCTTTGTCCGAAAATGTTTGTTTACCGTTGTTCCTCTGGATATAGACTCCTAGGTTGACAGTTACTTTCCTTCAGCATTGAAAATATTCCATTGTCTTGTTTATTTGAAAATAATCTCTCCTCTTTGGGTATTTTTAAGGTCTTCCCTTTATCTCTGTTTTTAAAGCCAAGTTTATCAGATATACACTAAAATGAACCCTTTTGACATGTAGAGTGCAATGAGTTCTTCTGACAATTTAGATGTGTAACCATCACCAAAATTAAGATAAAGAACATTTCCATCTCATAAAAAAGTTCCCTCAGCCCCTTTGTAGTGAATCTCTCTTCCTAACCCTACCCCTTAGACACCAATCCCATTCTGTCCCATAGTTTTCCCTTTCCAAAAATGTCATATAATATATATCACACTTCATATAACTTTGTGGTATCTGGATTTTTTTCACTTAGAATAATGCTTTTGAGAATCATCCATGTCACTGTATGTATCAGTTTCTGTTATACTGCTGAGTAGTATTCCATTATATGGATGGATGACACTTTATTCACAAGCTCATAGACATCTGAGATGTTTCCAGCTTTCAGCATTTATGAAAAAAGCTACTATAAACATTCACATATCAGCAATTGTGGGAAGATACATTATCATTTCTTTTGAATTAAAATCTAGGAGTGGGACTGCTGGGCTGTATGTAAGCATATGCTTAACATTATAACAAATTCCCAAACTATTTTCCAAAGTGGCAGTATAATTTTTATATCCACTAGAAGTGTACAAGAGTTTGAGTTGCTCCACATCCTTATCAGCACTTGCTATTGTCAATCTTTCTAATTTTAGCCATTCTAGTAGGTATCTCATTGTGGTTTTAATTTGCATTTCCCTGATGAAAAATGATATTGAACATCTTTTCATGTGCTTATTTGTCATCTGTATATCTCTGGCAAAATATCAATTTGGTTCTTTTGTTCATTAGTCTATCTTTAATTATTTAGTTATATAAGTTCTTTATATGTTCTGGATAAAAGCCCTTTGTTAGACACAAGTTTTGCAAATATTATATCCCTGGTCTCTGTCTTGTTTTTTCATTTCCTTGGTTATGCCTTTTGAAGAGTAGAAGTTTTTCATTTTGATATTCAATTATCAATTTCTTTCTTTTATGGCTCATATTTTAGCTATCTCACCTAAGAAAATATTGCCTAAGCCAAGGTCACAGAGGTTTTTTTTTAATCTTTGTTTTTCCTAAAAGTTTTACAATTTAGCTTTATATTTAGGTCCATGATCCATTCCTTGAATTGCTGAATGAGGTAAGAGACAATATTCATTTATCTGCATATGGATAATTGAATTCTCTGTGGTCAGAAGATATACTTTGTATCATTTCAAGTCTTATATTTGATGAGATTTATTTCATAGCCCAAAATATGATCTATCTTGGTGAACTCTCCATGTGTATTTGAAAAGCATGTATATTCTGCTGTTTTGCATGGAGGATTCAATAAATGTTAATTAGATCAAGTTAGATGATAATATTTATCAGGTCCTTGATTTCTTCTTTATCTTTGGTGTTCTGCAGTTTCATTGTAAGATCTGTAAGAGTGTATTTCTTTTTATTTAGCCTACTTGGGATTCCTTGGGTTTGACTCTGTAGATTTCTATTTCTCATCCATCATTGGAAAATTCTCAGTCATTATGTCTCATACTTCTCTGTCCCATGTATTCTATCCTCTTTTTGAAAATCTAACTAAATATGTATTAGACCTTCTCTCTGTTTCCCCCCTGTCTGTCTTCTGGATTTTTACCCTTTTGTCTTTCTGTGATCTGTTATGCTTTCTAGATAACTTTGTCAGATCAACTGAGAGAATTCATCAACTGTTAAATCTGTTCATAAAATTTTTAAGTTTGATTAATATATCTTTAATTTCTGGGTATTCAAATAGACTTCTTCACATTTTTGTCATTCTTTATAGTTTCCTTTTCCCTATGTTTATATCAGCAAGCTTGCCTTTTATTTTTTTAAATATATTAAACAGTATTATTTTATATTCTATGACTAATAATTCAAATATTGGAAGTCTTTTAGAATTTATTTCTGTGGTCAATATTTCTAATGATTCTCACTTGTTTGGTAATTATTTTTTATTAATTTCCCTTGAAACTTCAAGTATGGAAATTTTTTACCTCTACTATGAAGGTTCAGAGAAGATCTGCATTGGCTTCAGTGAGGCATCTAAAGGCAGTATCAGTGTGAAACCACTTCAAATTAAATTTCCAGCTAGAGATTTTTTTTGACATCCAAGTAGAATGAATTTGGATTACAAACACATGTGAGAAACTGCCTCTTATGAATTCTCAGAGATTTATTTTTTCTTTGTTCACTGAGCATCAATATTTGAGACAGGCAATTTCATTACAGTATTTGGCAGAAGGAAAAGAGATTTGGTTAGATGGTTTTTATCTCTAGGTCATCCTAATAATGGGGCTATAATTCTTTGAAGTCTCAGCCTTACAAGGGAGACAATATCTTAGCACCTACTTTGGGTGACTCTTGGCTTAGCCCTCCATGTCCTCAACATTTATGCTTTCCCACTCAGCAGATTCCCCTAGGATAAAAGCTACATTCTGTGTTTCATTAAACTTACCTGGATTTCTACCTTCGTTTAGATTTTCCTGTTTTGTTTATAGTCAGATATATTGAGGTGTGAGTTACATACAATAAAATTCACTTTTTTATGCAGTTTCTACATATCTTCACAGAAATATATAGTCACATAACTATCATCATAACCAACATATAGAAGAGCTCCATTTCACTTAGTTTTTATCCTTACTATACTTTCTACCAGATCATCAGTGTATTTAAAAAGGATTTAAGTTTTAAAAAATGTTTTATCCAGCATCTTTAGTTGTTCTTTCAGTGGGACAATTAATTGAGGTACATAGCCCATCATATTGTCAGAAACTAATTATCATTCCCTGATACTATGTATTTACTTGTTTATCTTTTTATCTACTCACTGCTTACTTAATGTATTTATTGTCTGTCTTCCTTAACAGAATGAAAGCTCATGAGAGAAGGGACTTATCTGTTTGTTCACTGCTGTACCCTTAGGACCCAAAACAATTATTGAAAATGTAGGTATTCAATAAATATTTGTAGTTGAATGAACATTGAGCATGCTCTGCAGAAATTAAAGCAGGTAAGGTATGGATAAAAAGTGACAACACAACCAGTTCAAAATTTTCACATACTTACCATATTTGACTGGGGTTGCAATACCAGTCTTGCTTGTTTCTTTCTTTGTTTTCGGTAATAATTTTCAAATGTTTCCTCATCACCCTAAAATAAACCAGCAAATTAATGAAACACACACATATATACTACTTTCCTCCAAAGAATCATTCTAAATTTTCTAATAAATGAAATGTAAATGCTGAACAGTATTTCATATTGAATGTCAAGAACAAGTTTTTGGCATTACAGTTCAAGATACTAACTTTGGTGTGACAATTAGGAAGACTAAAGGTAAGTTCAAACAATTTGACAGCTGCCCAAGTTATCACCTAGGCTTTATAGATTTTTGACTGACCAAACCAAGATTGGGCTATCAGTGAGGGAAACTAAATAAAGAAATTATCAGTTGAGCCTCAATTTCTGAATGTGGTGTCCCAGGCCCTACCTGACAGCACTTTCTCCCCTCTCCAGCCTCACCTCAGGATATTCAATATACCTTTTTCTTTTCACTTCCAGGCTTTTGTGCAAGCTACTCCTGAAATATGCTTTTCAGTTCTCTTTCCCTGTATGACTTTTATTCACCGCTCAGGACTCGCCATATATGTTACTTCCTTCAGAAAGCCTTCCTCAACTTCCTAAAGCTTGTTATTGTCTGCTATCCCATAACAATCTGTGCATTCATATCACAGCACTTAACACCCTGTGCTGTGATTTCCTAATTATTGGTCTATCTTACCACTGTCCAATAGTACTTTCTGTAATGATGGAAGTTTTCTACTATATCTGCACTGTCTAATATGGTAGCCACTAACACATGTGGCTACTAAATATTTGAAATGTGGCTAAAAGGACTGAAACAGTGAATTTTAATTTTGTTTAATTTTAACTAAATTTAAATAGCCACATATAGCTAGTGGTTACCATACTGAACAACAGAGATGCATCTTTTCTACTTGACTCTAAGTCTATTAGATCATGGTCCTGTTCCTCTAGTTCCCCACTGTATCCTGATCACTTAGCACAGTGGTCGGTACATGCAATGTACTCAATAAATCCTTGCTGAATGAATGAATGACTGAACAAGTGAAGAAATGACTATATATCCATCTCCTCTGTCTTCCTCTCTGATTAAAGGAGAATCCATCCAGAGTGAGAAGAAAAGGCTGGGTAGTCATTCGCCTACTCAAGGCTCCAAAGAGAATCCAATAAAAAAGGAATAGGAAACAAAAACATCAAAACTCATATCTTCACTGAAAAAAAGTTTGTTATTTTTCTTTAATACTTAAGGAGCCACCAAAAAGACGATTTCTTAATGCCATCAAAAGTGAACTCACAATGCACAGAATATTTTTATCTTGGTATCCCCTAAGGCAGTTTTCCCAATATTTTTGCACTCAAATTAAAAACAAAAAACAAAAAACTATGGTCCCCTAACACAGTTTTATTTTGGTAACTAAATTTTTTTCACTATGAGTTTAAATAGATAGATGCAAATGATATAATTTCAAGTATATTATAAATAAAACCATTATAACCTCATTTAAACATGTCTAATGGATACTTACCATCATTAATTTTTACAAAACATATGAGCAAACTCTTTCATAAGTTAGAAAGTTTATATTTTTCCTTTTTCTTTTTTAACTCACATTTCCAGTTTACTACTTACATAATGTTTCTAATTTAACATGACTTTTTCTAATGTTATATTTGATGATACAGTATATTTTTATTTTATTTATGAGACCATAAGGCTTTAGATATTAAGGGCTTTTTTTTTTCTGGTTTGAATTGCCATTTTAATTAGTACACAACTAATCAAAACAACCTAAGTAGATTGCAAACTTAAATTATTAATAAACCAAAAGTAAATTTTTATTAGAAATGAGTAATAGGATAAATAGGGGTCTTTCTGTTTTTCAAATTAACAATATACTTTTTGGTTAAAATTCTGAGCTGCAGACTTAGTTCATTTAATTTATAAAAAATGCCCACGCTAAAACCTAAACACCAACTAGCAAGCCAGTCCTCACAGTCAAATTAGTAAGTCAAATTGTATTTGATATTTCTCAGAAAAAGTCTAAATTCCTTTTTCAATTCAAATAAATACGTTAACATGTTTTTGTAGAATATTATGAAAACCTCTGAGAAATAAATTATAGGATTACAAAACAGTCAAGATTAAGAATATTTAAACTCAATGTGAATATTTTATCCACTCATGTACCTTAAAAAATAGGTAATAAATCAGTTTCTCATTACTTATGCTGTTTCTCATTACTTAATTTATAATAATGCAATGTAATATATAGGTAAAATTCTAAGTTATTTATAAAGAGAGAAGTGTGATAAATTCCATATGCCTTGAGTAAAAACATGGACATACATAAAATTTGATGTTTAATTTTGGGGAATAAGTAAATAAAATTTATATATATATATATATATACACACATATTTAGTATTTTGTATGTAAAATATACTATATATATATTGAAATGGCAGGGGAATTAAAATGGTACACAAGAAAGTAATGCAAAAGGCAGTAATGGAGGAATAAAGAAACAAGACAAAAGACATTGAAACAAATGGTTTATTAAATCCTACTTTATTCAGTAATTACATTAAATATAAATGAACTAAAGACTCCACGCAAAAGGCAGAGATTGGCAGACTGGATTTTAAAAAGCTAGATTCATCTATATGCTATCCTATCAGAGGAACACTTTAGATTCTAACACAGGTTGAAAAAGGACAGGAAAAACATACCATGTCAACAAGAACAAAAAGAGTGGCTATATTAATAACATCTAAAATAGATTTTAAGCCAAAAAATTTTATAGTGAAAAAAGGTCAATCTGTCATGAAGACCTAACAATTATAAACATATATCCACAGAGCCTCATAATATATGAAGCAAAAACTGGCAGAACTAGAGGAAGAACAGATAATTCAACAGTGATAGTTGGAGGTTTCAATATTTCTACTTTCAATAACAGAATAGGCAGAAGATCAACAAAACAACAAAAGATCTGAACAACACTATAAATCAACTAAACCTAACAGATGTGTACAGAATAGCCAACAGCCAGATACATATTCTTCTCAAGTGTACATGGAACATTCTCCAGGATCAACCACATATTAGGCCATAAAACAAGCTTCAGTACATTTAAACAAAGTATGATCTCTGACCACAGTGGGATTAAATTTCGAATCAATAACAAAAGAACTTTTGGGAAATTCACAAACAAGGAAATTAAATGACACACTCTTAAACACACAATGGGTTAAAGAAGAAATCGCAAGACATTAGAAAATATTTTGAGATGAATGGAAACAAAAACACAGTATATCAAAACTCATACAGTGAAGCCAAAGCAGTGGTTAGAAGGAAATTTGTAGCTGCAAATGTCTACATTAAAGATCTCAATCAATAATGTAAACTTCTACCAATGTGAAAGAAAGTAGACACAAAAGAGCACATATATATAGTATGATTCCATTTATATGAAATAACCAAAATAGGCAAAGCCATAGAGATAGAACATAAATTAGTGGTTTTTCAGGGACTAGGGGGAGGGGAGAATGAGGAGTGACTACTAATGGATAAGGCGTTTCTTTTTGTGGTAATGAAATATTCTGGAATTAGTTGTAATGGTTGCACATCCTTGTGAATATGCTAAAGCCACTGAATTGTATAATTTACAAGGATAAATTTTCTGGTATATGAATTATACCACAATAATGCTATCATTTTTTTTAAAAAGATAATTTTTTAATCAAAAATGAAAACGTGGTGGAGCAAACAAATGTAGAAGTAACATATTTAAAAGTACATATTTAGCAATGTAGAAGTAACATATTTAAAAGTACATATTTAGCAGTATAGCACAGAAAAGACAGGTAGTGATTCTATAGCATCTTACTAAGCTGATGGACAGTGACTGTAATGGGGTATGTGGTGGGGACTTAATGGGGGAAATCTAGTAACCACAATGTTGCTCATGTAATTGTATATTAATGATACCAAAAGAAAAAAAACTCAATCTTGCTGCATTCCTGGCCAACTAGTAATAAATACCACATCTTCAATGTTTAAAATAGATAGATAGATAGATAGATAGATAGATAGATAGATAGAAAGACAGATAGATAGATAGATAGATAGATAGATAGATAGATAGATAGATAGATAGATAGATAGATAAATACAAGTAACTGATACAAAAGCACAGAGTCAAGAAAGGAAAAATCCAAGTACAATATTACAAGGTTCTTAGGTACATGAAGTGGTATATCACCTTAAAGCAGACTATTACAGTCAGACTATTACTGATACTACACTCAGTAGATATTTCACAAATTACAGCTCACTGAGCTTATGGTTGGCCTTTAGAAAAGCAGGTCTAAAATGCCTAATGTCTTTTTAATATTACAAATATTTACATATGTACACTTACACATACATAAAAGATACTTACCAAAACAGAATAAATATGCAAACAGTGGTAAACAGGGGAAAAATCAACAAGCTCCTGAACAGTTAAGACCTGAAAAATACAACCATTTTTAAAAAATTATAGGTCAACCTACTATCCACTGTTGGATAATGTACAAGATAGACAAGGAGATTCATGGTCTTCATGTTAAAACATTTACTGACTAAAAAAAGCTTACTATGCCCCAACTATGTCCTTAGAAAAACAATTTAAAATCTTGTTTGAGAAGGCAAACTTATAAACAGTTGGGAATAACTAGGTTCCTTCAAGTATTAACTAAATTCATCAGGAGTTCAAAGGAAAAGATAAAAAGTAAGCTCAATGAAAAAGACTTCATGGAAAGAATAAAAGAGGCAATAGGACTAGGAACAAATTTGGATATAGAAGATGAAAGAAAGTAAATATTTAAGGATAATTTCAAGGTTTCCAGACTTAAGTTTTTTTAAGAAATAAACTTAACTTTAATCATATTAGAATTATTTCATAGTATCACAGTACCAATTAAAAAAAAAAAAAGGGTAGCCATCCGGAATTTAGTCTACATGGTAAGGTAAGCCATTATGAAATTAAAATGTTTACCACAGATAATCAAAATGAGTGATCACTACAAAAAAAACCCTAAGATTTACACTTTTACTACTAATTATGGTAGAACACCTAGGTGCTACTAACTATGGATTACAAATACAATCTACAATATATGCTATTTATGTATCAACTATGCAGTCTAATATTTCAGATAGCTCACCATAATCTGATCTACATAAATTCAATTTGCACATAGGGAGACTGAAAGTCCCACAGATGTAAATTATAACTGAAAAGAAAAAAAATTCATGAAAGGAATGTAGGAAGGGAGGTAGGCACACAGGCAGGCAGGCATTCCCATCACCTCCTCTTCGTTCTCGTCATCTTCCTCAAATGCATGTTTCAATATAGTTTCATTCCTTTCTTCTGGAATTCTACCATTTATATACATATTCTTCCAAAGTTTTACATTATTTTGCTTCTGCAGAGTGACACTGAAGGTTTTCTGCTGTTGTGCCTATTTTGGGAGAAGAAAAATGATTTCTATATATATTATGGTCAAAACTGTTTCAAGAATTTGTTCCTATTTCTTTTATCATTTTAATGTCTGTAGGTGTAGGATTAAGAGATGTCTCATTTTTCATTCAAGATTTTTGCCCACTCTTCTTTGTTACCAATTTTATTTGAAAAAACTAAGAACCAACATCCAGCTTTGTTAATTCTCCCTATTGTATTTTGTTTTCTATTATATTGATTTTTATTCTTATTTTGATAATTTCCTCCCACTTTATTTTTTTAATTTTATTTTATTGTGGTAAGCACACTTAAGATCCACACTCTTAACAAATTTTATGTGTACATACATTAATAATATATATCACATTGTTCTTGATTTTAAGTACAATATTGTACAGCAGGCCTCTAAAGCTTATTCATCTTGCTTAACTGAAACTTTATGCCTGTTGACTAGTTAGCTCCCCAGTTCCCCCTCCCCCAACCCTTGGCAACCACTATCCCACTGTTTGATTCTACAAATTTATTTTAGATACCTCGTAATTTCCTTTCTAAAGGCTGAACTGTATACCATTATATGTACATACCACATTTTCTTAATCCATTCATCTGTCAATGGACATTTAGGTTGTTTCTGCATCTTGGTTGTGAAAATGCTGCAATGAACATAAGAGTGCTAACACCTCTTTGAGATTCTGATTTCAATTCTTTTAGATAAATATCCGGAAGGGGGATTGCTGGATCATATCATAGTTCTATTTTTAACTTTTTGAGGAACCTTCATACTCCATCTATATCAGCTACAGCATTTTGCATTCCCATGAACAGTACACAAGGGTTCCAACTTCTCCACATCCTTGCCAACACTTGTGTTTTCATTTTTGATAATAGCTATTCCGAGAGGTGGGAGGTGATACCCATTGTGATTTTGATTTGCATTTCCCTGATGGCTAGTGATGGTGAGCATTTTTTCATATACCTGCTAGCCATTTGTATGTTTGCTTTGGAGAAATATCTATTCAAGTCTTTAGCCCATTTTTAAATAAAGTGATTAAGGTTTTTTGCTATTGAGTCGTATGAGTTCCTTACATACTTCGAAGATTAACCCCTAATCCCATATATACTTCGCAAATATTTTCTTCGCTTCTGTGGGTTGCCTTTTCACTGCTGTTTCCTTTGATGTGCAGAAGCTTTTTAATTTAATGTAATCCTACTTGTTCCTGTTTTTGTTGCTTTTGCTTTTGTGTCATGTCCTTCTACGTTTTTTAAAAATTTAATTTGCTATTGTTCCTCTAACTTCTTGAGATGGATACTTAAATAACTGATTTCAGCCTTTCTTTCCTCATTTATAAACTTAAGGCTATAAATTTCCCTTAAACACTTTTCTTGCATCCTACAAATTTTGCTATGTCATATTTTCATTATACTGCAATTCAAAATATTTTCTGGTTTCAACTGAGTTTCTTCTTTGACCTATGGGTTATCTGGAACTTTATTTCTTCATTTGCAAACATACAGGGATTTTCTGTTTACCTGAAACTTAACTGATATCCAGAATAGTTTGTGTGGTCAGAGAACTTACACGGTATTATTTCAATCACTTGAAATTTACTGATATTTGTTTATGGACCAGAATATAATCAATTTGGATAAATGTTCTTCAAAAAATTGTATATTCTGAAATCATGGGATACAGTGTTACATGTTAATTAGGTCAGGTTGTTAATCATTATTTGTAAAGACTATATCCTTACTGATTTTGTCTAATGGTTCTAGGAGTTACTAAGAGGAGTGTATTAAAATTTCCCATTATGATTGTCAAATGGTCTATTCCTTTAACTGACAATTTTTTATGTATTTATTTATTTATTTTTTATTATCAAATGTACATCACAGTAGTTCAATAGTCCCCCTCACCCTCCCCACTTCCCCCTCCTCCCCCTTGGTAACCACTAGTCACTTCTCAGTGTCTATGAATCTAATGCTGTTTTGTTCTTTGTTTTTATATTCCACAAGTAAGTAGAATCATACAGATTTGTCTTTCTCTGCCTGTTGCTTTATGCACTTTATGCATTTTTAGACTATGTTATTAGATGGAAATATTTAGAATTGTTGATTTTCTTGATGGATTGAATCTTTTATCACTATCACATGTTCCTCTTTCTCTAACACTTCTTATCTTAAAGCCTACTTTGACATTAATATATATGAACCAGATTTCTTTTGGTTAATGTTTGCATGATATACCTTCTCCATCCTTTTGCTTTCAACTTTTCCATGTGTTTCTATGTAAGGTATATCTCCTACATAATTATGTAAGCAACATAATTAATAGGGTTTTTTAAACCCATATCAATTCCCCTTCCAACTTATATGGGGTTATTGTCTTGTATTGTTAATTTTATATCTGTAAACCCCATGTTCTTGTTTTATACAGCCCATATATGTTATTTTACCCCAAATAGCTGTCCTTTCTATTAACTTGCTGAATCTCTCGGCTTCTAACTGGGATCATTTTCTTTTTGTCTGAAAACACTATTTCTTTTATGTAGGCCTGCTAGAAATAGATTATCTTGGTTTTTATCAGAAAAATATCTTCATTTTGCCTCCATATCTAAAAGATAAAACCAACTTTTAGATGCTGGATATAGAATCAAAGGTTGACAGATTAGGTTAATCAGCACTTCAGATATATTAGTTCAACTGTCTTTTGGCTTCCACTGATTCTGTTGAGAAGTCAGCTCTTGATTGGTACTATTACTGCTCTTTTGAAGGTTAATGTATTTTTCCCTCTGGATGCTTTTAAGATTTTTCTTCTTCAGTTTTCAGCATTTTACTGTTATATACCTAAGCATGGGTTTTTGTATTTAGTGCTCATAGCACTTTTGAATCTGTGGTTTCAAGGTCTGTCCTTATGATTTGTGCCCTATTCTTTTTTTCTCCTTTGGGACTATAGTTACACATACATTAAACCTTTTCATCTTATGCTGTATGTCTTTAAACTTTTCCTGTACTTGCCATCTTTATGTCTCTTTAAGCTTCAATTTGGATATATTTCTCTGACCTATCTTCTGGTTCATTAATTCTCTCTTAAGCTGTGTCTCATCCACCTACACACTGAGTTCTTAATTTGTTAATATATTTTCAGTTCTAGACTTTCCAGATGGCTTATTTTATGGTTTCCAATCATCTGCCAGAGTTCTCAATCTTGTCATGTAGGTCCTTGAACATGTTCATTTTAAAGTCCATGTCTAATAGTTTCATTGCTTATACTTTGTTTCCCATCCTAGAATTAGCTTTATATCAATTATGGAAGAGTAAATTCCTCTTCCTTTGAATGAACCAAGTCAGTGATTCAATTATTTTAATGAGTTTAGGTTTGGAGCACTGTCAAAGTTTTACAAAAGAATTACCACTAATTCTTTTTTAAGGGAAAACCAGACACATAAATTTTAAAATACCAGAAAAAACTAAGATACGATACATGCAAGAATGTACATAAAATACACTGCCTCATAATAAATGATTACTTGTAGAGAAAAAAAGTTTTATTTTCTGAAGCCCTGAAATTATATGGGACCATTTATTTCCTAAGCTGGTGTGTGTGTGTTGGTGAGCAAGGCTGGTTCACTTTTTGGCCAAAATCCCAACTCCCTGAAATGTCCACTAACCTCACTATAGTATATATATATATATATAGGAACTATAGTATCAAGTTGCAAGCTTATTTTATTTTCCACTGAAAATGCCCATAGTTTGTGAAGAATAAGAATGCAGAAGCTATTATCCCACAATTGGCCTGACAAAAATGAACATTTATACAGATTAAGAAGGTATTCTTAATGCTTTTTATGCAGTTTAGTGAAATGTCACTATCAGAACTTCATTATCAGAGATTGAAAAAAAACATAGTTCTAATTTCAGGATTTTTATTTCTTTACATAATGCACATTAAATGTAACATTCCCTCTGTTCTGATGGTCAGACAGTAATTTCTCTGTTCTGTTCGCACATAGAAATCTTACCTACTGCTTCTCTTAAGGTAGATTATAAGGGATACATGACTGCTAGTCAGACTTTTTTACTCCCAGGTAATCAGATCATGCAAATTGCAGAAATCTAGCTCTCTCCTCACCTAAACCTTTATGCTGGCTGCCCTCCAGAAGCTTGTACTTGAGAAAATCATTATTCCTGCTCCTCTGTTACCACCATCAACCACTCACTGGGAAAAAAAAAAATACCTTTCTCTCTCTCTCTGCCCAAACTAGTCTTGTCAATGATTTTCTGTTTTCAGAATATAAAATCATTAAACATTGCTTCCATACTGTGTTATGTACAAAACTAACATTTTATACAGTATTAATTGGTATTCCTTGAAAAAGAAGGTTCCATGCTCAAATGTGAGACATATATCACATATTATATTTCCCTTCTACAAGATTTATAATTCATAACTAAAGAAATCTTAACCTGTGTTGCCAAAACTTATTTGACCATTTACTTCTGTTTCCCCCAAAAGAAAGCTATTAAAATGTGTATCAGGGAATATAATATGGAAAATGTTAACTGAGACTATGAATTTTAGTTATTTAACTGCTAGTTAAACATCAGACTACTCATAATGGGTTCATATCTCACATTAAAATGAGAAGAAAAAAACACTACAAGTGTAAAGCTGTCTTTTACTTTTACTTCCTCAGAGAAGCTAAAACTCAGGTCTAAACTGCTTCAAAAAAATAATTTTTTGTTCCACTCATGTTGGGCATAGTGCTAGATCCAAGAAAGGCAAAAATAACCAAGATATAATCCCTAATTTAAAAAACTAGTTAAGAACACAAAATAAGCAATTATAATGTAGTGTGACTAGTACAATAACAGACATATGCACTGAAAAGTGGTGACCATCTCTTACTGGCAGGAGTAAGATACAGGCAAGCAGATTTTAGAGACAAGGAAATGCTTAAGCCAGCTTTTGAGGGGAAAAGGAGGAATTCATCAGACTGGGAAATTTGTTAGAACAAAAGGCATTCTAAGTAGAGAAAATAACCCATCTATTCAAAAATTTATAAGAGACTCAATATTGCTACAGCACAGAAGGCAGAGGGAATAACAACAGATGAGGCTTTTGTTTCATGCTAAGTAATTTGGACATAGAAAAAGGTAACTGGGAATCACTAGAGAGGAAGTGGTCATTCCCGCATCTTAGAACAATAAGCAAAAGTAGAAAGAAACAGAGATAAGGAGAATAATTAATTTGATATAACAACAGTCCAGGCATATAGAGAGGTGGATAAAGAATCTATAGTTACTTAAAAGCAGAACCGGAAGTTACTAAGTAGGACTTAGTAACAAATAATATAAAGAACATAAATACTCCTAAAAGATCTAAAGTACTTCATAGTTTCTGGCTTGTGAAAATACGAGATACTACTCTCTGAGAAAGAAAATATAAGGAAAGATTTAGCAAAAAAATGTTTTCTTTTAGAAATGTTAGGTTTGGGGTACTTACAGGACATTCACCTGAATATATAACAAGTAAATCCATAAATGGAACATGAGATAATAGAAGTAGGCACAGGACACACCCAAGTAAGGGAGCTACTTTGCAAAGTATGAGGTTTCCACTTACACTGCCAAGGAGATTCCAGAACCAAACTGTGATCCTGCCCAAGTGACAACTGTTCGTGAGAGATTCCCAATGCTCAAACAATAAATTAAAAGGCAGCTGGAAAGAATACCAAAATAGAACAAAACACAACTTTTCTTATCAGATCTTAAGGACTCTAGCTCCCACCATAAGAAAACTAACCCCTCAATTCCATCAGAGACACTTCGTAAAGGAAAAATTGTAAAGAAAAAATTCCCTATAGACAGATGATTAGGAAAGGCTTCTGTATGAAAGGTATGTGTTTAAGTTGCAGAAATAGTGAGCTTGATTCTTTTTACAAGGAAATGATGGTGGTAAACCAGGAAGAGTGTATTCTCTCCCAGTCAGGATATTCTCATAGACCTCAAATCCTAGAGCCCAGGCAGAAAGGTCCAAAACTGATCTATGAAAATCAGGTCAGAGAAGATTAAGTTTAATAATGAAACTCTTTATTAAAATGTATAATGGAACATGAGCTTTGAACTACTGTTTACATCCTCATAATGAAAAACTAAGGTGATGTGTTTTTTATGCCCATGGAATACACAGAATTCCTTGCCCAGACTTAGGAGAAAAAGTACTGAAAATACTGTGATACCGAAGGCAAGAACACAATGTTGAAGAACTCTCCAATGCAAAAGAAAACTCACTGCTCAGAGGCAGTCAGAAGAACTTCGTATCCTGAGAAGAAATGGGAGGTGCTATGGGAAGGATCAGTGGCTCCACTGATTCCCATTTTATTATAAAATGTGTCCATCCTATTACTTTATTGAAGTGTAACACTGGAGGAGAAAGAAAGCCACTTTAGAGGAAAACTATGAAATTCCACACGTTATTCTAGTTTAACAGTAAGGTAATATCCAATTTTTGGTTCTACTTAGCTCTCCATTCCTGGGGCTTTCCTAACGTATACAAGTTCTTTGCGATAATCACAGTTTCTAGATTCAGAATCTCTGGCTTCTTTTCCCGAACCGTGGCTCTAAAACTTACTCTTTTACATTTTGTTAGTCTTTATATTTCCAAGGTTACTAATCTGATGTTAGAATGCTAACCCACTGGCCTACACTTACACCATTTCTGTTTCTATGTTACCACCCACAACTAACCACATTCCCATCATCCCAGTGGTAGGAAAAAACAGACTTAGGCCTAGCTTCCATAGAAAAGATAAGTAATAAATTTGTAGCTTCTGTTTATTTACCAAGTCAACCAAGGATTTAATTTGGAAAGATACTATCAAACAACTTGAAAAAAATTATTGTACAAGTCCTACATTATTAAAGTTTTCATACTTTTTTGTTCAAAGTAAATTGATCCTGGTAAAGAATTCTTAAAATCAATACATCTTCAAAGTAAACAATCAATGAAACAAAGCAAATTGACACAGAATATAAATTATGCAAAGCTGAAACAATAGGAAGAAGATCTGATTTATAAATAACCCTTTAAAAAGTTACAATAGGGAAAAGTTCATATACTGACTTAATTACCTCTATTGTAACAACAGTCTAATACTGACGTATTTCTTTTAGAAAAATAAAATGAAATAAAAGGTTTTCGGGAGGCCCTGGAGAGAGGAAGAGGAAGAGGAGGAGAGAAGGTCATGCTCCTGGGTGCATTCAGGGCCCCCCACTCTGGGAAGTCTCACTGAGACCCCATCCCTCTGGGTGCTCGTTGCTCCATCGACTTCAATTCCCCAGGAGCAAGCTACTCACCACGAATTTTTTTTAAAGGCTTCTCTAGAGCAGTCTGTAATACTTGAGGAAAAAAACAGGAATCAGAAAGCATGTTGAACACTGCTGTATATCTATGACATGATTATTGGGAGTTTTAACAGCTAACTCAGAATATTACATTATTAATAATTTTTAAACTTTTTATTACTGAAAATTTCAAATAAAACAGACCTTTAATCAACATGGGTTTGAACTGTGTGTGTACTTTTATACAAAGATTTTTTTTTTCAAATGATATATTGGAAAATATTTTGGAGATTTGTGACAATTTGAAAAAATGTTTTTTCTCTAGCTTACTCTGTTGTAAGAATACAGTACATAATACATATAACATACAAAATATGTGTTAAATAACTGTTTATGTTATCAGTAAAGCTTCCATTCAACAGTAGGCTATTACAGTTAAGTTTCTGGAGAGTCAAAAGTTATACTCCTATTTTGCTGTGAATGGAGGGGCACCCCTAAACCCTGCTTTGTTCGAGGGCCAACTATATAAACAAAGTATTACAGATTAATATAATGAACTCCCAAGTAATCATCACCTATCTTCAACAATTAATATTTATATATTTCTTGTTTCACCTATACCTTTACCCATTCACTCCACACACCGCAATTATTTTATACAATTTACATTGAGATAAGACTTATATACAATCAAATGTGCAGATTTGAGCTGTACAGTTTTGACAAGAGGTATAGAATATTTGACATGGTACAGAATATTTCCATCTTTCCAGGAAGTCCTTTTGTGTCTCTTTCCAGGTAATCTCCCCACCTAGAGGCAACCACTGCTCTGATTTTTTTCGCTTTAATTAGTTTTGCCTGCTTTAGAACTGCAATAAATGGAATCACACAGTGTGTGCTTTTTTGTGTCCATCTTCTATAACTCAGCATATCTGGGAGACTCATGTTGTTGCACATATCAGTAGAATTCATTCCTTTTTTGAATAGCACAATTTGTGTATCCATTTTCTCTGTGATGTCCATTTGGGTTGTTTCCAGTTTTTGGCTATTGTGAACAAAGCTGCTTTGAGCATCATGAGGACATGTTTTCATTCTCATGGGAAATACTTGGAGAAGAAATTTTGACCCAGAAGGTAGGTATATAAACTTTATAACTATCAAATCTTTTCCCATTGTTTGTCTTTTTATTATTGAGCATTAGGAGTTGTTAACTCAAAAATAATACTTTTAATTTGTCTTAAAAAGAGAACAATTGAGAGTCTCAGCATAAAAGGGCTCCCACTTGCTGCCACAGTGTGGCTGCCACTTTTCAGCTCATTTTATACCAAATTTGACTGCTGGCAAAAGTTAATGTAATGCCACATGTAAGAAAATAGTAATTCATTTGCTCTATAGTCTCAAGCACATAAGCTGGTGAGAAAAGCACAATGCTCTGCACCATGCTGCTGCCCTGTCTCTCTTTGTCTCTGTCTCTCTGTCCTCCTGCTCTCCCTGCTGCTCCCTCTCTCTCTCTCTCTCTCCCCACCCCCCTCTGAGGCAGCCACTTTCTCCTTCAGATAATAAAATCTCTTGCGTGGGCCCGTGTCTCCTGAGTCATTCTGGGTAAGGAGGGTCGTGGCGAGATACCCTTTCACCACATACATGTGGAAGATTGCCAAGAGATCAGCTGGTGAGTTAAGTTAGACTGACTTCTAGGAAATAATTGCAGGCTGAAAGAGAATGCTGCTGAAATCCATTCTAAACAAGAATCAGGAAAGATAAGAAAAGGGTAAAACAAAAATAAGCATTTTACATAAGGAAAAGTGAACTCTGGATATGTTCTAGAACCTAGATTATTATATAACATTAAACTAAAATTCTCCTTTTTTAAGCTCACCTGTTTCATTGCTGTTTCACCTATTTTGTCAGAATGTTTTCGAATGCTTTCCAAAAAGTCTTTGAGATCAGACATGGAGATTTCTTTAATATCCTCACGGAGTTTAGGAAGATTTTCTATCATTAGCTGACAAAACCGGTATTGACTAACCCGAGGAAAATACACATTCTCTAACTGTTCCATAGTTTTTAGAGCAGAATAATACCTGTAAGAAGTTAAAAAGAAAATTCAATAAAAAGTCCTTATTACATTAATTTTATAAGTAAGTTCACATAATTAATCACTCCAACACTCCCCTTGAAAAGTATATAGTTAGGTACTAGAATTAATATTTATTTCCATTTAGTAAGTGCAAACTATAAACCATATGAGCAAGTTAGAGGCTGAAAATTCATGTCATATACTAATATCCAACTTCCTTATTTCACATAAATCTAAAACATCACAAACATCATAGATATCACAAAACATTAAATGTACATGTATAATATTTCCAAATTTTTTACTTACTATATTTAGTTGCTTGATATGTGACTTCATAATATCTCTACCATCACCACCAAAAAAAGCATGTATCACAGATTTAATTGAAATGAAAATAAAATAGATTTTAAAGAGTTTTAAAAATAATTTACAGTAAGGCAATTAGAAATAATATTAAATGTCAGAAAACCAAGTAAAAAGTCACAGATAGAATGATTTTTTTTCAATTCAACAAATATTTACTGAATGCCTACTACTTAACTTATAAGGCACTATACGACATGCTGGGTATGCAGTAGTTAGTAAAGTACAACCTATGCCCTACAGACAGTGACATACTTTCACAAATGTATTTTAATTTTCTCTAGACTTCTATGACATAAATGTCTATGGAAGATATTGTTATTAACATTCTATAGATGAGAAAACACACAGAAAAAGAGTATATACTTTGGCTAAGATACTATAATTGGTAACTGGTAGTAGGACTGAAACTTTCCAAAATTGTCAGTTTCCTATAATAAATAATATTCAAGAACAAAATCCATTTGAGAATAGGTAGATATTTGACTACTAATCTAGTAATATTCTAAACCTTTCCCACTGATTTGGATGTTCAAAATGAGAAAAGGCACTACCTAAAGAACAAAAAAGAATGCAAGTACATTGAAAAGGCAGTTAAGTTAAAAAACTATTTGAGAATATTTATAAGGTTTCTAGCCTATATTCCCTGAGAATATTTTGCAAATTGCCATAAAATCATACCACTAATTTGAGCGGTCGGAGCCAAGACAGCGACATGAGTAGAGCAGTGGAAATCTCCTCCAAAAACCACATATATTTTTGAAAATACAACAAAGACAACTCTTCCTAAAAGAGAGACCAGAAGACACAGGACAACAGCCAGACTACATCCACACCTGCGAGAACCCAGCGCCTCGCGAAGGGGGTAAGATACAACCCGCGGCCCAGCGGGACCCAAGCGCCCCTCACCATAGCTCCCGGCGGAAGGAGAGGAGTCGGAGCGGGGAAGGAGAAGGAGCCCCAGACTGCTAAACACCCAGCCCGAGCCATCTGCACCAGAGCGCAGACACAGGGCGGGTGTGGGGTGCTGGAAACTAGGGAAACAGGACAGTAAGACCTGTGAGCAGCTCGCTGCAGCCAACACCCCAGGGACAAAAAAAAGTGAGTGCTTTTTGGAAGTCTTAAAGGGACAAGGACCCCATAGGCGGACAGAAGCATCCTGGGACACTAAGTCCAGCGGCAGGGAACTCCGGGCACCCTAAACCGCTGGATAGCAGGGCAGCTCAGAGAACCCTCATGGAGATAAATAGCCTCCTGACCGTTCCCCCACCAATGCGGCTTCACCATATCGGAGCAGCAGCCCGAGGCAGGCCATGCCCACGGCAACAGTGGAGATAAACTCCATAGCAGCCGGGCAAGAATCAGAAGACCTGTCTGCATGCAGCTGCCCAGCACAAGCCACTAGAGGTCAGTGTACTCCCAGGAGAGGAAGGCCACAAACCAACAAGAAGGGAAGTTCCTCCAGCCTTCACTTGTGCCAGCTCCGCAAACTATTTCTATTGCCAAGAAAACGCTAAATTTGAGGCAGACAATGATTACAGAGACAACACCTGAGAAGGAGACAGACCTAATCACCAGTCTTCCTGAAAAAGAATTCAAAATAAAAATCATAAACATGCTGACGGAGATGCAGAGAAATATACAAGAGCTAAGGGATGAGGCCCGGAGGGAGATTACAGATGTCCAGAAGGAGATTACAGAAGTGAAACAAACTCTGGAAGGATTTATAAGCAGAATGGATAAGATGCAAGAGGCCATTGATGGAATAGAAACCAGAGAACAGGAACGCATAGAGGCTGACACAGAGAGAGATAAAAGGATCTCCACAAATGAAACAATATTAAGAGAAATGTGTGACCAATCCAAAAGGAACAATATCTGCATTATAGGGGTACCAGCAGAAGAAGAGAGAGAAAAAGGGATAGAAAGTATCTTTGAAGAAATAATTGCTGAAAACTTCCCCAAACTGGGGGAGGAAGTAATCGAACAGACCACGGAAACACACAGAACTCCCAAGAGAAAGGACCCAAGGAGGACAACACCAAGACACATAATAATTAAAATGGCAAAGATCAAGGACAAGGACAGAGATTTAAAGGCAGCTAAAGAGAAAAAGGTCATCTATAAAGGAAAACCCATCAGGCTATCATCAGACTTCTCAACAGAAACCTTACAGGCCAGAAGAGAATGGCATGATATATTTAATGCAATGAAACAGAAGTGCTTTGAACCAAGGATACTGTATCCAGCACAACTATCATTTGAATATGAAGGAGGGATTAAACAATTCCCAGAGAAGCAAAAGTTGAGGGAATTTGCCTCCCACAAACCACCTCTACAGGGTGTTCTAGAGGGACTATTCTAGATGGGAGCACTCCTAAGACTAAACAGATGTCACCAGAGAAAATAAAATCACAGCAAAGAAAGCAGACCAACCAAATACTAACTAAAGGCAAAAAATAAAATTAACAAACAACTAAAAGCAGTTAAAGGAAACATGAAAGAGCATAGAGTAAAACAACAAACATATAAAGAATGGAGGAGGAGGAATAAGAAAGGAGAGAAGAAAAGAATCTCCAGACAGTATATATAACAGCACAATAAGCGAGTAAAGTTAGTCAGGAAGATACTAAAGAAGCTAACCTTGAACCTTTGGTAACCACGAATATAAAGCCTGCAATGGCAATAAGTACATATCTTTCAATAGTCACCCTAAATGTAAACGGACTGAATGCACCACTCAAGAGACACAGAGTAATACAATGGATAAAAAAGCAAGACACATCTGTATGCTACTTACAAGAAACTCACCTCAAACCCAAAGACATGCACAGACTAAAAGTCAAGGGATGGAAAAACATATTTCAGGAAAACAACAGAGAGAAGAAAACAGGGGTTGCAGTACTAGTGTAAGACAAAATAGACTTCAAAACAAAGAAAGTAACAAGAGATAAAGAAGGACATTACATAATGATAAAGGGCCCAGTCCAAGAAGAGGATATAACCATTCTAAATATATATGCACCCAACACAGGAGCACCAGCATTTGTGAAACAAATACTAACAGAACTAAAGGGGGAAATAAAATGCAATGCATTCATTTTAGGAGACTTCAATATGCCACTCACCCCAAAGGATAGATCCAGTGGACACAAAATAAGTAAGGACACGGAGGCACTGAACAACACACTAGAACAGATGAACCTAATAGACATCTATAGAACTCTACATCCAAAAGCAACAGGATACACATTCTTCTCAAGTGCACATGGAACATTCTCCAGAATAGACCACATACTAGGCCACAAAAAGAGCCTCAGTAAATTCCAAAAGATTGAAATTCTACCAACCAACTTTTCAGACCACAAAGATATAAAACTAGAAATAAATTCTACAAAGAAAATAAAAAGGCTCACAAACACATGGAGGCTTAACAACATGCTCCTAAATTATCGATGGATCAACGAACAAATTAAAATAGAGATCAAGGACTATATGGAAACAAATGACAACAACACAAAATGCCAACTTCTGTGGGATGAAGTGAAAGCAGTCTTAAGAGGAAAGTATAGAGCAATCCAGGCACACTTAAAGAACGAAGAACAATCCCAACTGAATAGTCTAAAATCACAATTATCGAAACTGGAAAAAGAAGAACAAATGAGGCCTAAAGTCATCAGAAGGAGGGATATAATAAAGATCAGAGAAGAAATAAAAAAAATTGAGAATAAAACAATAGAAAAAATCAATGAAACTAAGAGGTGGTTCTTTCACAAAATAAACAAAACAGATAAGCCTCTAGCCAAACTTATTAAGAGAAAAAGAGAATCAACACACATCAACAGAATCAGAAATGAGAATGGAAAAATCAGGACAGACTCCACAGAAATACAAAGAATTATTAAAGACTACTATGAAAACCTATATGCTAACAAGCTGGAAAACCTAGAAGAAATGGACAACTTCCTAGAAAAATACAACTTTCCAAGACTGACCAAGGAAGAACCACAAAAGTTAAACAAACCAATTACGAGCAAAGAAATTGAACGGTAATCAAAAAACTACCCAAGAACAAAACCCCCGGGCAAGACGGATTTACCTTGGAATTTTATCAGACATACAGAGAAGACATAATACCCATTCTCCTTAAAGTTTTCCAAAAAATACAAGAGGAGGGAATACGCCCAAACTCATTCTTTGAAGCCAACATCACCCTATTACCAAAACCAGGCAAAGACCCCACCAAAAAAGAAAATTACAGACCAATATCCCTGATGTAGATGCAAAAATACTCAATAAAATATTAGCAAACCGAATTCAAAAATACATCAAAAGGATCATACACCAAGACCAAGTCGGATTCATCCCAGGGGTGCAAGGATGGTACAACATTCAAAAATCCATCAACATCATCCATCACATCAACAAAAAGAAGGACAAAAACCACATGATCATCTCCATAGATGCTGAAAAAGCATTCAACAAAATTCAACATCCATTCATGATAAAAACTCTCAGCAAAATGGGTACAGAGGGCAAGTATCACAACATAATAAAGGCCATATATGATAAACCCACAGCCAACATCATACTGAAAAGCGAGAAGCTGAAAGCTTTTCCTCTGAGATCAGGAACAAGACAGGGATGCCCACTCTCCCCACTGTTATTCAACATAGTACTGGAGGTCCTAGCCACGGTAATTAGACAAAACAAAGAAATACAAGGACTCCAGATTGGTAAAGAAGAAATTAAACTATCACTAGTTGCAGATGACATGATATTGTACATAAAAAACCCTAAAGACTCCACTCCAAAACTACTAGAACTGATATCAGAATACAGCAAAGCTGCAGGATACAAAATTAACACACAGAAATCTGTGGCTTTCCTATACACTAACAATGAACCAATAGAAAGGGAAATCAGGAAAACAACTCCATTCACAATTGCATCAAAAAGAATAAAATACCTAGGAATAAACCTAACCAAAGAAGTGAAAGACCTATACCCTGAAAACTACAAGTCACTCTTAAGAGAAATTAAAGGCGACACTAACAAATGGAAACTCATCCCATGCTCTTGGCTAGGAAGAATTAATATCGTCAAAATGGCCATCCTGTCCAAAGCAATATACAGATTTGATGCAATCCCTATCAAATTACCAGCAACATTCTTCAACGAACTGGAACAAATACTTCAAAAAATTCGTATGGAAACACCAAAGACCCCAAATAGCCAAAGCAATCCTGAGAAAGAAGAATTAAGTGGGGGGGGATCTCACTCCCCAACTTCAAGCTCTACTACAAAGCCATAGTAATCAAAACAATTTCGTACTGGCACAAGAACAGAGCCACAGACCAGTGGAACAGATTAGAGACTCCAACATTAACCCAAACATATATGGCCAATTAATATTTGATAAAGGAGCCACGGACATACAATGGGGAAATAACAGTCTCTTCAACAGATGGTGCTGGCAAAAATGGACAGCTACATGTACGAGAATGAAACAGGACCATTGTCTAACCCCATACACAAAAGTAAATTTGAAATGTATCAAAGACCTGAAAGTAAGTCATGAAACCATAAAACTCTTAGAAAAAAACATAGGCAAAAATCTCTTAGACATAAACATGAGTGACATCTTCTTGAACATATCTCCCCAGGCAAGGAAAACAAAAGCAAAAATGAACAAGTGGGTCTATATCAAGCTGAAAAGCTTCTTTACAGCAAAAGACACCATCAATAGAACAAAAAGGCATCCTACAGTATGGGCGAATATATTCATAAATGACAGATCCGACAAAGGGTTGACATCCAAAATATATAAAGAGCTCACACACCTCAACAAACAAAAAGCAAATAATCCAACTAAAAAATGGGCAGAGGAGATGAATAGACAGTTCTCTAAAGAAGAAATTCAGATGGCCAACAGACACATGAAAAGATGCTCCACATCGCTCGTCATCAGAGAAATGCAAATTAAAACCACAATGAGATATCATCTCACACCAGTAAGGATGGCTACCATCCAAAAGACAAACAACAACAAATGGTGGCGAGGTTGTGGAGAAAGGGGAACCCTCCTATACTGCTGGTGGGAATGTAAATTAGTTCAACCATTGTGGAAAGCAGTATGGAAGTTCCTCAAAATAGAAATACCATTTGTCCCAGGAATTCCACTCCTAGGAATTTACCCCAAGAATGCAGCACTCCACTTTGAAGAAGACAGATGCACCCCTATGTTTATCACTGCACTATTTACAATAGCCAAGATATGGAAGCAACCTAAATGTCCATCAGTAGATGAATGGATAAAGAAGATATGGTACATATACACAATGGAATATTACTCAGCCATAAGAAAAAAACAGATTCTACCATTTGCAACAACATGGATGGAGCTAGAGGGTATTATGCTCAGTGAAATAAGCCAGGCGGAGAAAGACAAGTACCAAATGATTTCACTCTTATGTGGAGTATAAGAAGAAAAGAAAACTGAAGGAACAAAACAGCAGCAGAAGCACAGAACTCAAGAATGGACTAACAGTTACCAAAGGGAAAGGGACTGGGGAGGACGGGTGGGAAGGGAGGGATAAGGGTGGGAAAAAAGAAAGGGGGCATTACAATTAACATGTATAGTGGGGGGGGGCACGGGGAGGGCTGTGCAACACAGAGAAGACAAGTAGTGATTTTACAGCATCTTACTATGTTGATGGACAGTGACTGTGAACGGGTATGTAGGGGGGACTTAGTGAGGGGGGAGCCTAGTGAACATAATGTCCTTCATGTAATTGCGATTAATGATACCAAAATAAAATTTAAAAAAAAAACAACAACAAGACCCATCTATATAATGCCTACAAGAGACTTACTTCAAACCAAAAGACATACACAGTCTGAAAGTAAAGGGAAGGAAATAGATATTTCATGCAACCAATAGAGAGAAAAAAGCAGGAGTTACAGAACTTGTCTCAGACAAAATAGACTTTAAAACAAAGAAAATAACAAGAGACAAAGAAGGACATTACATAATGATAAAGGGGTCAGTCCAACAAGAGGATATAACTATTATAAATATCTAGGTACCCAACACAGGATAACCTACATATGTGAAACAAATGCTAACAGAATTAAAGGGGAAACAGAATTCAATGCATTCAATTTGGAGACTTCAATACACTACTCACTCCTAAGGACAGATCAACCAGACAAAAAATAAGTAAAGAGACAGAGGCACAGAAGAACATTTTAGAAGAGATGGACCTAATGGACATCTACAGAACACTCAATCCAAATGCAACAGGATACACATTCTTCTCAAGTGCACATGGAACATTTACAAGAATAGATCATATACTTGGCCACAAAAAGAACCTCAGGAAATTGAAAAAGATTGACATTGTACCAAACACCTTCTCAGATCACAAAGGTATGAAACTAGAAACAAATTACACAAAGAAAATGAAAAAGCCCACAAACACACGGAGGCTTAATAATGTGCTCTTAATAATCAATGGATAAATGAACAAATAAAAACAGAGATCAACAAAACCGAAAGTTTCTGTGATGACTGCCCTTGCACTGTTCACCATGTAAGAACTTATTCACTATGTAAGAATTTGTCCACCATGTAAGAACTTGTTCATTATGCTTCAGAAGATTGGAGACTGATGAGAATTAGGCTGGGGGTGGATTAATGATTGTGTATTGAGCATTGACTCCCCTATACAGAATTTTATTGTTGTTAACAACCATTTGATCAATAAATATGAGAGATGCCCTCTCAAAAAAAAAAAAAAAAAAGAGATCAAGCAATATATGGAGACAAATGATAACAAAAATTCAACACCACAAAATCTGTGGAACGCAGTAAAGGATGTGCTAAGAGAGAAATATATTGCAATACAGGCCTACCTTAGGAAGGAAGAACAATCTGAAATGAACAGTCTAAACTCAGAATTAATGGAACTAGAAAAGGAAGAACAAATGAGGACCAAAGTCAGTACGAGAAGGGATATAATAAAGATTAGAGCAGAAATAAATAAAATTGAGAAGAATAAAATGATAGAAAGAATCAATGAAAGCAGGAGCTAGTTCTTTGAGAAATAAACAAAATCAATAAACCCCTACCCAGACTTATTAAGAAAGAGAGTCTACAAACATAAATAGAATCACAAATAACAAAGGAGAAATCACTACAGACACCACAGAAATACAAATAATTATGAGAGAATACTATGAAAAATAATATGGTAAAAAACTGGATAACCTAGAAAAAATGGACAACTTTCTAGAAAAATACAACCTATCAAGGCTGACCCAGGAGAAACACAAAATTTGAATAGACCAATGACCAGCAAAGAAATTGAATTGGTAATCAAAAAAGTACCTAAGAACAAAACCTCTGGAACAGATGGTTTCACTGCCAAATTTTATCAAACATTTAGTGAAGACCTAATTCCCATCCTCCTGAAAGTTTTCCAAAAAGTAGAAGAGGAGGGAATACTCCCAAACTCATTCTAAAAGGCCAACTTCACTCGAATACCAAAACGAGGTAAAGACACCACAAAAAAGAAAATTACAGACCAATATCCCCAATGAACATAGATGCAAAAATACTCAACAAAATATTAGCAAAGCGAATTCAAAAATACATCAAAAAGATCATCCATCATGATCAAGTGGGATTCATCTCAGGGATACAAGGATGTTACAACATTAAAAAATTGATCAACATCATCCACTGCATCAACATAAAGAAGGACAAAACCACATGATCATCTCCATAGATGCTGAAAAAGCATTTGACAAAATTCAACATCCATTCATGACAAAAACTCTCAACAAAATGGGTATAGAGGGCAAGTACCTCAACATAATAAAGGTCATATATGACAAACCACAGCCAACATCATAAGTAACAGGGAGAAGCTGAAAGCTTTTCCTTTAAGATTGGGAAAAAGACAAGGATGCCCACTCTCCCAACTTTTACTCAACATAGTTCTAGAGGTCCTAGCCATGGCAATCAGACAACACAAAGAAATAAAAGGAATCCAGGTTGGCAAGGAAGAAGTCAAACTGTCCCTGTTTGCAGATGAAATGATATTTTACAGAAAAAACCCTAAAGAATCCACTCCAAAACTACCAGATCTAATATCTGAATTCAGCAAAGTTGCAGGATACAAAATTAATCCACAGAAATGTGTTGCATTCTTATACACTAAGAATAAACTAGCAGAAAGAGAAATCAGGAAAACAATTTCATTCACAGTTGCATCAAAAAGAATAAGACACCAAGGAAGTGAAAACTTATACTCTGAAAACTACAAGACACTTATGAGAGAAATTAAAGAAGAAACCAATAAATGGAAACACATCCCTTGCTCATGGATAGGAAGAATTAATGTTGTTAAAATGGCCATCCTGCCTAAAGCAATCTACAGACTTAATGCAATCCTTATCAAAATACCAACAGCATTCTTCAGTGAACTAGAGCAAAGAGTTCTAAAATTCATATGGAACCACAAAAGACCCCGAATAGCCAAAGTAATCCTGAGAAGGAAGAATAAAGTGGGGGGGGGGGGGGGAATTACGCTCCCTGACTTCAAGCTCTACTACAAGCTCTACTACAGCAATCAAGACAACTTGGTACTGGCATGAGAAGAGATCTATAGACCAATGGAACAGACTAGATAGCCCATATATAAACCCAAGCATATATGGTCAGTTAATACATGATAAAGGAGCCATGGATATACAATGGGGAAATGACAGTCTCTTCAAGAGCTGGGGTTGGCAAAACTGGACAGCTAGATATAAGAGCATGAAACTGGATTATTGTCTAACCCCACACACAAAAGTAGACTCAAAATGGATCAACAACCTGAATGTAAGTTATGAAACCATGAAACTCTTAGAAAAAAACATAGGCAAAAATCTCTTGGACATAAACATGAGCGACTTCTTCATGAATATATCTCCCCGGGCAAGAGAAACCAAAGGAAAAATGAACAAGTGGAACTATATCAAACTAAAAAGCTTCTGTACAGCAAAGGACACCATCAGTAGAACAAAAAAACATCCTACAGTATGGGAGAATATATTCATAAATGACATCCAATAAGGGGTTGACATCTAAAATATACAAGGAGATCACACACATCAACAAACAGAAAGCAAATAACCCTATTAAAAAAGAAGTAGAGGAGCTGAACAGACAGTTCTCCAAGGAAGAAATTCAGATGACCAACAGACACATGAAAAGATGCTCCACATTGCTAATCATCAGGGAAAAGCAAATTAAAACCACAATGAGATATCACCTCACACCAGTTAGGATGGCCAACATCCAAAAGATAAACAGCAACAAATATTGGCAAGGATGTGGAGAAAGGGGAACCCTCCTACACTGCTGGTGGGAATGTAAGCTAGTTCAACCATTGTGGAAAGCAGTATGGAGGTTCCTCAAAAAACTAAAAATAGAAATACCATTTGACCCAGGAATTCCACTCCTAGGAATTTACCCTAAGATGGCAGCAGCCCTGTTTGAAAAGGACATATGCACCCCTATGTTTATCGCAGCCCTATTTACAATAGCCAAAAAATGGAAGCAACCTAGGTGTCCATCAGTAGATGAATGAATAAAGATGTGGTACATATACACAATAGAATAGTATTCAGCCATAAGAAGAAAACAAATCCATTGGAAACAATATGGATGGAGCTAGAGGGTATTATGCTCAGTGAAATAAGCCAGGCAGAGAAAGACAAGTATCAAATGATTTCATTCATCTGTGTAGTATAAAAATAAAGAAAAAACTGAAGGAACAAAACAGCAGCAGACTCACAGAACCCAAGAATAGACTAACAGTTACCAAACGGAAAGGGACTGGGGAAGATGGGTGGGAAGGGAGGGATAAGAGGGAAAAAGGGGTATTACGATTAGCACACATAATGTAGCTGGGGGGAGGATAAGGGGAAGGCAGTATAACACAGAGACGACAAGTAATGATTCTACAGCACCTTACTATGCAGATGGACAGTGACTATAATGGAGTAGGTGGTGGGGACATGATAATAGGGGGAGTCTAGTAACCATAATGTTCCTCATGTAGTTGTTCATTAATAATACCAGGAAAAAAATAAAAAATAAAAGACTACAGAAAGAAATATATAGAAATATATATACCAACCAATGTTTAAGGGAGGAAAAGAAGGTATCAGACATTTAGGGGATAACTGGGGAAATTTGAAAATAAAAATTAGATTATGCTATTGAAAAAATACATAATACTCCAAACTGGAAAATTGTGAAGTAATAATAAAAGTTAGTTATGTAAAGACATCAGTGTAAATAATAAAATAATCCCTAAAAGAGGTAAAAATGTTTGCCCTTATGGAGTAGAAATGGTGAGTGGCAGTAGGAATGGTGAGTGGCAGGTAGGAAAGGGAATGCCTGTTTTTCGTTTGTTTGTTTTTCAGCAAAAAACATAGAACTATTATTTCTGTCTTGAAAATATGAGGATGTACAACTTTGATAGAAAAAAAGAATATGTTAATAACATATACATAAAACAAAAGACTTTCAGAATTGTTTATGCTCCTGCAGTATAAAAAAAAATCACTCTACTAGTTAGTACAAACTGGTAAAACCTAATAAAATTCAATTTTTAGCACTGTAAAGCAGGACATGCACAAATCTTAGTATATAGTTGGTATATAATGTATTGCAGTAATAAAGTAGTTATGAAACTAAGATGAAATCATTATTTCCCTATTATGAATGTTTCATTTATTCTGACTTTTCTGTTACTTTAAAAATGTTCACCTTTAAAACACTTTAGCCCATGTGAAAGATGGCGGCATGAGAGGTGAGCCAGAGACTTCTTCCTAAAACCGCATATAATACGAAAATATAATTACTACAACTAATCCTGAAAGAGCAACAGGAAAGAGGCCTGTGCCAAACTGAATACACCTGGAGAAAACAGCAGACCTCACAGAACAGGGTAAGGTACCAAAGCTGTGCCCAGGGGTGGGACACAAACCCTTCCCCCACTCCAGCTCAAAGGCTGGAGGAAGAGAAATGGAGCAGGAAGGGAGTGGAGGCCTGGGTCTGCTGAATACCTAACTGGAGATCTGCTCTGAGAGCACAGACCTACATTTCATGGTGCTTTCATGATACTCTCGTGATGAGGGGATTGGAAAGTTAAGACAGGCAGAATTCCTGGAGAGACTGAGATTCCAGCCGCTTATGGAAAGCAGGGATCCATATCCGGCTGCTCTGGGACAAAAGAAAGGCAGACAGTCTGAGAGACTTCCTAACAAGGAAGCCCTTAGCAAGAGGGCTGCTAAAGTGACAAGGATTGCACAGAGCTTACTGCTCAGGAGAAAGGACAGGTAGACAAAACTGTCCGGGTGCACTACACCCAGCAGGTTGGGAGCTTTCACCATTTCCAGGTACTCCAGTTCCCTGGTTGGCTACACAGCTCCAAGGAACCCCTCCATGATAGGCAGCCTACTGTGCCTTTCTCCTGGCCAGCTCCACCTGGCTCACAAACCGGCAAACCTTACCCTGGGGTTAGGCCAGCCAGAGAGAAGATCTGTCTACAGGAACTACAAATGCAAAGAATAGAGGCTTATACCTGTGTGCTCGGCCCACTGGTTCAGGCAGTGGAGACAAGCATAGCAGTGGAGAAGCAGGAAACAGCTCTTTCCTCCCCCCAGGCACCAATGCCACTCCCTTACCACCCCTGACAGTGCTTCAGGGGCTGAGCAGCTCCACAGAGTAGAGCCTCTGGACACTAAAGGGTGCCATATACAAATATGAAATGCCAAAGGAACCTGGTTCAGAGTAAAATTAATATAACTCCTGAGAAAGATGACATGGACCTCATGACTCTTCCTGAAAGGGAGTTCAAAATAAAAATCATTAACATGTTCATGGAGGTACAGAAAGATATTCAAGAACTCAGAAATGAATTCCAGTCAGAGATCCAATCATTCAAAAGCATAATGAGGGTATTAAAACCAGATTAGATATGGTGGAGGAGACGATAAATCAAATAGAAACTAGAGAAGAGGAATACAAAGAAGCTGAGGCACACAGAGAAAAAAAGGATCTTTAAGAATGAAAGAATATTGAGAAAACTGTGTGACCAATCCAAATGGAACAATATTTGCATTATAGGGGTACCAGAAAAAGAAGAGAGAGAGAGAAATAGAAAGTGTCTTTGAGGAGGTAATTGCTGAAAACTTCCCCAATCTGGGGAAGGAGATAGTCTCTCAGGCCATGGAGATCCACAGATCTCCCAACACAAGGGAACCAAGGAAGACAACACCAAGACATATAGTAATTAAAATGGCAAAGATCAAGTATAAAGACAGACTATTAAAAGCAGCCAGAGAGAGAAATAAGATCACATAAAAAGGAAGCCCATCAAGCTAACATCAGACTTCTCAGCAGAAACCTTACAGGCCAGAAGGGAGTGGCATGATGTATTTAATGCAATGAAGCACAAGGGCCTCAAACCAAGATTACTTAATCTGGCAAGATTATCAATAAAATTTGAAGGAGAGATTAAACGATTTCCAGATAAACAAAAGCTGAGAGAATTTACCTCCACAAACCATCTCTACAGTCTATTTTGGAGGGACTGCTATAGATGGAAGTGTTCCTAAGGTTTAATAGCTGTCACCAGAGGTAATAAAACCACAGTAAAGAAAGTAGAAAACCTAATTACTAAGCAAATACAAAATTAAATTAACTATCCCCAAAGTCAATCAAGAGAAAGACAAAGAGTACTGAATATGATACCTAATATATAAAGAATGGAGGAGGAAGAAAAAGGAGGAGAAAATGAAAAATCCCACAAACACATGGAGGTTTCACTACATGCTCCTAAATAACCAATGGATCAATGACCAAATAAAAACAGAGATCAAGCAATATATGGAGACAAATGACAACAATAATTCAACATCGCAAAATCTGTGGGATGCTGTCAGTCCCTTCCTGCCTCTGACCCATAGATAAGGGAGGAGACGTGATGACATATAGAAGACCTGAAAGGATCAGCCAGTGGACTCAAGGTGTAACAGCACAAGAATAATGCTGAAAAGGCACTTCTCATATTTATTGAGCAAACGAACCCAAACATCCAAAGAATTTTGAGTAGGGGGTTCAAAACATGATCAACACACAATCATCTGACCTTGAGTCCAGCCCAAGGGCGTGATGCTCCCCAAGGAGACCAAAACTATGTGAGGGTGGTCACAAGTTGTAGGAACTGTTTCCTTTTTAGTCATTTTGTTATTGATCATGCATCAGGAGTTGTAGGAGAAACAATCAGGTCAAATGTATTTGCATATTTGATTTCTATATTACTTGATTTATGTATTAATTCCATTAATTCCACAGAATGCAGCCAAGGCCGAGCTAAGAGGAAAGTAGACTGCACTACAGGCCAACCTCAGGAAGGAAGAACAATCCCATATAAGCAGTCTAAAGTAACAAATAATGAAACTAGCAAAGGAAGAACAAATGAGGCACAAAGTCAGTAGGAGGGACACAATCAAGATTAGAGCACAAATTTAAAAAACTGAGAAGAATAAAACAACAGAAAGAATCAATGAAAGCAAGAGCTGGTTCTTCGAGAAAATTAAAAAAATAGATAAACCCGTAGCCAGACTTACCAAGAAAAAAAGAGAGTCTATATATACACATAAACAGAATCAGAAATGAGAAAGGAAAAATCACTATGGACACCACAGAAATACAAAAGCATTATTAGAGAATACTATGAAAAATTATATGCTAACAAATTGGATAACCTATAAGAAATGGACAACTTTCTAGAAAAATACAACCTTCCAAGGCTGACCCAGGAAGAAACAGAAAATCTGAACAGACCAATTACCAGCAACAAAATTGAACAGGTAATCAAAAAACTACCTAAGAACAAATGCCTGTACCAGGTGGCTTCACTGCTGAATTTTATCAAACATTTAGTGAAGACCTAATACCTATTCTCCTTAAAGTTTTCCAAAAATTAGAAGAGGAGGGAATACTTCCAAATTCATTCTATGAGGCCAGAATCACTCTAATACCAAAATCAGGCAAAGATCCCACAAAAAAAGAAAATTACAGACCAGTATCCCTGATGAACATAGATGAAAAACTACTGAACAAAATATTAGCAAACTGAATTCAAAAATACATCAAAAAGATCATCCATCATGATCAAGTAGGATTTATTCCAGGGATGCAAGGATGGTACAACATTCGAAAATCCATCAACATCATCTATCATATCAACAAAAAGAAGGACAAAAACCACATGATCATGTCCATAGATGCTGAAAAAGCATTTGACAAAATTCAACATCCATTCATGATAAAAACTCTCAACAGAAAGTACCTCAACATAACAAAGGCCGTATATGACCAACCTACAGCCAACATTATACTTAACAGCGAGAAGCTGAAAGCTTTTCCTTAAAGATCGGGAACAAGACAAGGATACCCACTTTCCCCACTTTTTTTCAACATATTACTGGAGGTCCTAGCCATGGCAATCAGACAACACAAAGAAATAAAAGGCATCCAGATTGGCAAGGAAGAAGTTAAACTGTCCCTATTTACAGATGACATGATATTATACAGAAAAAGCCCTAAGAATCCTTACAGATGACATGATATTATACAGAAAAAGCCCTAAAGAATCCACTCCAAAACTACTAAATCTAATATCTGAATTCAGCAAAGTTACAGGATACAAAATTAATACACAGAAGTCTGTGGCATTCCTATACACTAACAATGAACTAGCAGAAAGAGAAATCAGGAAAACAATTCCATTCACAGTTGCATCAGAAAAAAAAATACCTAGGAATAAACCTAAACAAAGAAGTGCAAGACCTATTCTCTGAAAACTACAAGACACTCATGAGAGAAATTAAAGAAAATACCAATAAATGGAAACACATCCTGTGCTCATGGATAGGAAGAATTAATATTGCCAAAATGGCCATCCTGCCTAAGCAATCTACAGATTCAATGCAATTCCTACCAAAATAACAACAGCATTCTTCAACGAACTAGAGGAAATCATCCTAAAATTCATATGGAACCACAAAAGACCTCGAATAGCCAAAGCAATCCTGAGAAGGAAGAAAAAAGCAGGGGGAATTACATTCCCCAACTTCAAGCTCTACTACAAAGCCACAGTAATAAAGACAATTTGGTACTGGTACAAGAACAGACCCATAGACCAATGGAATAGACTAGAGAGCCCTGATATACACCCAACCATATATGGTCAATTAATATATGATAAAGGAGCCATGGACATACAATGGGGAAATGACAGCCTCTTCAACAGCTGGTGTTGGCAAAACTGGACAGCTAGATGTAAGAGAATGAAACTGGATTATTGTTTAACCCCATACACAAAAGTAAACTCGAAATGGATCAAACACCTGAATGTAACTCGTGAAACGATAAAATTCTTAGAAGACAACATAGGCGAACATCTCCTGAATATAAGCATTAGCAACTTCTTCCTGAATGCATCTCCTCAAGAAAGGGAAACAAAAGCAAAAATGAACTCATGGGAATACATCAAACTAAAAATTTTCTGTACAGCAAAGGACACCATCAACAGAACAAAAAGGCATCCTGCAGTATGGGAGAATATATTTGTAAATGACATATCCAACAAGGGGTTAATATCCAAAATATATAAAGAATTTACATGCCTCAACACCCAAAAAGCAAATAACCTGAATAACAAATGGGCAGAGGATATGAAGAGACACTTCTCCAAAGAAGAAATTCAGATGGCCAACAGACACATGAAAAGATGCTCCACATCACTAATCATCAGGGAAATGCAAATTAAAACCACAATGAGATATCACCTCACACCAGTAAGGATGGCCAGCATCAAAAAGACTAAGAACAACAAATGCTGGCGAGGAGGCAGAGAAAGGGGAACCCTCCTACACTGCTGGTGGGAATGTAAGCTAGTTCAACCATTGTGGAAAGCAATATGGAGGTTCCTCAAAAAACTAAAAATAGAAATACCACTTGACCCGGGAATCCCACTCCTTGGAATTTACCCAAAGAATACAACTTCTCAGATTCAAAAAGGCATATGCACCCCTATGTTTATTGCAGCACTTTTTACAATAGCCCAGATATGGAAGCAACCTAGGTGTCCATCAGTAGATGAATGGATAAAGAAGACGTGGTACATACATACAATGGAATACTATTCAGCCATAAGAAAGAAACAAATCCTACCATTTGCAACAACACGGATGGAGCTGGAGGACCTCATCCTCAGTGAAATATGCCAGGTGGAGAAAGACAAATGCCAAATGATTTCCCTCATTTGTGAAGTATAACAATGGAGCAAAACTGAAGGGACAAAATGGCAGCAGACTCAGAGACTCTAAGAATGAACTCATGGTTACCAAAGGGGAGGGGTACAGGAGGGCGGGGTCGGGAGGGAGGGAAAAGGGGATTGAGGGGTATTATGTTTAGTACACATGGTGTGGGGGATCACAGGGAAGACAGTGTAGCACAGAGAAGGCACATAGTGGATCTGTGGCATCTTACTACACTGACGGACAGTGACTGCATTGGGGTATGGGGGGGGACTTTATAATATGGGTAAATGTAGTAACCACATTGTTTTTCATGTGAAACCTTCATAAGAGTGCATATCAATTATACCTTAATAAAAAATAAAAAAAGAAAAGAAAGAAAGAAAAAAGAAAAAAAAATAATAAAATAAAACACTTTAAACATTATTACACCTCAGGCTTCTATGGCAATCAATAAACTAAATTATTTTTCATTTATCATATATTCATTCATGTTATAAAAGAGAAAATGAACTATACTAGCTTGCCAGATTGTCAAAATACAACTACCTACACTTTGCTTTTGCTTGTGGGCCCACAATACTTAGCCTTTGACTGCATACAGTGTTAATAGATAATCAATATTTTTTCATTCCTGTTAACTATTTTCCCTTCATGAATATTATCAATCTTCTGTATAATTTACAAGGACAGGGATCTTCAAATAAATAGCTAAGAATTACTTTATTAGATGAGCCTGATGGCAAATTACATGAAAACAGATTTATTAAAGGTAGAAAGCAAAACTTCATCTCATTCACTATAATTTACAGTAAGTTTTCTATGCTTTTGGTATTAAGAAAAGAAGATTCTCATTAAAAACAATTAGGAAAGAAACCAACTCACCTTCTTGCACTCATCTGTTCTTTTAGCTTACTGTACATTTCCAGCACTGCATTAAAAAAACACAACTTATTTTAGCTTTGAAAACGAAAAAATTTTTTTCAGAGGTAAAAGTATTTAAAGCAGGAAATAACATACTGTAAATTTACTAATTTTCTCTATACTTTGATCTAAGCTTTCATTTTCAAATAAAATTTTATATTTCAAATAAATAAAAACATTTAAATTCCTATATATATTGTACATTATATTATATACACTTACTGAACTCTGGAACACTTGAAAATGCTAACTCCTGAAACTGAGAAATTAACCTACTAACAATTATTATACCTAGAAACTTACTACTATGTCTTCTCTGCAGTGGAAGTGGAAGTTTGATCTTCAGTTATTTGAGAAAGTTGAGCAACAGTGAGTTTGATTGATTTTAATTCAATATATCAAACAATATAACACAACCATGTTGTAGCTCACTAAACAAAATTTTACTCCAAACCCACAAGAAAGAGAAACCACAAAAGCCTACATCAGAGAGTATATTATAATAAAAGCATAAATAAACAAAACAAGGTATCTTTATTCATTTTATCATTACTATCAAAGGTTTAGAAATGCAATCATTCAATAAAATTGTTAAAAGCTTCATGAAGATGACACACTGCCACCAAAAGTTTTAGTTGAACTATGTAAATTACCATCATCCTTAGAGTTTCAAAGTCTAAAATGAGTGAGAACATTATTATTGGCTCATCAAGCCAGTTTACGTTTTCCTAGACCAGAGAGATAGGCATCATTTTTTTCCATATTTTCTAGTCTTATGGCTACTCCTTCAGGGTCTTCAAGTTTACAAAAGATATTGCTTACCTGTCTGAGAACCATAAAACCTCAATGGTAGGTATACAGTGAACCAGCCCTAACTTTGTGGATCCTATGTATTATCTCTATCACAGCCCCTGTGTCCTAATGCAATTATTTCTCACATTTCCAACCAAAGCATTAGAATAAACACATAACCTAGGAAAAAGCCTAAACTGCCTCTCCAAGTAAAAAGTTTCTTTGAAGTCTCAATGATTCATGTAAATTTCATATCTACCTTGTATTATTTCCATGTAAAAAAAAATGCTTTCTTCAAAAATAATCAAATAAAACTAATAAATGCATTGTGCTCTCACAGACTTATTTTATCCTCTCATTCTCCTCCTAATCCAAAGAAGAGGTAGGCATTTGTATAGTAATTGATGGCTTGCTTGTCTTTATTCACATTAGACTGTATGATCCTTCAAAGCTGGGACTAGGTCATTTTCAACTGTATGTTTCTAATATCTACCATAATGCCTGACACAAAAAAGTTATTTATGTGTGGATTAATTAGATAGAAGGACAGGTGACTGTTAGGAACACAATGTCTATACAAACTCAGATTTCTTGTCCAATCTTGAAAGCAAAGATAGTAGCAGTAACAAAAATCTAACCTCTACTTCCTTTTATTTCTGTATTTCAAATAGCCCACAGCAGGAATAAGCTAAATTCAGCTTTTCTCATTCTACCAGACCCACTTTTTTAGGATAATTACCATTCAGGGACAAAGCATTCAAACTTACAGACTGTCTTCATGGCTATTTCAGTGAATCTGATAGTGGCAAAGAAGTATTAAACATTACTGTAAGAAAGTAGGTTTTTTAATCCTTAAACCTAATATAATAAGCAGACATCTTACTTATTCAAAGTTAATGTGTTACAAATATCCCTGGTCCATCATACACCAAGTAGAATTTCAGAGATTCTAAAACAAGAAAAGCTATTCTCATAAGACAGGAAACAAGTTTTTTAGTTAATAAAAGCTGATAGTTTTAACACAGAATTTGTATTGTAAGCTAAACTTATACAAATTTTATACAAAGAACCTCATTGTATTGCTCTGGATGTGGAGGTGAGGTTCCTCTAAAAAAAAAAAAAGTTAAAATACAGAATCTGAGATCTAGCTTACTATATAGAGAAAAAGATGACATATACCTGCTTCCTTTTGTTTGAACAGGATACATCCAGGTAAAGAAAATACTGGTTAATTTCTTCAGAATTTATTTGATGTCCCAGTAATATTTGAGCCCTAACAGAGAGACCAGAAACTCAGAAACCTAAAAAGTCAGTCTTTCCAAAATACGGTAGGAAAGGCAAGACTGAAGGAGGGAGAAGACCTAGCACTTTTGGTATTTTCTTACCTTATCAGCAAAATGAGAGTGAGCAAAGTAAAAACAATCTGCTTAAGTGACAAACAGAAGACAATGGGAAGTCAGAGGTAAAAAAAAAAATTAGTCAAATTAGGAAAAGGTGAGAAGATGTAATCAAAATACCTCTCCCTAGGGGAAACTATTCTGAGGAAAAACAAAAATAGTTCAGGGCTGGGGGAGGAGGTTTGAGGGACAAAGAACAAACTAGGCAAGAAGGAAATAGAAAGGCAGAGGCTGTTCTAAACCACTGATGGGACAGATCATCAAAACAGGGGCTTTATAAATACAGGAAAACCAGGAAAATTCAGGGAATAAAGTAGACAGGAAAGATAACCATGGGCTTTTGGGGGGCAATCGCCAAATAATCTGTAATTCTCCTAATGAATAATGACTATGCACTATCATTAAATTATAATTTTACGAAGCCACAAGTTACCATTATAGACAAATTTAACTCACCTGGAAGGCATAACTGCAACTTTTCTACTACAGTTACAATATTCCTCTGCTGAATTCTACATCGAATAATATCTTCAGTTTGGACTATCACCTTAGAAAAAAAGAGATGTTCGTATTTTAAAATGAACAGTTAAACTGCATCCATATATTGAGTACACAAACAATGCATCATTTTCTCACCTCCTTTCCAGCATCTTGAAATCTTCGGTTGGTATCAGTAACTTGCACCTTAAAAATAATTTCACTTTCGTTAGACAAATATGCCTAAAACCTTCCTGATATAACTGCTCACCCTTATAATCAGATCATGCTCCATGAGAAACTTAGAACAAAGAAATGCAAATTCAAATTAACTCTACAGCTTGAACTTGAACTTTTGATTGAAAAGGGCTTCAGATAACTTCAATTACTTATGACAGTTCTTTTTAACAGATTCTGTGGCAAACTTCTCAAATTCAGTCTAGATTTTTGAACTTTACTTGCTTCTCTAAGTCTGTCAAACACTTCAAATCACTGACCCAATTGACCACTGGTCCCTTTTTGATAACTTTCAATGAGGTCTATGTGCCATTCATTGTCTGTAGGAAATGGTGATTGCATTTTACGGTAATTAAACATTCATTCTTTACTGAATGCAAACACTGGGTGGTTGATTAACATCAAACACAGAGATCTCCATCCACGGCAACATTTTGATGCTGCAGGTGCAGGCAAATAAAGTTCAATCTCAAATTTTCCCACATATTAAGTGACTCATTAGGTCATCATAGTAAGGAAGCACATACTGGTTTATTAAAAATCTCATTAATTTCTGAACAAAGATGCTCGGTGACCTCATTGATGCTGTATTTGGTCTCTTGTTATTTGAATATCCTTTATATAATGGTTTTCTAATCATAACCTTTGGTGAACCAGAGTCATTCTGTCTGCTGAGCTCTCCAAATGTAAAGAAAGGTAAATAGAACAATTCTTGTAACTAAATATTCTGTATTCTGACTGAACAAATCTAGGTCTCACTTAATAATTAAGGTTTTTGCTATGTGGCAGAAAATGCCTACCAACTTCTTTCAGAAAATAATGCATCAGTACTAAACTAAAAACAAAGTTTCAATATTATTTGATAATTTAGAGAATACAATCATTTACAAGTTTCTAAAGGTTTTTAGAAGATAGAGTTTCATCAGTACTGTACTGTCATTTTAAAAATTGTAAACTACAAATGAGGTCTTTCATTGAATGAATTTTTTAAATTCATTTCCTTGCACAGAAAGAAATCCTGTTAAATCAATACATTACTTGCTTCAAAAAAAGAGATTACTCCTGTCATTAGCATGACAACCACGTTAATAGAGCACACTAATTCACTTCCTGAAAGTAGTATATTTAATAGATTTTTATATGTGCACTATAAACCAATACTTGAGTAATTAATGAGAGCAAAGGTAAACAGAATTTCAACATATTATTTACCTTCAGTTTTTCTGCATCAGTCCTTACTTTAAGGAGTTCTGTAATAGCATCTACAAACCCCTGATGATGAAAATTACACATTTTTTCAATTTCCTTGTCATGATTACGGATACAAGCATCTAACTTTTCCATAAACTTCTTGTGTGCATTTGGTTGGTCATCATACACAGACCTGTATATATGTAAAAAGAAATAAAAGTTGACATTGAGCTTCCCAATTAACCAAAATTTATTCTTTATTAAGCCCAAACTTTACGAAAGCTGATACCTCAAATCTCTGAATAGAAAAAACTGGATTGATAGTACTGCCATTAACAGAAATAATTTGGTTGAAAAATATTTAATTTATTTTTGAGCATATTAATATTCAAAAAGCTACAAGCCCTCCATGATATATTAGTAGGAATCTGGAAATACAGGTCTGAGGCTCAAGAGATGAGTCTTTAACACACTAGTGTTCAAAAAAGAACCAGAGTAAATGATTAAGTAACAAATGAATAAACCCCTAACTTCTATAGCACTTGCTGTGTCAGGACATATTCTAAATGCTTTATATATTAACTCTTTGATCACAAGACTATGAAGTAGGTATTCTTATTACCCTTGCTACAGGTAAGTTACAGTTATGTAACTGCCATAAATTCCACAACTAGCAAGACAGCTGGAATATGAGTCCTGGTATAGTCTGACTGCAGAGTTCATATAAGTAAGTACGAGTCTATACTGCAGCCATCACAATGTTCTCTAAACATGATGTACACATTTCTACTGTATCTCAGCTCATGCTGTCTCCACATAGATGGCAACCCCCCACCTGCTGCCATGCGGTGGGGAAAGGAATTAATCTTGCACAAAAAAAGGGTTGGCCCTTGCCCCAAGTGCCTGGGAGGTAAGACTTCAGTATGTCCTACCTGATGTCTTTACATATTTGGGGGTCTTGGACAATGCCAAATAGTCTAAGCTAACAATATGCCCACAGTGTGATTTATAGTAGATGGGGGCTTCATTCAGGCCACATGGTATCAGCTCTGGCAGGGCTGTAGACTAAGGTCAGCAACCATGTCTATGTGACCAACCCCCAGTAAAAACCCTGGATACCATGGCTTGGTCAGCTTCCCTGGTTAACAACACTCTGCAAGTGTTGCCAAACATCACTCCTGGGAGAAGCAAATGCCATCCACATGATTCCACTAGGAAAGGGCAACTGGAAGCTCCCTCCTGAAACTCTCCTAGACCCTGCCTATGTGCCCTTTTCCTCTTCTAATTTTAATCTGTACTCTTGTGCTGTAACAAACAGTAACTGTGAATACAGCAGTTCCCTTTTACCTGTGGTTTCACTTTCCATGGTTTCAGTTACCCTCAGGCAACAACGGTCTAGAAGCAGATTATCCTCCTGATGTATAGTCAGAAAATCAATAGCAGCCTAGCACTATGTCACAATGCTTTCATCACTCACCTCACTTCACCTCATCACATAGTCATTTTATCTTCTTACATCATCTCAAGAATCTGGGTGAGTACAAAACTAAGACATTTTGACAGAGAGAAACCACATTCAATATAATTTTTTATAGCATATTATTATAATTGTTCTTTTAAATTGTTCATCTCTTACTGTGTCTAATTTATAATTTAAATTTTATCATAGATATGTTATGTACAGGAAAAAGCAGTATATATATAGGGTTTGGTACTATCTGAGGTTTTAGGCTTCCACTATGGGTCTTGAAACATATCCCCCATGGATAAGGGAGGACTACTACGTAACAGTTTTGCCAAGTTTTATTAATCCTCCTAGTAAATTACTGAACCTGGGGATAGTCTTGGGGACCTCCCAAAAATACACCTTCCCCCCATTTGTTGCCCACTGAGGTTCTTTTCAAGTCCCATTTCCTCCAACAGATGCCCATCAATCTTTTCCCTGACAGGTAATCTTTTTATCTGCAGAATAGGTAAATTTACAGTCCCAATCATTTGACATGCAATCATGTTACTTTTTTTAAATTAATTCTGATATAGTATTATATTAGTTTCAGGTGTACAACTTAGTGATTCAACAATTACATACAATATAAAATGCTCAGTACAATAAGTTACCATCTGTCACCATACAAAGCTATTATAATAATATTGACTACAATCTCTATGCAGTGCTTTTCATCCCCATAACTTATTTATAACTATAGGCATGTACCTCTTAATCTCTTTACCCTAGTTCATCTCTTCCCTCTGGCAACCACCAGTTTGTTCCTGTATTTATGGCTGTTTCTGTTTTTTTGTTTGTTTCTTAGATTCTACTGTAAGAAATCATATGGTATTTCTCTTTCTCCGATTTATTTCACTTTATAATAACCTCTAGGTACATCCATGTTGTCACAAATAGCAAGATTCCATTCTTTTTATGTCTGAGTAATACTATTCCAATTGTATATATACATACTATATATTCATCTATCAATGGATGCTTAGGTTGCTTCCATATCCTGGCTATTGTAAATAATGCTGTAATAACATAGGGGTGTATGTATCTTTTTGAATTAGTGATTATGTTTTCTTCAGGTAATTGCCCTGAAGTGTAATAATGGCCATATGGTATTTCTGTTTTTCATTTTTTGAGGAACCTTTATATTGTTTTCCATAATGGCTACACCAATTTACATTCCCACCAAGAGTGCACAAGTGTGCCTTTTCCACAACCTCACCAACACTTGCTATATCTTGTTTTTTTTTGATATTGACCATTTTGACTGGTGTGAGGTGGTATCTCATTGTGGTTTTAATTTGTACTTTCCTGATGATTAATGACGTTGAGCACCTTTTCATGTGTCTGTTGGCCATCTGATGTCTGCTTTGGGAAAACATCTATTCAGGTCCTCTTCCCATTTTTTAAATCAGGTTATTTGGTTTTTTTCTCATGTTGACTTGTATGAGTGCTTTACATATTTTGGATATTAACCCCTTATTGGATATATCATTTGTAAGTATCTTCTCCCACTCAGTAATTACTTTTCCTTTTGTTGATGGTTTTCTTCACTGTGCAGAAGCATTTTAACTTGATGTAGTCCCAATTGTTTATTTTTTACTTTAGTTTCCTTGCCTGAGGAAACACATTCAGAAAAAAAATTACTGAAGCTGATGTCCAGGAGGTTACTGCCTTATGTTTTCCTGCAGGACTTTTATGGTCTCAGGTCTTTCATTCAGGTCTTTAATCCATCTCTAATTTAAGTGCATGGTATAAGAAAGTGACCCAGTTTCTTTCTTTTGCATGTAGCTGTCCAACTTTTCCAACACCATTTGTTGAAGATACTGTCTTTTCCACTGTGTACTCTTGCCTCCTTTGTTGTAGACTAATTGACCATACAAGCATGGGTTTTTCTGGGCTCTATTCTGTTCCATTGATTGATGTGCCTACTTTTGTGCCAGTACCATACTATTTTGGTTACTATAGCTTTGTAGTCAAGAGCATGATACCTCCAGCTTTGTTCTTCTTTCTCAATACTGTTTTGGCTATTTGAGGTATTTTGTAGTTACATACAAATTTTAGGATAATTTGTTCCAGTTCAGTTCACTGGAATTTTGACAGGGATTGCATTGAATCTATAGATTGCTTTGGGTAATATGGGACATTTTAACAATTTTAATTCCTCCAATCCATGAGCATGGTATATCTTCCCATTTATGAGTGTCATCATCATATGTTATTTTGCATTGTAATTTAAATGTTTTGTGTCATTTATTTTGTTTCTCCACATAGACCATAAGCTTCTTGAGCGCAGCCTCCCTTTCACAGGTTTTTAGTGAGTACTATTATAATACTAGAGACAGAGTATAGGATAGCAATTATTAAGAACTTGAGCCTCTAAGAGCTGAGCTAGCACTAGGCTCTGATCTTAGACATCTCTCTCAATTTCACCCCAACTTGGAGCCTTAAATTCCATACACACACTGATGCTCCCAAATTTTGTATTTCCAGACCTGACTCTTCCCTGAACTTCAAAATCATGTAACTTTCCAATCAGGTATCTGATAAGCATCTCAAATATGTCCAAAATGAATTCCTATCTTCTTCCTCCAAGTCTGTTCCTCCCCTGGTCTTCCCCATTATCTGTAAACTCCATTCTTCTAGGTGCTCAGGCAAAAAATCTTGAAATTATCCCTGATGTTCTCTATATCTCACCCTCTTCATCTAAACAATCCAGCAAATCCAACCACATTTCACTACCTCTATTGGAACCATCCTGGACTAAGACATCTTCATGCCTTGGCTAGATTATTACCTAACTGGTCTCTCTGATTTCACCCTTGCTGCCGTACAGTCTGTTCTCAACACAGTAGACAGAATGATCCCATTAAAACATAAATCAGATCCCATGTCTCTTTTCTGCTCAAAATCCTATTTCTCTTACAACAGCCCTTAAATCCCTACATAATTCTGCCCCACCACTATCTCACTGACTTCACTTTCTAATACTTACTCTCCACTTGACTTATTTCATGCAAGCAACACTGGCCTCCTTGTGGTTCCTGAAACACACCAGGTAAATTCCTGTTCTATGCTTTGCTTGTTGTTTCCTCTACCTGAATTACATTTCTCACACATGGCTGTTTCTCTCATCTCTTTCAGGTCTTTTATTCCTTCTTGAGGAGGCCCATTCTGTATGCAATACCTACGTTATAAACACACACACACACACACACACACACACACGAATTCCCTTCCTCACTTTCTTTTCTTTTCTAAAACAAAAAAGTTTACTTTGTCACTGCAGCACTCTTCCCACTATAGAATATATTCTCTGCTCCACACTTTTATTTATTTTCTGTGTTTGCCCACTGGAATGTAGACTGCATGAGGGCAGAGCATTTTTGTCAGTTCTATCTCTGTTGTATGCCCAGCCCTAAAATAGTGCCTACTATATAGCAGATGCTCAATAAATAATTGATGAATAAATGGATGGATGAATTGGTAGAATCAGAAAGGACTAGTAGTAGCTGTTTAACCTCAGGTAAGTCACCTGACTTCTCTAACTCTCAATACGCTCAACAATAAAATACGGATAAAAAAATAGTATCTACATCAGAGTGTTATGAGAATTAAATTAGGAAATACATAAAAAATTCTTAGCACAATAACTGATACATTGTTAGTTCTCAGTATACACTGGAAACTAGCACAATATGCACATAAGAAACAACCAAATCCTTGTTAAATGAGTTAACCAGTTGCTGAATAATTAAGTACTGGCTGCAAATATCAAATATGGCCAACATTCAACTACCCATACTAAAGGAGTTGACTACCACTAATATGTGACATTTATATGGGGACTTTGGCATTTTTTACACCTAATGTTTCATGTACTTCTTATACCACACCAGAGAAAACAATCACTCTCTCCTTTTCACAAATGAGGAAATGGTAAATGACTTGTTCAAAATAGTCTAGTTACTGAGTAACTGAGGCAGTATTAGAATTCCAACTTATGCTTTTCCTACAACTAGTACATAACTAATAAGAACTCTTAATTAAACAAACAACATTATTCTGAAGGAAAATCCATGTGTAAGAGGAAGTTTTTCTAACTGACCTCAGTACACTGTAAACAAATTTTTATTTTATATAATAATTGTATGTATTGTATTTCATTAAGTAATATTATGTGCATTTCTAAGACTTTTTTTTACACATTTTAAAGAAGTTTGATATTTATCTGGCTCTTAAAATACCAGGTAGTAAAAAGAAAATATCAAGAGAACTAGCTTTTCTTTTTCTATTACATTATAGCCTTGTAGCAAAAATCCAGCAAGAGATTTCAGGACTGCCATACTGCAATGTCCCTCCAAAGGAGGGTTTTACTCCATTTGTGAGTGCAAAGGCAACTTTTTATCTCTTAGAAAACAGTAATAATGGAGAGAGAAAAAGATGGCAGCATGAGTAGGGTGGTGGAAATCTCCTCCCAAAACCATATATATTTTCAAAGTACAGCAAATACAACTATTCCTAAAAGAGTGACCAGAAGATACAGTACACCAGCCAGGCTACATCTCTGAGAACCCAGCATCTCATGGAAAAGGGTAAGATACAAAGCTGTGACCCAGCGGGACCGAGCACTCCCTCAGACCCAGCTCACCAGCAGGAGGAAAAGAATCAGAGTGGGGAGGGAGTGGAAGCACAGACTGCTAAATAATCAGCCCTAGTAATCTGTCCCAGGAGCAGAGACACACATTGCATGGTGCTCTGGCTATTAGAGGATTGGAAAAGCAAAATCCAAGACTTGCAAACAGGTTCCCACAGCCGATGACCCTGGGACAAAAGAAAAACAGGTGCTTTAAAAGTTTTAAAGGGACAAGGGTTTAACAGGTGGACAAAATCGTCCTGGCACACTCAACCTAGCAGGCTGGAACTTTGGGGAACTTCAGGTGCCCTGACCCCTTGGTTGACAGCGCAGTCCCGAGGCCCCTCACGGCCAATAAGCAGCTGCTCCTTTCCCCCTGCTGGCACTGCAAGCAAACTGGCTGACCTGCCATTGCTGTAGAACAGCTTGGGAGCAGCATCGCATTCAGTAACGACACAGCTTAACACAGAGGCTTCTCCCTGCGCCCAATGAACCGGCCCAGACCCAGAGGCTGCTCCCTGCACATGGTTGACCAGCACAGACAGTAGAGATGGGCGCAGAGCCCAGAAGGCACGAAGGGGCTCTGTTCTCGCAGCAGAACATGTGCCACTCACCTACAACCCCTGCCAGTAGCCAACGCCATCCCCAGGGCCTCCCAGCCCACAGAAGCTGAGGGGATTAACCAAGAGGCTGCTCCCTGGGTGCAGATGAACAGCACAGAGGAGATGGGCACAGAGTCCAGAAAGCACAATGGGGCTCTGTTCTCATGGCAGAACACGCACTGCTCACCTGCAAGCCCCACCAGTGCCCTAGGCTGTCCTGAGTGATACCCCACCCATGGCAGCTCAGGGGATTAACCCAGAGGCTCCTCCCTGTGTGCGGTTGACCGGCACAGGCAGCAGAGATGGGCAAGGCAACCAGGAAGCAGAAAGGGATTTGGTTCTCCCAGCTGACACAGGCGCCACTTGCTGGCAACCACTTCCATCACCATGAAAGGGCATAAGAACCTTCTTCATTCCAAAATCCCTCAAATACCAGAGAGAAGGCTTGGTAAGACTGAAATCACCAACATTCCTGAAAAAGAATTCAAAATAAAAGTCACAAGCATGCTGATGGAGTTACAGAGAAATATTCAAGAGCTAACAGATGAATTCAGGAGGTAGGTAGCAGAAATGAAACAAACAATGGAAGGATTTAAGAGCAGACTGGATGAGGTGGAAGAGATTTTTAATGGACTAGAAATCAGAGAACAGGAATACAGAGAAGGTGAGGTAGAGAGAGACAAAAGGATCTCTAGGAATCAAAGAATATTAAGAGAACTGTGGGACCACTCCAAACGGACAAATATTTGCATTATAGGGGTACCAGAAGAAGGAGAGAGAAAAAGGTACAGAAAGTGCTTTTGAAGAAATAATTGCTGAAAACTTCCCCAATCTGGGGAAGGAAATAGTCTCAGACCATGGAGGTCCACAGATCTACCAACACAAGGGACCCAACAAGGAGAACAACAAGACATATAATAATTAAAATGGCAAAGATCAAAGACAAGGGCAGAGTATGAAAAGCAGCCAGAGAGAGAAAAAAGATCACCTACAAAGGAAACCCATCAGGCTATCATCAGACTTCTCAGCAGAAACCTTACAGGCCAGAATGGAATGGCATGATATATTCAATGCAAAGAAACAGAAGGGCCTCGAACCAACAACACTGTATTCAGCAAGATTATCATTTAAATTTGAAGGAGAGGTTAAACAATTCCCAGATAAGCAAAATTTGAGGGAATTTACCACCCACAAACCATCTCTACAATGTATTTTAAAGGGACTGCTCTAGATGGAAGAATGCCTAAGGCTACATAGTTGTCACCAGAGAAAATAAAATTACAGCAAAGAAAGTAGACCAACCAAGTATTAACTAAATGCAAAATAAAATCACCTATCCACAAAATCAGTCAAGGGAAACACAAAGAATATGAATAAAACACCTAATACATAAAGAGTGGAGGAGGAAGAAAAAGGAGAGAAATAAAGAATCATCAGACTGTGTTTATAAAAGCATAATAAGTTAGTTAAGTTAGATGGTTAGATAGTAAAGAAGCTGCCCTTGAACCTTTGGTAACCATGAATACAAAGCAAGCAATGGCAATAAGTACATATCTATTGATAATCACTCTAAATATAAATGGACTGAATGCACCAATCAAAAGACAGAGTCACTGAATGGATAAAAAAGCAAGATCCATCTACATGCTGCCTATAAGAGAATCACTTCAAACCCAAAGACATACACAGACTAAAAGTGAACGGATGGAAAAAGATATTTCAGGCAAACAATACAGAGAAAAAAAGCAGGTTTTGCAGTACTTGTATCAGACAAAATAGACTTCAAAACAAAGAAAGAAACAAGAGACAAAGAAAGACATTATATAATGATGAAGGGGTCAGTCCAACAAGAGGATATAACCATTATAAATATCTATGCACCCAACACAGGAGCACCTACATATGTGAAACAAATACTAACAGAATTAAAGGAGGAAATAAAATGCAATGCATTCATTTCAGGAGACTTCAACACACCACTCACTCCAAAGGATAGATCAACCAGACAGAAAGTAAGTAAGGACACAGAGGCACTGAACAACACACTAGAACAGTTGGACCTAACAGATACCTACAGAACTCTCCACCCAAAAACAGCAGGATACGCATTCTTCTCAAGGGTACACGGAACGTTTTGCAGAATAGAGCACATACAAGGCCACAAAAAGAGCCTCAGTATATTTTCAAAAAGACTGAAATTGTACCAACCAACTTCTAAGATCACAAAGGTATAAAACTAGAAATAAATTGTACAAAGAACACAAAAAGGCTCACAAATACATGGAGGCTTAAGAACATGCTCCTAAATAATCAATGGATCAATGACCAAATTAAAACAGAGATCAAGGAATATATGGAGACAAATGAAAACAATAGCACAATGCTCCAACTTCTGTGGGACACAGCGAAGGCAGTTTTAAGAGGAAAGTATAGGGCAATCTGGGCCTATTTAAGGAAGGAAGAACTATCTCAAATGAATAGTCTAAAGTCATAATTATTGAAACTGGAAAAAGAAGAACAAATGAGGCCCAAAGTCAGCAGAAGGAGGGACATAATAGAGATCAGAGAAGAAATAAATAAAATTGAGAAGAACAAAACAATAGAAAGAATTAATTAAACCAAGAGCTGGTTCTATGAGAAACTAAACAAAATAGATAAACGCCTAGCCAGACTTACTAAGAAAAAAAGAAAATCTACACACATAAACAGAATCAAAAATGAGAAAGGAAAAGTCACTACGGACACCACAGAAATATAAACAATTATTAGAGAATACTATTAAAAACTATATGCTAACAAACTGGATAACCTACAAGAAATGGACAACTTTCTAGAAAAATACAACCTTCCAAGGCTGACACAGGAAGAAACAGAAAATCTAAACAGACCAATTACCAGCAATAGAATTGACTACCGAGAACAAAACCCCGGACCAGATGGATTCACTGTTCAATTTTATCAGACATTTAGAGAAGACATAACACCCAGTCTCCTTAAAGTTTTCCAAAAGATAGAAGAGGAGGGAACACTTCCAAACTCATTCCATGAAGCCAGCATCACTCTAATACCAAAACCAGGCAAAGATCCCATAGAAAAACAAAACTACAGACCAATATCCCTGATGAACATAGAAGTAAAAATAATCAACAAAATATTAGCAAACCGAATTCAAAAATATATCAAGAAGATCATACACCATGATCAGGTGGGATGAAAGGATGGTACAATATTTGAAAATCCATCAACATCACCCACCACAGCAACATAATGGACAAAGACCACATGATCACCTCCATAGATGCTGAAAAGGCATTTGACAAAATTCAACATCCATTCATGATAAAAACTCTCAACAAAATGAGTATACAGGGCAAGTACCTCAACATAATAAAGGCCATATATGACATACCCACAGCCAACATCATACTTAACAGCGAGAAGCTGAAAGCTTTTCCTCTAAGATCAGGAACAAGAAAAGGACACCCACTCTCCCCACTTTTATTCAACATAGTACTGGAGGTCCTAGCCACAGCAATCAGACAACACAAAGAAATAAAAGGCATCCAGATCGGCAAGGAAGAAGTCAAACTGTCCCTGTTTGCAGATGACATGATATTGTACATAAAAAACTCTAAAGAATCCATTCTAAAACTACTAGAACTAATATCTGAATTCAGCAAAGTTGCAGGATACAAAACTAATACGCAGAAATCTGTTGTATTCCTATACACTAACAATGAACTAGCAGAAAGAGAAATCAGGAAAACAATTCCATCAAAAAGAATAAAATACCTAGGAATAAACCTAACCAAGGAAGTGAAAGACCTATACTCCAAAAACTACAAGACACTCTTAAGAGAAATTGAAGAGGACAATAATAAATGGAAATTCATCCCATGCTCTTGGGTAGGAAGAATTAATATTGTCAAAATGGCCATCCTGCCTAAAGCAATCTACAGGTTCAATCCAATCCCTATCAAAATACCAGCAGCATTTGTCAACAAACTAGAGCAAATAGTTTTAAAATTCATATGGAACTATAAAAGACCCCGAATAGCCAAAGCAAACCTGAGAAGGAAGAATAAAGTAGGGGGAAATACGCTCCCTGACTTAAAGCTCTACTACAAAGCCAGAGTAATCAAGACAACTTGGTACTGGCACAAGAATAGACCCATAGACCAGTGGAACAGAATAGAGAGTCCACAAATTAACCAATATGTGGTCAATTAATATATGATAAAGGAGTCATGGATATACAATGGGGAAATGACAGCCTCTTCAACAGCTGGTCTTGGCAAAACTGTACAGCTACATGTAAGAGAATGAAACTGGATTACTGTCTAAGTCCGTACACAAAAGTGAACTTGAAATGGATCAAAGACTTGAATGTAAGTCATGAAACCATAAAACTCTTAGAAGAAAATAGGCAAAACTCTCTAGAATATAAACATGAACAACTTCTTCATGAACATATCTCCACAGGCAAGGGAAACAAGCAAACATGAACAAGTGGGACTATATCAAACTAAAAAGCTTCTGTACAGCAAAGGACACCATCAGTAGAACAAAAAGACATCTTACAGTATGGGAGAATATATCCATAAATGGTGTATCCGATAAGGAGTTGACATCCAAAATATACAAAGAGCTCACGCACCTCAACAAAAAGCAAATAATCCAATTAAGAAATGTGCAGAGGAGCTGAACAGACATTTCTCCAAAAAAGAACTTCAGGGCCAACAGGCACATGAAAAGATGCTCCACATCACTAATCATCAGGGAAATGCAAATTAAAACCACAATGGGATATCACCTTACACCAGTAAGGATGGCCACCATCCAAAAGACAAACAACAACAAATGTTGGCGAGGTTGTGGAGAAAGGGGAACCCTCCTACACTGCTGGTAGGAATGTAAACTAGTTCAACCTTTGTGGAAAGCAATATGGAGGTTCCTCAAAAAACTAAAAATAGAAACACCATTTGACGCAGGAATTCTACTCCTAGAGATTTACCCTAAGAATGCAGTTTCTCAGTCTCAAAAAGATACATGCACCCCTATGTTTATCACAGCACTATTTACAATAGCTAAGAAATGGATGCAACCTAAGTGTCCATCAGTAGATGAATGGCTAAAGAAGATGTGGTACATATACACAATGGAATATTATTCAGCCATAAGAAAACAAATTCTACCATTTGCAACAACATGGATGGAGCTAGAGGGTATTATGCTCAGTGAAATAAGCCAGGCGGAGAAAGACAAGTACAAATGATTTCAGTCATCTGTGGAGCATAAGAACAAAGCAAAAACTGAAGGAACAAAACAGCAGCAGACTCACAGAACCCAAGAATGGACTAACAGTTGCCAAAGGGAAAGGGACTCAGGGCTGGGGTAGGAAGGGAGGGATAAGAGGGAAAAAGGGGCATTACGAATAGCATCTTTAATGTGGGAGTGGGGTGGACATGGGGAAGGCAGTATAAGACAGAGAACACAAGTAGTAATTCTACAGTATTTTACTACTCTGATAGACAGTGACTATAATGGGGTATGTGCTGGGGACTTGATAATGGGGGAAATCTAATAACCACAATGTTGTTCATGTAATTGTATATTAATGATTACATAATTTAAAAATTAAAGGAAACAGTAATAACATAAATAAAGAGGAAGAAGAGAAATAATAGTTATTTCTCAAAAGTTCATTTTATTTTAGAAAGTTCTTAAAGTCTATCCTTTAGTGTATCTTTTCAATTTATTCTCGTTTTAAAAACCACTCCTGTTTTATAGTAGGACATTATAGTATTCAGGCATCTATTACAGCATCAGTGTTAAATGCCTCTTTTTCTATTCATGTTATTAGTATAGAGGAAAAACAGTATCAGAACATATGCAATACCCACCCTCCTTTAATAGAAAACCAAAGCCGATGAACTATTTACACTCCATGCTTTCTAAAACAGAATTCTAAGTCCCAATGAAGGAAATAAAATAACATTAAGGAGTTAGTACACGAATGAGAAAGAAGAATAGGTCTTGATCTACCTATTACTAAGTCTTAGTCTCTCCTCACCCTTGATAACAATTTGCTATTACAGACGTAAGTACAAGCTGCACCCAAAGCTGATACGACCACTTGTCACCCACAATCCGTATCAGTGAGATCATTCTGAGTAGAGCATAAAGAAATAAACAAGTCAAGATGAAGAAACATTCTAAACCACAACAATAAATTGCATTTTAAGAAAGTAGTGAAGGATCAGTTAAGTGCCAGAATACAAAACTCATCAAAGATACAATGTTGGCCCTGGAAATAACCCAAGAAAACTCCCAGTTCTGACTTTCTCAGTTTAATAGACACAGCACAAGCTAAACACCAGATGCAGGCTCTCAAAATGGAATTAATCTTTTGGTCTAACCTTCACACTAATGAAAAGTTGTATTAAAAATAACTAGTCTAAAGAGTTGCTAATAAAACCAATAATGGATATGTGAGTGAAAAGAGAGAGGCAGGAAGAAAGAAAGGGTGGGTATGTTATAAGAACAGTAGAAAAGGGAAGAACGCAAAAGCAACTCTTATCCCAAGAATTTCTTGACACCATATGCATAGCAGGAATTATTGATCTTTTTCTGAAGGGACCTATGCTTAACTATAGAGATAATTTGGAGAGATCGTAGAGAGATAAAGATATGGAGAGAAGCAGAGAAAATGTACACTCTCTGTCAACAATTCCCCACAGTGACTTAACTGACTAAAGAGGAGCCTTATCTGCTGCTTCTGGTTTAATGTAATAAAAATAAAGACAAAAACAAAAACAAAAACATCAATACACAACCAAGTTCTTACTACTGAGTTCTTTACATGCATTATCTCATTAGTACTCACTACAGCTTTATGATATAGACTGTTAGCATCCCAATTGACAAAAGTCATTTGTAAAGAATAAGACTTTAATTTCAAAGTCACACATTAACGGCCATGATTCAACCCCAAGTACCTGACTCTAAAGGCAGTGCTCTTAACCATTATGTTATATAAGACTCCAATCAAGAAAGGGTGATAAGCAGCATGGAATGCAGACAAGCTGCCAACACAGCAACTAACCAGATCACCTTTGAAGATAAACAATTGAGAATTACTCAACAGGGAATCCCTGATGTGCACTGTTGCACCCATCAGGTAAAATCATCCAACAGACAGAAAAAGGAAATGAGAACTGAGGCATAGCTAATTGTTAGGCACCATTAAATTACAAACACAAAATAAAGAGGAGCAAAACATGTAGTAGAGAAAAACTGAGGGCCCTGTACTTGTCTGACCTCAGCTGAAGGGACTCTGAAAATATTTTTTCTTTTTTCTTTTTTTTTGGTCTTTGAATATTAATCATTATTTTTGAAATTTTGATTTGCAGGGCAAGAAAGAAAATACCATTCAGCACTTTCATTCTTTGAGCCCCAAGTTGGTTAACAGTTCTATTTATGTAATTAATATATTAATGTGCCAGACATATTATTGTTCTAAATTTTCAAGCTGAAAGGGTATCTCGCCATGACCCTCCTTACCCCAGAAGGACTCAGGAGACACGGGCCCACGCAAGAGATTTTATTACCTGGAAGAGAAAATGGCTGCCCCCAGAGAGAGAGAGCAGTAACTTGTGGGTGAGGAAACGCGTTTTTAAGGAGTAGGGGTAGGGTGTGCTCTGCATTGGTGATTGGATCTTAAGGGGTGGGTGACCATCTGGTTGTTGGTGATTGGGTCTTAAGGGGTGGGCAACCATCTGGTCGGTGGTGATTGGATCTTAAGGGGTGGGGGTCTTAGTGCGCCAGAATTTGCCTTCACAAGCAATATATGATCTTAATGAAAATAACTTTTTCTTCTTTCAAAATGTCTCCTGGAATTTTGTCTATTGGCAAGCCTAATAAAGTTCCTATAAATACACACAGATATATGACAGAACCAGAAAGAATGAAACTAGAAAGTCGATAAATTTTCCACTACCATTCACTAAGGTGGTAACTTTAGTGTTCCATATACATATTATGACGTTCCATATATGAGAGTTCAGTCTTCCCCTCCAAAAGCTTAACACAATAAAAATCTTATTTCTAGCAAAATGTAATGCTAATCAAACAAAAATTGAAATGTAAAATCAATATTAAAAGAAGAGATGACTTAAAAACTTCATGTGGTTAGGAAACAAAAATGGACTATGCTAAAGGTCTTTAATTTACATTATTTTAATTTTGGCAAGTAGGAATGCACCAAAACAATGTATATGCCTTAAAAACATGAAAATAATGTTTAAGTACAAACACATTTTCTATCTTCATTATATCTAATCGTCTACAGCAAAGTAAAGTGTTGAAATAGGAGTTATCATACAGTATTTGATCATGGATATAAACAATCAAAAATGCTTTCTTGAATTGCATGTATAGGGCTCCACCTAGTGGTAATAAAATAAACATAACACTATAATGTCATTAAAATGTTGGTTCCTTGAAAAGTCATACTTTTATCATCATATCAAATGTCTCAATGAAAGAACTCAAGCCATTTCGTTTTTTTTGAACAGATAAACGCTAATAAGATAAATGATTTATTAATCAGATTCCACAGTTTTTTTTAAGGAAAACATCTTTCTGACAGGACAAACATTCACAAGACATTATCTGAAAAAGAACTCTCTTCTTATTACTGGTAACACTAGGATCTTTTTTTGTCAAAAAGCACGTAATATCTGTATAGCATTTTCAGTATATTTTTCTTTCACTACATCTTCATTGTTATAAAAATTTCCAACACAATAACAATAAAGAAAATAAAACGTAAAGTTTCCCCCACTATCCAAAAGCAGATTTCTTTGAAAACTTTCATAAGCCAAAATGGCATAAAGAAAAGAAACAACTACCATTAATTTATACGGAAATATTTTTTTAGCATTCCCAGACCCAAAAAATAACCTCTCTTATTCTGATACCTTGGAAGACATCTTGCTAACAGACGCACAAAATTAACTGAGACAAAAGCACAGATGCTCACAGACACAGTTCAAAGCTATAGCAACTTGATGCTGAGATGACGCTCTGGTGGGGCCACTCACACTGCTCGGGGCGCATGCTGCCTTGACAACGGCTTGCTGCAAAACAAACACTGAATGCTATTGTCGCTTTTTGCCTTTTTCATAAAAGTAAAAGTCCTTTTCAGATCTCGGTTAGCAAAAACAGGTATTAATGTAGGTCTTCTGTAAAAGCAAAGTGACATAATAAGAACTTTGAAAAAGCAGAAGATACCTGTATTTGTTTCTTGAGAAATGACTTTTATCTTTCCTTTTACTAAAATCATGTTTACATTTTGAGATGTAATTGAAAATAATCTCAAAGTACCAGGTCCCAACTTTCCCAAACTACCTATATTTATTGCCGTACTATAGTTCCTTGCTAGACAAAATTAAAAGTGCCTTTGTCTATCTCAGAATTCTTTGTTCTCCCCTAGAATGGATATAGTGATTGTACAACGAGAAAAGAGCACAGCAAAAACCTTCACAGAATAATGTGAGAAAACACTCACCTAGAGGAACTGCTATTAAAATGCTAGCCAGTGGCAGACTTTCCTGTAAGTTTTATTAAATATAAACCAACTCTTTTTAAGAAAATACAGTGACTCTAAAAAGGAAATGAACTTTCAAAATTTTGGGAAATTAAAGGCAGAAAAATCCCTGTGTCGCTAATACTGCTTATCAGTTTTTGGTGTCAATACTTTTTTGAAACCTTTATCAGAAAAGAAAATTTCAATTTTATCTCTGACAAAATTGTATCCACTAACTTGTAGCTTACATTGGATGGGTTTCTTAATGTCACTTTTTACTTTTTTAAACATTACCTACATTTTTTGCCTGTTCCTCAAATGACACACTAGCCTTAATTCTATATTTTCAGTAATAAAAAACTGCTTTCACATCCTTTTGAGAATTTTTTATATTCACCCAGTCAATGGGCATTTTAACTATTCTTTCACCAGTGTTTCAAATAGCATATCAAGCTTAATTTCTATCATATCAATCTTAATTTCAAGGTTCTAGTAATTATCAATTATGATTTGGGTATTGCTTATGATACTTCAGCAATTTCAAATTTATACTGAAAGCATTTTAGATTCTAGGTACCATTCTTAATGATGACTACCAAAATATTGGTTACTAACTGTAAAATATACTTATCTGAATAGTAAGCATATCTGTAAGACAGTGAACTAGCCTATGATTATTAGCTTTTGACAAATTAAACATTTCTAAAAATGCTTCTATGAAGACAATGTTAAAAGTAAACACAGAAAAACAGTCACAAATTTTCAAAAGCTTAAAAGCATCCTATACAGTAAAAATTACTTGCTGTCAATCACAAAAATAGTTTTGAAAACAGGTTTTTAGTTTATTGGTAAATGTGGTAAAGTCAGAAAACTGGTCATACAACAAATTAGTCATTTGGAAATTAACTACTTTTCAAAGAAAGCCATGATTTGAAAACATTGGCTTAAATGGAAGCACATGAATTGTTAAAGTTCTCTCAGGATGGGACATCCATAAGCCCCAAATATACAAGGTCAGTTACACAGTAAAGTGAAACTTCTGAGATTCAGTAAGACCTAACTTTGCCCAGACAAAATCATCAGCAATTCTCTGTGACCCCTGTGTGGATCCTAGAAACTACGGAAAACTACATTGAGATATTCTATCTGTTCCTATCTGATTGACCACTTTGTTTTTCTATCCTTGGCTATGTAAATTGGAAATTTAATCTAAATTTTCAGTGGAACACTCTCTTCAATACCAGTTTTAAACCCACGTGAGACCCTGCAGCTAGATTCAAAAGTGGGACTTGAACACTGCAACTTTCTTCAGTGTCCTTTAGATACACTTAAGGTGCCCAAAATTTTAATAACATTCACATGAGAACCAATGGGCTAAAATATTCAAAGACCACTAATGAGTTATAATTTCAGAGAAAGGCTCTTTTTTTCATAAAGTTACGTGATTTGGAATTATTTTAATCAATAAACAGCAAAGAAACTATCTCCTTATCAAAAATGCACAAAAGCTGTTTTCAAAGTACCATCAACCTTGGGGGAAAAAATTTCTACTACAGTTACTTAGTAGTACAGAATAGCAAGAAAGAAATGGTCAATATAAAAGTACCACACCCAGTACTCCTAACATTTTACAACCATTTTATCAAATATATCAAACATGATTAACAATCTTCCCATAACTTTCTCTGACATGCTGTACTCAAGGAGCAAGTTAGAAATGAAATAGCTCCAAAAGATGACGGCATGAGAGGTGAGACAGAGGCTTCCTCCTAAAACCGCACATAATATGAAAATATGATTAATACCACTAATCCAGAAAGAGTAACAGGAAAGAGGGCTGCGCAAGACGGCATACACCTGAAGAAAAGAGTAGATCTCATGGAACAGGATAAGGTACCAAAGCTGTGGCCCGGCGGAACCCAAGCCCTTCCCCCACCCCAGCTCACAGGCAGGAGGAAGAGAAACGGAGTGGGGAGAGAGTGGAGGCCTGGGACTGCTGAATACCTAAATCCGGAAATCTGCTCTGGGAGCACAAACCTACATTTCATGGTGCTTCCATGGTACTCTGATGATTAGGGGGTTGGAAAGCTGAGACAGGCAGAATTCCTGGAGAGAGTGAGATTCCAGCTGCTTGTGGAAAGCAGGGATCCATATCCAGCTGCTCTGGGACAAAAGAAAGGCAAGCAGTCTGAGGGAATTCCTAACAAGGAAGCCCTTAGCAAGAGGGCTGCTAAAGGGGCAAGTATTGTACAAAGCTTACTGCTTAGGAGAAAGGACAGGTAGACAAAATTGTCTGGGTGCAATACACCCAGCAGGTTGGGAGTTTCACAATCTTCAGGTGCTCCAGCTTCCTGGCTGGCTACAGAGCTCCAAGGACCTTCTCCATGATATGCAGCCTACTGCGCCTTTCTCCTGGCCAGCCCCACCTGGCTCGCAAACCAGCAAATCCTATCCTGGCATTACGCCAGCCAGCGGGAAGATCTGTCTACAGCAACTACAAACACAAAGCATAGAGGCCAATACCTGTGTGCTCAGCCCACAGATTCAGGTAGTGGAGACAGGCATAGCAGCTGGGAAGCAGGAAACACCTGTTTCCTCCCCCCAGAAACCAATACCACTCCCCTCCAACCCCCGACACTGCTTCAGGGGCTATGCAGCTCCAGAGAGTAGAGCTTCTGGGCACTAGAGGGCATCCTATACAAATATGAAATGCCAAAGGAACCTGGCTCAAAGTAAAATCATTAATAGAACACCTGAGAACAATTTAAATGATGTTGACCCCATGAGTCTCCCTGAAAGGGAGTTCAAAATAAAAATCATTAACATGCTCATGGAGGTACAGAAAGATATTCAAGAACTCAGGAATGAATTCTGGTCAGAGATCCAATGTTGGAGAGTACAATGGAGGGTATTAAAACCAGATTAGATATGGTGGAGGAGACAATAAATGAAACAGAAACTAGAGAAGAGGAATATAAAGAAGCTGAGGCACAGAGAGAAAAAAGGATCTCTAAGAATGAAAGAATATTGAGAGAACTGTGTGACCAATCCAAACGGAACAATATTCACATTATAGGGGTACCAGAAAAAGAAGAGAGAGAGAAAGGGATAGAAAGTGTCTTTGAGGAGGTAATTGCTGAAAACTTCCCCAGTCTGGGGAAGGAGATAGTCTCTCAGGCCATCTCCCAACACAAGGGACCCAAGGAAGACAACACCAAGACATATAGTAATTAAAATGGCAAAGATCAAGGATAAGGACAGACTATTAAAAACAGCCAGAGAGAGAAATAAGATCACTTACAAAGGAAAGCCCATCAGGCTAACATCAGACTTCTCAGCAGAAACCTTACAGGCCAGAAGGGAGTGGCATGATGCATTTAATGCAATGAAGCAGAAGGACCTCAAACCAAGATTACTTTATCCAGCAAGATTATCATTTAAATTTGAAGGAGGAATTCAACGATTTACAGATAAGCAAAAGCTCAGAAAATTTACCTTGCACAAACCATCTCTACAGTCTATTTTGGAGGGACTGGTATAGATGGAAGTGTTCCTAAGGTTTAATAACTGTCACCAGAGGTAATAAAACCACAGTAAGGAAAGTACAACTGGAATTTACCCAAAGAATACAACTTCTCAGATTCAAAAAGACATATGGAAGGGGAGGAGCCGAGATGGTGGCGTGAGTAGTTCAGCAGCAATCTCCTCCCAAAAACATACATATTTTTGAAAATACAACAAATACAACTTTTCCTAAAAGAGAGACCAATGGATACAGTACAACAGCCAGGCTACATCTAAATCTGTGAGAACTCAGCATCACACGAAGGGGGTAAGATACAAGCCGCAGCCTGGCAGGACCTGAGCGCACCCCACACCCCAGCTCAAAGACAGGAAGAAAGGAGTTGGAGCGAGGAAGGAGTGAAAGCCCAGGACTGCTAAACAACCAGCTGCAGTAATCTGCACCAGGAACGCAGACACACAGTGCACTGTGTGCTGGATATTAAAGAAACAGAAAAGCAAAACCTGCAAGCGGGTCCCCGCAACCAGCTCCCCTGGGATGAAAGAAAAGCGAGTGCTTTTTGCAAGTCTTAAAGGGACAGGGACCTCACAGCTGGATGAAATTGTCCAGGCACACTCAGCCGAGCAGCTGGGAATCCCATGGAACTCTAGGCAACCTAATCACCTGGGCAGCAGCGCAGCTCTGAAGCCCCTCATGGCGATAAGCACCCTGCCAGTCATTACCCTGCCTGGCACAGAACTCGACACACCAGCCCAGAAGTGGGAGAGTGGCCATGCGTCAGTGGCGGCAGCGCCAGAGGGGCCTGGGAGAGGCCCACGCGCACTGGTGGTGGTGGCCAAGCAGCCCAGGAACAGCCAGCGCAAGCCAGCAGCGGCAGTGGCTGAGTGGCCTGGCAGCCGTCCATGTGAGTGTGTGGCAGCGGAGCAGCCCAGGCACAGCCGCGGCCCCAGCAGCTGCCCAGAATCTCCTCCCAGCACAGAGCCGCCCAGCACAGGCCAGACCCAAAGGCTGCCACCAGCACGCAGCTGCCCGGCGGGGACACCTCTCTCGCAGGAGAGCACACCTGGCACACCTACCACTCCCCACAGGGCTCTGCGCCACCCTGATGGACACCCTGCCAACAGCAGCTGAGGGAATTAACCCAGAGGCTGCTCCAGGAGTGCAGATAACTAACACTGGAAGCAGAGAAGGGCAAGGCGACCAGCAAGCAGGAAAGGACTTTGTTCTCAAAGGTGACACATGTGCTACCTGCCTACAGCTACCTCCACCACCATGAAAAGACAGAAGAATTTCGTCCAGTCCAGAATTAACCAGACAATGTCTGAGAGAGGGCATGGGGAGATAGATGTAACTAATCTCCCCAAAAAAGAATTTAAAATGAAGGTCATAACCATGCTAATGGATCTGCAGAGAAATATGCAAGAGTTAAAGGAGAAAGTTGGGAGAGAGAATACAGAAATAAAACAATCTCTGGAAGGACTGAAGAGCAGACTGGATGAGGTGCAAGAGGCCATTAATGGAACAGAAATTAGAGAACGGGAACACAGGGAGACTGAGGCACAGAGAGATAAAAGGATCTCCAGGAATGAAAGAATATTAAGAAAACTGTGTGACCAATCCAAACGGGACAATATCCGCATTATAGGGGTACCAGAAGAAAAATCCAAACGGGACAATATCCGCATTATAGGGGTACCAGAAGAAAAAGAGAAAAAGTGACAGGAAGTGTCTTTGAAGAAATGATTGCCAAAAACTTTCCCAAACTGGGGGAGGAAATAGTCCCTCAGACCATGGAGGCCCACAGAACTCCCAACACCAGGGACCCAAGGAGGACAACACCAAGACATATAATGATTAAAATGGCAAAGATCAAAGACAAGGACAGAGTATTAAATTAAAGGCAGCCAGAGACAGAAAAAAAGTCACCTACAAAGGAAAATCCATTAGTTTATCATCAAACCTCCCAAAAGAAACTTTACAGGCCAGAAGAGAATGGCATGATATATTTAATGCAATCAAACAGAAGGGCCTTAAACCAAGAATACTGTATCCAGCATGATTATCATTTAAATATGAAGGAGGGATTAAACAATTCCCAGACAAGCAAAAGTTGAGGGAATTTGCCTCCCACAAACCACCTCTACAGGATATTTTAGAGGAACTGCTCTAGATGGGAGCACTCTTAACGCTAAACAGATATCACCAGAGAAAATAAAATCACAGCAAAGAAAGCAGACCAACAAAATACTAACTAACGGCAAAAAATGAAATCAACTACTCACAAAACCACTCAAAAGAAACTCAAAAGAAAACAGAATAAAACACCTAACTTATAAAGAATGGAGGAGGAGGAATAAGAAGGAAGAGAAATAAAGAATCATCAGACTGCTTATTATAGCTTAATAAGCAACTTAAGTTAGACAGCCTGCAATGGCAATAACTACATATATTTCAATAATCACCCAAAAAGTAAATGAACTGAATGCACCAATCAAAAGACACAGAGTAACAGAATGGATAAAAAAGCAAGACCCATCTATATGCTGCTTACAAGAGACTCATCTCAAACCCAAAGACATACACAGACTAAAAGCCAAGGTATGGAAAAATATATATTTCATGCAAACAATATGGAGAAAAAAGCAGGTGTAGCAGTACTGGTATCAGACAAAATAGGCTTCAAAACAAAGAAAGTAACAAGAGATAAAGAAGGGCATTACATAATGATAAAGGGGTCAGCCCAACAAGATGATATAACCATTATAAATATATATGCACCCAATACAGGAGCACCAACATATGTGCAACAAATACTAACAGAATTAAAGGAGGAAATAGAATGCGATGCATTCATTCTAGGAGACTTCAACACACCACTCACTCCAAAGGACAGATCCACCAGACAGAAAATAAGTAAGGACACAAGGGCACTGAACAACACACTAGAACAGATGGACTTAACAGACATCTACAGAACTCTACACCCAAAAGAAGCAGGATACACATTCTTTTCAAGTGCACATGGAACATTCTCCAGAATAGACCACATACTAGGCCACAAAAAGAGCCTCAGTAAATTCAAAAAGGCTGAAATTTTACCAACCAACTCCTCAGACCACAAAGGTATAAAACTAGAAATAAATTGTACAAAGAAAACAAAAAGGCTCACAAACACATGGAGCCTTAACAACATGCTTCTAAATAATCAATGGATCAATGACCAAATTAAAACAGAGATCAAGCAATATATGGAGACAAATGACACCAACAGTATAAAGCCCCAACTTCTGTGGGACGCAGTGAAGGCAGTTCTAAAAGGAAAGCATATAGCAATCCAGGACTATCAAAAGAAGGAAAAACATTCCCAAAGAGTAGTCTGAAGTTGCAATTATTGAAACTGGAATAAGAAGAACAAATGATGCTCAGTCAGCAGAAGAAGGGACATAATAAAGATCAGAGAAGAAATAAATAAAATTGAGAACAATAAAATAGAAAAAAATCAATGAAACCAAGAGCTGGTTCTTTGAAAAAATAAACAAAATAGATAAACCCCTAGCCAGACTTACTAAGAGAAAAAGAGAATCTACACACATCAACAGACTCAGAAACAAGAAAGGAAAAAATCACGATGGACAACACAGAAATACAAAAAAATATTAGAGACTACAAAAATCTATATTCTAACAAGCTGCAAGACCTAGAAGAAATTGACACCTTCCTAGAAAAATACAACTTTCCAAGACAGACCAAGGAAGAAACACAAAATCTAAACAGACCAATTACCAACAAAGCATTTGAAGCAGTAATCAAAAAACTACCTAAGAACAAAACCCCTGGGCCGGATGGATTCACCGCTGAATTTTATCAGACATATAGAGAAGACATAATACCCATTCTCCTTAGAGTTTTCCAAAAAATAGAAGAGGACGGAACACTTCCAAACTCATTCTATGAAGCCAGCATCACTCTAATACCAAAACCAGGCAAAGAACCACCAAAAAAGAAAATTACAGACCAATATCCCTGATGAATATAGATGCAAAACTACTCAACAAAATATTAGCAAAACAAATTCAAAAATACATTAAGAGTATCATACATCATGATCAAGAGGGATTCATCTCAGGGATGCAAGGATGGTACAACATTCAAAAATCCATCAACATCATCCACCACATCAATAAAAAGAAGGACAAAAACCACATGATCATTTCCATAGATGCTGAAAAAGCATTTGACAAAATTCAACATCAATTCATGATAAAAACTCTCAACAAAATGGGTATACAGGGCAAGTACCTCAACATAATAAAGGCCATATATGACAAAACCACAGCCAACATCATACTTAACAGGGAGAAGCTGAAAGCTTTTCCTCTGAGATCGGGAATAAGACAGGGATGCCCACTCTCACCACTGTTATTCAATATAGTATTAGAGGTCCTAGCCATGGCAATTAGACAAAACAAAGAAATACAAGGCATCCAGATTGGTAAAGAGGAAGTCAAACTGTCACTATTTGCAGATGACATGATATTATACATAAAAAAAAACCTAAAGACTACATTCCAAAACTACTAGAACTGATATCTGAATTCAGCAAAGTTGCAGGATACAAAATTAATACACAGAAATCTGTTGCTTTCCTACACACTAATGATGAATTAACAGAAAGAGAAATCAGGAAGACAAAGCCATTCACAACTGCATCAAAAAGAATAAAATACCTAGGAATAAACCTAACCAAGGAAGTGAAAGACCTATACCCTGAAAACTACAAGACACTCTTAAGAGAAATTAAAGAGGCCACTAACAAATGGAAACTTATTCCATGCTCTTGGCTAGGAAGAATTAATATTGTCAAAATGGCCATCCTGCCTAAAGCAATCTACAGATTCAATGCAATGCCTATCAAAATACCAACAGCATTCTTCAACAAACTGGAACAAATAGTTTTAAATTTTATGTGGAACCACAAAAGACCCCGAATAGCCACAGCAATCCTGAGAAAGAAGAATAAAGCAGGCAGGGGGCATCTCGCTTCGCAACTTCAAGCTATACTACAAAGCCAAAGTAATCAAGACAATTTGGTACTAGCACAAGAACATACCCACATACAAGTGGAACAGATTAGAGACTCCAGACATTAACCCAAACATATATGGTCAATTAATATATGATAAAGGACCACGGACATACAATGGGGAAATGACAGCCTCTTCAACAGCTGGTGTTGGCAAAACTGGACAGCTACATGTAAGAGAATGAAACTGGATCATTGTCTAACCCCATACAAAAAAGTAAATTTGAAATGGATCAAAGACCTGAATGTAAGTCATAAAACCATAAAACTCCTAGAAAAAAACATAGGCAAAAATCTCTTGGACATAAACATGAGTGACTTCTTCATGAACATATCTCCCGGGCAAGGGAAACAAAAGCAAAAATGAACAAGTGGGACTATATCAAGCTGAAAAGCTTCTATACAGCAAAGGACACCACCAAGAGAACAAAAGGCATCCTACAGTATGGGAGAATATATTCATAAATGACAGATCTGAAATGGATCAAAGACCTGAATATAAGTCATGAAATCATAAAACTCTTAGATGACAACACAGGCAAAAATCTCCTGAATATAAGCATGAGCAACTTCTTCCTGAACGCATCTCCCCAAGCAAGGGAAACAAAAGCAAAAATGAACTCATGGGACTACATCAAACTAAAAAGTTTCTGTACAGCAAAGGACACCATCAACAGAACAAAAAGGCACCCTACAGTATGGGAGAATATATTTGTAAATGACATATCCGACAAGGGTTAACATCCAAAATATATAAAGAACTTACACGCCTCAACACCAAAAAAGCAAATAACCCGATTAACAAATGGGCAGAGGATATGAACAGACATTTCTCCAAAGAAGAAATTCAGATGGCCAACAGGCACATGAAAAGATGCTCCACATCACTAATCATCAGTGAAATGCAAATTAAAACCACAATGAGATATCACCTCACACCAGTAAGGTGTGAGACCAGCATCAAAAAGACTAAGAACAACAAATGTTGGCAAGGATGCAGAGAAAGGGGAACCCTCCTACACTGCTGGTGGGAATGTAAGCTAGTTCAACCATTGTGGAAAGCAATATGGAGGTTCCTCAAAAAACTAAAAATAGAAATACCATTTGACCTGGGAATCCCACTCCTTGGAATTTACCCAAAGAATACAACTTCTCAGATTCAAAAAGACATATGCACCCCTATGTTTATTACAGCACTTTTTACAATAGCCCAGATACGGAAGCTATCTAAGTGTCCATCAGTAGATGAATGGATAAAGAAGATGTAGTACATATACACAATGGAATACTATTTAGCCCTAAGAAATAAAAAAAATACTACCATTTGCAACAACACGGATGGAGCTGGAGGATATTATGCTCAGTGAAATAAACTAGGCAGAGAAAGACAAGTGCCCAATGATTTCCCTCATTTGTGGAGTATAACAATGAAGCAAAACTGAAGGAACAAAATAGCAGCAGACTCAGAGACTCCAAGAAGGAACTAGTGGTTATCAAAGGGGAGGAGTGTGGGAGGGGGGGTGGTGAGAGGGAGAGAGAAGAGGACTGAGGGGTATTATGTTTAGTACACATGGTGTGGGGGATCACGGAGAGAACAGTGTAGCACAGAGAAGGCAAAGAGTGAATCTGTGGCATCTTACTACACTGATGGACAGTGACTGCATTGGGGTATGGGTGGGGACTTGACAATATGGGTTAAATGTAGTAACCACATTGCTTTTTTCATGTGAAACCTTCATAAGAGTGTATATCAATAATACCTTATTAAAAATTTAAAAAAAAGAAAGAAAGAAATGAACCAGCTCCAAGCTAGTAACTGCTATATAAAGACAGAGGAGAATTCTTTACAATAATATACTCATTACATACCTACCATATGCAACAGAAACTGAAAAATCAAGTACAGAAAACAGGCATACATGAACAGGTAACTTTTAATATAGAGAATAATTGGTCCTTAAATCACTAAAGTTTGTCTGCACTGAGCCTAATTCTTCAAGGAGGCAAGAAAGTATGTGAAGTAGTTTCATAACACAGGTCCAAAATTCTTTGACAGACTTTCCATTGAGAGGTGGGGTCTATATCCAGTTTCTTTTAATCTGGGCAACTTCTGACTTATTTTGAATTATTATTATTATTTGACCTATGTTATTATTTGATAGTAATATAGTTACTACTATATGAAGTCATAACACAAACTTCAGGAACTAGAAAAAGCCATGCAACCTCCACTTGGACTTCTTTAGATACTCTAGAGGAAGCCATCCACCATGTGAGAAATCTATCCTAAAAATGACATGCTGCAGAGGCCACATGTGGGCACTCCCAAATGACAGCCACATCAGTTGTCAGCAATGTGAGTGATCCATCTTGGCTGCCTAGTCTACCTGAGCCTTCAGATGACTTAGATGAGCCAGTGGCAATGAATATCGAACTGCAACTGCATCAAAGACCCCAAACCACAACTGTCCAGCTGAATCCTTCTTGAATCCCTGCAAAAAAGGTCTATTAAGTACAATACAAATTATTTTTACATTTGCAAAAATACTTAGAATAAAGTATAAATTCAAATCCTTTCCAGAATAATATTCTTTTCTATTTTTCCCCCTTTGGCACTAATCCTTTTTGGTACTGTCCTTAACTTCCTTTTCCACCCACAGATGCCTTTCTCCAAACATGCCTCAGCCTTAATCTTCCTTCAAAATTCAGCTCAAGACAGCTTCTTCAGGATAATTTCATGAATAGCCATGTTGGATAACTTTCATTACCTGGAATTTTTCCTGCTTATTTACATAAATCTATACTACACTATCTTTCATGTATTTATGTAACACATCAAGTTTACTCTCCAATTATTTAGTGTATACTTTATCTTCTAAATTCCTTGAGAACTAGAGGTTTTTTCTATTTCTATAATCAATTCACAAGTGCTATGAGGATGCAAAGAATTGCAAGTCTTAATAAAAAGAACAGGTTCACTAGAGGGCACCCTTTACCAAAAAGTGACCTCTAATAATCCAAATACTTCCTTTTACTATTACATGAAAATATGTTGTGAATCTCATACTCAACCTTTTTAATAAGGACCACGAAATAAAAATGAAACTAAGACTTCCCCCTTACTTGAAGCTACTTTTTCCTGTTATCTATTCCTTTAATATAATAGTTAAAAATAGCAGAACAGAAACATTAACACCATAAAAATTCTCTGGCAATTCCATGGTTACTAATTATTTTTGGAGATCCTAGAAAAGATATCATTGTAAAAGTAGATCCTAAAGTGAAAACAAGAACTTTACTACATCGCAGAGAATATTAGAAATGAAAGCAAGATGTTGAAGTATTTAACTTTGGGGGAAAAAAAGATCCCAAAAATATGCATTTAAAAAATAAATATTATATAACTAATATATATTAATTTAATTTTTATAATGTGCTATTAAAAGACAAGGCATTTTGCCAAATAAGTATAATTTAGTAGTATGGAGGAAAACAAAAACATTACCCTGATATAAAGCTGATCCCAATTCCCACTATTGATCCTGACCACACAGTCCACTTTACAGAGCAAATGGGGAGAAAAGAAGTTGAGAACAGTAATTCTGTGTCCACTCAAAAGCAGAATGTAAGTAACAAAACAAAGCAAAAATAATAATCTTTTACATTTGTGCTACTGCTTGGCAATCCACAAAGTAATTTTTCATCCATCATTGCATTTGATCCCCAGAACCCTAGAGAATTGGACTGGACAATTGGTTTTGTCTCTGCCTCATAGATGAAGGAAATGAGGGTCAGAGAAGTTAAAGGATTTGCTCAACACCAGGTGCCTACTAAAAAGGCCAGAGCCAGGTATAAAACCCAAGACTCGGACTTGTAAGGAGTATTAAAGGATCCTGGGGGGGGGGGGGGGGGTAAAAGGAGGTCACTGCAAAAAAAATAACCACCCAATTGTTGAATTTACCTTAAATATGTTCAGTAATATGGTCATTGCTCATTTCCAAAGTTTCTTTCTTAATATTATGGCAATGCCTCTATTAAATGAGTTCTCTCGAAATTAAGCTCCTTTATAATAAAGTTGGCAATACTCATACATCAACAATGCATATACACACTCAAACACTCCCACAAACCACAAAAAGAACAGCTGCCTGCCTTCACATTCAGGCATGACAAAAACAGAAAAAGAAAAAACAAGGAAACATTTTTTACAGATGCTACTAGGTCTGGTCTACCAAGTCGAAAAGAACCAGCCCCTTTTTGTAAGAGAAGATTAAAAGCAAACCTGATTTATATTCTTTTTTACCACAGGAATGAATGATTGAGAAGAGGAATGAAAAGGGAAGATAGGGAAAGATGATGGTGTTTTGCTTTTCTCCATAATTTAGAATTGGAAAAGGGTATGGTGAGGGTAAAAGGTCAGAGATTTTTCTTGTATCAAGCAGCCCCTACCTCCTAGGGAGAATAAACTGGAGACTGGCCCTACTAAGGTTTCTGGAGGCCAGTATCTGGGAACTGCAGAGGAACAAGGGACACACATTACTTATTGTGAGTTAAGTTCAATATCTGAGCTCCTCTGACTTAGCATAAGTTCAAAATATAGGATCCTCCCTCCCTGAGTACATACAGTTCTGGTCACATTCCTTACTGTTTCCAATCTTAATGTAAACCTTCCCATTTTTTTAGTTAAAATTTAGTAATTTTTTTTATATTGCAGCTTTCATTATCCAATACTCTAAGTTAGAAGACAAAGCATAATGATTAAGAATATAGGCTCAGAAGCCAAATGGCCTAGTTCACATCTAGCACCACCACTTATAGAGTGGCTAAGGCAAATGACCTAACCTATCTCTACTCAATTTCTTCATCTGCAGCATGGGTATAATAATGGTATACCATTGCGTCTTGTGATGATTAAATGAAGTAATACATTAAAACAGCAGCACATAGCAAAAGTTCGATAGATATTAGCTATTAACCTATTACTTACTACACAATTATTTTTACTTCCAGGAATAAAGATCCTAAGAAACTACTTTAGAGTTAATATCACTGTTCATAGAATTCCACAAAAAATAAGAACCTTCTAAATATGCAACATAAGAAAATAAGACATAAACATGATGAAAATTGTATACAATTATAACTTCATTTAACAACTAACAGTAACATAACATTTATGTTGAACATAACTTCATTGAGTAAATACTCAATAAATAATATTTATTGTTTCTAAATAAGAAAAGACTAGAATTAATGTCAGTTGTAATTATCCTTCAGTACTAGGAAAAGGTGATTTTTTTTTGTCTTCTCTATTCCTCTCATGCTTTTCAAGTTTTCTATAATGAAGGTTTTTGTTTTTCAATAATTCAGTTCAAAAGTCTTTACTAAGAGTCTGTTGTAACCATTATGCTACATAACAGTCAAAACTAACCAGATATGTACAACAATCACAGACGTTGGGGACTTAGGACATTTATCTAATACATACATACTAAGACATACATTCACACACAGTAAATAACATTGTGTAGCATTTAAAAAATCCATTCTAACATGCAAAGATTTCACAGAGGAAATTGGAACTAACATGAGAATTCAGTATTTGAGTAGGTGAAGAAATAAGAAGCGGGAGTATTAGGGGATGGGCGGAAGATGGCAGCATGAGTAGAGCAGCGGAAATCTCCTCCCAAAACCACATATATCTATGAAAATATAACAAAGACAACCCTTCCTAGAATAAAGACCAGAGGACACAGGACAATATCCAGACCACATCCGCACCTGAGAGAACCCAGCGCCTCGCGAAGGGGGTAAGATACAAGCCCCCGCCCGGCGGGAGCCGAGTGCCCCTCCCCCCAGCTCCAGGCGGGAGAAGAATAGGCAGAGCGGGAGGGAGACGGAGCACAGGGCTGCCGAACATCCAGCCCCAGCCATCTGGGCCAGAGTGCAGGGCCCTGGATACTAGGAAAACAGGGCAGCAAGAACAGTGAGCGGGCACCGGAGGCCAGGCGCCGGAGGACACCAGAAAAGCGAGCGATCATTTTTTTTTTGTTTTGTTTTGTTTTGGCGAGCGCTTTTTGGAAGTCTTAAAGGGATAGGGCCCCCAATACTAGGGAAACAGGGCAGCAAGAACAGTGAGCGGGCACAGGTGGCCTGGCGCCAGAGATCACCAGAAAAGCAAGCAACCTTTTTTTTTTTTTTTGAAGTTTTGTTTTGGCGAGCGCTTTTTGGAAGTCTTAAAGGGATAGGGACCCCAATACTAGGGAAGCAGGGCAGCAAGACCGGTGAGCAGATGCCTGAGGCTGGCGCCAGAGAATAAAGAAAAACGAGCGGCCACCTTTTTTTTTTTTAATTTAAAAATTTTTTCTTTTTTTTTTTTTGGTGGTCGTTGTTTTGTTTTGGCAGGTGCTTTTTGGAAGTCTTAAAGGGGCAGGGCAGGACACTTAATCCAGAGGTAGGGATTCTGGGGATCTCTGGGCACCCTAACCCCTGGGCTGCAGGGAGCAGGGAGGTCCCTTACGGAGATAAATAGCCTCCCAGCAGCTCCTGCTCCAACGCGACTCCACCATTTTGGAGTAGCTGCCCGAGCCAGGCCACGCCCACAGCAACAGCGGAGATTAACTCCATAGCAGCCGGGCAGGAAGCAGAAACCCTGTCTGCGCGCTGCTGCGCAGCACAAGCCACTAGAGGTCGCTGTTCTCCCAGGAGAGGAGGGCCACAAACCAACAAGAAGGGAAGTCCTTCCAGCCGTCACTCGTCCCAGTTCTGCAGACTATTCCTATCACCATGAAAAGGCAAAGCTACAGGCAGACAAAGATCACAGAGACAACACCAGAGAAGGAGACAGACCTAACCAGTCTTCCTGAAAAAGAATTCAAAATAAGAATCATGAACATGCTGACAGAGATGCAGAGAAATACGCAAGAGAAATGGGATGAAGTCCAGAGCGAGATCACAGATGCCAGAAAGGAGATCGCAGAAATGAAACAAACTCTGGAAGGGTTTATAAGCAGAATGGATAGGATTCAAGAGGCCATTGATGGAACTGAAACCAGAGAACAGGAACACATAGAAGCTGACATAGAGAGAGACAAAAGGATCTCCAGGAATGAAACAATATTAAGAGAACTGTGTGACCAATCCAAAAGGAACAATATCCGTATTATAGGGGTTCCAGAAGAAGAAGAGAGAGGAAAAGAGATGGAAAGTATCTTAGAAGAAATAATTGCTGAAAACTTCCCCACACTGGGGGAGGAAATAATCGAAGAGACCATGGAAATACACAGAACCCCCAACAGAAAGGATCCAAGGAGGACAACACCAAGACACATAATAATTAAAATGGCAAAGATCAAGGACAAGGAAAGAGTTTTAAAGGCAGCTAGAGAGAAAAAGTTCACTTATAAAGGAAAACCATCAGGCTAACATCAGACTTCTCAACAGAAACCCTACAGGCCAGAAGAGAATGGCATGATATATATAATGCAATGAAACAGAAGGGCCTTGAACCAAGGATACTGTATCCAGCACGACTATCATTCAAATATGACGGTGGGATTAAACAATTCCCAGACAAACAAAAGCTGAGGAAATTTGCTTCCCACAAACCACCTCTACAGAACATCTTACAGGGACTGCTCTAGATGGGAGCACTCCTAGAAAGAGCACAGCACAAAACACCCAACATATGAAGAATTGAGGAGGAGGAACAAGAAGGGAGAGAAGAAAAGAATCTCCAGACAGTGTATATAATAGCTCAATAAGCGAGCTAAGTTAGGCAGTAAGATACTAAAGAGGCTAACCTTGAACCTTTGGTAACCACGAATTTAAAGCCTGCAATGCCAATAAGTACATATCTTTCAATAGTCACCCTAAATGTTAATGGGCTGAATGCACCAACCAAAAGACATAGAGCAATAGAATGGATAAAAAAGCAAGACCCATCTATATGCTGCTTACAAGAAACTCACCTCAAACCCAAAGACATGTACAGACTAAAAGTCAAGGGATGGAAAAACACATTTCAAGCAAACAACAGCAAGAAGAAAGCAGGGGTTGCAGTACTAATATCAGACAAAATAGACTTCAAAACAAAGAAAGTAACAAGAGATAAAGAAGGACGCTACATAATGATAAAGGGCTCAGTCCAACAAGAGGATATAACCATTCTAAATATATATGCACCCAACACAGGAGCACCAGCATATGTGAAACAAATACTAACAGAATTAAAGGGGGAAATAGACTGCAATGCATTCATTCTAGGAGACTTCAACACACCACTCACCCCAAAGGATAGATCCACTGGGCAGAAAATAAGTAAGGACACGGAAGCACTGAACAACACAGTAGGGTAGATGGACCTAATAGACATCTATAGAACTCTACATCCAAAAGCAACAGGATATACATTCTTCTCAAGTGCACATGGAACATTCCCCAGAATAGACCACATACTAGGCCACAAAAAGAGCCTCAGAAAATTCCAAAAGATTGAAATCGAAATCGTACCAACCAACTTTTCAGACCACAAAGGCATAAAACTAGAAATAAACTGTACAAAGAAAGCAAAGAGGCTCACAAACACATGGAGGCTTAACAACACGCTCCTAAATAATCAATGGATCAATGACCAAATCAAAATGGAGATCCAGCAATATATGGAAACAAATGACAACAACAACACTAAGCCCCAACTTCTGTGGGACACAGCAAAAGCAGTCTTAAGAGGAAAGTATATAGCAATCCAGGCATATTTAAAAAAGGAAGAACAATCCCAAATGAATGGTCTAATGTCACGATTATCGAAATTGGAAAAAGAAGAACAAATGAGGCCTAAGGTCAGCAGAAGGAGGGACATAATAAAGATCAGAGAAGAAATAAATAAAATTGAGAAGAATAAAACAATAGAAAAAATCAATGAAAGCAAGAGCTGGTTCTTCGAGAAAATAAACAAAATAGATAAGCCTCTAGCCAGACTTATTAAGAAGAAAAGAGAGTCAACACAAATCAACATTAACAGAAACGAGAAAGGAAAAATCACGACGGACCCCACAGAAATACAAAGAATTATTAGAGAATACTATTAAAACCTATATGCTAACAAACTGGGAAACCTAGGAGAAATGGACAACTTCCTAGAAAAATACAACCTTCCAAGATTGACCCAGAAAGAAACAGAAAATCTAAACAGACCAATTACCAGCAACGAAATTGAAGCGGTAACCAAAAACTACCAAAGAACAAAACCCCGGGCGAGATGGATTTACCTCGGAATTTTATCAGACATACAGGGAAGACATAATACCCATTCACCTTAAAGTTTTCCAAAAAATAGAGGAGGAGGGGATACTCCCAAACTCATTCTATGAAGCTAATATCACCCTAATACCAAAACCAGGCAAAGACCCAACCAAAAAAGAAAACTACAGACCAATATCCCTGATGAACGTAGATGCAAAAATACTCAACAAAATATTAGCAAACCGAATTCAAAAATGCATCAAAAGGATCATACACCATGACCAAGTGGGATTCATCCCAGGGATGCAAGGATGGTACAACATTCGAAAGTCCATCAACATCATCCACCACATCAACAAAAAGAAAGACAAAAACCACATGATCATCTCCATAGATGCTGAAAAAGCATTTGACAAAGTTCAACATCCATTCATGATAAAAACTCTCAGCAAAACAGGAATAGAGGGCAAGTACCTCAACATAATAAAGGCCATCTATGATAAACCCACAGCCAACATTATATTGAACAGCGAGAAGCTGAAAGCATTTCCTCTGAGATCGGGAACTAGACAGGGATGCCCACTCTCTCCACTGTTATTTAACATAGTACTGGAGGTCCTAGCCACAGCAATCAGACAAAACAAAGAAATACAAGGAATCCAGATTGGTAAAGAAGAAGTTAAACTGTCACTATTTGCAGATGACATGATACTGTACATAAAAAACCCTAAAGACTCCACCCCAAAACTACTAGAACTGATATCGGAATACAGCAAAGTTGCAGGATACAAAATCAACACACAGAAATCTGTGGCCTTCCTATACACTAACAATGAACCAACAGAAAGAGAAATCAGGAAAACAACTCCATTCACAATTGCATCACAAAAAATAAAATACCTAGGAACAAACCTAACCAAAGAAGTGAAAGACTTATACTCTGAAAACTACAAGTCACTCTTAAGAGAAATTAAAGGGGACACTAACAGATGGAAACTCATCCCATGCTCGTGGCTAGGAAGAATTAATATCGGCAAAATGGCCATCCTGCCCAAAGCAATATACAGATTTGATGCAATCCCTATGAAACTACCAGCAACATTCTTCAATGAATTGGAACAAATAATTCAAAAATTCATATGGAAACACCAAAGACCCCGAATAGCCAAAGCAATCCTGAGAAAGAAGAATAAAGTAGGGGGGATCTCACTCCCCAACTTCAAGCTCTACTATAAAGCTATAGTAATCAAGACAATTTGGTACTGGCACAAGAGCAGAGCCACAGACCAATGGAACAAACTAGAGAATCCAGACATTAACCCAGACATATATGGTCAATTAATATTTGATAAAGGAGCCATGGACATACAATGGCGAAATGACAGTCTCTTCAACAGATGGTGCTGGCAAAACTGGACAGCTACATGTAGGAGAATGAAACTGGACCATTGTCTAACCCCATATACAAAAGTAAACTCAAAATGGATCAAAGACCTGAATGTAAGTCATGAAACCATTAAACTCTTGGAAGAAAACATAGGCAAAAACCTCTTAGACATAAACATGAGTGATCTCTTCTTGAACATATCTCCCCGGGCAAGGAAAACAACAGCAAAAATGAGTAAGTGGGACTATATTAAGCTGAAAAGCTTCTGTACAGCAAAAGACACCATCAATAGAACAAAAAGAAACCCTACAGTATGGGAGAATATATTTGAAAATGACACATCCGATAAAGGCTTGACGTCCAGAATATATAAAGAGCTCACACGCCTCAACAAACAAAAAACAAATAACCCAATTAAAAAATGGGCAGAGGAACTGAACAGACGGTTCTCCAAAAAAGAAATACAGATGGCCAACAGACACATGAAAAGATGCTCCACATCGCTAATTATCAGAGAAATGCAAATTAAAACTACAATGAGGTATCACCTCACACCAGTAAGGATGGCTGCCATCCAAAAGACAAACAACAACAAATGTTGGTGAGGCTGTGGAGAAAGGGGAACCCTCCTACACTGCTGGTGGGAAAGTAAGTTAGTTCAACCATGGAAAGCAGTATGGAGGTACATCAAAATGCTCAAAACAGACCTACCATTTGACCCAGGAATTGCACTCCTAGGAATTTATCCTAAGAATGCAGCAATCAAGTATGAGAAAGATCAGTGCACCCCTATGTTTATTGCAGCACTATTTACAATAGCCAAGAATTGGAAGCAACCTAAGTGTCCATCAGTAGATGAATGGATAAAGAAGATGTGGTACATATACACAATGGAATACTACTCAGCCATAAGAAAAGGGCAAATCCAACCATTTGCAGCAACATGGATGGAGCTGGAGGGTATTATGCTCAGTGAAACAAGCCAAGCGGAGAAAGAGAACTACCAAACGATTTCACTTATCTGTGGAATGTAAGAACAAAGGAAAAACTGAAGGAACAAAACAGCAGCAGAATCACAGAACTCAAGAATGAACTAACAGATACCAAAGGGAAAGGGACTGGGGAGGATGGGTGGGTAGGGAGGGATAAGTGGGGGGAGAGGGGGAGAAGTAGGGGGGTATTAAGATTAGCATGCATAGGGGGGTAGGAGAAAAGGGAGGGCTCTACAACACAGAGAAGGCAAGTAGTGATTCTACAACATTTTGCTATGCTGATGGACAGTGACTGTAAAGGGGTTTAAAGGGGGGACCTGGTATAGGGGAGAGCCTAGTAAACATAATATTCATCATGTAAGTGTAGATTAGTGATACCAAAAAAAAAAAAAACAAAGGGCAGTTCCTGTGTGGTAACCTCCAATGAGTTCTACACAAGGGTATAAAGGGCATATAAAAGTGTAGGCAAAGGGTCTGTTTGTGTTTATACAGAGGATCAAAGCCTAATTGGGCTACCCCGAAAATGAACTAAGATACAATATGAAAAAGAACTTCCAACATCAGCAGTCTCTGGAAGACTCATGCCAGAAGATGATCATCAAAAAACCCCAACAAAGATCCACGCACTGCTACAGCTGTAGATGCACTCATCCCACCAGTTCCTGGACTTGCCATGGGAATGAGGAAGGAGATATCTAAGCTGGCCTGTGCATACAGTAAAACAACAAATTTGACTGGATCTATACTGTTGGAACTCAATCAAGAATTAGGAGAAGTGCAAATTGTAGCGCTCCAAAATCTTACAACCACAGACTATTTACTGTTAAAAGAACATAAGGGATGTGAACATTCCCCAGGAATGGGTTGTTTTAATTTGTCTGATTTCTCTCAGACTGTTCAAGTTCAGTTGGACAATATCCACCATATCATAGATAAGTTTTCACAAATGCCTAAGGTGCCTAACTGGTTTTCTTGGTTTCACTGGAGATGGCTGGTAATTACAGGTATGCTTTGGTTATGTAACTATACTCCTATTATGTTAATGTGTGTGCGCAATTTAAGTAGTAGCTTAAAACCTATACATGCTGAAGTTACTCTACAAGAAGATATGTCAAAGAAATAATCAATCTTCCCATGTTTTCTGCCGCCTGCTACTTCTATAGCTTTTCTTCTTCCTTCCTAATTACAACCCTTAAATAGAATTCGTGCCTCATATCAAATTTACCGAGTATCATAATTCTTCCAAGTGGTAAAGATACCTCAAGACAAAGGCTGGGCATAGAAGCTACAGGGTATAAATATGCAAAGAAATAAAAAGCTAACCATTTCAAACAATAAGGCTTCTCTCTCACTTACCAACTTTACATTTCCCTGTATGGCCCCGGAAGATGACTGGTTAGCCAGAGATGGGTAAGATTCCTCAAGGGAGGAACAACCTAAGACAGGCACAGTCGCAGGGGGGTCATCAGGTGAGAAATTGGGGATCAACAGAGGTGAGGCTTAGAACCTCACCCCCCCTGTTCTGAGAGAAATCTTCTGCATACGTGGATGTTTTATTGCCCTTGTCTAGCTTGGATTAACACATAGTCTACCGGCACACACCTGATCATCTACATTTGCTCTCTTACAACACTAAACTATGTTTTCTACCTTTATCTTGTATCTACCTACCACTTCAGCATTTTATTAAAAATAATAATAATAAAGAGAGAAATGTGGTATCCACATATAAATCAAGTATAAAAATCAAATGAGTATTCATATTTGAACTGACTGTTTATAGTTCATAATGCATGAGCAAAACCGAAGGTTTCTGTGATGGCTGCCCTTGTACTGTTCACCATGTAAGAACTTATTCACTATGTAAGAATTTGTTCTCCATCTAAGAACTTGTTTGCTATGCCTCAGAAGATTGGAGACTGACGAAAATTAGGCTTGGGGTGGATTAATGATTGTGCATTGAGCATTGACTCCCCTCCCCTATATAGAGTTTTATTGTTGTTAACAACCATTTGATCAATAAATATGAGAGATGCCCTCACAAAAAAATATATATATATATATATACACTTCCAATGGTAAAATAATAAGTAACCGGGATGTAAGGAATATAGTCAAGATATTAACAGCTTGGTATGGTGATAGCTGGTACCTAGAATTGTCATGTATATAAATGTTGAAAAAAAAAAAGAAGGGGGAGTATTCAATTACTGGTAAACACAGGCGGGTAGAACATGGCCCTGTGGAAAAGACAGTTTAACTGATATGAAGGATATCTGTTCTATGTTGTGGGAATTCTATTATAACTTCAAGAGCAATTAATCTTTATTTGGGAAGTGACCTGGGGGGGCAAGATCCTCCTCTGTGATTTTGATTAAAGTTATGAATCTTCTCCCAGAAAAGTGCAAAAACACAACTGTAATTAATACACATCTTCTTTCTGAGAACTGCTGACCATACAAGTTGGATGGGCAGTACAGTCTCTTCCATTCATAGGACATTGCACCCGGTATACAACTGAGCCAAGCTAGTCCAATCAGATAGTCTTTGAGGAAGCTGTATGTGCCTGACATACGGAACCTGTAGTGGTCATCCTTTATCAAGTGCAGAGACAAGCAGACACAGCCAGATTTCAGAGAATGAAAAAGACAGAGAATATCAGGAAGTTGAAATAGAAAGAAACATGGTCTTCTATTTCTTTGTTCCAGTCTTTTGAGAAGTATGACTGTTCTAAGAAGTTTGTGAGATAACCCAGTAATCTTCCACTATTTTTTCATGTTCCTTAAGCTAACTTACGTGGTTTGATATCTGCAAAGAAAACAAAAACAAAAGAAACAAAAAAACTAAATTCCTAAGACACACAAGCACACACACACACACACACACACACACACACACACAAATATTTCTTAACAATTATAAGGGGTTTACAAACCCATGCATCTGACCAGTATTATTAGAGCATGTTCTCCCTACTGAATAGGTTAAAGGCATACACAATAATGATCATCTCAGCCCTCATTCTGTTTGTACCATGACATAAAAAATGCTGGGAAGCACTACTACAACATAATCCAGAAAAAAGGGGTCTGAAGCCATAGTTAACTGCATGTCAAACAGGTCTCTAGGGTAATAATAATAATAACAGTAAATGTCATCTGACTTTTACACAATACTTCTAATTTTTCCAAAACATCATCAATATTGTACAGCTAAGTAAATTCAGAATAATTACCGAAAATATTACTGTTGGGAATGTAAACCAAGTAGGTATCCCTATAGCTGCAGAGTAACCAAGAGTTTCCAGCAACTTCAGGAGGAAAATAATGTATAAACACACAATTCAATTTCTTTCATCACAGAATACTGAGGAAGATTTGCTTATAAAATATTCACCTTCCCTGTATTTTCCCATGAAATATTTAATCTAGGTTGTCACATGCACTCTTAGAATGCTTTATAAAATAATGCCCAGGTGCTTCCTCTAATTCAATTAAAAGACATTCTGTCAAACAATTTTTTAAATGACAGAGTTGACATACTCTAATTTTAAAAAAAAGAACAATTATATCTTAAAGGATGGTACAACCTGTCAAAGCATCAAGATCAAGCAAAGTCAAAAATTAAGAATGATTTTCTCTATATTTCTGATGTTGAATTTTACTTGGCTTGTTTTCCTCTATGTGCAATTTCTGTGAATTGTTCTCACTAATAGTATCCTGTTTCCATGCATAGGAAAAAGCCTAGTGCAGTTTGTTGGCTAACATTACTTCCTATAACTAGGGTTGACATTCTGTAATACTGACATTAAGGCTTACTGTTAATTCTGCAAAACAACATAGCACAATGATGATCACTAATGGACATCCTCTATGGTGAAAACTGAATTAATAATCAGCTAACACAGATTTGCAGTAGACTTCCTTCTTCCTGTTTTTACACTCCGGACCAAGGAGATGTCTCTTCCTGTTGACTTTTGTGTTACTTAGTAAAATGCAAAAGATGAGAAATGGAAACACCCAATACATACAAAATTTTATTTGTCCTGTACGATAACAAATTGAATTGCTAAATAAATTGTAATTGAAAAAGCTTAAACAATTATAAGCAGATTAATTAATGCAGATGTAGACTGCTTCCTTAGAAGGCTTTAGAAAATTAAACAAAAATATTAAACTGTCTAGAGCAGATCTAATGTGCAACTTGCCTAAGAGCTTAAGAGATGATCTATATACCCTATCAATGTCCTTTATAGGACTATTGGAGAGTACAGTTATGGAGAAATTTGCTTAATGATTGACCTCTCAGCAAAACAACAAAAAAACACTATTCACCATGGAAAATAAAACAGAAAATTAAGTAAGCTTTATATTTACAATTTGTGGACTTTATCCTACAGACTACAATTCCAAACACAGATATAATATTAACATTTATATACCTATAACTTTAGCAACAAACTTTCATAAAACAGACACTACAAGAGATACAAGAAGAGAAAGAAACAAGTTAATAAAAGGGGACTTTAACACACCATTCTCAATTCAAGAAAGATCAGGTGAAAAACAATATAAGGACTAAGAATATATAACCAAGTTATTAAGTAATATGTGTGTATATATAAAACTGTGACCCCTATACAAAAGAATATGCCTTCTTTTTTCTCAAGAATACATGGAACACTCATGAAAACTATTAAGCCACAAATAAAACCTGAATGAATTCCAAAGAATAGAAATAATACAGATTTATCTAACTATAATATAATAAAACTAAAAATATAGCAAAATTTTAATAAGAAAGATCCTTTACATCTGGAAATTAGAAAAAAACTACTGAAAAGTTTTTGGATCAAAGGGAAAATACAAAAATGAAACAGCAGAATTTCTTTAAAATAGCAGTAAGGAAATCATTAGAATATGAGACATTATAGTTACAGCAATCATCAGAGAAAAACTTACAGCATTAAATAATTACATCAGCAAATCAAGTACAAAATTTAAAAAGCTAGAAAAATAAACTGAAAAAAAAAAGAAGAAATTAATCAATAAACATAAAAGCAGAAAGAAATGTCAGAAAACAGAATATTAGTTGAAGGGATAAATCCAAAAACAGGTTTTTTTAAAAGAATCAATGAAACCCAAACTACCACCCAACCAAATCATGAAAAAAAAAAAAAAGAAAGTGAAATAACAAATAACAAATTAGAAACAACAAGGGGTATAAAACCACCAAAACATAAGAAATCATAATGAGATAACATTTGTATAACTCTATAATCAAATAAATTTGAAGAAATGGATAATTTTTCAATGAATACCACTTATTGACTCTCTAGATGATCTATAAAACAGACCAATTATCACAGAAGAAATAGAGAGGAGTTAAAATACCCTCCTCCAAAAAAAAAAAGAGTACTAGCCCTAGCTGATTTCACAGGGCAATTCTAACAAACCTTTAAATATCAGATATCAATGCAGAAAACTTCCAATTTTGATTAATGAAATGAACTTAACACTGATTCAAACACTAGTAAAAAGACTACACCAAAAAAGAAAACTACGGATCAGTCTCACTTATGAATATCAATGCAAAAAAACTTTAAAAGCATTCTAGCAAACAGAATCCCACAGCATAATATAAAAAGCGATTCACCGTGACCAAGTGGGGAAGTTATTCTACAAAGACAGGAATATCTCAGTAAAAGAAAACAAATTAATAAAAACAATAACATTAGTGGAGCAAAGAAGAAAAATCATATGACTATTTCCATAGATAGGAAAGACATCTGACAAAATTCAGCAGTCATTTGTGTTAATAACACTAAATAAAATAGGTATTGATAGCTACTTCCTCAGCATAATAAAATAAAAATAAAACTCAGCCCAAAAGCCATAGTTCTCCTTAATGAGGAAAACACTAAAGCCTTTCCTGCTGAAGTCAGGAAAAAGATGAGGATACCCACTATTGTGTTGTAATTATTAGGCTATGAAGTTAGATTAGACAAAGCAAGCTAAGGTTTAAGGAGGAAGTAAAAGTATTTCTAAATACAGATTATATAATTACATTCCTGGAAAACCCACACAAATCAACAGGGTAAAAATTACCACAATAATAAAAAAATGTTATAAAGTAAAATATTAAAAATTAAAATACAAAGATCACCAGCATTCATATTATATCAGCAAAAGTTAGAAGCCATAATATAAGAAAAGACCCAAGCAAGAAACAATTTTTTAAAATTTACCTGTAATCTTGAGGAATTCTGAAATGTAGTTGTGGAAAACTTTAACTCTCCTGAAAAGCATAACATGCTCTTTGACAGGAAGACACAGCATCATCAAGATGTCTATTCACCCTAATTTATAAATGTAACTCAATCTCAATAAAATACTTTGAAGATTTTTCTAGAGCAAGACAAGTTTTTTAATTAAGTTCGTTTAGAATAATAAACAATTAAGAGTCACCAGGATATCCCTGAAAAAGATGACCGATGAGGCGAAGGTAGCCCTACTAAGACAGGGACCACGGATGTAGTCAGAGTAGGGTGAGGGCCTCTGGAGGGGGCAGGGCGGGATATTTGCAGTCAGAGCAATGTAACTACATACAAGGAAACCCCCCTACTAAAACTCTATGTTAAACATTAAGCTCTAGAATCATTCTTCAGTGACATCAGTTAATGTTCCCCAGATAAAGAAGAGTAGCACATGTTTTATTATGCTAATCATTTGTAACCATGTGTAAGATTCACTTTAGCATGCTAAAAGGCCCAGGCCTATGTGCTGTCTTTCCTCCTTCAGATCTGACAAGGTGATTTTTCAAACTGAGCAACTAACTTAGCATGCAGACCCAGCTGTATACAGCATGGTAAAAGGCAGGAAGAATTCCATCTTAAAGATAAAATTGCATTTTAACACCCAGGAAGTTTAAGAGGCAAGATTCTTTAGCAAGTAGACAATACCTCAGCCCACCTTGGGGGCTGGGCAGGCAGCCTTTTGATATGCTCCCGGACCCAGGTGTCGGTGTTCCAGAGAGAAATCAAGGCAGGAAATGCCTTACAGTTAAGTTAATTTTTAATATTTAGAGACCACTTAACAAGTCCCCACCCCTAAGTTTTTCATGTTCTCGAAAAATCCTCAACTGCCTATAAAACCCCCTAGACAACACACCAACGACAGACTCTCTTATCCCCTCCTGGCATGAGCCGGGAGCTCTGTCCTTTCACTTTATCTCTGAATAAAAGCCTGTACCTCGCTCTCCTACCTTGACTGTTTGTGAAGCTCATTCTTCGGCTCCGCAAACAAGAACCCCAGCATCACTACCAGATGTAACAATAGAGCCTCCATAATTAAAAGCATGACATAGCACATAAATATACACACAGGTACTGGACAGAACAGAAAAGCGAGAGACAGACGCACCACATATGAAAATCAGCAAATGATAATGGCAGCATCTCAAATCAACATGAAAAAGGATGGCTGAACTGCTGTATTGAAATAAAAAAAGATAAAACTGAAGCCATTAACCCCACTGTACACCACAAGAAAATCCAAAAAGGGGCAGAAATGTAAAAGTAAAAAATAAAACCATAAAGTACCAAAAGAAAACATGGGTAGATTCCCCTACAATATGGTAGAAAATTTTCCTATGACTCAAAATCCAGAAACAAAAAGAGGAAAGATTTTCATGGAAATAAAAAGCTTTTGCATGACAAAAAAAAGGGGGGTATGGGGTGAGCACAGTCAAAAACAAACTTTTTTAATGTTCTAACAGTTTTCCAAGAAAAACTGAAAGATTTTGAAGTGGACAAAAATAATTACTGAATGTCCTATATAGCACATCCTTCTAGATTATCTGTGCCTTTCACTGTCTTTGGGCTATCTTACAATTCTATGAATTGCAGAAAACTGATAGTAATGCAAGTTATTCTTATCCATAGAAATGCAAAACCTTTTGGCCTAAATGCAAATGATTATTATCTTGCAGATACTAACCAGTTATGTGCCTATTTATAAATCTACTTCAGCAAAAGCCTCTATTGTTTTTTGCCATTGCCTTTGAAACAGTTGTAACATCTTACTGATTCCCTCATTTGTGAAAAACTTTTAACTCTCCTGAAATAAACAATTAATAAATTAAATTAAATATTTGGCATGAATTAATTTTATATTTGTATGAGGGTCATGATTTTATATTTTTTGAAAATTATCTTTTAACAGTTTTATCAGTCCACCAAGATGCCCAGTGGATTCACCTTCCAGCCAGGAAACTTGCATTGCCAGAGAATTGTACCTCATGGGGTGCTTAACCTTAGACCGGTGTTTTCTTGGCTCCCACAAGTAAAATCGAAGTGGCAATATACATGTAACTTTGCTGATTCTGTTTCTCTGGGTTGGTTTTTTTTTTCCTCTCTCTACAGATTGTTTTTTGGTTTGGTTTCTAGTTACTACATAGCCAGTAAGTTATTATCTCTAAGTGATAGCAATGACTGAGAATTTTATCTTACGGTTTGACCATTTATTGGATGATCCCTCTACATGGATGACAAAGATCTCTTGAGTACAAGATAGAAGACAATCTGGGTTTGTTAATCATTTTTTGCATCTTTGTCTATTTTGAGCTCAAATCAGTTAAGAATTATGTCTTCCAAAAACAGATCTTTGATATCTGGACAAGTGAGCTTTTTCATCTCTGTAACTACATCACTAGATCTGTGGGTAAAATTATAGAAATAAAGCTATAAAGCTCTGCATCTGTAGTTCAGAAAGTATTTTACTTCTCATTATGTGTGATTAATCAATTTATCTCCAAAGGGCATTAATAATTTAGATTTTAAAGTCTCCTAAATTAAAGAAACTCTGTTCTGACTGGCTCAATGGAAAAAATAGTAAGTACTTATTTTAATGGAGTATTTTAAAATTCCCAGAAAAGAAGGCAATTGAATTTCTAGTACTTTACCAAAAAAAGGAAATAATTCTTACATGAATTAACTCAGAAACATTTTTTTAAAGTCCAAGTTCACATAAATAAACTTTGGCAAACAAGCCTAGTTTGATAATTTTGGTTTATGAAAACAGCTATTATTTTTCCTGATTAATCATAACTTTACTTGAGTTTGTTTCCTAAAAACACACAGGTTTACTGACCAAATAAATTGATACTAGCCTAAATATTTAAGATGATTAAAAATGTAAATGTGTCAACTAAATTGAGTCATTATTCTGACAAACTTTTTATTTCAACATGTATTTGAGTTACAGCAGGGACATGAGACAAGCATCATGATTAATTTTGCCTGCCTATGATGAAAAATGCCAAGACATAAATAATAGAGTAAGAACAGAAGAGACTCTATCTTAAGGCTAAAATTCCATTTAAAAAAACCAGGGGGTAGAAGGTTCCTAACACACTTTATGGTAATTAGCCAACAGCCTACCCTATCTTAAGGACAGGAAAGCAGTCCTAAATGACATGTTTCCACTGCTTGAGGGTAACTACTACGTGGAAAAGAACAGGATCAATAAATTATCTGTGTTAAGTTTATCTTACAAAATATCTAGAGGACTGACTATGGATGATGAATAATGTCTCTCACTGAAGATAAACACATGAGACTACATGTCAAACCTATACCCCACCCCCTGCCCTGGCCCTTTACCTCATTCTTGAAATCCTTAAAAGGCAGGAATCCTAAGCCTTTGGGCCCGCCTTCTCTCTGAGGCTGCCCATACTCCCCTTTCTTTGAGTGTGTACTTTGCCATAAATAAAGCTTTCTTGCTGCTCAACTAATTGCATTTTTGTCTCCAAGTCTTCCAGCACTCTTCCAAGTCTGTAGGGAGGTTAATAAGAGACTCCTTTCCCAGTGGTAAGCTTTGTTACTTCACTATTTCATTCAGTTTTCTAGACATAAGCACAATTCTTCACTCTCTCTGTTCTACTTCAGACAAGTAGGGAAGGGCTACTAAGATCTCTGATTTGGGCTTGCCAATTCCTGTCACCAGAGTGACCTGAACAGGACTGCACCTGTATGATCATGTTCTTTAGTAGCCTGCCTGACAATCTCCTTTCTTTGCTTTGGGGAACTTCTCAGAACATAATCTCACTCCATCCAGAGCTCTGTGGCTCCCCCAAGTCCTGGGGTGCTAGGGGCTTAGTTCCCATACTGTGCAGATTCAAGTGGACCCTGGATGCTAGGTAACCCTGGCTTCAGGAGTGGAGTTCAATGAACTTTCCTTTCCTCCCTCTTCTCTTCCTTGCTCTCTACTGCCTGCATGGCTGCTGCCATTCACTCCTACTCTCACTTTAATGAATTCCTTCCTTACCTACACTCATCAGACCTGTTCATGAATTCTTTTTCAGGGTAAAGAACTGCTCCCATCCAGACTGAGGTTCCATCTAGTGCTCAGGGAGAGACCTCCCCAGACACAGCTGTCTGGCAACATACTGAAGACAACTTTCATAATTCTAAGTAGCTTTAAGATCTTGATGATAAATTAATAGATAATCATTGGGAACCTAGTTAATTTTTAAGTACAATAGAATCTTACAAGATTACTAACCATAATTACATTTATGTACTTTTGCATCTTATTTTTATATGCTATAGAAAAGCTATAGTTTGGGGACATGTTAATGGAAGTGTTCATTTTTGCCACTTTAAGAAGATGTAAAAGGGATGTTTTTACTGTAGTCAGTTGTACTGTGTGTGCTTATGAGCTTTGCTAGTCTGATAAAATGCATATGTACAACAGAGTTATCAATATTCCACCTCAGTGTTTCAATGTGAAATAAAAATTAGTTACTTTAGTTAAAAGTTTAAATCATTGCCAGGATTAAGATTATACTAAGAACAATAGTGACACAGAAATATAACTGTGTATGTGCTTTTGTTTTTCAAAGAGAAAGAGTAGTTTTGCCCCAAGGACTAGTTCTCCAATTTTTTGTCTCTTGACACTCTTAAAACTTACTGAGAACTCCAAAAAGCTTTTATGTGGATAATAACTATCAAAATTGAGAATTTAAAAAAATATTTGATTCATTTGAAAGTAGCAGTAATGAATGCATGGCATGTTAATAATAAATGAACTTTTAGTATTATTTGAAAAATAGTTTTGCTCTTACAGATCCCCAAAAGAGAACTAGTGCTTTAAAGCAAACTGTTTCAGAACATGAAAGAGCACAATGAATGACAAAACATGGAAAATTAATTATATTTGCCTTGGTTTGCAATACCTGAGTCTCAAAATAGCTATGAAATATGTTTAAATTTAGCAACATTTGCTCAATTTTGTTGTGCTTCCTTTCATGGTTTTCTGGTTAATGACTTGCTTATAGTAAGAAAGCATATTCTTTACCTTCTGTGTAATCTGCCTAGATAACAGTGAGTGTTTTGCCAGAATAATCTTCTGTTTCATGTTCTTCATTATTCTTGATTATTTAGTAAAAGAAAAAGGTTTCCTCTCACTTATGAAGGAACTAAGGTTCTTTACAACCAGGTTTTCTGTGTTTATTTTTTAAATGCTTCACTTCACTCTGATTAAATAGATAAACAAGTCAGGCAACCTCTGACAACTACTTTAATCTTGCCTTCCAAAATTTTGACCCAAAATATAGAGCAACTAAATTCAAACTTGCAAGATAGCTTTTACATCTAAAGTTGTCTTTGAAATTTCTTAGGGGAATCTCAATAATAAAATATTTATTATTTTAGCTTATAAAAAGAGAAATGCTAGAAAAAATTAGGTTTGATGTGTTACTAGAGTAAAACTTGTCAAATTAGAAGAGATGCTCAGCTTTCCTACATTAAATTTGTATAGTTAAAAAAAGTTATAATACAAACATTTCTGAAATTGTATTCTTTACAGGAAGTCCCTGAAGATTTGCCCATTTACAGGAAGTCCCTTGCTGGCCATATTATGTTTTCACTAGTCAAAACCTTTAGGTTGCAAGGTACAGTACCTAACAGAAAATTTTTCTCTCAATTTTGATATTATTACAGTAATAAATTAAACATAGCCATAAGTCCCTATCATCAAACAGTTTTTGTTTTTCCCTGATGCTTGCTGAAAGATCCACTTAAAGCTCCAAGTCATAGTTTGTGTCTTTAACAATGAAGGACAGTTTCAGACCCTCATGGCATTTCAAACTAGTGACACCTGACAAAATGGACTCTTTTTAAAACATAAGTACCATATGACCCAACAATTTCAGTCTTAGGTATATACCCAAACACCTGAAAATAGATATTCAAACAAAAACTCGTACATGAACGTTCACAGCAGCATATTCACAACAGCCAAAAGGCAGAAACAACCCAAATGTTCATCCACTAATGAATGGATAAACAAAATGTAGCACATATACATATAATGGGATATTATTTAGCCATAAAAAAGAAAGGAGTACTGATGCATGATGTAACACTGGTGAATCCCAGAAACATTATGCTAAAATGAAGGAAGCTGACACAAAGTGTCACATATTGTATACTTCCATTTAAATGAAATACCCAGAATAGGTAAATCCATAGAAACCAAAAACAGATTAGTGATCGCCAAGGGCTGGGAGAAGAGAAGGAATAGAGAATAACTGCTGAATGGTATAACATTGCCTTTTATATGAAATGCTTTGGAAGTACATAGAGATGATTGTATAACACTGTCAATGTGCCAAATGTCATGAATTATACCTTTAAAATGGTTTATTTTATTTTGTGAATTTTACCTCTATTAAAAAGGAAAAAAAAAATCAAGAATTCATGAACCTGCTTCCAGTAAAACAACTGTAACTAGTAAAAATTATTAAAAAAAAAAAAACACAATCTGATGTCTCTGGAAATTGTCCTAAGAGCATACAACAAATGAAGAAACATTTATTCAAGAAAATCTACTAAATACTTGGTAGGAACAGTAAGAGTTTGGGCCCTTGAATGATGACCCACACCCTTCCTCCCTAACCCCAGCTAAGCATGACAGAAGCTCCATCTGGGTGCATGTATCTAAGAAGGCAGGGCTTCCTCTCCCCCTAGGCTTCAGTCAAGGGTCAAAGGAAGGGCAGGCATACAGCATTTCTCATCCTCCCTCCCATCAGCTCTGTGTTCCAAGTAAGTGTGGCTGAGAGGCTGGGAGCTCTCTTCTTCCACCCAACATCCCTTCTTCCACTTAGCACCATGAAGGGAATAGGATAGAGGGTCTTCTACAAATGCAACAACCAGGAACAATGGGGTCTCAACTGTCCCACTTCAGCTCACTCATAAGACAGAGGCTCCACACTATGAGTGGCAAGCTGAGAAGACCAGAGATTACTGCCCCAGCAGAGTCCTGCTCTTAGCATGTCACTCTTAGAGAAGCAAGCCACTATTCCTGTCCCTGGCTCTGGAGGAGTGGCTCACAGATTATATCCACAGAGAGAGGCAGGAGATAAACACAGCTGCAAAGCTCTCCCCAAGGAAATGAACTTCATTTAGAACAGAAAGTGGGGAACCTCACACATAGGGTGCCCTCTAAAACAAAGGACATTTGGTAGTATGCAATTGAGAGGATGGTAGCTCCATGAGATCAACAAGCTAAACTATAGACCAGTGAGTTTATCAAAGAAAACAGAGAAAGAAAAGGTAAAGAGCCCTTCTGTAGTCAGAACAAACTTCAGAGGATGACCTGAAACACTACCACTGTACTCAAACACATATTTGTATACCATGTTCACAGCAGCATTATTCACAACAGCCAAACAATGGAAGCAATCCAAGTGTCCACAGATGAATGATGTACAAAAAGTAGTGTATACATGCTTTGGAATGTTATCCAGCCTTAAAAAAGAAGGAAATTCTGACACTTGCTACAACATGGGTGAACCCTGACATAATGCTAAGGACAAATATATGATCCCACATATATAAGATATCTAGAGGTATCTGGTCAAATTCATAGAGACAGAAAGTAGAATGGTAATTGCCAGGAGGTGAGGAAAGGGGGAATGGAGAGTGAGTATTTACTGAATACAGTTTCAATCTGGGAAGATGAAGAAGTCCTGGAGATGGATGGTGGTGCTAAATGCAGAACAATGTGAGTGTACTTAGTGCCACAGAATTGTACATTTAAAATTTGTTAAAATGGAAACTTTTATGTTGTATATATGTCCACAATTTAAAAAGATAAAAAACCAAGATTAGAAAGATTAGGGTATTTAATCTACTAGAAAAATCATTAAGCCAGGAATAAATGTAAAATAAGTGCGAAAGTTATGTCATTTATTCCTTTAACATTTATTGAGTGAGATCAGGTTGATGTGTTCTAACTGCTGGGGTGTGTAGTAATTCCCTGCTACCTGGTGGTGCATTAATCTCCCAGCTGAACCCTTTTCTGAGGATCTGTTAAGTGGGAGGCACTCCACCCAGTGATGTCTGGGAGGTTATGCTGCCCAACATACATATGTGCTGGGGGCAGCCTGCAGCCAATGAGAGATTTTTGGAGATGAGGGTAAAAGCACAGCCCCTTTGCCTCAAGATGGCAGTGTGAGTAGGGCAGTAGAAATCTCATCCCAAAACCATACCTATTTTGAAAATACAGCAAATACAACTATTCCTAAAAGAGAGACCATAAGATACAGTACAACAGCCAGGCTACATATATCTGCAAGAACTCAGCATCTCACAAAAAGGGTAAGATACAAAGCCGTGACCCAGCGGGACCTGAGCACTCTCCCCACTCCAGCTCACAGGCAGGAGGAAAAGAATCAGTGGAGAGGGAGTGGAAGCACAGGACTGCTAAATAACCAGCCCTAGTAATCTGCACCAGGAGCACAGACACCCACTGCATAGCGAACTGGATATTAGAGAAACAGAAAAGTAAAATCCGAGACAGAGAATGCGAGCAGGTCCCCACAGCCGGCTCCCCTGGGACAAAAGAAAAGTGGACACGTTAAAAGTATTAAAGGGATAAGGGTTTAAAAGGAGGACAAAATCGTCCCGGCACACTCAGCCCAGGAGGCTGGAATCTTAACGAACTTCAGGTGCCCTAAACCCCTGGGTGGCAACACAGCTCTAAAGCCCCTCACGGCGATAAGCAGCCTGCCATTCATTTCCCCCCTCTGGCACTGCAAGCAAACCAGCTGAACCACCACTGCTGCGGACCAGCCGGGGTGCAGCCCCACCCACATCAACCACACAGAGTCTTCTCCCAGCGCACAGCTAACCGGGCCAAACCCAGAGGCTGCTGCCTATGCACAGCTTCCAGCAGAGGCAGAGGAAGCTGGTGCAAGGTCCAGAAGGCATGAAGGGGCACCATTCCCTCAGGAGAACACACACCGCTCCTCTGCGAACCCTGCCCGTGCCCTAGGCTATCCCAAGGGCTTCCCCGCCCATGGCAGCTCAGGTGATTAACCCAGAGACTGCTCCCTGTGTGCGGGTAACTGGCACAGGCAGCGGAGAAGGGCAAGGAGACCAGCAAGCAGGAAGGGACTTTGTTCTCCCAGCTGACACATGCACCACTTGCCGGAGATCATTTCTATCGCCATGAAAATGCAGAAGAACCTGGTCCAGTCCAAAATCACTCAAACAAAGCCAGAGAGAGGGCCTGGTGAGATAAATATAACCAATCTTCCTGAAAAAGAATTCAAAATAAAAGTCTTAACAATGCTGATGGAGCTGCAGAGAAATATGGAAGAGTTAAAGGATGAAGTCTACAGGGAGATAACAGAAACAAAACAATCACTGGAAGGACTTCAGAGCAGATTGGATGAGGTGCAGGAGACTGTTAATGGAATACAAATAAGAGAACAGAAATACAGAGAAGCTGAGGCAGAGAGAGATAAAATGATCTCTAGGAATGAAAGAATATTAAAGAGTACTGTGTGACCAATCCAAATGGAAAAATATTCGCATTATAGGGGTAACAGAAGAAGAAGAGAGACAAAAAGGGAGAAAAAGTGCTTTTGAAGAAATAATTGCTGAAAACTTCCCCAAACTGGGGGAGGAAATAGTTTCTCAGATCATGGAAGTCCATAGATCTCCCAACACAACGGACCTAAGCAGGACAACACAAAGACATATAATTATTAAAATGGCAAAGAACAAAGACAAGGACAGGGTATTAAAGGCAGCCAGAGAGAGAAAAAAGATAACCTACAAAGGAAAACCCATCAGGCTATCATCAGACAACAGAAACCTTACAGGCCAGAAGAGAATGGCATGATACATTTAATGCAATGAAACAGAAGGCCCTTGAAACAAGAATACTGTATCCAGCAAGATTATCATTTAAATTTGAAAGAGGGATTAAACAATTTCCAGATAAGCAAAAGTTGAGGGAATTTGCCTCCCACAAACCACCTCTACAGGGTATTTAAAGGGACTGCTCTAGATGGAAGTATACCTAAGGCTAAATAGATGTCAACAGAGAAAATAAAATCACAACAAAGAAAGCAGACAAACCAAATACTAACTAAAGGCAAAAAATAAAATAAGCTATCCACAAAAGTAGTCAAGGGAAACACAAAATAGTACAGAATAAAACCCTAACATATAAAGATTGGAGGATGAACAATAAGAAGGGAGAGAAATAAAGAATCATCAGACTGTGTTTATAATAGCATAATAAGTGAGTTAAAGTTAGACAGTTAGATAGTGAAGAAGCTACCCTTGAACCTTTGGTAACCACAAACCCAAAGCCTGCAATGGCAGTAAGTACATATCCATCAATAATCACTCTAAATGTAAATTGACAGAATGCCCCAATCAAGACACAGAGTAATAGAATGGATAAAAAAGCAAGACTCATCTATATGCTGCTTACAAGAGACTCACCTCAAACCCAAAGACATATACAGACTAAAAGTGAAGGAATGGAAAAAGATATTTCATACAAAAAGCAGGTGTTGCAGTACTTGCATCAGACAAAATAGACATCTAAACAAAGAAAGTAAAAAGAGATAAAAAACGATATTACATAATGATAAAAGGGTCAGTCTAACAACAGGATATAACCATTATAAATATATATGCACCCAACACAGGAGTACCAACATATGTGAAACAAATACTAACAGAATTAAAGGAGGAAACAGAATGCAATGCATTCGTTTAGGAGACTCCAACACACCACTCACTCCAAAAGATAGATCAACCAGACAGAAAATAAGTACGGACACAGAGGCACTGAACAACACACTAGAACAGATCAACCTAACAGACATATGCAGAACTCTACACTCAAAAGAAGCAGAATACACATTCTTCTCAAGTGCACATGGAACATTTCCCAGAATAGACCACATACTAGGCCACAAAAAGAGCCTCAGTAAATTCAAAAAGACTGAAATTCTATCCACCAACATTTCAGATCACAAAGATATAAAACTAGAAATAAATTGTACAAAGAAAACAAAAAGGCTCACAAACACATTGAGGCTTAACAACATGCTCGTAAATAATCAATGGATGAATGACCAAATTAAAACAGAGATCAAGCAATATATGGAGACAAATGACAACACAACAAGCGCAATGCCCCAACTTCTATGCAGCGAAGGCAGTTCTAAGAGGAAAGTAGAGAGGAATCCAGGCCTACTTAAAGAAGGAAGAACAATCCCAAATGAATAGTCTAAAGTCACAATTACTGAAACTGGAAAAACAAGAACAAATGAGGCCCAAAGTCAGCAGATGGATGGACATAATAAAGATCAGAGCAGAAATAAATAAAATCAAGAAGAATAAAACAATAGAGAGAATTAATGAAAGCAAGAGCTGGTTCTTTGAGAAAATAAACAAAATAAATAAACCCCTACCTAGACTTATCAAGAAAAAAAAGAGAGTCTATACACATAAACAGAATCAGAAATGAGAAAGGAAAAGTCACTATGGACATGACAGAAATACAAATTATTAGAGAATATGATTAAAACTATATACTACCAAACTGGATAACCTAGAAGAAATGGACAACTTCCTAGAAAAATACAACCTTCCAAGACTGACCAAGGAAGAAACACAAAATCTAAACAGACCAATTATCAGCAATGAAATTGAATTGGTAATCAAAAAACTACCCAAGAACAAAACCCCTGGGTCAGATGGATTCACCGCTGAATTTTATCAGACATTTAAGGAACACATAATACCCATTCACCTTAAAGTTTTCCAAAAAATAGAAGAGTAGGGAAAACTTCCAAACTCATTCTGTAAAACCAGCATCACTCTAATACCAAAACGAGGCAAAGACCCCACCAAAAAAGAAAATTACAGACCAATATCCCTGATGAACATAGATGCAAAAATACTCAACAAAATTTTAGCAAACCAAATTCAAAAATAGATCAAGAGGATCATACACCTGATCAAGAGGGATTCATCCCAAGGATGCAAGGATGGTCCAACATTCAAAAATCCATCAACATCATGCACCGAAACAACAAAAAGATGAACAAAAACCACATGATCATTTCCATAGATGCTGAAAAAGCATTTGACAAAATTCAACTCCATTCATGATAAAAACTCTCAACAAAATGGGTATAGAGGGCAAGTACCTTAACATAATAAAGGCCATATATGACAAACCCACAGCCAACATCATACTTAACAGCAAGAAGCTGAATGCTTTTCACCTAAGATCGGGAACAAGACAGGGATGCTGACTCTCTCCACTGTTATTCAACACAGTACTGGAGGTCCTAGCAATGGCAATCATACAAAACAAAGAAATAAAGGGCATCAAGATTGGTAAAGAGGAAGTCAAACTATCACTATTTGCAGATGACATGATACTGCACAAAAAACTATAAAGACTCCACTCCAAAACTACTAGAACTAATATCTGAATTCAGCAAAGTTGCAGGATACAAAATTAATACACAGAAATTTGTGGCTTTCCTATACACTAATAATCAACTAGCAGAAAGAGAAATCAGGAAAACAATTCCATTCACAATTGCATCAAAAAGAAAAAAATACCTAGGAATAAACCTAACCAAGGAAGTGAAAGACCTATACCCTGAAAACTAAAAGACACTCTTAAGAGAAATTAAAGAGGACACTAACAAATGGAAATTCATCCCATGTCCTCGGGTAGGAAGAATTAATATTGTCAAAATGGCCACTGTGCCTAAAGCAATCTACAGATTCAATGCAATCCCTATCAAAATACCAACAGCATTCTTTAATGAACTGGAACAAATAGTTCTAAAATTGAACCACAAAAGACCCTGAATAGCCAAAGCAATCCTGAGAAGGAAGAATAAAGCAGGGGGGCTCTCGCTTCCCAACTTCAAGCTCTACTACAAAGCCAAAGCAAGCAAGGCAATTTGGTACTGGCAAAGGAACAGACTCATAGACCAGTGAACAGAATAGAGAGTCCAGATATTAACCCTAACATATATGGTCAATTAATATACGATAAAGGAGCCATGAATATACAATGGGGAAATGACAGCCTCTTCAACAGCTGGTCTTGGCAAAACTGGACAGCTACATTAAGAGAATTAAACTGGGGGGGGAGCCAAGATGGCAGCGTGAGTAGAGCAGAGGAAATCTCCTCCCAAAACCACATATATTTTTGAAAATACAACAAATACAACTCTTCCTAAAAAAGAGACCAGAAGACACAGGACAACAGCCAGACTACATCCACACCTGCAAGAACCCAGCACCTTGTGAAGGGGGTAAGATACAAGCCGCGGCCCAGCGGGACCCGCGCGCCCCTCACCCCAGCTCCCAGCGGGAGGAGAGGAATCAGAGTGGGGAGGGAGAGGGAGCCCAGGACTGCTAAATAGCCAGCCCCAGCCATCTGCACCAGAGCACAGACACAGTGCATGCGTGGGGTGCTGGAAACTAGGGAAACAGGACAGTAAGACCTATGAGCAGGTCCCTGCAGCCAGCACCCCTGAGACAAAGAAAAGCAAGTGCTTTTTGTAAGTCTTAAAGGGACAGGGACCCCACAGCTGGACGGAAGCATCCCAGGACACTTAGCCTAGCAGCTGGGAATCCCTGGGAACTCTGGGCACCCTAAGCCCCAGACAGCAGGGCAGCTCGGAGGCCCCTCACGGAGATAAACAGCCTCCCACCCGTTTCCCCTCTGACGCAGCTCCGCCATATCAGAGCAGCAGCCCGAGGCAGGCCATGCCCACAGTACAGAGGTTCCTCAAAATGCTCAAAATAGAAATACCATTTGACCCAGGAATTCCACTTCTAGGAATTTACCCTAAGAATGCAGCACTCCAGTTTGAAAAAGACAGATGCACCCCTATGTTTATCACTGCACTATTTACAATAGCCAAGATATGGAAGCAACCTAAACGTCCATCAGTAGATGAATGGATAAAGAATATGTGGTACATATACACAATGGAATATTACTCGGCCATAAGAAAAAAACAGATCCTACCATTTGCAACAACATGGATGGAGCTAGAGGACATTATGCTCAGTGAAATAAGCCAGGCGGAGAAAGACAAGTACCAAATGATTTCACTCATATGTGGAGTATAAAAACAAAGGAAAACTGAAGGAACAAAATAGCAGCAGAATCACAGAACCCAAGAATGGACTAATAGTTACCAAAGGGAAAGGGACTGGGGAGGATGAGTGGGAAGGGAGGGACAAGGGCAGAGAAAAAAGAAAAGGGGCATTACGATTAGCATGTATAGTGGGGGGGGGCACAGGGAGGGCTGTGCAACACAGAGAAGACATCTTCTTACTGTAGTTGCTGTAAAATAAAATGTAATTATTTTACAGCATCTTACTACGCTGATGGACAGTGACTGTGAAGGGGCATGTGGGGGGGACTTGGTGAAGGGGGGAGCCTAGTAAACATCATATTCTTCATGTAATTGTAGATTAATGATACAAAAACCAAAAAAAAAAAAAAAAGAGAGAATGAAACTGCATCATTGTCTAACCCCATACACAAAAGTAAATTCAAAATGGATCAAAGACCTGAATGTAAGTCATGAAACCATAAAACTCTTAGAAGAAAACATAGGCAAAAATCTCTTGGACATAAACATGAGCAACTCCTTCATGAATGTATCTCCCCAGGCAAGGGAAACAAAAGTAAAAATGAACAAGCGGGACTATATCAAGCTGAAAAGCTTCTGTACAGCAAGGACACCATCAATAGAACAAAAAGACATCCTACAGTATGGGAGAATATATTCATAAATGACAGATCCGATAAAGGGTTGCCATCCAAAATATATAAAGAGCTCACACACCTCAACAAACAAAAAGCAAATAATCCAATTAAGAAATGGGCAGAGGATCTGAACAGACACTTCTCCAAAGAAGAAATTCTGATGGCCCACAGGCACACGAAAAGATACTCCACATCACTAATCATCAGACAAATGCAAATTAAAACCACAATGAGATATCACCTCACACCAGTAAGGATCGCCACCATGCAAAAGACAAACAACAACAAATGTTGGCAAGGATGTGGAGAAAGGGGAACCCTCCTACACTGCTGGTGGGAAGGTAAATTAGTTCAACCTTTGTGGAAAGCAGTATGGAGGTTCCTCAAAATGCTCAAAATAGAAATACCATTTGACCCAGGAATTCCACTCCTAGGAATTTACTCTAACAATGCAGCAGCCCAGTTTGAAAAAGACAGATGCACCCCTATGTTTATCGTAGCACTATTTACAATAGCCAAGAAATGGAAGGAACTTAAGTGTCCATCAGTAGATGAATGGATAAAGAAGATGTGGTTCATATACACATTGGAATATTATTCAGTCATAAGAGAAAACAAATCCTACCATTTGCAACAACATGGATGGAGCTAGAGGATGTTATGCTTAGTGAAATAAGCCCAGTTGAGAAAGACAAGTATCAAATGATTTCACTCATCTGTGGAGTAAAAGAACAAAGAATAAACTGAAGGAACAAAACAGCAGCAGACTCACAGAACCCATGAATGGACTAACAGTTACCAAAGGGAAAGGGACTGGGGAGGATGGGTGGGAAGGGAGGGATAAGGGGGAAAAAGGGGCATTACAATTAGCATACATAATGTAGTGGGAGGGCACAGGGAAGGCAGTACAGCACAGGGAAGACAAGTAGTGATTCTACAGCATCTTACTATGCTGATGGACAGGGAGTGTAATGGGGTATGTGGTGGGGACTTGCTAATGGGGGAAGTCTAGTAATCATAATGTTGCTCATGTAATTGTACATTAATGATACCAAAATTTTTTTAAATGTTTTAAAGAAGTAAAGGAAGATATGATGACAATTTCTAATAAAACAGAGAACACTGATGAAGAAATGTTATTATAAAGGACCAAATGGAAATTCTGAAATTGAAAAGTCAACAGCAGAAATGAAGAAGTCATCAGAGGATATCGACATTAAGTGTAAATTGACAAAAGAAGACCACTTGAAGATAGTCTGAGAGGTTATGCAATCTAAAGAACAGAGAGAAAAAAGAATGAAGAAAACAAACAGAGCCTCAAAGAAATGTGGACACCACTAAGCATGCCAGCATACACATGACAGGTGCATCCCCAAACTTAAGGAGACAAAAGAATATTTGAAGAAATAATAAATAAAATTTCCCAAATTTGATGAAAAACATTAAACATCTAAGATGATCAATAAAGTTCCACAAGGATAATGCAAGGAGATCCATACCAAGGCACATCGTAATAAAAGTAATGTAAGACAAAGGGAACATCTTGAAAGCAGCAAGATAAAAACTGCTTTTCACACACAAGGAAATACCAATAAGCTGACTTCTTGGCAAAAACAAAGCCAAAAGGCAGTGGCATGATATATGCAAAGAGCTAAAAGAAAAATTGTCAACCAAGAGTCTTATACCCAGCAAAACTATCTTTCAAAATTAAGCTGAAATAAAAACATTCTTAGATAAACAAAAATTGAGAGAATTAGTTCTTAGAAGACCAGTCTCATGGAACTATCTATTACTCAGTAATGGACAGAACATCTAAGCAGAAAATCAAAAATAAAGACTTGAATAACTATAAGCTAATGAGCCCTAACAGACATCCATAGAATATTCCATCCAAGAACAGTAGTATGTACATTCTTCCCAAGTGCACACGGAACATTCTCCAAGATAGATCATATATTAGGCCACAAAACATGCCTCAATATAGCTTAAAGGACTGAAATCATACAAAGTATGGTTTCTGACCACAATGCAGTTAATTATAAATTAATAACAGGACATTTGAGAAATTCACAAATATGTGTAAATTATCACATTTGTGTTAACACAACACACTTCTAAATAACCAATGCTTAAGAAATGAAATCACAAAGAGAATTTTTTAACTAATACATGAATGAAAACAAAAATACAATGCCAAAACCTACGGGATGAAATTAAAGCAGTGCTTAGAGGGAAATTTATAGTAGCAAAGGCCTGTATTTAAAAATAAGATCCCAAATCAACAGTCCAACTTCCATCACAAGACACTAATAAAAAGGAGAACAAACTAACTCAAAACAAGCAGAGGTAAAGAAATAATAGAGAGTAAATACAAATGAAATAGATGATAGGAGGACAATGGAGAAAAATCAGTAAGACCAAGATCTGGTTCTTTGAAAAGATCAACAAAATTGACAAACCTTTAGCTAAACTGACCAAGAAAAAATGACGCAAATTATTAAAATCAAGAATGGAAGAGAAGTCATTACTACCAACCTTACAGATATAATAAAGGGTTAATAAGGGAATGCTATGAACAATTATATGCCAACAACTTATATAACCTAGAAGAAATGGACAAATTTCTAGAAAGACACAGACTACTGACACTGATTCAAGACTAGAAATTCTGAATAGACTTATAACAACTAGAGACTGAATCAGTAATCAAAAACCTCCCCACCAACCCACAAAGGAAAGCTAGATGGCTTCACTGATGGAACCTACCAATGTTTAAAGAATGAACACTAAATCCTTCACAAACTCTTCCAAAAAGTGGACAAGGAGGGACACTCCCTAACTCATCCTATGAGGCTAGTATTACTCTGATACTAAAGCCTGATAAAGACAACACAAATAAAACTACAGACCAGTATCTCTTATGAATTTAAGTGTAAAAACTTTCAAAAGAATACTAGGAAACCAAATTCAACAATATATTTAAAGAATTATACACCTTGATCAAATGCGAAAAAATCAATGTAATAACACCACATGACTATAACAAAGAGAGAAAAAAACACTTGATCATCTCAATTCAAGGAGTACTAATCAACTCATTCTATGAAGTATTATTTTCATACCAAAACCAGACAAATACATCATCAGAAAAACAGCAGACCAGCGTCTCCTGTGAATATACATACAAAAATCCTAAACAAAATACTAGTAAACAAAATCCTGCAACATACAAAAAAGATTATACACTATGACTAAGTAGTAGTTTGGTTTACAAGATTGGTTTACATCTGAAAATTAATAAATATGCCATATCAATACAATAAGTGATAAAAAAAAAACCACATGAGCATCTAAATAGATGCAGAAAGAGGATCTGACAAAATTTCAACACTGCTTCATAATAAAACAGTCCACAAAGCAGGAACAGAAGGGAACTTCCTCAACCTGACCAGCATCTATGAAATTTCAATAGCAGAGTATGAGAGTGCCAGTTGTTCCACAAACCACCAATACATGGTACGGTCAGTCTTTTTAATTTTAGACACTTCCATAGTGTGGTGGTTTAATGTTGTAGTTTTAATTAGCATTTTTCTAATGATTAATGATGTTAAATATCTTTTTACATGCTTATTTGCTCTCTGTATACCTTCTTTTGTGAATTACTCAAATTATTTACCCATTTTTAATTGGATTTGCTTTCTTATTCAGTCTCAAAGACTTCTTTATACAGTCTGTATGCAATTTTTAAAATCAGATATGTGATCTGCAAATACTTTCTACCCATCTGCGGCTTAACTTTACATTCCCTTAATAGCAGCTATCTTTGAAGACCAAATGTTCTCAGTTTTGATGAAGTTTATCAATTTTTTCTTCTTTTATGTATTATGCCCTTGGAATAGTATCTAAAAATCTCTGCCTAACCCAAAATCACAAGTTATTTTCTCCTAAGGTTTCTAGTTTTATAGTTTTGTATTTTATATTTAGGTTTATGATCCATTTTGAGTTAATTTTTAAGTATGGTGCAGAATATGGATCAAAGTTGAATGTTTTGCATTTGAATATCTAATTGTTCCACCATTATTTTAAAAGACTATCCTTTCTAATGAACTGCCTTTCCATCTTCATCAAAAATAATTACAATTGACTATATGTGTTAATCTATGGAGTCTTTATTCAGTTTCACTAATCTATTTGTCCATCTTGATGTTAATACCACACTGTCATAATCACTACAACTTTATAACAAATCTTAAACCAAGTAGTTTTTTTCCAAGTTAGTTTGGCTATTCTAGGTCCTTTGATTTCCATATGAACTTTAGAATCAGCTTGTCAATTCTTACAACAAAAAAAAATTCTGCTGGGATCTGGATTGGGATTGCCTTGAATCTGAAGACCAGTTGGGGTAAACTGGTGTCTTAACAATACTGAGTCTTCTGATACATGAATACAGCATATATATGCATTTATTTAGGTTCTCTTTAATTTCTATTAGCAATTCTTTGTTTTTATTTTTCATGTACAAGTGTTTCACAGTTTTTGTCAGATTTATGAAGCATTTCATTTTTTTATTCCATCAATTTTTAATTTCAATATCTAATTATTCATTGCTCACATATAGAGATACAGATGGTTTCTGCATATTGATCTAGTATCCTACATCCTTGCTAAACTCACTTATCAGTTACAGCAGCTTTTCTAGACATTCCATAGGATTTTTCTCTATGATGATAATGTCTGCAAATAAAGATGATTTTCCTATCTAGATACTTTGTATTCTTTTCTTATACTGGCTAGGACCTCCAGTACAGTGTTGAATGGAAGTGGTACAAATGAACATACTTGTTATATTCTTGATTCTAGGAAGAAAGCATTCAGTCTTTCATCATTAAGTACAATCTTAGCTATAGGTTTTTCATAGATGCTCTCATTCAGGCTGAGGAATTTCCATTCATAGTTTATGAAGGTTTTTATCAGGAATGAATGTTAGACTTGTCAATGCTTTCTCTTAAGATAATTATAAACAATTTTTCTTTTTTAGTTTAATTTAGTAAATTACACTGATTTTTCAAATGGTAAGCCAGCCTGTGTTCTCAAAATAAATCCTATTTCATTATGAAGTATTTTTATATATTGCTGGATTTAATTTGCTATAATTTTGTTTAAAGTGTTTTCATCTGTGTTTCAGAGACAATAGTTTTCTTTTCTAAAAATGTCTGTACTTTTGGTATCACATTAATGTCGACCTCAAATAAATTGAAGAATACTCCCTCCTCTTCAACTTTCTGAAAGAATATTTGTAGAATTGATATTCTTCCTTGAATGTTTTAAAATTCACCAGTAAATTTAATAGTTTCCTTTATGGGAAGGTTTTTTAACAACAAATTCAACTTATTCAATTGATACAGGGCTATTCAGTTATCTATTCATAAGTGAACTTTGATGGTCTATATCTTTCAAGGTACTTGTCCATTTCTTCTAAGTTGTCAAATTTACTGGTATGAAGTTGTTCATAATATAAGAATACCTCAGAAATATTGTGGGTTCAGTTCAGACCACTGCAATATAGCAAATATCAAAATAAAGCAAGTCAAATGATTTTTTATTTTTGGTTTCTGAGTGCATGTAAAAGTTAGGTTTACACTACAGTGCTGTCTATTAAGTGTGCAATAGAATTATGTCTAAAAAAGTGTATACACCTTAGCTTCAAATTTTATTGTGAAAGAAATGCTAACCATCATCTGGGCTTTTAGGCAGTCAATCTTTTTTGCTGGTGGAGGTTGCCTCAGTGTTGATGGCTGTGGGCTGATCAGGGAGGTAGCTACTGAAAGACTGGGGTGGTTGTGGCAATTTTTAAAAATAAGACAATGAAGTATGCTGCATCAATTGCTCCTTCCTTTCATGAACAATTTCTTTGTAGCTGCTTGATAGCATTTTACCCCCAACAGAACTTCTGTCAGAACTGGAGTTAATCCTTTCAAACACCCACCACTGCTTTATCAACTAAGTTCATGTAATAATTCAAAATTCTCTGTTGTCATTTCAACAATCTTCACAACATCTTAACCAGGAGAAGATTCCATCTCAAGAAACCCCTTCCTTTATGGATCCATAAGAAGCAAATCCTCATCTATTAAAGTATTATCATGAGATTGCAGCAATTCATTCATACTGTTATGTTTCACTTCTAATTCTATTTCTCTTACTTCTAACACATCTACAATTACTTCTTCTACTGAAGTCTTAAGCCCCTCAAAGTCATCCATGAGAGTTGGAATCAACTTCTTCCAAACTCCTGCTAATGTCAATATTCTGACTTCTTCCCATGAGTCATGAATACGCTTAATGGCATCTAGAATGGAATCCTTTCCAGAAGATTTTCAATTTGTTTTGTTCAGATCCATCAAAAGAATCATTATCTATGGCAGCTATAGCATTACAAAAATGTATTGCTTAAATAAGAAGATTTGAAAGTCAAAATGACTCCTTGATCAATGGGCTGCAGAATGGACATTATGTTAGCAGGCATGAAAGTATTAATCTTGTTGTAATCTCCATCAGAGTTCTTGGGTGACCAGGTGCATTGTCAGTGAGTAGTAATATTTTGAGTTATCTTTTTTCCTGAGCAAGTCTCAACAGTGGGCTTAAAATATTCAGGAAACCATGTTGTAAACAGATGTGCTACCATCCAGGCTTCGTTCTTCCATTTGTAGAGCACAGGCAGAGCAGATTCAGCATAACTCTTAAGGGCCCTAGGATTTTAAGAATGGTTAATGAACAATGACTTCAACATAAAGTCCCTAACAAGAGAGTCAGTCTGTCCTTTGAAGCCAATCGTTGACTTCTCCTCTAAATGGCATCTTCTTCCAATATAACACTGTTTTGTGTACACTGAAAATATGTCATTTAGTCTAGCACCTTCATTAATTCATCTTAACTAGATCTTCTGGATAACTTGTTGCAGCTTCTGTGTCAGCACTTGCTGCTTCATCTTGCATTTTTAAATCATGGAGATGGTTTCTTTGCTTAAAACTCATGAACTAACTTCTGCTAGCTTCAAACTTCTTTTTTGCAGCTTCCTCACCTCTTTGCTTTCTCAGCCCTCATAGAATTGAAGTTAGGGCCTTGCTCTGGAATGGGCTTTTACTTAAAAGAATGTTGTGGCTGGATTGATCATCTATCCAGACCACTCAAACTTTCTCCATATCAAAGTAAAGCTGTTTCACTTTTTCATCATGCATGTATTCACTGGAGTAGCACTTTTAATTTCCTTTAAGAACTTTTCCTTTGCATTCACAACTTGGCTAACTGGTGCACAGGGTCTAGCTTTTGGCCCATCTCAACTTTCAACATGCTTTCCCCACTAAACTTAATCTTTTCTAGCTTCTGATTTAAAGCGTGACTCTTCCTTTCACTTGAGCACTCAGAGGCCACCATAAGGTTAACTGGTCCAATTCAGTATGGTTGTTTCTCAGGGAACAGCGAGGCCCAAGGAGAGAGGGAGAGAGATGGGGGTAGCTGGTTGGTGGTTTAATCAAGAACAGAACACATTTATCAATTAAGTTGTATATCTTACATGGGCATAGTTCATGGCACCCCAAAACAATCACCATAACAAATATAATAATGAAAAAGCTTGAAATATTGTGAGAATTACCAAAATGTGACAGACATGAAGTGAGCAAATGCTGTTGAAAAAATGGTACCTACAGACTTGCTCAACACAGGGTTGTCCCAAACCTTTAACTTGTAAAAAACAGTATCTACAAAGCTCAATAAAGCAAGGTGCAATAAAATGAGGTATGCCTATCTTCCCTTAATATTTATAGAATCTATAGTGATGTTACCTCTCTCATTCCTTTCAGGAATTGCTAATTCCTGAAGATTGGTATCTTCTCTTTTTTTCCCTAATTTCATCAATCATACTGATCTCAAAGAACCAAGTTTCACTGATGCTCTCAACTGTTTTTCTATTTTCTATCTCATTGATTTCCACTTTGATCTTTATCTTCTCCTTTCTTGGCTCTTTTGGATTTCATTTGCTCTTCTTTTTCTAGTTTCCTAAATTAGAACCTGAGGCCACTGATCTGAAACCACTCTTTTCCAGTAGACGTGTTTAATGATACAAAACTCTAAGTACTGCTTTTTAGCTGTCACCCACAAATTCTGATTTGTTGTGTTTTCATTTTATTCAGTTCAAAATATTTTCTAGTTTCTCTTTTGTCTTCTTCCTCCACCCATGAGTTATTTTGATGTGTGTTATTTGGTGCCCAAATATTTGGGAATTTTTTGAGTTTTCTATTATTGATTTTCTTATTTAATTCCCTTGTGGCCAAAGAACCATATTATATGCCAAGCCCTATAAAACTGTATAATATACTTTTCATTTCATCATATGGTTTCCCCCAGGAAGTCACATCTGATAAAAAGTGAATCAGGGAAAGGTCATGTTGAAAAAGTCTGACACTGAAAATAAGAATAATAACAAACAACTACAACAATATGCCTATGGGCTAGCTAAACAATAATTAGGAAATAACAACAAAAAATTAATACTGAAATATTTACGGATGAATTATGTCTGAGACTTACTTCAAAATAATCCAGGATGAGGGAGAGTGGATAGGGGAAAAGATCAAATGAGATTGGCTAGTGATCAAATTGAAGCTGAATGATGGTTTTACAGTGGTTCATTACAGTATTTCACTTTTTTAAAACATTAAAATTTTCCCATAATAAAAGATACGTTTTAATTTAATATTAGCACTTCACTCTGTGAAACTTAGGGAAAAAAACTGTAGGAACTTAAATACTGTTCAAAAGAAAGGACTGCTTATAAATCAAGTATAAAAATCAAATGAATAATCATATCTGACTTGATTGTTTATAGTTCATGATGCGTGATCAAAACCGAAAGTCTCTGTGATATGACTGCCCTTGCACTGTTCACCATGTAAGAACTTATTCACTATGTAAGACCTTGTTCACCATGTAAGAACTTGTTTGTTATGCTTCAGAAGATTAGAGACTGTTGAGATATAGGCTTGGGGTTGATTAATGACTGTGCATTCAGCCCCCGATACAGAATTTTATTGTTGTTAACAACCATTTGATCAATAAATATGAGAGATGCCCTCTCAAAAAAAAAAAGAAAGGACTGCTAACAGTACCTTCCATGTGAGAGAAAAGAGCCTGCTTGTAAATGAGATGACAAGTGTATATATAGGATAAGTCTGAGTCACTGGAATTTGTCAAAGAGAAGAGTGTGGGTTTAACAAAATGAGGAGGTGACACAATTGCCCAGCAAAAGAGAACAGAATGGTGACACCATGAAAACGACTGTCACAAAAGTCTCAATATATCTCAAAATTTTCTTCAAGGTTAATTTCATCTTTTCTCAGGGATAATGCCTAGCATATTTTCCCCGGATGAAGCATCTCCCTTGTAACCAATACTAATTTCAAAAATGGACTATCCTAATAACTATACCACATACTGTACTGTTTCAGTCTCACCATTCTTTTTAATGTGATTTCTATTCACATTACCAAATGTACAGTTTTATGAAAAGAAGTAACAACGCTGGAAAATTCAGGAAATGTGCCAATTACGCTTATCATACCATAGCAGGAACTTCATGACTTTAACAGGCGCCTACCACATGCCTGGGGTTAGGACTATAGCAATGAACAGGTAAGGTCCCTAATGTACTGGGCTTTCGGGGCATCTAAAGCCCACCCCTCCCCAATCTACGAATAAAGAAATAGAGGTCCAGAGAGGTTAAATGATATTTGCCCATGACCTCACACCACATCAGTAGTAGGAACAGAGCAAAACAAGAACCCAGGTCTCTGGCCTGTTAGGGCAAGGTAGATTTAACTTGAAATGGTTCACACAGCGCTCAGTTTCTAGGAAGTGTATCCTGAAGAAAAGAATAAAGTTGTAAAGCTCAATCAGTCCCAAGTTCCCTAAGTGGATAATAATCTCATTATCATCACTGTGAAAGATGAAACCTTCTATTTAAAAGGCACTTATTTTTGTAGAGAGTGCCTCACCTAACCTAATGGATCACCACGGTCCTGGACTAATATTCTAGTATTAGGGCAACAGACATTCTGTCTGGAATACTCATTATCTAAGTACTATTTTTATAGGGTGGAGATCCTTTTCGAAATAAATGGGAAAATTAAAACAAAATTAAGGAAACGTTCGTAAATAAGCACACGCTTCCCCGACTCGAGAGAGGCGTGTCGGGCGAGCTCCCTGTCGCACGCGCGCGGTCCTGAGCGACAGCTCCTCCCCTCCCGCCCACGCGGCCGTCTCGCCCACTCGGGCCGCGCGGGTGCAGGAGGGTGCCGGCGCCTCGCGCTCAATTTCAATTCTCCCACGCCCGCCGCAGCAGGGCTCCCACCAGCGCGCTCCGCGGCACCTCAACCCCGCCGGCTGCCGGCAGTTAACCTTCGCCCCCGGCACAGCCGCCCTCAGCCCGGTCGCGAGCCGGGGAGCCGGGGAGCCCCGAAGCGCGTCTAGGCGGCGCCTGGGATCCCAGGGCTGGAGGCGCCGCGGCAGCCACACCCACCGGCTGCGCGGTGACAGCTCCAGCCGCCGAGGCCCGCCGTGCCGACCGGTGCTGCCACCGGATCCTCCCCGGCCCGGCCCAGATCCCGGCCCGCCGCTCCGGGCGCCCTGCCCGCCTCCGCGCCCACCACCTGTCGGGCCGCTCCGCGCGCGGCTGACGGCGGACGCCTCGCCGGGCTCCTGGCGAGCTGCCGGCGGCGACAGCCTGAGGTCCGGGGAGATGAGAGTTTTACCGGAGGGTGGGCCCCACGCAGGCAGTATCGGTGCTCTCGATCTCCTGCAAGATCCGCTCATGCTCCGGGACAGTGCCCGGAACCTCGCCGCTCTCCGCCATCTTGGCCTGGAAGCTGAGGAGCCGGCGAAGCGCGGCCCCACGCAAGCGGCGGGAGCGAGCGGCTAGCAGCGCGTACAAGAGGGAGGGAAACGAGGCGGGGCGGGCGGAGGCGGCGCGGGGGCGCGCAAACTGTGTGCGAGGAACGCGCGCGCGCGCGCGACCCGGCACCTGATGTAGGAGCCTGCACCTGCCCGAGGCCAAGGTGCTGCAGGCGGCGGCTGGAAGTGGAGACACAGCGCCTCCACCTCTCCCGCCGTTGGCCCCTACTTGCTATTCAGTGATTGGCCTGGCTGTACATATATTCTTACATTCTGTAAGCCAGACCCTGTGCTTCGCCCTGGGGATGCCTTAGTAATGAGGGAGGTCAGCACTCACTCACCCTCAGTTTGTAATAAAAGCTATGAGAATGATTAGCAAGGCGGCCTGATGTATTCTGGGTGGTGGAAAGTCAGAGAAAGGAAAACACGCACTCAAAAAAAAGCAAAATTGTGTGTGCGGGAGTAAGATTTATTTTAGGAATGAACCGAGATGATCCCAGCTGAGGACCATGACCGCTGCTGTGGGTGAATTCATGTCCCTACCCGCAGGAAGTTCACAGACGCCACTTGGAAATAAATTACAGGCGTGAGAAAAATTAAATAACGAAAAGCTATGACACTTTAAGCCAGAGACAAAAGAGTCCCAGGGCAGTGTGTGATTTCATGCCACTGTCCTGGAACCCGGGAGCCCCAAGCCTCTGAGGCTGAGATGAGGGGAGGCGGAGGCGCTGGAGAAGAGGAGGCGTCAGAGAGAGGAAGACAGACGTGGGGTGGGGGCGAGGGTTGGGCAAAGGCACGAGTGCAGAGGAGTCCGGCTTAATGACATGCTTGTGGGACGCTTAGTAAACCAGTTTGTCTTGCTCAAAGTAGCCACTGAGGAAAATTAATCAGGCCCTGCAAACCTAGCCCTGAGAAACAGCTATTTATGGTTTCCACTAATCCAGGGTTCCGAACTTCCCTTTGAACCAACCAAGTTCTTTACTATCTCACGCCCTTCAGTGAGCTTTTAGTAGACATCTACCTTCACCTTCCTCCCCATAAAAATCCTGAGAGATGGTATTGCATAAGAGTTTAAAGCACAAGCTCTGAAGACAGCCGTCTTCAATTCCCAGATCCTTCATTTCATGGGGGGTGGGGGGTGTGACATTAGGCAAGAACCTAATCCCTTTTTCAGTTTCCCCATCTGTAAATGACCATAGTAGTAACATCTACGTCATACTGCTGTCCTCTGTTGTATTAGTTGTTTTCGACTGTAGCTGTAACAAATTACCAAAATTTAGTAGCTTAAAACAACTCAAGTTTATTATCTTATAGTTCTGTGGCTGAAGTCCAATGGTGTCTCACTGTGCTAAAATTAACATGTCAGCACAACTGCATTCCTTTTCCAGAAACTCTAGGGGACAATTAATTTCCTTACCTTTTCCAGCTTCTAGGGGCCACCACATCCCTTGGTTCATGGCCCCCCTCCTCGGTCTTTAGAGTCAGCCACACTGCATCTCTCTGACCATCCTTCTGTAGTCCTATCTCCCTCTGACTCTGACCTAGGCCAGGAAAGGTTCTCTGCTTTTAAGGACTCATGTGATTATGTTAGCCCTAACCATATAATTTCTGATAATCTTCCATCTCAAGGTCATAACCTTAATAATATCTGCAATATCCCTTTTGTCATGTAAGGAATATATTTACAGGATCCAGAAATTAGAACATGGACACTTTGGGAAGCCATTAGTCTACCATTAGTAAGAGTGCAATAAACATTACTAACATACATAAATGCCCTTCTTCCTATTAACCTGAAATTTCTGTCCTCCCTGGAAAATTCAACTCAAATTTATCTCCTTCATAAGGATTCCCTATCTAATCATAACTTTCTCTGCTAACTCTACATTTAGTTTAGCACATTTACCCACTCCACCAACTGTGTTACTAGTCTGCACTGTTTTGATTAATTACTTGTCATATTATTTGCCAGGTTTGTTTGTACACTTGGACCCCAGAAAACTGAAATGCTACTGATGTCAGTCCATGCTGGCTTGGAAGCTCTGCTACATCCAACTGCACATTCTACCAAGAACCCCCATCACAAGATGGTTTCCACTGTCTTGTTGGTACAAGAGAATCTAGCTTTTCTCTAGGAAATGCCACTTCCTCAAGATGTGAGAATATGCAGATACAAACAAACAAAAAACCTCTTCTCAAGTCTACCAGCACAGTCACACCATGTTAAGGTCTTTAGTTCAGAAATGACTTTTGTTTTTAATTTTGCAATTTCCTATAGTTCCTCATAGAGTTCTGCATATAGCTAAGAGAAAGCAGGAGAGGTGTTGAAACAGATGGTGCTGAAGCTCTGAAGCCATTGGAAAGAGTTCAGGGTGAGTTAGAAAGCTCATTCCAAACAGATCTGAACATAAAGTAGGAGTTTGATTCATCTGTGATGTATAACAATTAGGAATTCAAACAGTATCAAATTGTAAAAAGTTTCTTCAAACTTGCTCTTTATATACTGACATTAAATATAACATTTTGTAGTATGGTCATATTCAGTTGCCTTAATAAAAATCTGTAGCACTACCAGAAATGTTATCTCAAACTCTCTCATGCCCACTTTTATCAAGAGCTTCTGTGTAAGAAACATTATTAATAGATTTTTGCCAAAAGATATAAAGTCATCCATTCCTCTGGTTATTTAAAATTTTTATTCTTGGATCAAGTGTAATCCCTGTACCTAGACTCTAATGTTTTGACCCTTCGGGCTGTTTTTTTTTTTTCACTGAGTAATAAAAAAAAAAATGAGTGTTTTCAAAGCAAAATAGAAGGAACAAAATAGCAATAGACTCAAACACTGAGAAGGGACTAGTGGTTACCAAGGAAGATGGGTTGGAGTGGGTAGGGGGGAGGGTGAAGGGGATAAATGGGCATAATAATTTGCAATCACAATATACGCTGGTCATCAGGAAGGTGGTACAGCATGGAGAATATAGTCAATGATTCTGTAACATCTGACTACATTGATAGATAGTAACCTCACTGAAAGGGATAAGGATTTAATGATATGCATAACTGTTGAACATTTGAAACCAACATAAGATTATATATCAATGATATTTTAATTTCCAAAAAAAATTAGTGTTTTCTTAGCTGACCTCTCCAAGTACTGATGAGGCCCCACCCCCTGGTATCAGCTCTTTAGAAGAGAAAAGGAGCCTTTTGAAAATGGAACCTGATACCAAAACATAAGAAATGAGGACCTATTTAATACCTTCCTACAAACAGAACTGAAAGCCAGTTCTCTGCAGGAATCGGCAGACTATCTTAGCTCAGTGTGCATAGCCAGACCTCATTGTTCTGAAGCATAAAACAAGGTGAGGAGAGCAAGACATGTGGCACAAGCCCACTTCTTATCTGGAGACTGTCTCCTAATGGGACCTTCCTTTCCTCAGCATTCCTTATCCAGACCCTTTTCTCTCCCCTTCACCAATCCTGACACCATCTACCCAAAGCCAGATCCAAATGCCTCTGCTCTGGGAGGCCAACCCTGCCTAGGCCATCCTCACTCCAGGCCCGTTTCAACAACTGCCCACAGAGATTACTTCAATATAAGCAGCAGTATCTTCCCCTCAATTCAAGCCAAGAGAGAAGGAAGTTATATACCACTTCTCCTTCTGAAACAGCTTTCACTGGTTCCCTCTGTGACTTCTGAGAGTTCCGTTAGGACCTAAGGGTTTTTGCTAAGAATTCAAAGCCAGATGTCCTAAATAACTATGTAAATTTTAATTATGGACATAGATAAGAAAAATATATCAATAAAAAATTTTTAAAAAACACTTTTCTAAAGTGATACGTTTCTAAATGGTGTTAAAATAAAGAACTTCAGGTATAGGTCAAAATAAAAACCAAAATAGCTATACATTGAGCGCTATTTGCTAAGCCCTGTGCACCATCTAATATAACCTTTCCTAATTTAATTATTAATTTAACTGGTAATTAAATTAGTACTAATTTTACTGAAATCTAATTTAATCTTGTGGGGATACTTTCATTATCTCCAATTTAATTTGAAGAAACTGAGACAGAGATTAAATCACTTGTCCAAGGCCACACAGCTAATGAGAGTTGAACATTGACCCTATTTAAATCAGTTCCTGTTTTTCTCATTAATAAAAAAATCAGCCATGAAGAATGTTCCAACGTTGTTTTGTGCAAGGATAAATGATTTAATCAGTCTTGCCTGAGGAGTTGGAGGGTTAGGGTGCACACAGGCTGATGGGACGGGCATGTTGAGTTATTTTTCAGGCGATGAATATTGACTTCCAGAGAGCCACCCCAAATCGTTCTCCAGGACTTCTGGAAGGGGAAAGATACACTAGGGAGACTGGCAAGGGCAAGAGATGCAGTCTGTGTCCAGTGTCATACTAACCAGCAAAGTAAGGATTTAACTGGTGAATAAATTCAGTCATTTATGATTTATGCTTTGAACCACTTGCCTACAGACTAATAACCAATCTTCAGAAAGTCCCTGCCTCAGAAGGAGGCTGTAGAATGCAACTGCCCTGCTCTGGCATTTAATTGCTTGGGTTCAAATTCCAATTCATCTTTTACTACCTGTTGAGCCTCAGCAGAGCTATTTAACTTGTCTAAGCCTTAGTCTCTTCAAGTGTAAATTAGGGGAAATAAGAGTTCCTAATTCACCAGGTTGTGTGGGGATTAAAGGAAATATTACATGTGTGATGTTTAGTCTAGAGGTCATTATTAGTCAACATTAATGTTTAGTCAACATTAGCATTGGAGACTAGGATTATCAGACACTTATTATTAAGCCAGGGAACCCAGAATTTAGCTTCCTCTTTGACAAAATTAAAATAAAACCAGACACATAAATGTTATTTCATTCTAATCATTGAAAAAAAAATACAATAACCCTGAAGATGGCAGCATGAGTAGTTCAGTGGAAATCTCCTCCCAAAAACATATATATTTATGAAAATACAATAAACAACTATTCCTAAAAGAGACACCAGTGGATACAGTAAAACAGCCAGGATAGATCTACATCTGCGAGAACTCAACATCACACGAAGGGGGTAAGAAACAAGCTGCAGCCAGGTGGGACCTGAATGCTCCCCCACCCCAGAACCCGGCAGGAAGAAAGGAGTAGGAACAGGGAGGGAGTGAAAGTCCAGAACTGCTAAACAACCAGCTCTAGAAATCTACACCCAGAGCACAGACACAAGGTGCACAGGGTACTGGATATTAGAGAAATGGAAAAGCAAAACCTGCAGGCAGGTCCCCGCAACTGGCGCCCTGGAGACAAAAGAAAAGCAAGTGCTTTTTGCAAGTCTTAAAGAGACAGGGACCCCACAGCTGGACGAAGTCGACCCAGCACACTTAGCCAGCAGCTGCGAATCCTGGGGAACTTTAGGCACCCTAATCCCCTGGGCAGCAGCACAGCTCTGAAGCCCCTCATGGCACTAAGCAGCCTGCCAGACGTTCCCCCAACTGCTGCTGACCCTGACACATCGGCCCAGTAGTGGGAGAGGGGCAGTGCACGCCGGGAGCGGAAGCACCAGAGGGGACCAGGAGTGGCTCGTGTGAGTCCGCCGCAGTGGCGACCAAGCAGCCTGGGAGCGGCCCACACGTGCCAGCAGTGGCGGAGCCAGACAGGAACAGGAGAGGCCCGCGCACACCTGCAGTGGTGCCAGAGGGAGCAGCCATGCTCCCAGCAGCCGAACAGAATCCCAGCCCGACGCACAGCCTCCCGGGCCAGACCCAAAGGCCGCTGCTGGCACACAGCTGCTCAGCAGGGCGCCGCTATCATGAAGCAGTGCACCTGGCATGTCTGCCACACCCCACAGGGCTCTGTACTGCTCTGACAGAGACCCCGACCACAGCAGCTTAGGGGATTAACCCAGTGGCTGCTCCAGAAGTGCGGGTAACAGACACAGGCAGCAGAAAAGGGCAAGGCATGCAGCAAGCAGGTAAGGACATTCTTCTCCCAGCTGACACACCCGCAACCTACCTACAGCCACCACCATCACCAGGAAAAGACAGAAAAATTTAGTCCAGTCCAAAATAGCTCAGACAACACCTGAGAGAGGATCTGCAGAGACAGACCTAACTAGTCTCCCTGAAAAAGAATTCAAAATAAAAATCATAAACCTGCTGACAGAGGGGCAGAGAAATATACAAGAGCTAAGGGATGACGTCCAGAGGGAGATTACAGAAATCAAACAATCTCTGGAAGGATTTATAAGCAGAATGAATGAGATGAAAGAGGTCATTGATGGAATAGAAACCAGAGAAAAGGAAAGCATAGAAGCTGATGCAGAGAGATATAAAAGGATCTCCAGGAATGCAACAACATTAAGAGAACTGTGGGACCAATCCAAAAGGAACAATATCGCATTATAGGGGTACCAGAGGAAGAAGAGAGAGAAAAAGGAATAGAAAGTGTCTTTGAAGAAATAATTGCTGAGAACTTCCCCAAACTGGGGGAGGAAATAGTTGCTCAGACTACGGAAGCACACACAACTCCCAACAAAAGGGACCCAAAGAGGACAACACCAAGACAAATAATAATTAAAATGGCAAATATCAAGGACAAGGACAGAGTATTAAAGGCAGCCAGAGAGAGAAAAAAGGTCACCTACAAAGGAAAACCCATCAGGCTATCATCAGACTTCTGAACAGAAACATTATAAGCCAGAAGAGAATGGCATGATATATTTAATGCAATGAAACAGAATGGCATTGAACCAAAGACACTATATCCAGCACAATTAAAATTTAAATATGAAGGAGAGATTAAACAATTCCCAGACAAGCAAAAGGTGAGGGAATTTGCCTCCAACAAACCACCTCTACAGGGTATTTTAGAGGGACTGCTCTAGATGGGAGCACTCCTTAAAAAAGCACAGAACAAAACACCCAACATATGAAGAATGGAAGAGGAGGAATAAGAAGGGAGAGAAATAATCATCACACTGTGTTTATAAAAGCTCAATAAGCGAGAGAGGTCAGATAGTAAGGTAGTAAACAAGCTAACCTGGAACCTTTGGTAACCACTAATCTAAAGTCTGCAATGGCAATAAGTATATTTCTTTCAATAATCACCCTAAAAGTAAATGGACTGAATAAACCAATCAAAAGACACAGAGTAATAGAATGGATAAAAAAGCAAGACCCATCTATATGCTGCTTACAAGAGACTCAGCCCAAACCCAAACATATGCACAGATTAAAAGTCAAGATATGGAAAAAGATATTTCATGGAAACAACAGGGAGAAAAAAGCAGGTGTTGCAATACTAGTATCAGACAAAATAGACTTCAAAACAAAGAAAGTAACAAGAGATAAAGGACATTACATAATGATAAAGGACTCAGTCCAACAAGAGGATATAACCAGTATAAACATATATGCACCCAACACAGGAGCATCAACATATGTGAAACAAATACTAACAGAATTAGAGGAAATAGAATGCAATGCATTCATTTTGGGAGACTTTGACACACAACTCACTCCAAAGGACAGATCCACCAGAAAGAAAATAAGTAAGGACACAAAGGCACTGAACAACACACTAGAACAGACGGACCTAATAGACATCTATAGAACTCTACATCCAAAAGCAACAGGATACACATTCTTCTCAAGTGCACATGGAACATTTTCCAGAATACACCACATACTAGGCCACAAAAAGAGTCTCAGTAAATTCCAAAAGTTTGAAATCCTAAAAACCAACTTTTCAGACCACAAAAGTATAAACCTAGAAATAAATTGTACAAAGAAAGCAAACAGGCCCACAAACACATGGAGGCTTAAAAACATGCTCCTAAATAATCAATGGATCAATGAACAAATTAAAATGGAGATCCAGCAATATATGGAAAAAATGACAACAATAACACAAAGCCCGAACTTCTGTGAGACGCAACGAAAGCAGTCTTAAGAGGAAAGTATATAGCAATCCAGGCACACTTAAAGAAGTAAGAACAATCCCAAATGAATGGCCTAATGTCACAATTATTGAAACTGTAAAAAGAAGAACAAATGAGGCCTAAGGTCAGCAGAAGGAGGGACATAATAAAGATCAGAGAAAAAATAAATAAAATTGAGAAGACTAAAATGATAGAAAAAATCAATGAAACCAAGAGCTGAATCTTCAAGAAAATAAACACAATAGATAGGCCCATAGCCAGACATATTAAGAGAAAAAGAGAGTCAACACACATCAACAGAATCAGAAACAAGAAAGGAAAAATCACGATGGACCCCACAGAAATACAAAGAATTATTAGAGAATACTATGAAAGTCTATATGCCAACACACTGGAAAACCTAGAAGAAATGTATAACTTTTTGAAAAATACAACCTTCCAAGACTGACCGAGAAAGAAACAGAAAATCTAAACAACCCACTTCCCAGCAACAAAATTGAACCAGTAATCAAAAAACTACCCAAGAACAAAACTCCCGGGCCAGATGGATTTACCTCAGAATTTCATCAGACATACAAAGAAAAATAATACCCATTCTCCTTAAAGTTTTCCAAAAATAGAAGAGGAGGGAATACTCCCAAACTCATTATATGAAGCAAACATCACCCTAAAAGCAAAACCAGGCAAAGACCCCACCAAAAAAGAAAACTACAGACCAATATCCCTGATGAATGTACATGCAAAAATACTCAACAAAATATTAGCAAACCAAATTCAAAAATATATCAAAAGGATCATATACCATGACCAAGTGGGATTCATCCCAGGGATGCAAGGATGGTACAACATTCGAAAATCCATCAACATCATCCACCACATCAACAAAAAGGACAAAAACCACATGATCGTCTCCATAGATGCTGAAAAAGGATTAGACAAAATTCAATTTCCATTCATGATAAAAACTCTCAACAAAATGGGCACAGAGGGCAAGTTCCTCAACATAAAAAAGGCCATATATGATAAACCCACAGCTAACATCATACTGAACAGCAAGAGGCTGAAAGCTTTTCCTCTGAGACCGGGAACAAGACAGGGATGCTGACTCTCCCCACTGTTATTCAACATCGTACTGTAGGTCCTAGCCATGGCAATTAGACAAAACAAAGAAATACAAGGAATCCAGACTGGTAAAGAAGAAGTTAAACTGTCACTACTTCCAGATTACATGATATTGTACATAAAAAACATTAAAGACTCCACTCCAAAACTACTAGAACTAATATCAGAATTCAGCAAAGTTGCAGGATACAAAATTAACACACAGAAATCTGTGGCTTTCCTATACACTAACAATGAACCAATAGAAAGAGAAATCAGGAAAACAATTACATTCACAAATGCATCAAACAGAATAAAATACCTAGGAATAAACCTAACCAAAGAAGTGAAAGACCTATACCCTGAAAACTACAAGACACTCTTAAGAGAAATTAAAGAGGACACTAACAAATGGAAACTCATCCCATGCTCCTGGCTAGGAAAAATTAATATCGTCAAAATGGCCATCCTGCCCAAAGCAATACACAGATTTGAAGCAATCCCTATCAAATTACCAACAGCATTCTTCAATGAACTGGAACAAATAGTTCAAAAAGTCATATGGAAACACCAAAGACCCCGAATAGCCAAAGCAATCCTGAGAACGAAGAAAAAAGTCGGGGGGGGGGTGGTATATCTTGCTCCCCAACTTCAAGCTCTACTACAAAGCCACAGTAATCAAGACAATTTGGTACTGGCACAAGAACAGAGCCACACACCAGTGGAACAGAATAGAGACTCCAGACATTAACCCAAACATATATGGTCAATTAATATATGATAAAGGAGCCATGGACATACAATGGGGAAATGACAGTCTCTTCAAAAGATGGTGCTGGCAAAAATGGACAGCTACATGTAAGAGAATGAAACTGGATCATTGTCTAACCCCATACATAAAAGTAAATTTGAAATGGATCAAAGACCTGAATGTAAGTCATGAAACCATAAAACTCTAAGAAAAAAACAAAGGCAAAAATCTACTGGACATAGAGGCGGAGCCAAGATGGCGGCAGGAGTAGAGCACTGGAAATCTCCTCCCAAAACTACATATATTTTTGAAAATACAACAAAGACAACTCTTCCTAAAAGAGAGACCAGAAGACACGGGACAACATCCAGATCACATCCACACCTGCGAGAACCCAGTGCCCCGCAAAGGGGGTAAGATATAAGCCCCGGCCCAGAGGGACCCGAGTGCCCCACACCCTAGTTCCCAGTGGGAGGAGAGGATTCGGAGTGGGGAGGAAGGGGGAGCCCAGGACTGCTAAATAGCCAGCCCTAGGCATCCGCACCAGAGCACAGACACAGTGCATGCATGGGGTCCTGGATACTAGGGAAACAGGACAGTAAGACCTGTGAGCAGGTCCCTGCAGCCAGCGACCGGGGGACAAAGAAAAGCGAGTGCTTTTTGGAAGTCTTAAAGGGACAGGGAATCCACAGCCAGATGGAAGTGTCCTGGGACACTTAGTCAAGCAGCAGGGAACTCCAGGCATACCCTAAACCCCTGAATAACAGGGCAGCTCAGAGGCCCCTCACAGAGATAAACAGCCTTCCAGACATTCCCCCTCCAACATGGCTCCAACATATCAGAGCAGCGGCCCGAGGCAGGCCACGCCCACAGCAACAGCGGAGATAAACTCCATAGCGGCCGGGAAAGAATCAGAAGCCCCGTCTGCACACAGCTGCGCAGCACAAGCCACTAGAGGTCACTGTTCTCCCAGGAGAGGAAGGCCACAAACCAACAAGAAGGGAAGTTCTTCCAGTTGTCACTCGTGCCAGCTCTGCACACTATCTCTATCGCCATGAAAAGGCAAAATTTGAGGAAGACAAAGATTACAGAGACAACACCTGAGAAGGAGACAGACATAACCAGTCTTCCTGAAAAAGAATTCAAAATAAAAATCATAAACATGCTGATGGAGATGCAGAGAAATATACAAGAGCTAAGGGATGAAGTCCGGAGGGAGATTACAGATGTCTGGAGGGAGATTACAGATGTCAAGTAGGAGATTACAGAAGTGAAACAAACTCTGGAAGGATTTATAAGCAGAATAGATAAGACGCAAGAGGCCATTGATGGAATAGAAATCAGAGAACAGGAACGCATAGAAGCTGACACAGAGAGAGAAAAAAGGATCTCCAGGAATGAAACAATATTAAGAGAAATGTGTGACCAATCCAAAAGGAACAATATCTGTATTATAGGGGTATCAGAAGAAGAAGAGATAGAAAAAGGGATAGAAAGTGTCTTTGAAGAAGTAATTGCTAAAAACTTCCCCAAACTGGGGAAGGAAATAATTGAACAAACCATGGAAATACACAGAACTCCCAACAGAAAGGACCCAAGGAGGACAACACCAAGACACATAATAATTAAAATGGCAAATATCAAGGACAAGGGAAGAGTTTTAAAGGCAGCAAGAGAGAAAAAGGTCACCTATAAAGGAAAACCCATCAGGCTATCATGAGACTTCTCAACAGAAACCTTACAGGCCAGAAGAGAATGGCATGATATATTTAATGCAATGAAATAGAAGTGCCTTGAACCAAGGATACTGTATCCAGCACAACTATCCTTTGAATATGAAGGAGGGATTAAACAATTCCCAGACAAGCAAAAGTTGAGGGAATTTGCCTCCCACAAACCACCTCTACAGGGTGTTCTAGAGGGACTATTCTAGATGGGAGCACTCCTAAGACTAAACAGATGTCACCAGAGAAAATAAAATCACAGCAAAGAAAGCAGACCAACCAAATACTAACTAAAGGCAAAAAATAAAATTAACAAACCACTAAAAGCAGTTAAAGGAAACATGAAAGAGCATAGAATAAAACAACAAACATATGAAGAATGGAGGAAGAGGAATAAGAAGGCAGAGAAGAAAAGAATCTCCAGACAGTGTATATAACAGCTCAATAAGCGAGCCAAGTTAGTTAGGAAGATACTAAAGAAGCTAACCTTGAACCTTTGGTAACCACGAATCTAAAGCCTGCAATGGCAATAAGTACATACCTTTCAATAGTCACCCAAAATGTAAATGGACTGAATGTCCCAATCAAAAGACACAGAGTAATACAATGGATAAAAAAGCAAGACCCATCTGTATTCTGCTTACAAGAAACTCACCTCAAACCCAAAGACATTCACAGACTAAAACTCAAGGGATGGAAAAACATATTTCAGGCAAACAACAGAGAGAAGAAAACAGGTTTCGCAGTACTAGTATCAGACAAAATAGACTTCAAAACAAAGAAAGTAACAAGAGATAAAGAAGGACATTACATAATGATAAAGGGCTCAGCTCAACAATAGGATATAACTATTCTAAATATATATGCACCCAACACAGGAGCACCAGCATATGTGAAACAAATACTAACAGAACTAAAGGGGGAAATACAATGTAATGCATTCATTTTAGGAGACTTCAACACACCACACACCCCAAAGGATAGATACACTGGACAGAAAATAAGTAAGGACATGGAGGCACTGAACAACACCCTAGAACAGATGGACCTAATAGACATCTATAGAACGCTACATCTAAAAGCAATAGGATACACATTCTTCTCAAGTGTACATGGAACATTCTCCAGAATAGACCACATACTAGGTCACAAAAAGAGCTTCAGTAAATTCCAAAAGATTGAAATTCTACCAACGAACTTTTCAGACCACAAAGGTATAAAACTAGAAATAAATTCTACAAAGAAAACAAAAAGGCCCACAAACACATGGAGGCTTAACAACATGCTCCTAAATAATCAATGGATCAATGACCAAATTAAAATAGAGATCAAGGAATATATGGAAACAAATGACAACAACAACACAAAGCCCCAACTTCTGTGGGATGCAGCGAAAGCAGTCTTAAGAGGAAAGTATATAGCAATCCAGACACACTTAAATGAGGAAGAACAATCCCAAATGAATAGTCTAAAATCACAATTATCGAAACTGGAAAAAGAAGAACAAATGAGGCCTAAAGTCAGCAGAAGGAGGGATATAATAAAGATCAGAGAAGAAATAAACAAAATTGAGAAGAATAAAACAATAGCAAAAATCAATGAAACCAAGAGCTGGTTCTTCGAGAAAATAAACAAAATAGATAAGCCTCTAGCCAGACTTATTAAGAAGAAAAGAGAGTCAACACACATCAACAGAATCAGAAATGTGAATGGAAAAATCACGACAGACTCCACAGAAATACAAAGAATTATTAAACACTACTATGAAAACCTATATGCTAACAAGCTGGAAAACCTAGAAGAAATGGACAACTTCCTAGAAAAATACAACCTTTCCAAGACTGACCCAAAAAGAAACAGAAAATCTAAACAGACCAATTACGAGCAAAGAAATTTAAACAGTAATCAAAAAACTGCCCAAGAACAAAACCCCTGGGCCAGATAGATTTACCTTGGAATTTTATCAGACATACAGAGAAGACATAATACCCATTCTCCTTAAAGTTTTCCAAAAAATAGAAGAGGAGGGAATACTCCCATACTCATTCTATGAGGCCAACATCACTCCAATACCAAAACCAGGCAAAGACCCCACCAAAAAAGAAAACTACAGACCAACATCCCTGATGAATGTAGATGCAAAAATACTCAATAAAATAGTAGCAAACCAAATTCAAAAATACGTCAAAAGGATCATAGTCCATGACCAAGTGGGATTCATCCAAGGGATGCAAGGATGGTACAACATTCGAAAATCCATCAACATCATCCACCACATCAACAAAAAGAAGGACAAAAACCACATGATCATCTCCATAGATGCTGAAAAAGCATTTGACAAAATTCAGCATCCATTCATGATAAAAAGTCTCAGCGAAATGGGTATAGAGGGCAAGTACCTCAACATAATAAAGGCCATATATGATAAGCCCACAGCCAACAACATACTGAACAGCGAGAAGCTGAAAGCTTTTCCTCTGAGATCGGGAACTAGACACGGATGCCCACTCTCCCCACTGCTATTTAACATAGAACTGGAGGTCCTAGCCATGGCAATTAGACAAAACAAAGAAATTCAAGGAATCCAGATTGGTAAAGAAAAAGTTAAACTATCACTAGTTGCAGATGACATGATACTGTACATAAAAAACCCTAAAGACTCCACTCCAAAACTAGTAGAACTGATATCAGAATACAGCAAAGTTGCAGGATACAAAATTAACACACAGAAATCTGTGGCTTTCCTATGCACTAATAATGAACCAATAGAAAGAGAAATCAGGAAAACAACTCCATTCACAATTGCATCAAAAAGAATAAAATATCTAGGAATAAATCTAACCAAAGAAGTGAAACACCTATACCCTGAAAACTACAAGACACTCTTAAGAGAAATTAAAGAGGACACTAACAAATGGAAACTCATCCCATGCTCCTGGTTAGGAAGAATTAATATCGTCAAAATGGCCATCCTGCCCAAAGCAATATACAGATTTGATGCAATCCCTATCTAATTACCAGCAACATTCTTCAACGAACTGGAACAAATAGTTCAAAAAGTCATATGGAAACACCAAAGACCCCGAGTAGCCAAAGCAATCCTGAGAAAGAATAAAGTGGGGGGGATCTCACTCCCCAACTTCAAGCTCTACTACAAAGCCATAGTAATTAAGACAATTTGGTACTGGCACAAGAACAGAGCCACAGACCAGTGGAACAGATTAGAGACTGCAGATATTAACCCAAACATATATGGTCAATTAATATTTGATAAAGGAGCCATGGACATACAATGGGGAAATGACAGTCTCTTCAACAGATGGTGCTGGCAAAACTGGACAGCTACATGTAAGAGAATGAAACTGGACCATTGTCTAACCCCATACACAAAAGTAAATTCAAAATGTATCAACGACCTGAATGTAAGTCATGAAACCATAAAACTCTTAGAAAAAAACATAGGCAAAAATCTCTTAGACATAAACATGAGTGACCTCTTCTTGAACATATCTCCCCGGGCAAGGAAAACAACAGCAAAAATGAACAAGTGGGACTATATCAAGCTGAAAAGCTTCTGTACAGCAAAAGACACCACCAATAGAACAAAAAGGTACCCTACAGTATGGGAGAGTATATTTGTAAGTGACAGATCCAATAAAGGCTTGACATTCAAAATATATAAAGAGCTCACCCACCTCAACAAAGAAAAACAAATAATCCAATTAAAAAGTGGGCAGAGGAACTGAACAGACAGTTCTTCAAAAAAGAAATACAGATGGCCAACAGACACATGAAAAGATGCTCCACATCGCTAGTCATCACAGAAATGCAAATTAAGACCACAATGAGATATCACCTCACACCAGTAAGGATGGCTACCATCCAAAAGACAAACAACAACAAATGTTGCAAGGTTGCAGAGAAAAGGGAACCCTCCTACACTGCTGGTGGGAATGTAAATTAGTTCAAACATTGTGGAAAGCAGTATGGAGGTTACTCAAAATGCTTAAAATAAAAATACCATTTGAGCCAGGAATTCCACTTCTAGGAATTTACCCTAAGAATGCAGCACTCCAGTTTGAAAAAGATGCACCCCTATGTTTATTGCAGCACTATTTACAATAGCCAAGAATTGGAAGCAACCTAAGTGTCCATCAGTAGATGACTGGATAAAGAAGATGTGGTACATATACACAATGGAATATTATTCAGTCATAAGAAGAAAACAAATCCTACCATTTGCAAGAACATGGATGGAGCTAGAGGGTATTATGCTCAGTGAAATAAGCCCAGCGGAGAAAGACAAATACCAAATGATTTCACTCATCTGTGGAGTATAAGAACAAAGGAAAAACTGAAGGAACAAAACAGCAGCAGAATCACAGAGCCCAAGAATGGACAAAGGGAAAGGGACTGGGGAGGAAGGGTGGGTAGGGAGGGATAAGGGGGGGAAGAAGAAAGGGGTATTATGATTAGCATGCATAATGTGGGGGGTGGGAGAAAGGGGAGGGCTATGCGACAGAGAAGATAAGTAGTGATTCTACAACATTTTGCTATGCTGATGGACAGTGACTGTAATGGGATTTGTTGGGGGGACTTGGTGTAGGGGAGAGCCTAGTAAACATAATATTCTTCATGTAATTGTAGATTACTGATAACAAAAAAAATGAAAAAAAAGAGAAAGAAAAGGGGGATTACTCCCTGATAGGATAAAACTAACTGCAAATCAACGATTAATGCATGCTTTACATATCCTTAATTTTGATCTTTTAAACGGTTTCAGATGATCAGCTATGGAAGTACATTTTTCTGATAATATTCCTTTCTCTTAAAAAGAAAAGCAGTTCCTGTGTGGTGATCTCCAATAGGTTCTTCACAATGGTATAAATGTCATATCAATGTGTGGGCAAAGGGTTTGTTTGTGTTTATACAGAGGATCAAAGCCTAATTTGGCTACCCAGAAAACGAATTAAGATACGATATGAAGAAGAACTTCCAACATCAACATCCTCTGGAAGAGTCATTCCAGAAGATGATCATCAAAAAACTTCAACAAAGATCCTGGCACTGTTGCAGTCGTAGCTGCATTCATTCCACCAGTTCCTGGACTTGCCATTGGAATGAAAAAGGAGATATCTAAGCTGGCCTGTGCATACAGTAAAACAACAAATTTGACTGGATCTATACTGTCGGAAGTCAACCAAGAATTAGGAGAAGTGCAAGTTGCAGTGCTCCAAAATCATGCAACTATAGACTATCTACTGTTAAAAGAACATATGGGATGTGAAAAGTTCCCAGAAATGTGTTGTTTTAATTTGTCAGATTTTTCTCAAACTGTTCACATTCAGTTAGACAATATCCATCATATCACTGGTAAGTTTTCACAAATGCCTAGGGTACCTAACTGGTTTTCTTGGTTTCACTGGATATGGCTGGTAATTGTAGGTCTGCTTTTGTTATGTAGCTGTATTCCTACTATGTTAATGTGTGTACACAATTTAATTAGTAGTTTGTTAAAACCTATACATGCTTATGTTACTCTACAAGAAGATATGTCAAAGAAATAATCAATCTTCCCATGTTTTCTTCCATCTGCTACTTCTATAGCTTTTCTTCTTCCTTCCTAATTACAACCCTTTAGTAGAATTTGTGCCTCATATCGAAAATTACCGAGTATCATAATTCTTCCAAGTGGTAAAGATACCTCAAGATAAATGCTGGGCATAGAAGCCACAGGGCATAAATCTGCAAAGAAGTAAAACACTAACCTTTTCAACGACTATTGCTTCTCTCTCCCTGTATGGCCCCGGAAGATGACTGGTTAGCCAGAGACGGGTAAGATTCCTCAAGGGAGGAACAACCTAAGACAGGCACAGTCGCAGGGGGGCCATCAGGTAAGAAATTGGGGATCAACAGAGGTGAGGCTTAGAAGCTCACCACCCCCCCCGCTGTTTTGAGAGAAATCTTCTGCATCCGTGGATGTTTTGTTGCCCTTGTCTAGCTTGGATTAATACTTAGTCTATAGGCACAGACCTGATCATCTACATTTGCCCTCTTACAGCACTAAACTATGCTTTCTACCTTTATCTTGCATCTACCTACCACTTCAGCATTTTATTTAAAATAATAATAATAATAATAATAATAAGGGAGAAATGTGGGATTCACATATAAATCAAGTATAAAAATCAAACGAATAATCATATCTGACTTGATTGTTTATAGTTCATGATGCGTGATCAAAACTGAAAGTTTCTGTGATATGACTGCCTTTGCACTGTTCACCATGTAAGAACTTATTCACTATGTAAGAACTTGTTCACCATGTAAGAACTTGTTCGTTATGCTTCAGAAGACTGGAGACTGTTGAGAATTAGGCTTGGGGTTGATTAATGATTGTGCATTGAGTCCCCTATACAGAATTTTATTTTTGTTAACAACCATTTGATCAATAAATATGAGAGATGCTCTCTCAAAAAATAAAATAAAATAAAATAAAAATCTCATGGACAGAAACATGAGTGACTTCTTCATGAACATATCTCCCTGGGCAAGGGAAACAAAAGCAAAAATGAATAGGTGGGACTATATCAAGATGAAAAGCTTCTGTACAGCAAAAGACACCATCAATAGAACAAAAAGGTATCTTACAGTATGGGAGAATATATTCGTAAATGACAGATCCAATAAAGGGTTGACATCCAAAATATATAAAGAGCTCACACACCTCAACAAACAAAAAACAAATAATCCAATTAAAAAATGGGCAGATGAGCTGAATAAACAGTTCTCTAAAGAAGAAATTCAGATGGCCAACAGACACATGAAAAGATGCTCCACATCGCTTGTCATCAGAGAAATGCAAATTAAAACCATAATGAGATATCACCTCACATCAGTAAGGATCGCCGCCATCCAAAAGACAAACAACAACAAATGTTGGCGAGGTTGTGGAGAAAGGGGAACCCTCCTACACTGCTGGTGGGAATGTAAATTAGTTCAACCATTGTGCAAAGCAGTATGGAGGTTACTCAAAATGCTTAAAATAAAAATACCATTTGAGCCAGGAATTCCACTTCTAGGAATTTACCCTAAGAATGCAGCAGCTCAGTTTGAAAAAGACAGATGCACCCCTATGTTTATCGCAGCACTATTTACAATAGCCAAGAAATGGAAGCAATCTAAGTGTCCATCAGTAGATGAATGGATAAAGAAGATGTGATACATATACACAATGGAATATTATTCAGCCATTAGAAGAAAACAAATCCTACCATCTGCAACAACATGGATAGAGCTAGAGGGTATTATGCTCAATGAAATAAGCCAGGCGGAGAAAGACAAGTACCAAATGATTTCACTCATATGTGGAGTATAAGAGCAAAGAAAAACTGATGGAACAAAACAGCAGCAGAATCACAGAACTCAAGAATGGACTAATAGTTACCAAAGGGAAAGGGACTGGGGAGGATGGGTGGGAAGGGAGGGATAAGGGCGGGGAAAAAGGAAGGGGGCATTACAATTAGCATGTATAATGTGGAGGGGTTACGGGGGCGGGCTCTACAACACAGAGAAAACAAGTAGTGATTTTACAGCATCTTACTCAGCTGATGGACAGTGACTGTGAAAGGGTATGTGGAGGGGACTTGGTGAAGGGAGGAGCCTAATAAACATAATGTTCTTCATGTAATTGTAGATTAATGATACCAAAATAAAAAAAAAAATTTTAATCCTTATTTTGTATCAGAGTTCTCTGAAACGGAATCTCATTTTTTTCTGAGTGCTTGATGGGTGGAAACTGCCTAAAATTTGTTTCTTGTTGTAGAGGGGGCAATGGACCATGCCTTTAGGTTAGACTCTGGGTTCCAGATCCACTTTATTAAGCCATCAGAGAAGTCAATGCCTCTAAGTCAAGCGCCTCTTCCTGGTCCACGGAGGCATTGCTCCTCGTTTGACGTACATACTGTGGGAAAGAAATTGCGGACGCCGTCTCCATTTTCAGGAGCTGGGAAAATATCTGTTTGTTGCCCAGCCCAGTTAATAGTTTTTAAACAAATGAACCACACGCAAATACTTCTGATTTTAAGCTTAATGTTGTAAAAGCACGTTTCATGAGGCACACCTCTATACAAAATTTCTCCTCCCTACTTGTGGGAACCCTATCGCTGGCTTCCTGATTGCCAACGTTCTCGAGATTTTGCTAATATCATTCAGATATTTCTTAAAGAGTTTACGAGCCCTCTCATTACATAATTGTGGAACTGTATCAAAATGTAAAGTACAGGCAGGCTTTAAACACTGGCTCTAATAACAAGCCTTCCTGGTGCCTTTAGCCACTCTGGTGGGGTCTTGACAACGGCACTCCTCCAGTTTCTGCATTATTAGTGCAGTGACCCCAAGTGGCTATACTCTGTAAGTTCAAGAGAGTATGAATAAAGCCCTGCCAGGTCTCAGGATTCCTGCTATAAAATCATGTCCAGGAACCTATTGTTTCCTAAAGATCTGGACCCCATGGTGGAGAACAATAGAAGGAAATTTGAAATTGGAGCCAAGTAAAATAAGTTTTTCTGAAATATGGACCAGTCCTCAGAGAAGTTCAAGAGCAATTAGCCCCAAGCTCTGTTCATTCAACCAACAGCTGTTTTTATTGAATGCTTGCCGTGTGCCAGGCTCTGGGCTAAGAGGCAGGGCTGGCTCATCAGTGCAGGACATATGCAATTGCTCTTGGCTTAATGCTCTGCCATCACCATCTAGTAATTCTTAATTTCTGAACAAGACGGCCTGCATTTTCATTTTGCTTTGGTTCTGGCAAATTATGTTGCTAGTCCTGCCCTCAGAACAATGTCCTAGAAAAACCACTAGAGAGACATTTTAAAGTCCACTGAGCAATTAAAGAACAATATTATTTTCTCTGAGTTCCATCCTCCTTCTTCCCTTCTTTTTTTCCCCAGCTTGTAACACTGTTTTTCTCTTCTCTCTCCTCTTCGTTGCTTGTCCTCATTGTTAGTTTTTTTATTCTTCATCCTGTTCAGTGTACTCTGTCCTCACTCTGGCTCCGCTTAGCTTTCCTTTATTGCCTCTTCCCTTTTTCCCTCTCCTCTCACTTGTTCTATTTTTCTTTTTCTTCTCTCAGCAAAATGGGTTTTAAAATGTGACTAATACAATGTAATGATATAGGAATGATAATAATAGCAGACATTTGTTCCCTGGCCACTCTGAAAAATAGCATCCCTGGACCTCCCCATCCCTCACACTGTTTATTACTCTTTATAACACGTATCACCACTTTTTTTGCTGTTGTTATTTATTTCTAGCCCCCTTCACTAAAATACAAGCTCCCTGTGAGCAGATTTCCAGGTCCTGACCTTGCTATATCAACAACAAAACCATTGAACATCCTAGATCACTGTTTGCCACTTGTAGATGCTCCATAAATACTTATTTACTGAGTGAATGAATGGGTGAATGAGCATTACTATGTATTAGGTTATTACATTAAATACATTCCATGCCTAATTCATGTAATCCTTTCAATAGTTCTATGCTTAATTATAGAGGCAAAATTTGACCCCACATCCTTCTGGTTTCAGAGCCCATTCATTTAACTGCTAAATAAACAAAACTGTCTCCCTGGTTGGAACACATGGTTCCTAAACATAAAAATGTGTTTTAACTTTTCTCTAGTGTCTCACTGAAGATCAAACAGCTAATGGTACCATTTAAATATTCAGCAAAAAATTTGGCAACTATATAGCCCACGCTCATGAGAGACTCAGGCTTTCCTGAGGTGCTGCAGATGTGGCAGGGCTCAGTTATGATTAGGCCCACATTTATTTCTGAACAGTTTCTCTGGATTCCATTTCATATCCACAACATGTAGCACACTATACCTCCCTCATTTCAGAGTAAAGAAGGTCATGATATTACATTAATGTAAAATAGAAGCATTAGTAAACATGATTCTGAAAAAGGGATACCTCTCTCCCCTGAATAGTATGCTATCAAAATAAAATTTACATTACTCAATATTTCCACCTGCTCAGAATTTCAAGATGTTGTGAGTGCTTGCTTACTTCAACACTCTAAAGAATATATTTATTAAATTATACTGGAATATATATGCCAGATGTAAATTAAACACCATAATAATTATAGCTAATATTCATTGAGCATTGACAATGTGCTAGGCAGGCATTGTGCTAAGCACTTCATATAAATTAACCATTTGAGATAGGTTTTATTATAATTGCCACTTTATAGTTTCAGAAACTAAGGCCAAAATCAAACAAATAATGAAACTTAGACCTTTGATTTCATCAGTATACTTAATGGAGTAAGATTTAATACAAATCTGAAGATTTGTATTGAATACATTTATGAAGATATAAATAGCAAGAGCATTCTAGAATATCTATAGCTGAATTGAACTAGTTATATTTTTTAGCATATTATCCGAAGTATTTTTGTGTTTAAAGTTTAGGCGGTTAGTTTTGTTTTGTATTGTTTTATGCTTTCTGTCCTATCCTAAAAGCGTTATCTTCACTCCTAAAAACATGAAAGTCAAAGAAATATCCTGTTTGCTCTTAAACTGGTAAAATTTCATGGTCAGCTTTTGGAAAAGAGCCCAAGAGAGTCTGTGAATACAAGTGTAAAACAATTATGTTATCATAAAACAATTTCACAAATCTCTTCTGGTACGTCATCTTATACAATTCCCTTTTCCTCCTATTTTCCCCAGCCCTCTGCAGGGCTTTCTTTGGATGTGTCCCCTTTCTCTGCCTCCCACTAACTTTGCAGTGTCCTCAACGTGTCCATGACTTTCTTATTTCAGGCTCAGCTATAGCAACAAGACCCACTGTGACTTCTTACCCAAATTGGTGCAGACATGCTGTGACTTTACAGCCTGTCCTAAGAGGCAACACACCTGCAGGACCCCATGAGGCATGAATCCAGGCTACATCCAGGTTGGAGTCAGGATCCAGGGTGGGCAGGACTAAAGGGTAAGGCTTGGCAGCAGGATGTTCTAGTGTGAATATGGTAAATGTTTTGAACAGTTACTGCCCTATCCTAAGACCATAGCTGCCATCACTAATTTATCACAGTGACCCTCAGCAGGAGATTTAGATAACCACTACCAATGCCTTGGCATTGATATGTTAGTTGAGACCCACTCACCATTCCTTGTTGAAGGCAGTCAGCAATGCTGAAAGAGGCTGGCACTAGTACTTCCCTTTCATGTGGCCCTGACAGCCAATAAGCCTACCAGGGACAGGCCCACCCACCAAAGGGAGGAGCTGGCAAGGAGCCAGGTATATCTAAACCACAGAGAGGGACTGGGTGGAAAACTGAAAGCCTAAAGAGAATGAGAAAATTCAGTGGAAATTAACATATGGTGGTAACGTGATGAAAACAGTGCTGCCTAAAACAGAAAATTTAGGGCAGCCAAACTAAGCCCAGATCCCACCTGCCGGTGAGTTCCGGCCCACTGCTCGGTGAGCCAGGAGATTTCTGAATGCCCAAAGCAAAGCCAGGCTAGGACAATGCAGGCACTAGTGGTAGGCCTCGCTTTACACGTCTCCCTTTCCTCTTAAATTCAGTCACCATCTGCAGGGCTAACATCAAATTCCACTTTCCATCAGAATTTTATTCCCCAATTCAATTGGCCTAGATGCCCAAGACATCTTTAACAGATATTTCATTGGCAACACAAATAAACCATGGAAAAAGTATACTGTCTCAGCTCTCCCCTGAAACTATATCTTCTTTAAATTTAATGCTACGGGTAATGGTCCCATTGAACACATAGAATATGAAAACAAACACAGGTCCTCAGAATCATCTGATTCTTGTTCACTTTTCCACCAAAACAAAAAGAAGACCAAAGGAGTGACCCCAAGGGCCCACTGGGGGAGTCAGGCAGGACACAGGCTGGACCACATGGGAGCAGCTGCCTCTGGGAGCAGCCAAGTATGAATGTAGCCCGGGCATTCATACTCAACGCAGTGAGCCATTGATGATCCCCAGCAACATGACTCCTGGTCTCAGGAACCCCTTCACCACTCCTCGGGCAGAAGAAAAAGAAGAGCTGTTAAGTCACCCTTAAGTGACATTAGTAGAACCCATCTCTGAGTTCTGAGTCACTGAGCTGTGTGAGCTCACCTTGTTAGAAAAGCAAACTACAAAGGGAAACAAAATAAAAAATGAACAAATGGGACTATATCAAGCTGAAAAGCTTCTGTACAGCAAAGGACACCATCAGCAGAACAAAAAGGCATCCTACAGTATGGGAGAATGTATTTTTTTAATGACATATCCAACAAGGGATTAACATCCGAAATATATAAAGAACTCACATGCCTCAACACCCAAAAAGCAAATCACCCTATTAAAAAATGGGTGGAAGATATGAACAGACACTTCTCCAAAGAAGAAATTCAGATGGCCAATAGACATATGAAAAGATGCTCCACATCGCTAATCATCAGGGAAATGCAAATTAAAACCACAATGAGATATCACCTCACATCAGTTAGGATAGCCAACATATAAAAGACTAGGAACAACAAATGCTGGCGAGGATGCAGAGAAAAGGGAACCCTCCTACACTGCTGGTGGGAATGTAAACTAGTTCAAACATTGTGAAAAGCAGTATGGAGTTTCCTCAAAAAACTAAAAATAGAAATACCATTTGTCCTGGGAGTCCCACTCCTAGGAATTTACCCAAAGAAAACAACTTCTCAGATTCAAAAAGACATATGCACCTCTATGTTTATCGCAGCAATATTTACAATAGCCAAGAAATGGAAGCAACCTAAGTGCCCATCAGTAGATGAATGGATAAAGAAGATGTGGTACATATGCACAATGGAATACTATTCAGCCATAAGAAAGAAACAAATGCTACCATTTGCAACAACATGGATGGAGCTAGAGGGTATTACACTCAGTGAAATAAGTTAGGCAGAGACAGACAAATACCAAATGATTTCCCTCATTTTTGGAGTATAACAATGAAGCAAAACTGAAGGAACAAAATAGCAGCAGACTCACAGACTTCAAGAAGGAACTAGTGATTACCAAAGGGGAGGGGTGGGGGAGGGCGGGTGGTGAGGGAGAGAGAAGGGGATTGTGGGGTATCATGATTGGTGCACATGGTGTGTGGGGGGTCACGGAGAAGACAGTGTAGCTCAGAAAAGACAAATAGGGACTCTGTGGCATCTTACTACACTGATGGGCAGTGACTGCAATAGGGTACTGGGGAGGGACACGATAATAAGGGTGAATGTAATAACCACACTGTTTTTCTTGTGAAACCTTCATAAGAGTGTATATCAATGATACCTTTATAAAAAATGTAATAAATAAAAGAAAAGCAAACTCCACCTCACCCTGATCTGAACACTGACCTTGAGCAGGGCACCTCAAATTCACTACCTGAAAAACAAGGTGGACTGGGAGAAGGAGCTAACAACAGATTTTTAACAAAATAAGGTTTTACAACAGAAGATGTTTGTTGAAGCAATGCCTTTCTTCTGTGATGGGGAAAAACAAGTAGGAGAAAGCTCAGATGTTCTCTCCACCTAAATTTCATGGCACAGGGCTTTCCCTGAGAATGTTTCCTGTATTCCCAGCCCCATCCTCTCAATGTCCTAACCTTCCCTCACGGTCCATTCCAGGCAGGGCTTCACAGGAGGGCCTTTGCAGCCCTGCTGGCCAATCTGCCTCCAGCCAAACCCCTTAAACCCTTTCCACCCTCTCCACCTTTACAGCTTGAAGCTATTCAAATACTTCTGTCTCCTTATCATCTTCCCCAAAATGATGACTTTCTCTCTGGACTATATTCTTCTGCCTCACAAGGTCACCATTAACGCAGAAGCTCATACAAATACATTCAACAAATATTTATCTAGCTACTATGTGCTGGGCACCATGGAAGATTCTGCAGAGGATATTAAGATGTAAGACACATGTTCTGCCCTCAGGAATCATTAGCCTGGGCATGGTTATAATACAATGCAAGCACACACACACACACACACACACACACACACATCCAAGTGAGTCAGAATAAATGCCCTGGATTCTTTGGAGACTTCAAAAGAAGGAGCATTCACTTGTGGTTGGGGGATCAGGAGAGGCCTTCCAGAAGAAAGAGCATTTGAGCTGTGCTTTGCAAAATAGGTTGGGTGTTGTCAGGCAGAGGTAAGAGTGAAGAACAATAAAGGAAAGGAACCATGCGCACAGGAGGAAAAAAATCTCATACTGTCAAATAGTCTAGTTTGGCCAAACAGAAGTTCTATCTTTATTTTCCAACTCTGATATTTGACCATATGAGATGATGTGGTCTGTAAAAGCAATGGAACAAAACAGTTGACTTGGGAATGTCAATGACATACCAGGAATGTGTAGAAAGGCATCAAATGCCAGCCTAAGAAGTCTTCATCTAATCAGTGATTAGAACAACAGTGTAGGAGAACTAATTTCATCCAAGATAAGGGCTTGTTGGGGGCTCTGTGTCTGTACTCCACAACAACATCAGGCTGCTTTAACAGTAGCCTTTGGGAAAGGCTCTTACTCCTTGTTTAGTAACCCAGCAGGAAGCTAAGAGTGGGCATTCCAGGCCCACTGGTGGTGGTGACAGGGCAGCCCTGGGTCATGCATTCATGCTGTCTCCACTCTGGAAGGTGATGCTGGGAAAGCAATGTGACTGCCATGCCTACAATGATTTTGTTCTTTAGGAAGACCAGGTACATGATTGGGGATATTTGCCCTAAAAACAAAAGGTAGAAAATATCCAAGAACCAGAGCAGCAAGTCAGGTCCAATGCCAAGTAAGACTAGCTGAGAGGATAGATCCAAGGACAGATGAAGTCTGTAGATGGTGGCCAGGGTTGTGAGACCAGGGGAGAGGTGGAGAGGGTTGGGGGTTGAAGGTCAAGGGCTCTGATGCAACACTGGCAGCAGAGGCCCCTGTAACTAACATAGGCTGAGGCTCTCATTACCCACTTCTCTTGTTCCCCTTTAGACTTGACCCAGCCACCAGGCCAATGCACATGTTTTAGAAGGTCCTGACACAGTATAAAGTATGTTTGATACGGCAAAAATTGAGTTTCCCATTAGTAAAGCTTTGGTTTCCTCTACCTATTGGATAGGCATTGAACACCCTCTTTCATGGGATGTTTGTGAAGCTCAGATAACATGAGGGTGTAAGGAACAGTTATAATGGAGTTGTAATTAGCTTGCAATTGCATCTACATATTGATAATCCATAATCCAAGACTCAGCTAATGAATATTGATAGTTTGCTATGCCCCCAACACTGTCTTAGGCCCTTTGAAGAAATTAAAAATATATTTAATGCAAAGTCAAATTTAAATATTTGGGACACATTTATTTAGATTTAAACTGTAGTAGATCTCAAAGCATTTGGCCCTGGGACCTTTCTGAGGATGAAGAAACAACACCAAAAAAAAAAAATCTTCTCACTTAATCTACAAATATTAGTCAACAAATATTTAATGACTGTCGCTATCACATTAGGTGATTGCATCCCATTCCCACATTGACAGATGTCAGATACAGGCAGGCAGACAGAAAGAATTAAATTTTAAAACCTGTCCTTTAAACACAAAGATATGTGGCCTTTCATTTTAATCCTGTTCTTGAACTGTGCAAATTAATCCCCATATTACCAAAGAAGCTATTTTTAAATCTTATGTGAAAATTTTAAAAATACATATCTGAGAGGTCACCAAACACCTGAGAGAGCAGCAAACACTTCAAACATTCTACATTTTTCCCCCAGAACTCATATCCACCCAAATATAAAGTGGTTTCATTGATATGTCTAATTGTTCTCAATGTTTTTCACTCAACAAAATTTGAGAGAAAATAATTGAAACCACAGGTAAATGAGATGACATATCTATTTGGAGATGGCATGAATCCCTTTTTGATCACTTGAAAGTCATTTGTATTTTTTAACCTTGCAGTTATGAACCAGGAAACACATATAATACAAAAAAAGATGGATTCTTTAATTTACTGTAATTTCTCTAACGACAAGAAAACATTGAGATTAGGTGTATACAGAAAGAATTTTAACTATTTTTCAAAAATTACCTTTTATTCTGCTATAGAAAAAATATAAAGAGAAGTGAATAAGATTTCTTTATCACAACAAAGGAAAACAATAAAATATTAAGGAGCCCTACCTTAAAGTAGCCTCAATGGGCAGCTCGAAAGACTGAATCTCAGCCAGGACATTCTCATAGGTTTGATCTGGATCTTCTTCCAACATTGCTCCACATGCCCCTGATTTTCCACCTGCAGACATCAGATTTTTGTGCGAAACAATTGTAATTTATAAAAGAAATGTAGGTTTCCTTCTAATTATTATAAGGGTTCTCTGTTCACCCAAAGTAGCAGCAAAAACTGAGCTCACTGTGTGACTTCATGCTATCAAAATCCTTGCTTCCAAGAATGTTGCACAGCTGTTGCTGTCCTGTCTCTACTTATAACATTTTACTTATTATTAACCTTGACACAGTTCAGAAAGTTCCTGCCTGATGCTTGCTCTATTTATTTACTTGTTTCTCAAAGATAGTAACTGCAAACTTTGGTAGGAATTAGAGACATTACAACTACAAAAAGTTATTAAATACAATGGACTTCTTAAAGCACATACTTTAAATATTGTTTATGCTAAATACATAACAAAACTATGCTCCTAATTATTCCTGCAACTATTCCCTTGTCCACAAACCCAAGAAGGTAGCTTGTCCAGGAAAAATGTAACATCCTGTAGGATATGGTTTTGAGGTCACTGGGCTAATTCCTTGGTTTCCCATCTCCTTTACTTCTCCACCCTACTCGCTTCTGTGTGGTTCCTCCATTATAAAACCATTCCTTCTTTTGTCCCCTGTTCTAAAACAAATGCTTCTAGCAGCAGTTAGATTTTAATCCTTATCAGTTACATATGCCTCGCTGTGAATGAGTTTACCAGATCTTTTCTGCAGAACAGGTTTTGATAGGGAGGGAGAAAGCTCGAAGACGCCAGGATGTTAAGGGTACTGGTTGCTGAGAGGAAGAAAGAATGTAGGAAGTAGAGGCCCAAAATATTAAAGGAAAATGTGACCTACAGCCAGCTCCAAGTAGGCCTAAAAATTAAATGGGCACATACTTCTCATTACCATTTGCACTAGATCTTCCTCAGCTCTGAGTTTAACCTCATGCTTTCTTGCCCAGTACTAGAAAGTGGGTATTTAAAGTAATAGGTAATGACAATTCTTCCATATAAACCCATTTTTTTAAGCTTTTATCAGATTTATCACTTCAACACCACCAAGATTCTCAACTCTCAGCCCGAGTTTCCCTCATGGCAGGATAGAACAAGTATTAGGAACAAAACTAATGCCATTTCCCCCAAGAGGAAGTGATGATGCCCTCCTTTAAGACTTGACACAAAACAATGATTTTCTATCTTGTGTTTAAGTCATTTAGAACATGGTTTTTAGTTTAACCAATTTATCAGATTATTTAAGAGCAGAATATCTATTTGACTCATATTTGTATTCCCCATAACAACACATTGCCATATATACAGTTGGTGCTCAAGAAATGCTTATTAAATGAATAAATTAATGATAGTAAAAGCTACAAGCTAAGAGTTACCTCCACCTTGAGAGGAAATATTGGTCCAAATAATGCAAAAATGTGACAATTCCACATTGGATTTACCAGAATCTAAGGATGTATAAATACATGGTGAGAACTCACTCTGGTTATAAGATGACATTGGTCATCACTGTACTACATCATAGAGGACACAGTCACGGGTAATACCATGTGCCCATGAACATATATCAATGATAACCCATCCAGCCCTGAATATCATATAAAAAAATTGATTCTTCTCTCACATAGTTAAAAAATTGATTCTTCTCCCCACATATGCCAAACTTTTAAAATTTTCAGACTTATAGAAGAATTACAAGAATACAATGAACAACCATATACCCTTCATGTGATCCATCAATTGTTAACATTCTGCCACATTTACTTTCCTGTTGTCTCTGTTTAGTCAAGGGGGTTTTATAATTTAGGCATATTGCTCTTAATATATATTGTGCAAAAATCGTATTCATTTAAATAGAGTATTTTAAAAATAATATATGGCTATGCTACAAAGTAGCATAATTAAACCACAATAACGGTGACTCATTACTGCATGCTGTTTCTACTACACAGCACAGCACAGAGCAGGCATCCTCTTCCAGCACAGCCAGCCTCACTGAGAGATTCAAGGTCTCCCAACCTATTGGCCTGGTTGCCTCCCTCTGCTCCTCAACTTTCACATCCCTCTTCCACTGCCCCCACTCACTCTCTCGGCAATTAGCACTTCTAGTAAGTGAATTTTCTCTCTGCCTCTTACTTTCTTCAAAGCTGTATAAGTCATAGGCAACAACTTCCTGTTTCCCCTGGCTAACCAGCATCTTCCTTTTATTCAAAACTTTCCTTGAGTGCCATTTCCTGCCAGAAGTCAACACAGATTGAATGACCAGGAGACCATTTCGTCTGGAAAGTAACGTTTAAGAAAAACAACCTCCCCTATCCCACAGTGCTGACAGTAAGCTCACCAAATAAGGAAAAGAAAAGGAGGAAATGGAAAAACTTTAAAACGGCCCTATTCCAAGATGCCCAAAAAAGAGAATGGTGTATGACTGGAATGTTCCCAGTCCCAACTTTAGCCTCTCCTCCCAGCTACAGCCCAAACTGTTTGGACTACTCCCTAGAACCAAGCCTGACCACTGACAGGAGACATTTAAGTGGCCCTTGGCCAGTGATTCTTATATCTCCCTGCACCAGGGTAATGCCTGGAAACATTTAATTGTCACAACTGGGTGTGTGTGCTACCAGGATCCAGTGACCAGAGGCCAGAGATGCTGCTAAATGATCTACAATGCATAGCACAATTCCCCACAACAAAGATTTATCCAGCAAAATGCCGATACTGCCAATGTTGTAAAATCCTGCCCTAAGCTCTCTTCGGGGCACATCATGAGGATATGTGTGCTGTTGATGTGGCCCTGCTCCTGGGACCCTTGTCTGGGTTTCTTGCCTCCTTCTCTGAAACAGTCTCTCTCTTACGTCTGCTAGGAACCCTAATCCCTCTAGAACTAGAAACTGACCTTGTTTAAAAGTAAAATCACTGTTCAAATAAAACTCCCTTCGTCTTTTGCCTTCCTCCCTCACCACGTCTGGAACCCCAGCCTCCTCACTCCATCCTGGAACCATCAGTGGGAAGCATTATGTATGTGTGTCTCACTGGCACAGCTTGCCCCCTCTGCAAGTTGCAGTCTCCGAGAAACACATCTGGGAGCCTGGGGCAAGGCAAGTGTGGCCAGAAGGTAGGAGAAGGTCACCAAAGGAGGTGGCCCACCTGACAAGTACAACCTGGTTTTCAGTTCTGTTCAGAGCCTTGGAGGAGTCTGAGTTCCACCTTCCCACACCCACCCCATACCTTCCTGTGGGAGTAGTTCTCTTATAATCTTCATGGGGAGTTTGCACACCTTTATATCTTTTGATGAGTGCACTAAAACCAAAATCCCAGTAACTTAGGAAGAGAAGAGAATTTTCAAATACAATAAAGGGAGTCAATCAAAAAGACACCCACACTAACATGTTACTTGTTGACAAAATGTCAAATATTGGCCTCCTCAGCTCAGGAAAACAACAATTTCTAGGTCTATTTGGGTTTTGTTTTATATATTTTTTATTGAAATATAGTTGATAAACAGTATCATATTGGTTTGAAGTATACAACATAGTGATTCGATACTTACATACATTATTGAGTGCTCACCCCAACTAGTGAAGTGGCTGTCAGCACAGAAAGATGTCACAGAGGCACTGTGGCGGCCGCAGCGCCGGTTCTTGCCCTCACTGTCCGCTGGGGAGCAGCTGCAGAGCCAGCACGGGACCAGGAGTGAGGCTTACGCATAAGCGCCGAGGTTCCGAAATGGATTCGAGGGAACCTGAGGCCCCAAAACCCCAGTCTCCCCAAAGGGAGACTGAAGGAGTGTTCTAAAAGCTTCTTGCAGACCAGCTGGCCTTGCTTCTGGAGCATCTTTGAGAAGACGCTGAACCCCCGAACCCTGCAAAGCCCCAGGAGGATGTACCTACTCCCGCAGCAGGATGCAGAAGTTCGCCGTCGGTGGTGTGGACTCATGTGAAGCACAAATACACAAAAGTGTACTAAGACCGGGGAGATTTCTGCAGGAGGATCGGGTGGTGGGCATCTATCTCCTCCGGGAGCTTGGTGGTAGGCGAGGGCGCCAGGCAGCAGCAGGTTGTCCGCAGGTGCTTTGAGCTGACCAAGGAACAGACGGATATCTCCTCACAAGGTGGTGGCCGAGATGTTATTTGAAACAGGAAAAATCACGGCGAGATTCTTTTCCATACATCGACTCATAGCCCTGGTGGGGACATGATCGCACTGACCCTGTCCACCAAAGAAAGGACTATAGGACTGCTAAGGCCATCAGCCGACAGCAGTACCCACGTCTTGCTGCTTCTCCTTCCAGAGGCTGCTCTCAGCACAGCTCTTGCAGAAGGCACATCCTCACAGTCACCATGAGGCTGCGTGGTGCCTTTGTCCCCTACCCTGAACTTGCCACTGCAATATACTGAATCTGAATTGCATTGCTTCTGTGAGTTTAAGGAACTTCTTTCACACAAATGATTAAAGATGTCTAAGATACATCGAAAAACATGAACATTTTGCATGGATCCATCCCCTCTGCATTTAGCTGCCCTGGATATTTCATAATTCCAGGAATGCACAGTTTCTATATACAGGGACCAGTGAATACCATTGGAGGTGCTCCCCTGAGTCAGTTCAGAAAGATTCTGCAGAATTATTTTGATCAGTATATACATAATTTGGATTTTCCAGAATTTTAGTACCTTTCAGCAAAAGTGCAAGAATAAGAATCTAAGATGTTTTAATAATAAAATATAATGGATTAATATTTTTGTATTCCTGTTTGCTTCTGAATTTAATACTGCTTTTAAAAGGAACAAATAAGAAAAGGGTATTCTCTGCATTCGGGTGCCGCTCCTTTCCTACTCACTAGCTTCTTGGTCGTTTTCCAGGTAGGGCTGATGCTCCTGGAGGGGTGACTGGCAGTCAGGGCACCCCTGCTCCTGGTGGAGGCAGTCAGATAGGCTGCGGTGGTGGGCATGATGCCCTTCTTTCCTACAAACGTTTGAAGTTAAAAAACAAAAGCAAAACTATGTTTCCCCGTACTGTCCAAAGGGAAGGGTGGTTTAAAACCCACCAGAGGCCATGTGCTTGGCGCAGGGAATGATGGGCCAGGGGATGAGATGAGCTGAACGAGAATGAGCTCAGACCCGGGAGGGCCCCGCCCCGCCCCCGAGGGCCCGCCCCCGCCCCCGCCCAGCCCTGCTTCTGGCCTGGGGAACAAAGCGTTTACTTCGCCACATTCCTTCACCAGCAGCTCTTGGTCTTCAAAATTAGTCACTGTCATTCTAGAAGGTTTTCTAGGGCTTTGCTGCTTGCTGTTCACGAGCTCTACAGGTGGCATATGTGCTTTGTTTACCATATTGGTAAAAGAATCAAAATTTGATTTTTAAGTTTGAATAAACATAAGAACACTGCTTTTTGATACAACTGGCAATAAATGATGTTTTCTCCCTCTTGGTGTGTTTGGCCCTCTGTGAGGCAAAGCAGGAAGAGTCTAGGAGGTACAGATAGCACCCTCCTGCCTGTGTGCAGACACCTACTCTGCACCTCCTTTGGCCTGTGAGCAACCAACCAGCCCAGTGGTTTGGTTTAATCTTGTTTTTTCCAAAAAGTTAAAGTCATGTTTTGTCATCTTTTGAAACCATTGAGGACTTTAACGCAGTAGCAAATGGCCTGAGCCTCAAATCTGAAAAATAGATTCCAGGAGAATCCCTGCATTATCTGTGCCTGAATGTCCCAGAGATGCCAGCAGCACAGCCAGGGCTGGAATCAGACTTCCATGTTTTCTGTGTCTGGTGAGGCACTTGTGGCAAATCCCTGCTGGTACACCCTTTAGTGTCTTCACTGAACAGAAAAAAAAGAAAGATGTCACAGAACTATTGACTATACTATCTATGCTGTACTTTCATCCCCATGACTAATTTGTATTATGATTGAGAGATTTTGTGCCTCTTTATCCCCTTCACCTATTTCACCCACCCACTCAAACCCCTCCCCCACAGTTTGAGAAGTCACCAGTCACTTCTCAGTGCCTTTTGAGTCTACTACTGTTTTGTTCTTAGATTCCACTAATAAGTAAAATATGGCATTTATCTTTCTCCTCCTGGCTTACTTCACTTGGCATAATACCCTGCAGGTCCATTCATGTTGCTGCAAATGACAGGATTTCTTTCTTTTTTATAGCTAAATAATATTCCATTGTGTATATGTACCACCTCTTCTTTATCCATTCATCTATTGATGGACACTTATATTGCTTCCATATCTTAGCTATTGTAAATAATGTGGCAATAAACATAGGGGTGCATATATCTTTTCGAATCAGGGATTTTGTTTTCTTTGGATAAATTCCCGGAAGTGGCATGACTGTGTTATAGGGTATTTCTATTTTTAGTTTTCTGAGGAACTTCCATACTGCTTTCCATAGTGGCTGCACCAATTCACATTCCCACCAACAGTACAGGGGAGTTCTCTTTTCTCCACATCCTCGCCAACACTTGTTATTTTCAGTCTTTTGGATAGTGACCATTTTGACTGGTATGAGGTGATAATCTCATTGCAGTTTTGATTTGCATTTCCATGATGATTAATGATGTTGAACATCTCTTCATGTACCTGTATGTCTTCTTTGGAAAAATATATATTCAGTTCCTCTGTCCATTTTTTAATTGGGTTATTTGTTTTTTTGGTGTTGAGTTGTACGACTTCTTTACATATTTGGTAAATTCCTAGGAGTGGAGTTAGTAAGTCATATGATATTTCTATTTTTAGTTTTATTTTTAGAACCTCTATATTGCTTTCCATAGTGGTTGTACCAATTTGTACCAACAGTGTAGGAATATTCCTCTTTCTCCACATCCTCACCAATACTTGTTATTTCTTGCCTTTGGGTAGTGGTCACTCTAACTGGTATGAGGTGATACCTTATTGTGGTTTTGATTAGCATTTCACTGATGATTAGAGATGTGGAGCATATTTTCATGTGCTTGTTGGCCATTTGTGTATCTTCATTTGTAAAATTAGGTTATTTGGGGTTTTGGTGTTGAGTCATTTACATGAGTTCCTTATATATTTTAGATGTTAACCCCTTATCAGATATATCATTTATGAATATATTTTCCCATACTGTAGAATGCCTTTTTGTTCTGCTGACTGTGTCCTTTGCTGTACAGAAGCTTTTTAGCTTGATGTAGCCCCACTTTTTTGTTTTTGCTTCTGTTTCCCTTGCCTGGGAAGATGTGTCCAGAAAAAATTTACTCATGCTTATGTTCATGAGATTTCTGCCTATCTTTTTTTCTAAGAGTTTTATGATTTCATGTCTTATATTTAGGTCTTTAATCCATTTTGAGTTTATTTTTGTGTGTGATGTTAGGAAGTATTCCAGTTTCATTTTCTTGCATGTAGCTATAGTTTTCCAGACCATATTTTGAAGAAACTCTTTTCCCCATTGCTTATTCACAGCTTATCACATATTAATTGACCATATGTGAATGGGTTTATTTCAGGGCTCTCTATTCTGTTCCATTGATCTATGGGTCTGTTCTTGCACTAATACCATACTCTGTTTTGATTACTGCAAGTTTGTATTATAGCTTGAAGTCAGGGAGCATGATACCCCTAACTTTGTTCTTCTTTCTCAAGATTGTTCTGGCAATTCGGGGATTTTGTGATTCCATATAAATTTTAGGGTTATCTGCTCCAGTTCATTGAAAAATGCCATTGGTATTTGGACAGGGATTGCACTGAGTCTATAAATTGCTTTGGACAGGATGGCCATTTTGATGATATTAATTCTTTCTGTCCATGAGCATGGGATAGATTCCCATTTATTTGAGTCTTCTTCAGTTACTTTCATTAGTGTCTTATAGTTTTTAGAATACAGTTGTTTCACCTCCTTAGTTAGGTTTATACCTTCATATTTTATTCTTTTTGATGCAATTGTAAATGGAGTTCTTTTCCTGATTTCTCTTTCTGCTCATTTGTTGTTAGTATATAGGAATGCAACAGATTTCAGCTATTGATTTTGTGTCCTACAAATTTGCTGAATCCACTTGTAAGTTCTAATCGTTTTGTGGTGGAGTCTTTAGGATACTATATATATATATCATGTCATCTGCAATTAGTGACAGTTTTACTGCTTCCTTATCACTTTGGATATCTTTTATCTCTTTATCTTGTCTGATTGCTGAGGTTAGAACTTCCATTACTATGTTGAATAAAAGTGGTGAGAGTGGGTGCGATTCCCACTCATCTGACACTGAAAGCAATGGTGTATTTTTTCCCTACATATATATATAACAGTAACAGTATTATACACAGCAGTAATAGTAGTGTAACTTCATTCAGGGACCCTGACCCAATTCCAATGTGTGTAAATATTGGGAGGGGTCTTCCCACACATACTTACACCAAGCAATTCTCAAACGCTAGCAGGGTGTTGGAGAACTCAATTCTGATGTTATCTTCCCAGAGACAGCACCAGATTCCAGGTTAAGGGCTCCGTCCAACAAGACTGCCCTCCACCCGCCCATACCAGATGCTGGTTGCAAGTCCCAGGCAGTTACCTGTGCTTCTGACCTACCAGCTACAGATTAGAGGCTCCCATAACCTTCACCTTAGATTCAATTAATTTGCCAGAGCAGCTCACAGAACTCAGGAAAACACTTAACATTTACCAGTTTAATAAAGGATACCATAAAGGATACAAGTTAACAGCCAGATAAAGAGATACATAGGGCAAGATCCCAAATAAAGGAGCTTTTGTCCTCATGGAGCTTGAGACCTGGCTTGGTGGCATGTGGTGGTGTGCTGGTTCCCCAAGCATAGAAGCTCTCTCCAACCAAGAAGCAGGAGCCAATTGAGGAGAGAGGGCAGAGCAGAGCACACACACACACAGAGAGAGAGAGAGAGAGAGAGAGAGAGAGAGAGAGAAAGAGAGCTCTTATCAGGGTTTTTTTAAAGGGCTTCACTGCAAAGTCATGATTGACTAAATTATTGGCCCTGGCTTATTCAGCCTCTAGCCTCTGCCTTTGGGGGGGGGGGGTCCAAAATTCTCTCATTAACGTGACGAAACACCCGTTTCACCTTTAAGACTTTGCAGTGTTTTCAGTAACTGTGGTTGAAGACCAAATATACCTGGGAAATATATATTTGGTCATATGAATGACCAGATATGTATTTCTTATGACTCATTATATCTCAATGGGCATCCTTGTCTTGTTCCTGATCTTAGAGGAAAATCTGTCAGCTTTTCACCATTGAATATGATGTTAACTGTGAGTTTATCATATATGGCCTTTATTATGTTGAGCTTTGTTTCCCTCTTACCCATTTTGTTGAGAGCTTTTATCATGAACAGATGTTGAATTTTGTCAAATACTTTTTCAGCACCTATTCAAATGATCATGTGGTTTTTATCCTTCCTTTTTTTAATATGGTATATCACACTGAATGCTTTACAAATATTGTGCCATCTTGCATCCTTGGAATAAATTCCATTTGGGCAAGATGGATGATCCTTCTGATGTATTTTTTAATTTGGTTTGCTAATATTTTGCTGAGAATTTTTGCATCTGTGTTCATCAGGGATATTGGTCTATAGTTTTTTTGTGTGTGGTGTCTTTGGTTCTGGTATTAGAGTGATGCTGGCCTCATAGAATGAGTTTGGAACTATTCCCTTCTCTTCTACTTTTTGGAATACTTTAAGAAGGATGGGTATTATCTCTTCTTTAAATATTTGGTAGAATTCACCCATGAAGCCATCTGCTTCTGGACTTCTGTTTGTTGGGACTTTTTTGATTCCCAATTCAATTTCATAACTGGTAATCAGTCTGTTCAAATTTTCTGTTTCTTCCTGGGTCAGTCTTGGAAGATGGCATGTTTCTAAGAACTTGTCTATTTCTTCAGGTTGTCCAGTTTATTGGCATATAACTTTTCATAAAATTCTCTTATAATTCTTTGTATTCCTGTGGTGTCCATTGTAATTTCTTTTTTGTTTATTTGTGTCCTCTGTTTTCTTCTTCATAAGTCTGGCTAGTGGCTTGACTACTTTGTTTATCTTCTTGAAGAACCAGCTCTTGGTTTCATTGATTTTTTTCCTTTGTTTTCTTCTTCTCTTTTTTATTTCTTTCTGCTCTTATCTTAATTATGCACATGTATTTTTCCACTTTCTACCCCATAAAACGCAACATGTGAACTCACTACCACAAATGTTGAGTTAGCTCTCTGGGAACTGGCACAGTGAACCATCTTCTCAGCATCTCTCCCCCTCTTCCTTTCTTCTTCCCAGTCTTCTGTTTTAATCTCCAGAGATATCAGGTGCTTATTTCTAACTCCCATTATTTAGTCTCTTATTCAAATAGTCACACACTCATGCATGCACACATGCACCCTTCTCTAATATAGCCTTTTTGAATGGAAAGATCCTCCCAGAGCCCTAAAATTGAGGCCAGTGAGATTCTTTTTTAATTGCCCAATATTGCACATTAGCAGCAGAACACAGAATAGAAGATAAACCTCCTGACTCTTAGTCCAGTGCTCTTCCACTGTATTATTTTGACTTTTTTCCCCTCTAACCATAATCTGCCATGACTTACATTTTTGATGAACAAAGAAATATATCTCAATCATAAAAAATTAACATTTTTTAACAAACAGCTACATAGCAATTAATGTATGCCAGACATTGTTCTTAGCACTTTACAAATTAACACATTTAGTCCACATAGCACCCTATGAGGCAGGTTATTATTTTTCATTTCATAGAAGAAAAAAAAAAACTGAAGCAAAGAGAAACTAAATAACTTGCTATAGGCCACTCAGTTGGTATGGGGCAAAACTGGTTCCAGAACTGTATTTAACCACTATCTTAAGTTACTTCTAAGACATATGAGTAATGATGGTAATGCAGTGTTAAAGAAAAAAAAAACTCTAACCCAATAATATTCAGAAGAAATAAATGTCAACTCCCATACTTGAATTAAAACCCAAGGAATTTAATTCATCCAGTATTCAATACCTTCTTTAGGACAGTTAAATGTATGTATGCATATATGCATATATATTTCCTTCTGTCAAGAAACTTGCAGTCTATTATGGGAATCAGGTCATTTTAATACAGTATATTTAAGTGCCATGAAAGAGACATTCACAGGCTGCTCCATGGGGTCACAAAGGAGGGACATTTAATCAGCCTTGGGGAAGGGGTGTGAGGCTTTATTAAGAGTATGGCATGAGCACAATGCTAACAGACCAGTAGAAACTTCCCAAATGAAGGAGGAAAAGAGGCAGGAGTCTTATGGACAGAGTACAGCATGAACAAGGACATAGAGCAAAGACTGTTGACTGTAAACTTATTACATCAATTCTGTGATCCAGGCACTAAAAGTCTAGTGCAATCTTAGGCTGCCTTAATAACAGTACGGAGTTCAGGGGAAAGAAGGCTATAATTCAATTCTATTCTGTGCTGATCAGACTAAATTTGGAGGGTACTTTCTGAATACCACCTTTTAATAGACATTATTAGCACAGAAGAGACCATTATTCATTCAAATAATATGTATATTAATAAAATGGAACATCTGTCATAACCCAGACATTGTGCTAGGCACAGAGGGAGTTACACAAAGATGAAGCAGGCACATATCCTGCTTTTAAATATGATCTATAAGATCTCCATGCTTGGCCTCTCCCCTCACCCTGTTAATTCTCTGACCTCATCTCATATCATTCACCTCTTGCTCATTCCACTTCAGTTACACTGGTCTCTTTAATTTCCACTGTTCCTCAAAGTATGTCAGGCACTCCACCTCAGGACTTTCGCTTTTGCTCATCTTCTTTCTGAAATGCTCTTATTTCAATATCCACCTAGTTCATTTCTTCACTCCCTTCAGAGCTTTACTCAAAAGTCACCATTCAGTGATGCCTTCACTGGGAACAAAATCCAACATTTTAGCCTTGATCTAACATGCCCTATCCCCACCCACCTGTCTCTGCTTTTCTTCTATCCCTTAGTACTTTATCCCTTGGTATTTTGAATATACTGTACACTTCACTTATTTATCTTGTTTATTATCTGTCTCTCCTCTTAGAGTGTAAGATTAATGAGGAAAGAGAAATTTTCTGTTTTATTCACTGATGTGTCTCCAGTGCCAAGAACTGCCTGGCAAACAGGGGACACTCAATAAGTATTTGTTGAATGTATGGATGGATGGGTGAATGATTGAATGAACAAAGAAAAATACAAATGACAAAGGAGAAAAATAAGCACCAGAGTAATTTTAATATATGGAAGGCAAGAGACAAATGCTAGAAAAGAAGGGATAAAAATGCCAGGAAGGGCAAGTGACCATCAAAAGATAAATGGATAAACAAAATGTGGGACAAACTTGCAGTGAAATATTATTCATCTTCAAAAAGGAGGGATATCTTATCAGGTGCTCCAACACAGACAAACCTTGAGGACATTATCCTAAGTGAAATAAGCCAGTCACAAAAAGACAAATACTGTCTGATTCCACTTACATGGCCAAATTCACAGAAACAGAAAGTAGAATGGTGGCTGCCAGGACTTAAGGGGAGGGGGAAATGGGGAGTTGTTTAATGGATATAGAGTTCCAATTTTGCAAGATGAGAAAGTTCTGGAGACTTGTTGCACAACAATGTGAATGAACTGTACACTTAAAAATGATTAAGATGGTTAAAGAAAATACCAGGAAGGCTTGGAAGAGAATAAAATATCCATATAGGAGGGACACTGGGACTGAGAATTAAAGAATGGGTCCTATTTAGATAGTCTGCGGTTGGGAGGGCACTCACCACCAACTTACATGCAAAGCAGGTGGTGCGAACAGCGACCCCTAATGTAGAGAGAGGGCATGGCCAGGGAAGTGGATGAATGAATAGTGGGGTTGCTTGCTGGAAACAAGTGTGGAGACAGAGAGCTAAGCACAGAGTGGACCTGGAATGCTGTTTTGATGAAACTGTCACTATACGTACAGCAATGAACACAATGACTGGCACAAGTTAGGTTGCCAATAAATATATTTGTGCAATAAATAATCTTGAGACAGCAGTATAGAGCTTTGTAAGTAATGGGCAACCAATAAATATTTAATCATGATATCACAGACTTTATCTTCCAAAGGCTATCTAAAAGAAAATAGTTAAAAGTTGTTTAAATGATAGTAGTATAGTAGTAGTATTATTTCAACATTAGAGAATCTTCCAAGGTGTTCAGTTAAATTTTAAAACTACAGCATTACTATTTTCAAGAAACTCATTGCAATATGGTTTATTTATATGAAAGTTAGTTTTTAAAGAAATAGCTAAGGTATCCAAAATTATGGCGCCAAAGAGCCCTTATACACTTTTTCCTATCATCTCTGAAATTTAGGATATACTATTTCATTACAAAAAGCATTTTGGCCTTTTAATCAATCTGTGTTTTCTCAATAAACTATACTATTTTATAAATTGAAATATAGCTGATATACAATATTATATTGGCTTCAGATGTACAACATAGTGACTCAGTAATTATATACATCACTAAATGCTCACCATGGTAAGTGTAATTATACTGTTACCATACCAAGATATTATAATATTATTGGTTATATTCTCTATGTCGTACTTCCATTCTTATGACTAATTGATTGTATAATTTGAAGTTTGTACCTCTTTATCCCCTTCACCTATCCCTCCACACTCCTCGCTCCTACTGTCCTTCAAAGAATATTTTTAAGAAATTTTAAACATGGTTTTAAAAAATCTGTTCTAAATTTCTGATATAACTCACCACTTTTTTCGGTTTTTACCATCAGAGAGGACATAGCTTTTTTCATGAATATTACAATACCATTAGCCTTATCTAAGCTTCTATTCCCTGGAAGATGCCATAGTTTTATACATCTCAGAACCTTTATATATGCTGCTTCCTTTATCTAGAACACCTTCCCCAAACATTTTCATGTTTGTAACATGGGGATAATAATTGTATCATCTACCCTTGTATGGTTGTTGTGAAGTGTGCATGACTTTTAAGCATTTCTTAGGCAGAGCACTCCAGACAGTGTTTGGCACATGAATAGCATTGGTAAGTGTCGACATCAGTACGTTATAACTTCTCTTTTGAGGCCTTGTTCTAATGCCACCTCGTTGTGTAGGATGATTTGCTAGTATCTTCCATTAACTCTTTGAACATGTCTTTTATCAAAGCTCTTATCCCTTAGAATTATTATTTTTGTTATATACTTATCTATCTTACTGGACTATGAGCTGCACAAAAGCAATGATTTTGCATAAGAAGCATAAATTTCTTTATAGTCACAGCTTCTAGCAAGATGCCAGGAGCATTGTGGGGATGTACTGAATATTTTCTAAATAAATGGAAGACTTAAGTAGGAAAGATGAAAACAATAATGACTCTCCAAAACAAGTATGAGTGGTACTCACAGATTAATTAAATTGACATTTTTCCAATTTGACAAGAAAATTCTGGATGAATTTTCTTTAATTAACTGTGATTACTCCTTTTCTGTATCTTCCTGCAAATCTGGGGTTTCTTTAAGAGAAGTCTAAGGCAAAATCTCTCCTGACACCTTCAATGCCTATTTCTCTGAGTACTCAGTAAACGTAATTGCTGTAGGAGAAATAGTTTCACCAAGTAAATATTAGAACTTCATACCTCTTCCATTTGTTATGTTAGGGTCTTCTGGTTGAAAATTTTTAGGGTGCCCTGGTTTATCTTTTCCAAGTGTAAATCTTAAATTATTTTCATCCTAGCTAATAATAGAATAAACAGTCCCAGCCAGTTGCCGTGGTGCTGGATTATGGCGCTACCTAGCGGTCAACTTTTGGAATGTACTTCAGTGAAACTGGCTCATACTATTCTAGGTTTTAATTTCATTTTTTATATCGACAATTGTAAAACATCATTCAAAATCACTAAATAACTTGCTCTCTTTTTTCTAGTATATCTGAGAACTATTCTATGTGCCACTTGTCCTCCATTCATCTAGTTAAGATTTTTTCCACAGAACTGAATATTTAAAGACATGTACAAGGCCTATTGTCATGCTGCCAGAGATACCCATTTTTTTCCTCAGGAAAATCGGGCCCTTGACAGCCAGAATTCAAACTTTTTTGGGCCATGCTAAGAGGATAGGCCCCATCTCAGTCCACGCAGGCCTGGCCACAGTCCCATGGCAAATGCACCACTCCTTTGCACACATTCTTCTGAACAATCATTCCCTTTTCCCTCTTTTGAAACCAAACAATTTCCTCAAAAATACGATTTCAGGCATAAAATAGGAAATAGTACTAAACAAACGGAAATGTTTTGCTTTAAATACTGAAGCCATTTGTTTACATTAAGAAATAGTTAGCATTCAAAGCCCATAATTGAAAAGCAACATGAATCATCAATCACAAGGGGACTTCATAGATAAGAAATAAGCACTGGCCTGAACAATTGTATTAAACATGAACCACTCTTCTTGGGAGGTTTTGCTGAGTCATTTTTCAGGAAGTGGGCAGTCCAGGGAGGTTTCTACAGGAGAAACAATCGACAATATTTTCGTATTAATAACCTCCAGTTACTTTATTGTTCTCAAAAGTTTTGTTAATGAGTATTTTCCTGTTTGGTGAAAAAAATTAATCAAAAGACAAAGCCAATCTGATTTATTTTTATGTGTTTTGGGTTCTTCCGTAAGTGATATTAAGTATATTTATGTAAGAGTTGTAAGACATCATCATTCACTGAGCAAAATATCAGGAAATAATTTGTTCTGAATCTTATTTTTAAACATAGGAGCTGTAGCATATATTGGATACATTCCTTAGAGTTATTCCAAGTTATCATTTTTTATTCAAATTCCCTTCAAGGTAGCAGCAATGTTTCCACTTCATTTAGAGCCTCTTCCACCCAACTCCTGAGATTTTTCTCAGTTACCCTCAGATAAGGGACAATTAGTGTGGGCCCCTGGAGACCAGCTAAGAGATTAGGCCATTCACACAAGGTCCCCTCAGAAAACTCTCCAGCGGGACCATAGAGGACAGACAAGGTCAGTGTGTTCCCTGGAGATGCCCCCCCCCGCCCCACAGTATACACACATTTTGAACCTTAACAAGCACTGAGCCTGTCTCTCTCTCTTAGCTTATGAATGAAGGTTTATGATAAGGGACTGAAGTCACCTGCCTATCAGGGAGGGGGAGGTAAGCTGTGAAATAAGATCACTGTGTGATTATGATTTTCGATAGTATAGATAATTATGCTGTGTCTTAATTTGACACAAATACATCTCACACAACCTGCCCCTGCCCCACCTACTCCCACAGAAGCCCTGGTGAGGAAACGCCACTCCCCGAGCGCAGAGTAACGTTCCGTCTGTACTGGGTGATAAATAAAAAGAGTCACCTATAGCTACACAAACAATTAGTAGAGTCAGAAGTGGCTTTGTGTAGTGTAGCAGTTACATTACAGACTCTGGAGTTTGCCTGGGTTCAAATGGCTTCTTATTAGCTATATGACCTTGGGTGCTTTTTTGTACCTGGAGTTTCCTTATCTATGAAACAGATGAGCTCCTATCTCATAGGTTTGCTGGGGAGATAAATTAATGCAAAAAAGGTCTTCAGAACAGTGCCAGGAAAAACACTATACAAGCATCAGAATTATACCATTGCTTAATAAGGAATGATACTATGAACCATTGAGGATAACTTTTTGTTTTTTTCAGTCGACTGCTTTATAATTTTGTTATGGTGAGTTGTACTGTTCTATTTCTTTTCAAATGGACACATGTAGATGTTTCTCTGATACTCAATGGTAAGAGTTTTGAAAACATCACTGGCCCATAAAAATGTTGGGAGACTACAATGCTGTTATGCTTATTATAAAGTTATTTCCTGTGTACCGATCTTTATGTTTTGTTAATTTCCTCCTTCATCTTTACAAAGAAAACTATATATTTAAGAACCTACTATGTACCAAACCCTTGAGAAGTCTACAGATCAGTGGAGAAACTTCTCCTTTAATCCAACTGGATGGTGCGGGGTTGGGGGCGGGTTGTTGGAGAGTGAGGCAACTGCAGGCCACACCGGGAGTGGTGCACACACTTGCTGGGAGAATCCTCCTCTGGTTCCAGCTTTGAACACACATCTGTCTAACTCTAGAGCCCATAACCACCCTGTGATACTGCCTCCCTGGCTCATTGAAGCTACACAACCCAGGACCATCCTTCCTTCTTACTTGAAACCTAGAATCTTCAATTCTGTGTCCAGCCCCAGGGATAACCACCTATTTGATCTACCTCAAGCTCCTGGAGTTTATTTTTGGAGGTGAGGAGAAGTCAACATTAGAAAAAGAGCCTCAAATCCTAAGAAAGAACCTCATCCTTTTCTGCTTTGACATTCCATTCCCCACCAGTCACAAGAGGACTATGCTGTGGTGAAAGGGGAACTGCCCCTGCCTTCTGGTTCCCCTTCATCTTCTCTGGCTGCTGCTTAGCCTCCTTCCCAGGTTTCTTGTCATCAGGCTGTCCCTTAAATATAGTTTCTTTCCCAGGAATCTGTCCTCAACTATCTTTTCTTACTCTAGACTCCTTCGAGTTCATCTTCCACTTGCATGTCGAAGAGTCCCAAATCTAGGTCTACAACTGTACTCCTGTCCTTAACTCCAAACATCATTTCTTTCAAAATGCGTAACATTTCCACCAGAATATCCTGTTGCTCTAGCACTTGACATTCAACATGTCCAAACTGCACTCAGTAACTTTCTTCTCTGTCTTAGCCATTCAAGCTGCTCTACTAGAATACCACAGAATGGGTGGCTTAACGAAAAATTATTTCTCACAATTCTGGAAGTCTGGGAAGTCCAAAACGAAGGACCCGGCAGATTTGGTGTCTGCTTCCTGGTCCATTATGGCTGTCTTCTCACTGTGACCTCACATAGCAGACAGGGTGAGGCAGCTCTCTGGGGTCTCTTTTATAAGGCACAAATCCCATTCACAAGGGCTCCACCCTCAAGACCTTAGTCACCTCCAAAGGCCTCACCTCCAAACAGCATCACATTGAAGTCAGGTTTCAACATATGAATTTTGGGGGGACACAAACACTCAGTCTATAGCAGCCTCCTCCCACTTTAAGCCACTCTCCATACACCAAACACCCATTTACTAATAACAATGTTATCCCCAACATAGGTATTTCCAACCCACTCTTGCTCTCCACCTTAGTGTCCACCTATCTCTGACTCCTTAGCTCTGAGCCTGGTTGGCTCTGGGCCTTTGTAGATGCTGTTCCTTTTGTCTGGAATGTCTTTCCATGTGTCTACCTGATAAACAAATGTCTACATATTCTTCAAGCCAATACTGACAGCCCCCTCCTCAAAGCCATCCTAAGTTCTGGATATACTTCACATAGAAATAATTTGGACAGGGGATATATTTTTTTTACTTTCAATCCTAAGCTGTGAGTTTTTTGATGACCACCTTTGGCCCTATTCACCTGGGTCTTATTCACCTTTGCAGTTCTCAGAGCATTTACTACAGGACCTCATACACAGAAGTTGTCAATATATGATTGCTAGGGTAATCAAATAATTAATGTAGTAAAAAAGAACCAGTGTATTTTAGAGTGGTGACTTACTTCTTCATCCATTCATTCTTTGTCTTCAAATTTCCATTACCTACTATCACTTTTCTGGATTGGTCACCACTCAAAAATTTTGATGTTGTAAACAGTCTATGACACAGAATGTTTGGGAGTGTATTTGGTCTGTCTATAAGATCTGACACAATCTGGCCCCTTACAAGGACAACTATTGTAGAGCAAAAACTGAGCAAATGACTAATGTGAATTCCTTCACTTCAAACACCCTATGATAAAAAGAAAAGTTTCCATTTAAACCAGGTTTTACAGGGTTGTGGTTCAATAGGTGATCTGTATGCTTCCTTTTTACTTCTAAACACATGTGTCCCTTTGTTTCTCATGAAGTAATCATCGTGTAGCCATGGAAATCAACGGGTGCAAAGGAAATGTTGCAGGGGAATAATGGAGCCAACTAACTCAACTCCACAAAAGTTGGTCACATCCTAAAATAATTAAAATACAGCCATCCAAAAGCTCTCAGAGGAAGTGTTAATCGGTGCTTGGTATTTTGACAATAACTTGTACAGTATATGAAAGCATTTCAAAAATTCTGAAACATTTGTAATATTATCAAGACAAATGAACAGATATTTATTGAGTGACTACAATGAAATAGGCCCTTTTGCATATATTGCCTCATGTTACCATCTCTATAGCAATATGAAATGCTATTTTTGGTAATTATATCCATTCTACAGATTTTTAAAAAATTAGACTCTGGTTAAATGACTGTCCCAGAGACTAGCAGCAACCCTTGAAGGAACATACTCTTTGTACCAATCAGAATTTATCTGAGAGATGAATGATGCTGAGTTTTGATGGTCTAAATCTCAACAGGGATTCAACAGAGAACAAACCCTCCCAACCAACTCTCCATACTTGTAAATAAGATTCAACTCTTTCTTTCTCTGCTTAACTAGGCATTTATAAGTCATCAGCATTCCATCAGTAAAATTCTGACGCAGTGTACAATCCTATTACAGTAGATTCTTATAGTAGAATATATTCTTATAGATTGATTACAAATTATATATATTATCTTATAGATTATAGTAGTGACTTACAGTGGATTTTATAATGCTGCAGTCTTTGTAAGGATCCAAAGTTTGTGTTAGCCAGAAGTTTGTGATGATGTTTCAGTGGAAAGAATTGAAATGGGGAACAGTATTAATTTTTATTTAGTGCTTTACAGTAATGGAGTATATTTTAGGGAAAAACCTATGGACTCAGTCTCATTATTTTATAAGCCATATCTTATCTTTCATACAAATTACATTACTAACTTAAGTCCTGTATTATTTGGCCTAAGTTTATCATGTTACCCACTCACTTTGACCAATCATGTATAATTCAATACAAAAGGAGTTACCTTGGAGGTGCCAGGTGTACAAACTCGATTCTAAAGCTTTAGTCACATCATTACTGACAGTGGTAGGAATAAATATGTTATACAAAACTTTGAGGAAATTTGCTTTATCATAAGCAACCAATCACTGCCATTAACTGAGGACCACTTTGTGCTTAGCACCATGCAAGGTTCTATAAAAGATTCAGAAGAAATCTGTGACAAGGTGAATTGGTAGGAATTATGTTCAGTCTCAAGTCACAAAAAAGAAACTACAGTGGCCTCTGTTCCCTCATGTAAAAGAGTCCAGCTACAGACTAGAACAGTCTAGGGCTGGTGTGGTAATTCCACAAGGTAATCAGACAGCCAGACTGCTTCTGTAGTTCTTCTTCTGTCTTTAGCAAGTGGCTTCTGTATTCAAGGTCATCTCAGGATGCAAAAATACTTCTGGATCTCCAGCCACGAAGTCCTCAATCCAGGCAGCAGAAAGGAGAGTGGGGAAAGGTCACAAAGAATGTGGGTCCCCCTTGCTTAGGAGTTTTCCTGGAAACTCCACCCAGCAACTTCTGCTGTTATCTCATTGTCAGGCCATAGTCACATGGCCACACCAACCACACATGCGGCTGGGAGAGATAGACCAAAAGACATTCGGTCACAGTGCCGTGGGGAATGTAGTTCGGATCCCATTACTTAGGAAGAATGGAAAGAATAAGGAAATGGATATAGAGGAGGTACCTATTGCTGCAGAGGTGAAGAGGCAGATGGTCAGTAGAGCCCAACAAAAGATCAAAGTTCCCAAAATGGAATAATTAGGTTTGAGTTCAGCTCTGCTACTTACCAGATGTAACAGAAGCAGCAAGACCAGCTACAAAGTGGTGTGGGCCTGATGGGTAGTAAAGGAGATGGTGGGAATGATCTGAATATATTTTGAAGGTAGAACTAACAGGATTTGTTAATGGATTAGAATGTAAGGTGTTGGGGAATTAGGAGGCAAGGGTGATACCAAGCTTTTGTTTGTTAAATAACTAAAAGAATGGAGCTGCCACTTGCTGAGAAGGGAAGGAAAACCCTATGCGAGGAGCAGGTTCCAGATGAAGGTGGGAGGAGATCAGACCCTCAGATATTTATTAGACATCCAAGTGGAGACATTAAATTGGAAGTTAGACACAAGGTCTGGAGCACAGAGAAGTGGTACAGACTAGAAATAAAAAATTTAGAAGTAATCGATATATGGGTAGCATTTTAAAGCCCTGAGACCGGATGAGATCATCAAGGTCATAAGTGTAGATGGAAAACAGAAGTGACCTTAGGGCTGAGTCTTGGGGCATTCCAATATAGATAAGGCAGCTAAAGCACCAGGAAAGAATGAGAAGCAATGAGGTAGATGGAAAACTGGGAATGTAGTGTAAAATGTAAAGGAAGTGCTTATATGAAAAGGGAGGGGATGTTTTAGACAGGTCAAGCTGAGGACTGCAAATGACAACTGCATTTGCTGTGGTCACCTTACAAGAGTAGTTTTGGGGGACAGTGGGGATAAGAGAAGAAACGAGAGAAGAATTGGAGATAGCAAGTAGATACAACTTTTTTGAGGAATTTTGCTAGCGGGAAGGAGAGCAACTGGGGGAGGGGTGAGCGGGAGGGGCAGGAGGACCGAGAGATTTTTGGGTTTTTTTCTGATGAGAGAATGCTCATGCGGTACTAGGAAAGAGGAGAAACTGATGGTGCAGCAGAGAGGGGGGACTGCCTGCAGCACTCTCCTTGACTGAATAAGGGCGGGGTGGGGAGGTGGGCTGTGGAATCCAGTGTGTAGGGGGAGATCTCGGCCTTTATAAAGAGTGAAGCAGTCATCCATAAGGACAGGGGGGAAGACAGAGTCTCCGAGCCCTGATGCTGGTCGGTGGGTAGATGTGATAGTGGGAGCTTGTGGGAGTTTCCTTCTGATAGTTTCCATATTCTCATTCTATAAGAAGCAAGGTCATCACGACAGGATGGGGAATGAGTGATTGAAGGTTTGGGAAGAGAAGAAAAGGTATAAAGTATCCCCTTCTAGTAGAATGAATGGATGAATGGCCTGGGGAAATACGGTATAATTTCTGAGCAGCTTGAAGGGTCCACTAGAAACGAATGATCAGGAATTTAAATTGAGACTGGTCAGCTTGGGGATGTGATTTTCTCCAGCTTTGTTCAACTGTGTAATGGAGTAGGGGAAAGTTTAATTTAACAAAACGTTGTAGAGTAGCCAAGTTAGTTTACCAAAATGAGAGAGGGACAAGGGAGGTCAGAGCATGTTCAAGAACGTGATTAAATCATTTGGCCATAATGATATATTTAATACAATGAAACAGAAGGGCCTTGAACCAAGGATACTGTATCCAGCACGACTATCATTCAAATATGACGGTGGGATTAAACAATTCCCAGACAAACAAAAGCTGAGGGAATTTGCTTTCCACAAACCACCTCTACAGAACATCTTACAGGGACTGCTCTAGATGGGAGCACTCCTAGAAAGAGCACAGCACAAAACACCCAACATATGAAGAATCGAGGAGGAGGAACAAGAAGGGAGAGAAGAAAAGAATCTCCAGACAGTGTATATAACAGCTCAATAAGCGAGCTAAGTTAGGCAGTAAGATACTAAAGAGGCTAACCTTGAACCTTTGGTAACCACGAATTTAAAGCCTGCAATGGCAATAAGTACATATCTTTCAATAGTCACCCTAAATGTTAATGGGTTGAATGCACCAATCAAAAGACACAGAGTAACAGAATGGATAAAAAAGCAAGACCCATCTATATGCTGCTTACAAGAAACTCACCTCAAACCCAAAGACATGTACAGACTAAAAGTCAAGGGATGGAAAAACATATTTCAAGCAAACAACAGTGAGAAGAAAGCAGGGGTTGCAGTACTAATATCAGACAAAATAGACTTCAAAACAAAGAAAGTAACAAGAGATAAAGAAGGACACTACATAATGATAAAGGGCTCAGTCAAACAAGAGGATATAACCATTCTAAATATATATGCACCCAACACAGGAGCACCAGCATATGTGAAACAAATACTAACAGAACTAAAGGGGGATATAGACTGCAATGTATTCATTCTAGGAGACTTCAACACACCACTCACCCCAAAGGATAGATCCACTGGGCAGAAAATAAGTAAGGACACGGAAGCACTGAACAACACAGTAGAGCAGATGGACCTAATAGACATCTATAGAACTCTACATCCAAAAGCAGCGGGATATACATTCTTCTCAAGTGCACATGGAACATTCTCCAGAATAGACCACATACTAGGCCACAAAAAGAGCCTCAGAAAATTCCAAAAGATTGAAATCCTACCAACCAACTTTTCAGACCACAAAGGCATAAAACTAGAAATAAACTGTACAAAGAAAGCAAAGAGGCTCACAAACACATGGAGGCTTAACAACACGCTCCTAAATAATCAATGGATCAATGACCAAATCAAAATGGAGATCCAGCAATATATGGAAACAAATGACAACAACAACACTAAGCCCCAACTTCTGTGGGACACAGCAAAAGCAGTCTTAAGAGGAAAGTATATAGCAATCCAAGCATATTTAAAAAAGGAAGAGCAATCCCAAATGAATGGTCTAATGTCACAATTATCGAAATTGGAAAAAGAAGAACAGATGAGGCCTAAGGTCAGCAGAAGGAGGGACATAATAAAGATCAGAGAAGAAATAAATAAAATTGAGAAGAATAAAACAATAGCAAAAATCAATGAAACCAAGAGCTGGTTCTTCGAGAAAATAAACAAAATAGATAAGCCTCTAGCCAGACTTATTAAGAAGAAAAGAGAGTCAACACAAATCAACAGTATCAGAAACGAGAAAGGAAAAATCACGACGGACCCCACGGAAATGCAAAGAATTATTGGAGAATACTATGAAAACCTATATGCTAACAAGCTGGGAAACCTAGGAGAAATGGACAACTTCCTAGAAAAATATAACCTTCCAAGATTGACCCAGGAAGAAACAGAAAATCTAAACAGACCAATTACCAGCAACGAAATTGAAGAGGTAATCAAAAAACTACCAAAGAACAAAACCCCCGGGCCAGATGGATTTACCTCGGAATTTTATCAGACATACAGGGAAGACATAATACCCATTCTCCTTAAAGTTTTCCAAAAAATAGAGGAGGAGGGGATACTCCCAAACTCATTCTATGAAGCTAACATCACCCTAATACCAAAACCAGGCAAAGACCCCACCAAAAAAGAAAACTACAGACCAATATCCCTGATGAACGTAGATGCAAAAATACTCAACAAAATATTAGCAAACCGAATTCAAAAATACATCAAAAGGATCATACACCATGACCAAGTGGGATTCATTCCAGGGATGCAAGGATGGTACAACATTCGAAAGTCCATCAACATCATCCACCACATCAACAAAAAGAAAGACAAAAACCACATGATCATCTCCATAGATGCTGAAAAAGCATTTGACAAAGTTCAACATCCATTCATGTTAAAAACTCTCAGCAAAATGGGAATAGAGGGCAAGTACCTCAACATAATAAAGGCCATCTATGATAAACCCACAGCCAACATTATATTGAACAGCGAGAAGCTGAAAGCATTTCCTCTGAGATCGGGAACTAGACAGGGATGCCCACTCTCTCCACTGTTATTTAACATAGTACTGGAGGTCCTAGCCACGGCAATCAGACAAAATAAAGAAATACAAGGAATCCAGATTGGTAAAGAAGAAGTTAAACTGTCACTATTTGCAGATGACATGATACTGTACATAAAAAACCCTAAAGACTCCACCCCAAAACTACTAGAACTGATATCGGAATACAGCAAAGTTGCAGGATACAAAATCAACACACAGAAATCTGTGGCTTTCCTATATACTAACAATGAACCAACAGAGAGAGAAATCAGGAAAACAACTCCATTCACAATTGCATCAAAAAAAATAAAATACCTAGGAATAAACCTAACCAAAGAAGTGAAAGACTTATACTCTGAAAACTACAAGTCACTCTTAAGAGAAATTAAAGGGGACACTAACAGATGGAAACTCATCCCATGCTCGTGGCTAGGAAGAATTAATATCGTTAAAATGGCCATCCTGCCCAAAGCAATATACAGATTTGATGCAATCCCTATGAAACTACCAGCAACATTCTTCAATGAACTGGAACAAATAATTCAAAAATTCATATGGAAACACCAAAGACCCCGAATAGCCAAAGCAATCCTGAGAAAGAAGAATAAAGTAGGGGGGATCTCACTCCCCAACTTCAAGCTCTACTATAAAGCCATAGTAATCAAGACAATTTGGTACTGGCACAAGAGCAGAGCCACAGACCAATGGAACAGACTAGAGAATCCAGACATTAACCCAGACATATATGGTCAATTAATATTTGATAAAGGAGCCATGGACATACAATGGCGAAATGACAGTCTCTTCAACAGGTGGTGCTGGCAAAACTGGACAGCTACATGTAGGAGAATGAAACTGGACCATTGTCTAACCCCATATACAAAAGTAAACTCAAAATGGATCAAAGACCTGAATGTAAGCCATGAAACCATTAAACTCTTGGAAGAAAACATAGGCGAAAACCTCTTAGACATAAACATGAGTGACCTCTTCTTGAACATATCTCCCCGGGCAAGGAAAACAACAGCAAAAATGAATAAGTGGGACTATATTAAGCTGAAAAGCTTCTGTACAGCAAAAGACACCATCAATAGAACAAGAAGGATCCCTACAGTATGGGAGAATATATTTGAAAATGACACATCCGATAAAGGCTTGACGTCCAGAATATATAAGGAGCTCTCATGCCTCAACAAACAAAAAACAAATAACCCAATTAAAAAATGGGCAGAGGAACTGAACAGACAGTTCTCCAAAAAAGAAATACAGATGGCCAACAGACACATGAAAAGATGCTCCACATCGCTAATTATCAGAGAAATGCAAATTAAAACTACAATGAGGTATCACCTCACACCAGTAAGGATGGCTGCCATCCAAAAGACAAACAACAACAAATGTTGGCGAGGCTGTGGAGAAAGGGGAACCCTCCTACACTGCTGGTGGGAATGTAAGTTAGTTCAACCATTGTGGAAAGCAGTATGGAGGTACATCAAAATGCTCAAAACAGACTTACCATTTGACCCAGGAATTGCACTCCTAGGAATTTACCCTAAGAATGCAGCAATCAAGTTTGAGAAAGACAGATGCACCCCTATGTTTATTGCAGCACTATTTACAATAGCCAAGAATTGGAAGCAACCTAAATGTCCATCAATAGATGAATGGATAAAGAAGATGTGGTACATATACACAATGGAATACTACTCAGCTATAAGAAAAGGGCAAATCCAATCATTTGCAGCAACATGGATGGAGCTGGAGGGTATTATGCTCAGTGAAACAAGCCAAGCGGAGAAAGAGAAATACCAAATGATTTCACTTATCTGTGGAATATAAGAACAAAGGAAAAACTGAAGGAACAAAACAGCAGCAGAATCACAGAACTCAAGAATGGACTAACAGGTACCAAAGGGAAAGGGACTGGGGAGGATGGGTGGGTAGGGAGGGATAAGGGGGGGAGAAGTAGGGGGGTATTAAGATTAACATGCATGGGGGGGTAGGAGAAAAGGGAGGGCTGTACAACACAGAGAAGGCAAGTAGTGATTCTACAACATTTTGCTATGCTGATGGACAGTGACTGTAAAGGGGTTTATAGGGGAGACCTGGTATAGGGGAGAGCCTAGTAAACATAATATTCGTCATGTAAGTGTAGATTAGTGATAGCAAAAAAAAAAAAAAGGGCAGTTCCTGTGTGGTAACCTCCAACGAGTTCTACACAAGGGTATAAAGGGCATATAAAAGTGTAGGCAAAGGGTCTGTTTGTGGTTATACAGAGGATCAAAGCCTAATTGGGCTACCCCGAAAATGAACTAAGATACGATATGAAAAAGAACTTCCAACATCTGCACCCTCTGGAAGACTCATGCCAGAAGATGATCATCAAAAAACCCCAACAAAGATCCACGCACTGCTACAGCTGTAGATGCACTCATCCCACCAGTTCCTGGACCTGCCATGGGAATGAGGAAGGAGATATCTAAGCTGGCCTGTGCATACAGTAAAACAACAAAATTGGACTGGATCTATACTGTTGGAACTCAACCAAGAATTTGGAGAAGTGCAAATTGTAGCGCTCCAAAGTCTTACAACTACAAACTATTTATTGTTAAAAGAACATATGGCATGTGAACAGTCCCCAGGAATGGGTTGTTTTAATTTGTCTGATTTCTCTCAGACTGTTCAAGTTCATTTGGACAATATCCACCATATCATAGATAAGTTTTCACAAATGCCTAAGGTGCCTAACTGGTTTTCTTGGTTTCACTGTAGATGGCTGGTAATTACAGATATGCTTTGGTTATGTAACTATACTCCTATTATGTTAATGTGTGTGTGCAATTTAAGTAGTAGCTTAAAACCTATACATGCTGAAGTTACTCTACAAGAAGATATATCAAAGAAATAATCAATCTTCCCATGTTTTCTTCCGCCTGCTACTTCTATAGCTTTTCTTCTTCCTTCCTAATTACAACCCTTAAATAGAATTCGTGCCTCATATCAAATTTACCGAGTATCATAATTCTTCCAAGTGGTAAAGATACCTCAAGACAAATGCTGGGCATAGAAGCCACAGGGCATAAATATGCAAAGAAGTAAAAAGCTAACTTTTTCAAACAATAAGGCTTCTCTCTCACTTACCAACTTCACATTTCCCTGTATGGCCCCGGAAGATGACTGGTTAGCCAGAGACGGGTAAGATTCCTCAAGGGAGGAACAACCTAAGACAGGCACAGTCGCAGGGGGGCCATCAGGTGAGAAATTGGGGATCAACAGAGGTGAGGCTTAGAACCTCACCCCCCCGTTCTGAGAGAAATCTTCTGCATACGTGGATGTTTTATTGCCCTTGTCTAGCTTGGATTAACACATAGTCTACAGGCACACACCTGATCATCTACATGTGCTCTCTTACAACACTAAACTATGTTTTCTACCTTTATCTTGTATCTACCTACCACTTCAGCATTTTATTAAAAATAATAATAATAAAGAGAGAAATGTGGTATCCACATATAAATCAAGTATAAAAACCAAATGAGTATTCATATTTGAACTGACTGTTTATAGTTCATAATGCATGAGCAAAACCGAAAGTTTCTGTGATGACTGCCCTTGTACTGTTCACTATGTAACTTATTCATTATGTAAGAATTTGTTCTACATGTAAAAACTTGTTTGTTATGCCTCAGAAGATTGGAGACTGACAAAAATTAGGCTTGGGGTGGAATAATGATTGTGCATTGAGCATTGACTCCCCTATACAGAATTTTATTGTCGTTAACAACCATTTGATCAATAAATATGAGAGATGCCCTCACAAAAAAAAAAAAAAAAAAAAAAAGGACAGACTTCCAATGGTAAAATAAATTAGTAACCGGGATGTAAGGTATAGCATAAGGAATATAGTCAAGATATTGTAACAGCCTGGTAGGGTGATAGCTGGAACCTAGAATTATGTATATAAATGTTCTACCACTGTGTTGTACACTTGAAACTCATGTAATGTAATACTGTGTGTCCACTACCCTTCAATAAAAAATAATTATTAAAAAAAAAAAAAAAATCATTTGGCCATAGATTTAAGAAGCTACAGACAGAAGTGGGGACATGAAAGGAGTGAGGGGCAGTAAAAATACAATTGGATCAATGAATTTTAGGTTCCAGTGGAGTTGAAGGATTGATGGAGTTCATAGACTGTTTATATGTCCGCTAACAAAAAAAGCCTGAAAATCTCAATCTAATCCTTGATGATGTCTAAAGATGCTAGAATTTAGGGACTTGCCAGTGTAAACTCCCCCATTCAACTACCCTAAAATAAATAAATCAGCCTTCTTTCCTCTCAATCACTGACCTGGTACAGAGAGAGTGACCCTGTAATGTGGCATGATTAAATCCTGTGTCTGGATTTCAGATTTTCATATATTTCCTGTCATTTCCTGCAAATGGAGAAGTAGACATTCAATGGGCCCTCGATGTGGCAGAATGCCAGATCAGCCAAAGAATTCATCATTTCTATAGTTTGAAGAGAATTGAACACAGATCTCAGGCTATCTGTTGTGTTAATTAGTTTCCAAGGCAAGGCCACATTGCCTCGCAAGTGGCTTATTAAAGCTGCAAGCAGCACGTCTGCTCTTTCCTGAGTCCCACTCTTGCCTCAGAGCTGGAATAGAGCGATAAATCAGCATCTCTCCTGCTAGGCTCTTTAAACAAGAGCAAAGAACCCAACGTTGGACGTGTACAAGAAAGGGGAAAAATAGCCTCAAATCAAACATCTCAGGAAAACCATTCTTTCTGAGTGAGGTTTTCAGGGCCCACTTCTCCCAGCCAGTATCTAGCAAATGCACTCGTAAGCATCTTCATACTATTGACTTAACATCACAGAAACATGTCAGACAAAGAGAAAGAAGAATCAAAAGGGCATTTACACAAGTCAGGCTCAAATTCTTCTTTCTCTTTCTCTCTCTGCCAACAAAAACCCAAACTTTTCTTTTACTATCTAAATTGATGACTCCGTTGTCAGGCATTTTCAACTTCCCTTATACAAGTCTCTTGTCAGGATTTTAGAAAGTTAAATCTTTATCTACATTGAGTAACACAGGCCTGGAAAAGAGGAAATGGCCAATTAATAGTCTTCTTTTTCTTTCACCTTCTTTTAAAAATCTCCCAGCAATAAATACAGCACCAACGATACAGGAGTTCTGTGTAAATGTGAGTTTACTTGATTATAACAAACAAAATGAGCTTGAACTTTTTTTTAAAGGTCGTTTTCAAAGTTTAAAATAAACATCAAATAGTAGTTCTCTTTCACTTTTTAGTCAAGTCCTACAATACTTACAGTACTTGCCGCCCTTTACAAATCCCAGGTCCTTTAAAAGTTTGAACTTAAGATTATAGGGTAAAGATTTGCCATCAGAGAATGAAACTGAAATCAGCATGTTCCACTTCTGTGAGTTTAAGAAAAAGCCTTAATGGTTCTTTTTAGTGTAGGGTTTGGGGTTGAGCAGTATTTAAGCACTAAACTGTCTCTCCAGTACTTGAGGGGATTATGTTTAGAGTTCATTGTGTTGACTGTCTTTTGAAAGATTAGATAGTTTAGTTAGTCTCCTACTGACCATGTAAATGTCTCAGTGTTTATTGACTGTCTGCAGTCATTATCAAAGACTCTGAACACAATCGACACCTTGTAAACAGAAATCCCATTATTTTTGTGGTACCGATAAGATTTACTGAGGATTTAATTTTTTTATGATTGACTGGCCAGTTAAGGATATTAATACAGTCCAGGAGAGTAAGATAAGTGAGCATGAATTCAGTCAACAAACTTGCCCTTTTATTTTGTTTGGAAACTACAATCTCATTTTGCTTGTAGATTGTAGAAATAATTATCTGTACAGTGCTCTGTTTAAAAATATTTCTTAAGTACATTTGAATGTATTAAATGCATTTCTTCTAATTCTTCAGTGTTCTAAAAGGGATTTATGTTTCTTAGAAAGATGTCTTAAATCTTTCAGTACACAGAAAGAAAAATTCTATGGATAGCATACTAATTTAGTTCAGGAACATCATAAAAATGTGTTTGTTGGGTAATTAAGGCCTGCATTTTAAAATGGTTTAATTAAAATGAAATTTAGAAAGGCATGCTATAGATGTGTTTCATTTGACCACAGGTAAAAATCTGTGGGACCAACATTATTTTGATTCTGAATTTGGTGATCTCTGCTAGGGGGTTGCTGTTCAAACTTCCCTCCTCTCCTTCAGTAAGATGTGTGAAAGATTGGAGAGGGCAGGGAAATGTGCCTTCTCTGGTACATCTGTCTACATGACACTTGTCTACATGACAAGCCTTCAGGAAAAGATGACTGACAGCAGTCTGAGTTGAATGAAAGCAAGGAGGCGGCTTGCGGCAGAAACTTTGGAAGGGAGCTAAGAGAAAGCAGAAAGACAGAACTAGGATTACACAGTTCTACCCCGGAGAAGTGAAAAAGGTGCCCCATAACCACCTTTGACTGCCTTAGAATAAAATTAATTACTTAACGCAAAACACAAAACCTTTACAATGAAGCCTCAGCACACCTTAAACAGCCTCATCAGCTCACAGCCTACATTTATGCCCCAGCCTTTGTTTTTGCTGTGCTCTGCTTCCTCACCTCCTGCTTTGAACTGTCACCTGCTTCCTTGCCTCTTCACTTTGAACGTCCAAATGTCAGCTCTCCGTGATGCCTAAAAACTTGCTCAGACAAGTGTCTCACTTGCTCCACTGTGTTCATAGATTTGTCATTTGTGTGTTCCCCACATCTGTAAGCTCCTTGAGGGCAGGACTCAATCCTACTCTTTTTTTTTTATAACCCCAGGGTCTAGGATATAATATGTGCTTAATAAACATATTAGGGCAGGAAGAAGGAAGGCACATATCTGTTTTCCTCACACACCCTGCCCTTCTCTCTTTCAGTATGAAGCTCACCCATCAGTTAAGAGCCAACTGCTTTTTGATGACTTCCCTGACCAATGATCTCCTGCTTCTTTAAACCCCCCTAGCACCTAAGTGAGAATCACACAATTGACACTTAACAGATTTCTGTCCTCATCTTAGTTGTGCTCTTCTATCTACTGTGCTATTTCCCCAACCACAGTTAAAGAGCTCTTGGTGTGGGGTGGAGTCTTTAACCTCCTTGCTTCACCCACAATACCTAGTGGTGCCCTGTTTAGGGCTGTCACCTACCAAGTGTTTGTTGATGGGGGAGAAGGGGAGAAAGCCTGAAGGTAGCCCAGGAAGGTTATTTTGACAGACCCAGTGAAGGAGGGCACATTCAGGACAGTCCAGGCCAAGACAGAGGTCGACAATAAGAAGCAGCAGGCAGACTGCCCCCAAATCCTCAAGCTCTTTAAAAGGAGACAACGTAAGTCCACCAAGTGTTTAACAAGGGAAAAAAGGTCTGCACTTAAGCTAAAGAAAGGCCAGGGCATTGCATGTAGAAGCAAATGGCCACAGTCAGTTGCTGGAGACAAACCAGGCAAGGAGGAGAAATTCAGAATTGTGAGAACTTACTGAGCACTAATTATGTGCTAAGGATTTGACATATATTCTTTTATTTTTTAACATCCTTACTTGGATAAAATTAACATACTGTATAATTCATCCACTTAAAGTGTACAAATTCAATGGGTTTTACTGTACCCACAGTTGTGCGACTGATAGCACAATCAATTTTAGAATACTCTCATCACCCCCAAAAGAAATCCTGTACCATTAGCAGTCACTACTCTTTTCCCTCCCATCACCACCTCCCACCCCCCACCTCTAGCTCTAGGGAACCCCTCACCTACTTTCTGTTTCTACAGATTTGCCTATTCTGGACACTTCATATACATGTGTGGCTTTTTATGGCTGGTTGCTTTCACTTGGCATGATTTCAACATTCATCTATGTTGTAGAGTATATCAGATCTTCATCGCTTTTTATTGCTAAATGATATTCCATTGTGTGGATATATGACATTTCATTTATCTATTTATCAATTGATGGACATTTGGCTTGATTTTTTGTGTATATTCTTTTATTTTTTTCCTCCCAGTACTCCTGGGAGGTAGATGTTAGTGCCCTCATTTCACAGATGAGTTAACTGAGCCTCAGAAAGTTAAATACCTTGTCCATTCCTGTAAATAATGGCACTGAAACTGAACCAGCCCTGCCCGAGTCCAAGGCCTCTATGTGTAATCACCACCAGTTATTTGGCAAATATGTCAATGGGGGGAGGTAGAGCTCATGTCAAATTCCAAGCACTCATAGAGATCACTAATGTTCCCCATCTTTCAAGGAACTTAGTTATAAATTTAAAAATGCAATAGTTGCATGACATAGCAGAAAAAACATGAGCTTTGGAGCTAGACAACTGTGAATTTGAATTCCACATACTAGCTTCTTGATTTGGGGCAGACTGTTTAACTTCTCTGAACCTCAGTTTCTTTGCCTATAAAAAACACAGATAGTTCCTACCTTGCAGGATTAAATGAGCTGATAAATACAAACTGCCTGACATATAGGGGGCAATCAAAACAGGATAGCTATTATTATTATTATTATTATTATTATTATTATTACTACTATTATTACTGTTTGCACTGGTACCAAACGTGAATAACACACACATCCATAAAGAGAAACCTGAGGAGGGTGGTTTGGGATATGTGGTAGTGGGAAATACAGGCAGAAGTCTCCAGTAGTAGGTAGACAAGAGATAAGAGGCAGGAGCTCAGGTGAGAGGTCAGGGCTAGAGATATACATTTGGGGGTTATCAGCAGGACAGTGAGGGTTGAAACTGTGACAACTATTCAGGTAGAATTAGACAGAAAATAAAGAAATGAATTCAGTGCCTGAGCCTGGGGATGTCCACAATTAAGACCAAGAGAAGGAATAGGAAACAGTAGAAGTTACAGAAATCAGTATTTGGAAAGGTGTGGTTATACCCAAATAGCATTTAATTTTGAAAGCTACAGGAGAAAATATAAAAGGTTAAGAAAGGGGAGAAAATTGAGAAGATTGTTTTATAGAAAGATTTGCAATAATGAGAACTGAAAATGGGTTATTACATTTGGCAGTCAGGAAGTCAATGGTGACCTTAAATTCTGAGCATCTATCCATCCATCCATACATTCATTATTTTCACTCGTTCGTTTGGGCATTCAGTATTCATGGAACATCAGGCACTGTGCTACATCTCTGAGAAACACATGGATAAAACAGTATTTGGAAAGGTGTGGTTATACCCAAATAACATTTAATTTTGAAAGCTAAAATTGTTTAAAGCTGACACTGCATTTCAAAATAAAACACAGTCCTTTTCTGCACTGGGCATGACATAAAACAGAAGGAAAGTTCAATGTTCTGAGACCCCTTTTGGGCATGAGTTGGGACCAGTAAGAGAAATAGGCTTCATGGGACAATTGTGATGGAAATATAGAGACTTAGCAAATCAGGAGGAAACTGAGGGGAATGTCAAAGGCAGGCTGAATGAGGGAGGTGCTTTTTAAGTTTAAAAGGGGAACAAAAGAGGAGGAAGAGAGAAGGCAGAAGAATTTGGGTCTACATATTTGACACAAATCCATCTGGAGTCTTCTTCTCACACTGGTTTACATTTGAGATGTTGCTACATTGAGTTTATCAATTTTTGAAACTTGGGGTAAATTGTTTAAAGCTGACACTACATTTCAAGTGCATATATTGATAATTTCTGTCCAAGGATCTTCAAGGATCCCAAATTGTTTTCTTCCAGAAGTTTGAGTAAAACAGATCCTTCAAACCAATGCACTGTAGTTTATCCTTTAATTCAGTTACCTTTTGACCAATTACAGAAACTATGGACTCCTCTCCTTCCCCCACATTCCAATGTCCAGTCACAGTACCTGTAGGCAGAAAAGCAAGTTAGGGAATAGGGTTCAGGAGACCATGGCTTCATGTCTGTGGCCATACTTCCCACTCACCATTAAAACAAATAGGTAAAGAATAGTGAGTAAAAGTGAGTTCAGAGTTATGGATAGGAAACACAATATAGGCATAAATAGAAATGGGAACACTAAAGTTAAGAAATAAAGCCAGAAGCCAAAAAAATCAAAAGAAGAACATGGTGACACATTTAACACTAAAGGGTAAAACAAGTTAGTGTTGAAACAGTTAAAGAAAAAACATAATGAATTTAAAAAATAGAATAAAAACTGCAAGAATAATAAAGATTAAATATTGACAAGCTAAAGCAATAATAAAACTTTTAAAACCAGATAAGAAAATGTTAGTAACATTAAGATAAATACAAAGAAAGATAGAAGTAGATTTTTTTTTAATAGAAGGACAGTTGATATACAATCTTATATTGGCTTCAAGTATACAACACAGTGGTTCACCAGTTGCCCATAGTATTAAATCCTCATCCCCTCTAGGGGGATGTTATAGAGAGTTATAGAGAGCTAAAAAATTCTTAAACGATACTGCTCTTCTCACTAAGTTATTTGTTGTTTGGAAAATATAATTATTTTTCATGAGATACATATGTTAACATGTAATGGCTTTATTATGGTTATTTTTAAAGTAGATTAATAAATAAATAATTAAACTTAAAAAATTTTTTAAATCCAACCTCTAGTGCAGTTACTATCTGTCAACATAGATGTTACAGAATCATTGACTTTATTCTCCATGCTTTATTGCTGATAGTAGATTTTTAAAATCTAATCAAAACATTCAAGGAATAAAATAGGAAACAATAAAATGATAAGGTGAGAGAATAAAAACAGAAAATAATGAGTATAAGTAAATTAAAATAGCAAAGAAGGAACCAGATTAAAAACCAAAAATTCAGACACAGCAGAATAAAATTATATCAAAGCTAAAATATGTTAAATTAATGAAAATTAAGCAAAGAGAATAAATCTGAATTTAAAAAACCACATTGTAACACAAAAATACAAATTTTTAAAAGCTAAGTCTTTAAAAAATAACTCTCTATTAAGAATTAAACACACATCGACAGAGAAAAACTAACAAGTAGCGTGGACTCCTAACATGATCTTCTGGGTTGAATGAAGCCCTGGCCAACCTGGTACCTGGGGGACAGTAAGGGCTAAGCCCAGGGAGTAAGAGCAGGGCAAGGTTTCTCTCCTCTACCTTGTCAAGATCACAAAGCCATGGCCTGAGTGTCAAGAGGGGGGTCTTAAGGGCCTATTTTCAGTTCTCTCCCAGCCTGGAGAGGCCAGGCCCCCAGAGGCTCTCTAGGAGAGCACTGCTGTTTCACTGCTGCTCCACACTGCAAAAGCTCTCGCAAGTGGTACACTCAGAACACCTGGCAGCCAGGTCAAAGGCTTACAGGGAGTCAGCTGGTTCTCCCTCACTCAGTAGCTGCAGGTAATAGAGACCCAGAATAGCAGAGGCTTGCACAAGTTAGAATTGTATTTCATTCTCATGCAACAGTCCAGAGACTGGATAGGGTCTAGTGGTTCTAAAACTATGGTCTGTGTAAGCATCATGTTAAGTAGCTGGTTTAAAAAGGCAGATTCATAATAGTGAATAAATTTTAATGTAACTATAAAAACTTCAATGATATGATTTCAGATTCCACATTGTAATTATCCTTTAAGAAGCTGTCACTTGTCCAGTTTGGTTGAAATATCAAAAAAATACATTCACAATTATCTGAGAATGCTATTAAAACACTCTTCTTTTTTCCAACTATATACATATATGAGGCAAGACTTCAACCAAAACAACATATCATAACAGATTCAATGCAGAAGCATAAAAGAGAATACATCTGTCCTTAATTAAAACCAGATGTTATAGAGAGCTAAAAAAATTTTTTATGATACTGCTTTTCTCACTAAGTTATTTGTTGTTTGGAAAATATAATTATTTTTCATGAGATACATATGTTAACATGTAATGGTTTTATTATGGTTATTTTAAAGTAGATTAATAAATAAATAATTAAACTTTTTAAAAAAATTCAGAATCCAAGCCTTCCAACCCACCCACCCATCACCACTACCACAAAGGTTTCTGGATCAGTAGGAATGAGGCTGGGCCTAGGAGTGTTCGTACTGATAATTCCCCGAGTTGATTTTGATGCAGGTAGTCCTCAGCTAACACTTTAGATGGGAGTTCTCTATAGTCCCTCTCACTCCTAATTGTAAATAGGAAAGAAGGAAAAATAAATAAATTATTATAGGGTTAATGCAGATTTTTCCAAATGGTATTTTGGTTTCTTCTGAGTAGATTTCAGAGCCAGTCATGTGACCTCACCAAAGCTAAGTTTTTTGAGTTAATGCCTCTAAATGTCATGGCTTCCTCACCTGTCCTTAAACCTGCCCTTCTGGCCAGTGTGCATTTAGCTATGTTTGAACTCAATGTTTCCTTTGGTAAAGCTTCCCCCCATTATAGTCATTTCTCAAAGGATTTATAACCTTCAAGGTAAAGTTTACTGAAATAGAACTCGAAGGATGATCCCCACCATAGACTCATTAAGAGCACTTCAGGTGCATTAATGTCCCTGGTCCCCGGATTTATTGCAACGTGATAAATCCCCTCTTTAGAAAGCATACTCTTAGTTCCATTTATCCAGCAGGCTTTTCCAGAGAAAGAGATTAGAAGTAAAATGATCTGAGGTAGAATCAAAGAATTCCATCTTTTTAATTAGTGTGTTAAACATAGGAACACCTAATACAAATATTTGACTATGTGGTCGAGCGTTGGCTCTGAGGTCAGTAGGGGAAATTTATAGGGAACTCTAAAGGCCTTCACCATAATTGTCTTGGGTTATGACTTCTTGAATTGCTCTCCATTGCCAATAGCACTGCATTTGGACATAAATAAAATTTGCTGAATTAGGGCACTGTTCTGGTTAAAGTGTTTAATCTTCACTTTAAATGAGTTGTGGTCATTGAAGCCTTTTTGTTTTGTGGAAGAAGGTACCTTTATACAATGCAAGCTCTTTTTTAAACAGTCTAATAACTCACTAATTTAAAATCCTTTTTGGATGGATGCCAGGCTAGTCTGCTCAACATGGGAAAGGAAGGAGCAGAAATTTGTTTAAAAAGTATTTTAGGTTAGTATAATTCTACAATGCATAATTTTTTATTAACTATATTATCTAAATGATTTTATTAAGTGCTTTGGTGGGGAAGAATTGCTAATCAGTACCAAAAAGGTATCTGCTTTGCACAGAAATCTGTCTCACAAATGAGACTTCATATTTCATTACATGATGCTTTACACCATGGGCTCTGGACTGTCTGTCTCTGATGTGACAGATTTGTTCCCTGTCTGAAATGAAAGGCAGCTGTACTGTGGAGAGAGAAGAGGCTAAGCCACCTTCTACAGCCAGGACAGGACATGGGGACAAAGGGGAAGAGAGAGGGAAAAACCTTAGGGACAGGGTGTGTGTTCCACCTCAGAACACCTTTAAATGGCCTTTTACCTTTCTACTAGGTTTTTAGTAGTACTAAAACACACAGGGCTATCTTTAAATACTGTGTTGGGGGTAACTATGAAATGGCTCCCTTTTACATCACACTCCTCCCATACCACCCAGAAGATTATTGCCCTGCATACCCATCCCCTACCCAGCACCCCCAACACAAACACATTTCATCTTTGCACCTCCAGGGACTAACCCAGTGCCTGGCACATGGTAGATACTCATTAAATGTTTGTTGAATGCATGGGTGGATGGAGAGAATACAGAACTGTCAAGGCATCCTTTAAAATAGAGATCTCCTTATGAAGGTTAGGGGTTTATTGGTTGTTGTCTTGAATGTGCATGGATTAAATTAACTTCATTCCTTGGGGGAGTTAAAGTGACAAAGAACCCTGGAACAAGGGGTACTAGCAGAGAAGAGAGGAGAGGGCAGTCTTGGGTCAAGACCTCAGTGAGCAGCCAGAAGCAAGGCAAGGACTTTGAGCACCTGGAGGATGTGAATGAGGGTGTGAAAATCCCAATGAATTTTCCAAACTGGGATCACACCATTGTTCTGCTGGAAGGTTTCTCTCTCCTTGGCTAAGACAATTATTTTCTTTCATTCATCCTCCACCCCAGTTTCTAGCCCCTAGAAAGCCAACATATCCTTTAGCAAAGAGACACTTGCAATGACTTTTTCTGAGCGTCTCAGCAGGGAAATGGCGATGCTCTAAGACAGGGCTCAGAGAAGTCAGAGAGGCATCAGCAGTGGCCCTTAACCAGACAAACTTATTTAATTTCCCAATCTCTGACAGACTTTCCATCCTCCTCTCTGAAAATGATGCTGTTATTACCATCAAAAAGGTGTCATTGCATTAACTGTTGTTCTAATAATAACAATAATAGTAAATTAGACAAAGCCTGTCCACTGATGGGGAAATGGTTGAATAAATTGTAGACTACTATGCAATGGTTTTAAAAGAATGAGGTTGATAAAACTACCAACATGAAGAGTTCTCAAAGCCATATTATTAAATGAGAAAAGCAAACTGGGGGAAAAATAAGCCATTTCACTAATTTTTGAAGCGCACATGTCAACAATATATTTGTGGATTATACATATATGTAAAATCATACAAATACCAAGTTGACACCAAGCACTTGAAATGTGACTAGTCCAAATTGAAATGGGCTATAAACCTAAAACTAAATACCAGAATTTAAGGACTTAATATGGAAAAAAGTAAAATAGCTCATTAATAATTTTGTATATTGATTACATGTTGAAATCTTATACCAAATAAAATCTATTATTAAAACTAATTTCATTAGTTCCTTTTACTTTTCAAAATGTGACTACTAGAATATTTTAAATTACATAATGTGGCTTACATCACATTTCTTTTGGACAGTGCTAGTCCAGGTGATGAAAATTTTAAACGTGACCGACTACCTGAATAATTCTACCAAATTTATATAACAAACAAATTTTTTTCTAAGAGAATTTAGATGAGTGCTTCAGCAACTTTGTATCCATTTTGCGTGGTTAACATTAAAAAAATACACTGAGTAGATATCTCCAGAACTTCATACTGAGCTTCGGTTTCTCCTTCTGTAATGTTACCCACGTGGCAGGATTTTAGTGATGATTAAAAGGGATCACTTATTTAAGGTCCTTAGTCTGGAAGGGTCTAAATGTGAAGATGTCTTTCCGATGGAGGCCTAAACCAAATTAGCCTTTTACTTTTCACAGCCAATGATCCTTGTAAGGCCCAATAAATGTGAATACTCTCTTCCTCCTTCCTCAATTCAGTGCTAAAAAGATACTCATTCAACTATCGATTGCTCCACACAGATTTTTTTTAAATTATTTTTTTTTCAAGTTACGTCTACTTAATATATTATCTATTCCAGGATTTTTTTCCCCCTTCTAGATTTGTTCAAGCTCTTTCATCATAGTCTTCTAAAATGAGCACCTCGTTCTCAAAGCTCCTCATTCTCTAAGCAACCTTCTCCAGGTGCCTGCCTCCTCCCCTGTGCCCTCCCATTGTGTTCCCAGCAAACACAGACTTCCTGGAAGACCACTGTATCCAGCCTTAGCGATTTGGACATAGCTATTTATTTGAATCAACCATTTCCTATATGTCCTAAATTCACTTTCAAGTTCTATTTCCCTAATTATTTGGTTCTTACATTATAGATCACTTTTTCCAAAAAGGAGGTAAAAATAATTTTAACATACATTGTAGCACCAAAGTCTTCTCCCCAGTCCTTTATTATAAGAGTAATTGAGCTTTATCTGTACATTTAAAATCTGTTCAGTTCCCTGCAGGTGAATGACGCTTCAATTTTTTTTTTTAATGTAATTGAGTCAGATATTTTTTTTTCTCCAAAGGAAATAAAAGTATCTTCCTAGTCCTCAGTTGATATTCCTAATACGGGACCTAAATAGGCAAAAAGAATGACAAAATAGCTAATATCTATTGAGTCCTTACTATAAGCCAAGCACTGTTCCATGCAGTTGACATTTAATATTTGTAACAATGATTCCCCAGCCTGCTCAAGAGGAAATTTCTGGGTAAAAGTAATAGTTCATTATCTTGTCTTCTATTTGTTCTTTTTCTGTTGTGTACCCAGGAAAACCTCTGGTCCCAGGTCTCACAATTCCTGGTTTTGAATATTCACACCCAGAGTCACTAATCTTTCTTGTTAACACCTTGTAGTTTGGCCCTTGATTAATTCAATCAGTGATTAGCACTTCCACAATAAGTGTTAATCTCTCTTTTAAAATACCTCAAAGCTTGGCCCTTAATTGAGGCTTTCAGCCCCTTTCACAATATACAGGAGAGGATTTCCCTATTGTGATCAGTATCTGCAAGGCCTTTTCCATGCACACCACTGGCTTGGGAGAGGCCTGCTTCACACTCCTGCTGTACAATTAAAGCATGGAATTACAGGCTCAGGTTTGTACCCACTACATGCAATAGACTCCAAGTGTGTACAGCTGTTAATCCTATCAAAAGCTGGGGGCCAGATACTTTAACACCAAAAGTGAAAATAACCTCCAGAGGGCACCCTCAGCAGTGCAGTCTGGGAGGAGGAGATTTCAGGCCTGACATAGCCCTGCTAGGCACTGCCCTGTGGTTCCTAGCCAACAAGATGCTAAATTGTTCAAGCTCAAGAACTAGGGCCTTCTCTGAAGCAGCTAGCATGGCTCAGGTGCCTCAGCTGGCAGGTATGAAGGGCCCCAGTTTCCCAAAAGCAGTTTTCTTCCTGACACTGAGTGTATGGGAACTAAGGAGTAATTTCAAGAAGGCATCCTACAATTGTCCTATTTCACAAGTGAGGATATGGGTTTCCCTTAAAGACGTTTGTCTGGGCTCACACTCTCCAAGTAGCAAGCCCTGAGAAATCACCCCACATGAAGAAAGACAAACATACAAGCTAACCTTTCCTCTTCCATTTAAAAGAGAATGGCTTTGATCTTTGTTTCATGGTAGCTTGTCAGCTTTCCTTGGAACAGCTTGTAGTTTCAACACTTTAAAAAGTTTCATATAAAGGCAAATCTCTCCATGCTCTCTACTATTTATAGACCCCTGGGAGGTTTCCTGTCAACATAAAAGAATGTTCTAAGAGATGATTCCACCTAATTTGAATATTGTCTTTATAACACAACAGTAATGTTAAAACCTTACCATTATGATGCATTTGCACGTCATTAGCCCATAACAAATATCCTTACTCCATTTTACAGATACAGAAGTGGAAACCCAAAGAAATCCCATGACCTAAGTCACATAGCAATGTTACTGAGTCAAGCTGAGATTTAAACTCAAGTCCCTTTAGCTTGTGTGGCCAGTGCATAACCACCATGCTCTGTGGGGCTCATTCTCATTCAGTGGGATCAGAATTGATTGTGAACAAGATATTAGCAGTAGAGCAAGGGCTAGGATAAAAAAAGAAAATCAGTAAGCATCGTAACTGCAGAGGGACATAGGGAGCAAGCATTTGTCCATGGTCAAGCCAAGAGGCAGGGAGGGCCCCAGAGCCAGGCATAGTGGTATAGCCAGTTATGCAAAGACCATGGAGTTTGGGTAGAAAGAAATAAGAATTCCAAAGAAGGAGTAAAGGACAACCATGAGTGAGAGTATGCTTTCATTATGCTTTACCCTCAGACTCTCCTGGACCAGGTAGGCCTGGACAAGTGAATACTTCTTGAACTTTAAGTAATGTCTCTGGGAGAGGGAGAACTTATTAAAACAGATTCCTTCTTCCACCTATTCCTATGAATCAAAATCCCTGAAAATGAGACCAGAGAATGCACATTTAAACAAGCTTCCCAGGGATTCTGACTATACTTAGAGAAGCAAGGGCCGGATTTCAGGGGCAGGTCTGCAGGTGTGTGTGGCTCCTGCAGAAAAGATCACACAGCTTGCTCCTGCACTGAAAGACAATAAGTGAGCAAGAGAAAGCTTTCACATGAGCTAAGACAGGAAAGGACAGTTATTATAAGAATGTAAAAATATGAGGAGCAAATGTGTCCACCTTTCCCAGAGAGGGCTCCAGCACCAGAGAGGTGCAAGTTAGGTGAGGTCAGAGGGAGCACTTGGCTACCTGGTCATCTGCTACCAAAGCAAGACTGTGGACCAAGCAAGTCCTATCATACTGGGGAAGAGTAGTGGACAAGAGAGAGTGACACCAAGGAAGAGAATCTGTAAGTATTTTATACCTCAATTTTCATTTTAACTGCTACTCACACAGATACACAAAACATTTTTTAAAATTTTGTAACAGGAGCAACAGATGTCTTAACATTTTAGGAAATAATAAGCAAACTTAAAGAAAGGATATAATGTGTTACTATTTGTTGAGACAGCTAAGCAGTGAGAAAGCTCAGCCTTAGGTACTAAATGAAGACATCTGTCAAAGGCAGGGTAAGGACATTGGGGATTATTTTGGAGAATTGATAGGAAGACAGACTACAGCTGACACTTTACATACCCTCACTAAGCCTCAGATGCCTCATCTGTAAAGTGGGGATAATAACATTACCTTTGATATAGGGTTGTTAAGAGAACTGAAGAAGATAATGTATATAAAAATATATGTGACAAGTTTACCAGGTTAACTGGCATAGAATATGTACTAGTTATTACAGCTCATATCATAGAATTATTAATTGGATTAAGTTGAGATGATGAATGTAAAACTTGGCATAGCACCTGCACACAGTAAGTGCTCAATAAATTTTAACAATAAATACTACTATAAATTTTGAAGTAACAGGTAGGAAAAAACAAAAATAGGAACAAAGAACAAGGGCAATGAATAGAAAACAGTAACAAAGTAACCAAACTCTATCAATAATCACTTTAAACATCAATTATATAATTATAACAATGAAAAGACAGAGATTGTCAGAGTAGATCAAAAAACAAGACCCAATTATATGTGACTACAAGAAACCCACTTCAAATATAAAGACACAAATGGAATTAAAATAAATGGATGAAGGTAAAATATACCATGCTAACACCACTCATAAGAAAGCAGGAGTAGCTATGTTAACTCAGACAGAGCAGACTTCAAAGCAAAAAAAGTTATCAGAGATAAAGAATGATATTACATAATGACAAAGGAGTCAATTCTCCAAGAAGTCAACAATCCTTAACATGTATACACCAAAACAGAGTATCCATCTACATGAGGCAAAAACTAATGAGTCTGCAAGGAGAAATAGATGAATCCACTGTTATAGTTGAAGAACTGAACTACCCCTCTATCAGAATGGACAGATACAGCAGGCAGAAAAGCAATAAGGGGACTGTGAACTCACTAATAATAATAACAACATAATCAACTGGATATACTCAACATCTATAGGCTATTTCATCCCACAACTGCAGAATACACATTTTTCTCAAGCTCACAAAGAACATTCACCAAGACAGACCACATTCTGTGCCATATAACACACTTAACCAAATTTAAAAGAATAGAAATCATACAAAGTCTGCTCGCAGACCACAATGGAATTAAACTAGAAATCAGTAATAGAAAGATAACTAGAAAAATCCCAAAATACTTGCATTTCAAACTGTACAATTCTAAATAACACATAGGCCAAAGAAGAAATCTCAAGAGATATTAAAATAGTTTTTTGACCTAAATAAAAATGAAAATAAAAGTTATCAAATTGTGTGGGATGCAGTGCAAGCAGTGCTTAGTGAGAAATTTATAGCATTGAATGTACATATTAGAAAAGAAGAAAGATCTAAAATCAATAATCTAAGCTTCCAATTTAGGAGACAAGAAAAAGAAAAGAAAATTAAATCCCAATTAATCAAAAGAAGATAAATAATAAGAATTAAAGTAGAAATCAATTAAATTAAAAACAGGACTAGAGAGAAAAAATCAAATGGTTCTTTGAAAAGATCAATAAAACCCATAAGCCTTTAGCCAGGCTAAGAAAAAAAAGAGGACATAAATTACTAATACAAACACAAAAGTAAACTCAAAATGGATCAACGACTGGAATGTAAGTCATGAAACCATAAAACTCTTAGAAGAAAACACAGGCAAAACTCTCTAGAATATAAACATGAGCAACTTCATGAATGTATCTCCATGGGCAAGGGAAACAAAAGCAAAAATGAACAAGTGGGACTATATCAAACTAAAAAGCTCTGTACAGCAAAAGACACTATCAGTAGAACAAAAGGCACCCTACAGTATGGGAGAATATATTCATATATGACATCCAATAAGGGCTTGACATCCAAAACATACAAAGAATTTGCATGCCTCAACACCCAAAAAGCAAATAATCCTATTAAAAAATGGGCAGAGGATCTGAACAGACACTTCTCCAAAGAAGAAATTCAGATGGCCAACAGACACATGAAAAATGCTCCACATTGCTAATCAACAGAAAAATGCAAATTAAAACTACAATGAGATATCACCTCCCACCAGTTAGGATGGCCAACATCCAAAAGACAAACAACAACAAATGTTGGCGAGGTTGTGGAGAAAGGGGAGCCCTACTACACTGCTCGTGAGAATGTAAATTAGTTCAACCTTTGTGGAAAGCAGTATGGAAGTTCCCCAAAAAACTCAAAATAGAAATACCATTTGACCCAGGAATTCCACTCCTAGGAATTTACCCTAAGAATGCAGCAGCCCAGTTTCAAAAAGACATATGCACCCCTATGTTTATCGCAGCACTATTTAAATAGCCAAGAAATTGAAGCAATCTAAGTGTCCATCAGTAGATGAATGGATAAAGAAGATGTGATACATATACACAATGGAATATTATTCAGCCATAAGAAGAAAACAAATCCTACCATTTGTGACAACATGGATGGAGCTAGAAGGTATTATGCTCAGTGAAATAAGCCAGGTGGGGAAAGACAAGTATCAAGTGATTTCAGTTATCTGTGGAGTGTAAGAACAAAGCAAAAATTGAAGGAACAAAACAGCAGCAGAATCACAGAACCCAAGAATGGATTAACAGTTACCAAAGGGAAAGGGACTGGGGGGGATGGGAGGGAAAGGAGGGATAAGGGGAAAAAGGAGCATTATGATTAGCACACATAATGTAGGGGGAGGCACGGGGAAGGCAGTATAGAGTACAGAGAAGACAAGTAGTGACTCTGTAGCATCTTACTATGCTGATGCACAGTGACTGTAATGGGGTATGTGGTGGGGACTTGATAATGGGGGGAATCTAGTAACCACAATGTTTTTCATGTAAGTGTATATTAATAATACCAATAAAAAAAAGAAAGAAACGGAAGCAGGGGGGAAAATTCAGATCAATGGAGTGAACCCAGTTCCTGTCGTTTAAAAAAAGACAATTATTCCCTGGCCCGGTCTTTGGGGAGGAGCCTGGAGAGGGTCAGGCCCAGCTGGTAGCCCACCCAAGCCCAGGGAAAATTCAGAACTGCAGAAGGCTGTTGGATCTGAACCCAGAGAAGCACATGTTGCTATTGCAGCTGCCTTGGTAGCTGGGGGAGCAGATGGAACATGGCCTTCCCATCTTGTAAGGAGCCTCACCAATCCAGCTGCCCCTGGAAGTGAAAAGGTCCCAGGGAGATGGGATTGGGAGACAGAGGAGAATTACATGAGCAACCGGCACCCAGGTTTCCAAATCTCAGCACTGCCATTGACTGGGCACATCCCAGTTACAAACCTTGGTTTCTTCCTCTGTAGAACCAAGAGGCTTCCCTCTCTCCCAGGAATGCTGTGAACATGAAATAATGGAGCCATGTGTGTGTACACCTAGCACCATGCCTGGCAAATGACTCCCCAATAAGTGTTGATTTTCTTATTCCTTCCACCACCACCTCTCCTATTCCCGACTCAGGCATATCTAAATTCTGGTCTTGGATTCTGCCACCTGCCAGCTAGTGACAGGATAAACTACCTCATCTCCTGAGCCTTGATTTTATCCTGTGAATAAAATAAATAAAGGAAATGGTGTCCATAAAAAAATTACTAATACCAGAAATGAATAAGAAGTATTAGAAATACCAATCTGCCAAATCTCACAGAAGAAGAAATAGATGATCTAAATAGGCCTATAACTATTAAATAATTAAAAACCTTCTAAAACAGAAAGTACCAGACCCAGATGGGTCCACTGGTAAAGTCTACCGAACATTTACAGAAGAAATTATACCAATTCTCTGTCTCTAGAGTATAGAAGCAGAGAGAATACATCCAAACTCATTTTATGAGGCCAGCATTACCTTAATATCATTAATACTTATAATAAAAATATTACAAGAAAACTACAGACCAATATCTCTCATGAACATAGATGCAGAAATCCTCAAGAAAATATTAGTAAATTGAATCCAAAAATGTATGAAAAAATTATACACCATGTCCAAGTGGGATTTGTCCCAGGTATGCAAGGTTGGCTCACCATTCAAAACTCAATTAATGTTAATTTATCACATAAAACAGGCTAAAGAGGAAAAATTACATAATCATATCAACAGATAAAGAAAAAGCATTTGGCAAAATTCAACACCAATTTATGATAAAACCCTCAGTAAACTAGAAGGAGGATAGTTTCCTCAACTTGATAAAGCCTATCTACAAAAAACCTAGAGCTAACATCATACTTAATGGTAATAAGCCTGAAGCTCTCCCACCAGTCAGAAACAAGGCAAGGATGTCCTTTCTCACCACTGTTTTTCAATATTATACTGAAAGTCCTAGACAATGCAATAAGTTAAGAAAAGGAATTGAAAGATATACTGATTGGGAAGGAAAAATAGAACTCATGTTCATGACCAGTTATGTAGAAAATCTGAGAGGACTGACCAAAGAACTACTAGAATTAAGAAGTGATTGTAGCAAGGTTGCAGGATTCAAGTTTAATATACAAAAGTTAGTCACTTTCACGTGTACCAGAAATGAGCAAGACGGATTTGAAATAAAAACATATCACCATTTACCATTTATTTTATCATCAAAAAAGAAAAAATATAAGTCTAACAAAATTTAAATTTTAGGTATAAATAAAATTGTTTATAGATATAAATAAAATTGTTTTAGGTATAAATAAAATTTACATTGTTAGGTATAAATAAATTGTTAGGTATAAATCTAACAAAATATGTATAAGATCTATATGAGGAAAACTACAAAACTCTCATGAAAGAAGTCAAACAACTAAATAAATGGAGAGACAGTCCATGTTAATTCATGGATAAGAAGACTTGATATTTTCAAACTGTCAGTTCTTCTCAACTTGATCTTTAGACTCAAGGCATTCCTCCTCAAAATCCTAGCAAGTTTATTTTAGATTTGACAAACTGATTCTAAAGTGTATATGGAGAGGCAAAAGACCCAGAATAGCCAGTACTATTTTCAAGAAGAAGAACAAAGTTGGAGAACTGACAATACCCAACTTCAAGGCTTACTATAAAGCTATAATAATCAAGACAGTGTGGTTTTAGCAAAAGAATATACAAATAGATTGATGGAGCAGAATAAAGAGCCCAGAAACAGACCCACATAAATATAGTCAACTGATCTTTGACAAAGGAGCCAAGACAATACAATGAAGCAAAGAAAATATCCTCCAACGAATTGTGCTGGAACAACTGGACATCCATATGCAAAATAATAAATCTAGACACAGACCTTACACTCTTTACTTTAACTCAAAATGAATCATAGCTCTAACTAAAAATCCTAGAAAATAACATAGAAGAAAACTTAGATGATCTTGGGTATTGTCATGACTTTTTAGATATACACCAAAGGCATGACCCATATAAGCTGCACTTCATTAAAATTAAATTATTTCTGAAATTAAAAACTTCTGCTCTGTGAAAGACAATGTCAAAATAATGAGAAGACAAGCCAAAAACTTGGAGAAAACATTTACAAAAGATACATGATAAAGAACTATCGTCCAAAGTATACAAAGAACTCTTAAAACCCAACAATAAAAAATGAACAACCTGATTTTAAAATGGGCAAAAGATCTGAACACCTTACTAAGGAAGATACACAGATGCTCAACATGATTTGTCATTAAGGAATTGCAAATTAAAATAATGAGATACCACTACACACCTATTCAAATGGCCAAAATCCAGACCACTAACAACACCAAATGCTGGTGAGGATGTGGAGCAACAAGAACTCTCGTTCATTCTTGTGGGAATGCAGAATGGTACAGTCAGTTTGGTGGACACTTCAGCAGTTTCTTACAGAACTAAACATATTTTTACCATATTATCTATCAATTGTGCTTCTTGGTATTTATGCAAATGAGTTAAAAACTTAGGCCCACAAAAACCTGCACACAAATGTTTATAGCAGCTTTATTCATAAAACTGCCAAAACTTGGAAGCAACCAAGATATCCCTCAGTAAGTGAATAGATAAACCGTGGTACATGCAGACAATGAAATAGTATTCAGCACTAAAATGTAATGAGCAATTGAGGAAGTTATGCCTGTGTGGGGCCAGGGAGTATATTGGAAATCTCTGTATTTTCCACTCAGTTTTGCTGTGAACTTAAAACTACTCTAAAAAATAAAGTTTATTTTTTAAAACAATAAAATTAGATAAATAAAATCTCATAATTATTATACAGCACTTAGTTTTCCAAAATGCTTTCAAATTAATACTGAAGATTTAAAAAGATTTACCTGGTGACCATGCTCTAAAAGGAAATGGAAAAAGACCAACAATTTTAACTTTAGTGCCCAAGGAAATACTGGGTTGTGGGGGAGGGGGATTAATACAACCAATTTTCACACCCCACAGGAGAACAGAGTACATGATTCTAGTTTTATTAAGAAAACTTTGGTCAGGCTAAGAAGACAGATTATACTGAGCAGCAGCTGCAGAGCAGAATGGATCTAGCTAATTATAGTGAGACTTTTGTCCCACATCTTTGGGTTTTCTAAAAGGTCAGGAAACAGGAGTTCACTGACATTGTTCTTGGTTGGAAAGGCAAAGATTCTCATTAAATTAAGGAACTGAGGAGAGCTTTGAGAGGTCAATTGTGGGTCCAGTGGTGTTTTGAAAGGTCCACTGGGAGGAGTCTTTAATAAAGGAAGAAAGAAGGGCACTGCCCAGGCTGTGGCGAGGTCAGGGAGAAGAGGCTATGCTAACAGGCCCCCTTCCTTGGCAGATCTTATCCCAGATCCCTGCAAACTTTGGGAGGCCCTTTCCCAGTTGGGGAAACATTGGTCTGGAATGTTCCTACCTTGTTGAAGCAAGAACCATGTGAAACAGAAACAAAGAACAAATATGTACTTCTCCTCACTTCCCTGAATATGTGTTCATTCATTCTTTCCTTCATCAGTGTATACTTATAGAATGCCTCACAAGTGCTAGGCTGTGTGTTAGGTGCTAAGGATGCAGCAGAAATAATACAAAGTCCTCCTTCCATGGAGGGAGAGACATGCAATAGTGTAATAAATAGATATGAAATAACATGTCAGGATATGAAAGGTACTATGAAGAAGAAGGCAGGTGAGGGACTAGAGAGTGAATAAGTTTTGGGGTGCTATTTTAGATAAGGGAAGGCTTCGGGGAGGGGGTGAAGTTTGGGAAGAGACCTGAGTGAAAGAGTTTTTACAGTAATATCATCAATAGGAATGTGATGAAATGTTTCTTGTTACTGCAGGCATCCTCAAATATTATTGCACTGAAAAAATGGAAAGGTGGTATACAACTGAAAATAAAAAGCTGAAGCAGCAAGACCAAAAAATAACAAGCAGAAGAAGTTGGTGAGTTATGCTATCAGACAAACATGGGTTTGAATCCCTGCCCTGCTCTATGACTTTCATGAAGTTATTTAACCTCTTTAAATCAGGCTCCTCAGTTTCCCCTTCTATAAAAGAGGGACTAACAAAGGTGTCAACTTTATGGAGTTATTATAAGAATTAAATGAGATAATATATATACAATTATTAAGCCCAGTGCCATGTCATACTGTGGAAGTTTTTAAAATAATAAACATTATTATTGACCAGAATGTTAAAAATTGGCTAGTTTCATTTCCTTGCCCAAAAGAATTTTAGAACTTACACATTCTTAAAAGAGAGAGAGGTTTTCCCTAGCCACACTTATCAAGAAAAAAGAGACAATACACAGATTTTAAAAAATCATAAACAAAAAAGGAATAATCACAATGGATACCACAAAAATACAAAGAATTATTGGAGAATTCAATGAAAAAATATGTGCCAATAAACTAGACAACCTAGAAGAAATGGAAAAATTCCTAGAAAAATACAACCTTCCAAGATGGACGCAGGAAGAAACAGAAAATCTGAGCAGATGAATTACCAGCAGTGAAATTGAATTGGTAATAAAAAAATTCCCAACAAACAGAAGTCCAGAACCAGATGGCTTCATGGGTGAATTCTAACAAACATTTAAAGAAGAGATAATACCCATCCTTCTTAAAGATTCCAGAAGGTAGAAGAGGAGGGAATACTTCCAAACCTGTTCCATGAGGCCAGAATCACTCTAATACCTAAACCACAGACACCACAAAAAAAAAGAAAATTGTAGACCATTACCCCTGATGAACAAACATGCAAAAATCTTCAACAAAATATTAGCAAATCAAATTCAAAAAAGAATCATAAGCAGGTGGGATTTACTCCAGGAATGCAAGGATGGTACAATACTGGTAAATCAATCAATATCATACACCACATTAACAAAAAGAAGGATAAAAACCACATGATCATCTCAATAGATGCTGAAAAAGCATTTGACAAATTCAACTTTCATTCATGATAAAAACTCTCAATGAAATGGGTACAGAGGGTGCATACCTCAACATAATAAAGGCCATATATGACAAGCAAACAGCTAACATCATACTTAATGGGTAAAACTGAAAGCTTTTTCTCTAAGATTGGGAACAAGGTAAGGATGACCTCTCTCACCACTTTTACTCAACATAGTACTGAAGATCCTAGCCACAGCAATCAGACAACACAAAGAAATAAAATGCATCCAAATTGGTAAGGAAGAAGTTAAACTCTCACTATTTGCAGATGACATGCTTTTATATTTAGAAAACCCTAAAGATTCCACCAAAAAACTATTAGAACTAATAACTGGATTCACCAAAATTTCAGGATACAAAATTAATACACAGAAATCACATATACTAACAGTGAACTAGCAGAAAGATAAATGAGGAAAACAATTCCATTTACAATCTCATCAAAAATAATAAAATACCTAATAATAAACCTAACCAAGGAGGTGAAAGATCTATGCTCTGAAAACTGTAAGACACTTATGAGAGAAATTAAAGAAGACACCAATAAATAGGAATCTATCCCATGCTCATGGATAAGAAGAATTAATATTATCAAAATGGCTATCCTGCCCAAAGCAATTTACAGATTGAATGCAATCCCTATCAAAATACCAATGGCATTTTTCAATAAACTGGAGCAAATAACCCTAAAATTTATATGGAACCACAAAAAAACCTGAATAGCCAGAGCAATCTTGAGAAAGAACAAAGCTGAGGTTATCATGCCCCCTGACTTCAAGCTATAATACAAATCTACAGTAATCAAAGCACTATGGTACTGGTGCAACAACAGACCCATATTCAGTGGAACAGAATAGAACCTAGATATAAATCCATGCATATATGATTAATTAATATATGAAAAAGGAGCAATGAATATACAATGGGGAAAAAGCAGCCTCTTCAATGACTGATGTTGTGAAAACTGGACAGCTACATGCAAGAGAATGAAACTGGATTATTGTCTAACTACATACACAAAAGTAAACTTGAAATGAATCAAAGACCTGAATGTAAGACATGAAACCATAAAACTCTTAAAAGAAAACATAAGCAAAAATCTCTTGAACATAAGTATAAGAAATTTTTTCCTGGACACATCTCTTCAGGCAAGAGAAACAAAATAAAAATGAACATGTGGGACTGTATCAAACTAAAAAGCTTCTGTACAGCTAAGGACACCATCAACAGAACAAAAAAGCAACCTACAGTATGGGAGAATATATTGATAAATGATTCATCTGATAAGAGGTTAATATCCAAAATGCATAAATAACTCATATGCCTCAACACCAAAAAAAATAATAACTTGTTCAAAAAATGGGTGGAGGACCTCAACAGACATTTCTCCAAATAAGTAATACAGATGGCCAACAGACACATGAAAAAATGCTCCACATTGCTAGTCATCAGGGAAATGTAAATCAAAACCACAATGATATATCACCTCACACCAGTTAGAAAGGCCACCATCCAATAGACAAGAAATAACAAGGGTGGTGAGGATGTGGAGAATTGTGAGCCCTCCTACACTGTTGGAGGGAATGTAAATTGGTACAACTGCTGTGGAAAGCAGTATGGAAGTTCCTCAAAAAACTAAAAATAGAAATACCATTTGACACAGTAATTCCACTTCTAGGAATTTACCCAAAGAAAACAAAATCTCTGATTCAAAAAAATATATGCACCCCTATATTTACTGCTGCAATATTTACAATAGCCAAGAAATGGAAGCAACCTAAGTGTCCATCAATAGATGGATGAATAAAGATGTGGTACATAAACACAATGGAATATTATTCGTCCATAAAAAAATCCTGCCATTTGCAACAACATGGATGGATCTAGAGGGTATTATGCTCAGTGAAATAAGCCAGGCAGAGAAAGACAAACACTATATGATTTTACTTTTTGTGGAATATAAAAACAAAGCAAAACAGAATGAACAAAACAGCAGTAGACTCATAGACACTGAGAAGTGACTAGTGGTTACCATGGGGAGGGGTTGGGTGGGTGGGTGCAGAGGGATAAAGGGGCAGAGAAATTCTCAATCATAATATAAGTTGGCCACAGGATAGTAGTACAGCATGGAAAATATAATCAATGATTCTGCAACATCTTCCTGTGTTGAGAGATGGTTACTGCACAAATGAAGGTGAGGATTTAATGGGTAACTGTTGAGCCACTGTGTTGTATATTTGAAACTAATATAAGATTGTATATCAACAATTCTTCAATTCAAAAAAAAAAAGAAGGAGGAGGAGGAGTTTTAATTTAGGATCCATGGATCCCTATGTCAGTGATGAGAGTGTCCATGGATTGGTTTTTAAAGTGTCTGTGAATCTCTGAAACTGTAAAATTTGGGGGATAAAAGTGTCTTTTTCTGAGAAGAGGGTACATAGCTTTCATTTCATTCTCAAAGTAGACCAGACCCCAGCAGTTAGCAGCTGCTGCTTTCCAAACCACCACTTCCCTGGCTTTGTTGTTTGTCTGCTTTTCCATTTCAGATTATTCTACTTTTCTGATCAGAGACTATTTTTTCAGAAAATTGAAGTTTTTTAAATAAACAAAAATATTTAAAGCCCTCTCTTTCTTCTTACCACCTTATTAGCTTAAAGACATTATCTACTGGTGATAACATTCATTCGCTTTCTCACTTGCTAGAGCAGCAAACTGAGTTCTAACTCTCTTTGATATTTCTGAAAAGATGCATCCTCTCTGTAGTTTGGTTTCTGATTGCATGCTTAAAAGACAGGAGGGAGGAGCCAAGAGGGCAGCGTGAGCAGAGCAGCGGATATCTCCTCCCAAAACCATATAAACAAATACAACTATCCCTAAAAGAGAGACCAGAAGATACAGGAAAACAGCCAGGCTACAACTACACCTGCGAGAATCCAGTGCCTCGCGAAGGTGGTAAGATACAAGCTCTGGCCCGGTGGGACCCGAGCGCCCCTCACCCCACCTCCCGGCAGGAGGAGAGGTGTCAGAGCAGGAGGGAGAGGGAGCCCAGGACTGCTATACACCCAGCCCTAGCCATCCGCACTGGAGCACAGACACACAGTGCATGGGGTGCTGGATGCTAGGGAAACGGGACAGTAAAACCTGCGAATGGGTCCCCGCAGCCGGCGCCCCTGGGACAAAGAAAAGCGAGTGCCTTTTGAAAGTCTTAAAGGGACAGGGACCCCACAGCTGGATGGAAACATCCCAGGACACTTGGCCCAGCAGCCGGGAATCCCGGGGATCTCCGGGTGCCCTAACCCCCAGGGCAGCAGCGAAGCTCGGACACCCCTCACGGAGATAAACAGCTTCCCACCTATTTCCCCTCTGACACCACTCCACCATAGTGGAGCAGAAGCCTGAGGCTGGCCATGCCCACAGCAACCATGGAGCTTAACTCCACAGCGACTGGGCAAGAATCAGAGACCCCGTCTGCGCACAACTGCCCAGCACAAGCCACTAGGGGTTGCCGCTCTCCCAGGAGAGGAAGGCCACAAACCAGCAAGAAGGGATGTTCTCCCAGCCAACACACATGCCAGCACCCCACAACTACCTCTATCACCATGAAAAGGCAAAAGAATTTGATACAAACCAGACTAACCAAGACATCCTCCCCTGAGAAGGAGTCTGGGGAGATAGACCTAACAAATCTCCCTGAAAAAGAATTCAAAATAAAGGTCATAACCATGCTGATGGAGCTACAGAGAAATATGGAAGAGCCAAGGGATGAAGTCCAGAAGGAGATTACAGAAATGAACAATCTCTGGAAGGATTTATAAGCAGAATGGATAAGATGCAAGAGGCCACTGATGGAATAGAAACCAGGAACAGGAATGCACAGAAGCTGACGCAGAGAGAGATAAAAGGATCTCCAGGAATTAAACAATATTAAGAGAACTTTGTGACCAATGCAAAAGGAACAATATCTGCATTATAGGGGTACCAGAAGAAGAGAGAGTAAAAGGGATAGAAAGTGTCTTTGAAGAAATAATTGCTGAAAATTTCCCCAAACTCGGGGAGGAAATAATCGTTCAGACCACGGAAGTACACAGAACTCCCAACAGAAGGGACCCAAGGAGAACAACACCAAGACACATAATAATTAAAATGGCAAAGATCAAGGACAAGGACAGAGTTTTAAAGGCAGCTACAGAGAGGAAAAAGGTCACCTACAAAGGAAAACCCATCAGGCTATCATCAGACTTCTCAACAGAAACCTTACAGGCCAGAAGAGAATGGCATGATATATTTAATGCAATGAAACAGAAGGGCCTTGAACCAAGAATACTATATCCAGCACTATTATCATTTAAATATGAAGGAGGGATTAAACAATTTCCAGACAAGCAAAAGTTGAGGGAATTTGCCTCCCACAAACCACTTCTACAGGGTATTTTAGAGGGACTGCTCTAGATGGGAGCACTCCTAACGCTAAACAGATGTCACCAGAGGAAATAAAATCACAGCAAAGAAAGCAGACCAACCAAATACTAACTAAAGGCAAAAAATAAAATGAACTACCCACAAAAGCAGTTTAAGGAAACACAAAAGAGCACAAAATAAAGCATCCAACATATAAAGAATGGAGGAGGAGGAATAAGATGGGAGAGTAATAAAGAAAAACAGTGTCTATAATAGCTCAGTAAGTGAGTTAAGATAGGCAGTGAGATACTAAAGAAGCTAACCTTGAACCGTTGGTAACCACGAATCTAAAGCCAGCAATGGCAATAAGTACATATCTTTCAATAATCACCCTAAATGTAAATGGACTGAATGCACCAAACAAAAGAGACTGAGTAAGAGAATGGATAAAAAAGCAAGACCCATCTATACGCTGCTTACAAGAGACCCACCTCAAACCCAAAGACGTGCAGACTGAAAATCAAGAGATGGAAAAAGATATTCCATGCAAAGAACAGGGAGAAAAAAGCAGGTGTTGCAGTACTAGTATCAGACAAAATAGACTTCAAAACAAAGAAAGTAACAAGAGATAAAGGACATTACGTAATGATAAAGGGCTCAGTCCAACAAGAGGATATAACCATTATAAATATATATGCACCGAACACAGGAGCACCAGTATATGTGAAACAAATACTAACAGAACTAAAGGAGGAAATAGAATGCAATGAATTCATTTTAGGAGACTTCAACACACCACTGACTCCAAAGGACAGATCCACCAGACAGAAAATAAGTAAGGACACAGAGGCACTGAACGACACACTAGAACAGATGGACCTAATAGACATCTATAGAACTCTACATCCAAAAGCAACAGGATACTCATTCTTCTCAAGTGCACATGGAACATTCTCCAGAATAGACCACATACTAGGCCACAAAAAGAGCCTCAGTAAATTCCAAAAGATTGAAATTCTACCAACCAACTTTTCACACCACAAAGGAATAAAACTAGAACTAAGTTGTACAAAGAAAGCAAAAAGGCCCACAAACACATGGAGGCTTAACAACATGCTCCTAAATAATCAATGGATCAACGACCAAATTAAAATAGAGATGAAGCAATATATGGAAACAAATGACAACAACACAAAGCCCCAACTTCTGTGGGACACAGCAAAAGCAGTCTTAAGAGGAAAGTATATAGCAATCCAGGCATATTTAAAGAAGGAAGAACAAACCCAAATGAATAGTCTAATGTCACAATTATCAAAATTGGAAAAAGAAGAACAAATGAGGCCTAAAGTCAGCAGAAGGAGGGACAAAATATCAGAGAAGAAATAAATAAAATTGAGAAGAATAAAACAATGGAAAAAATCAGTGAAACCAAGAGCTGGTTCTTTGAGAAAATAAACAAAATAGATAAGCCTCTAGCCAGGCTAATTAAGAGAAAAAGAGAATCAACACACATCAACAAAATCAGAATAGAGAAAGGAAAAATCACGACAGACCCCATAGAAATACAAAGAATTATTAAAGAATACTATGAAAACCTACATGCTAACAAGCTGGAAAACCTAGGAGAAATGGACAACTTCCTAGAAAAATACAACCTTCCAAGACTGACCCAGAAAGAAACACAAAATCTAAGCAAACCAATTACCAGCAAAGAAATTGAAGTGGTAATCAAAAGACTACCCAGGAAAAAAACCCCCGGGTCAGATGGATTTACCTCGGAATTTTATCAGACATACAGAGAAGATATAATACCCATTCCCCTTAAAGTTTTCCAAAAAATAGAAGAGGAGGGAATACTCCCAAACTCATCTATGAAACCAACATTTCCCTAATACTGAAACCAGGCAAAGACCCCACCAAAAAAGAAAATTACAGACCAATATCCCTGATGAACGTAGATGCAAAAATACTCAACAAAATATTAGCAAACCGAATTCAAAAATACAGCAAAAGATCATAAACCATGATCAAGTGGGATTCATCTCAGGGATGCAAGGATGGTACAACATTTGAAAATCCATCGACATCATCCACCACATCAACAAAAAGACAGAAAAAAACACATGGTCACTCCATAGATGCTGAAAAAGCATTTGACAAAATTCAACATCCATTCATGATAAAAACTCTCAGCAAAATGGGTATAGAGGGCAAGTACCTCAACATAATAAAGGCCATATATGATAAGCCCACAGCCAACATCATACTGAACAGCAAGAAGCTGGAAGCTTTTCTTCTGAGATCAGGAACAACACAGGCATGCCTACTCTCCCCACTGTTATTCAACATAGTACTGGAGGTCCTAGCCATGGCAATTAGACAAAATAAAGAAATACAAGGAATCCAAATTGGTAAAGAGGAAGTTAAACTGTCACTATTTGCAGATGACATGATATTATACATTAAAAAACCCTAAAGACTCCACTCCAAAACTACTAGAACTGATATCAGAATATAGCAAAGTTGCAGGATACAAAATTAACACACAGAAATCTGTTGCATTCCTATACACTAACAATGAACTAATAGAAAGAGAAATCAGGAAAACAATTCCATTCACAATTGCATCAAAAAGAATAAAGTACCTAGGAATTAACCTAACCAAGGAAGTGAAAGACCTATACCCTGAAAACTATAAGACACTCTTAAGAGAAATTGAAGAGGACCGTAACAAATGGAAACTCATCCCATGCTCTTGGCTAGGTAGAATTATTATCATCAAAATGGCCATCCTGCCCAAAGCATATACAGATTTGATTTAATCCCTATCAAATTACCAGCAACATTCTTCAACGAACTGGAACAAATAGTACAAAAAGTCATATGGAAACACCAAAGACCCCGAATGGCCAAAGCAATCCTGAGAAGGAAGAATAAAGTGGGGGGGAATCTCACTCCCCAACTTCAAGCTCTACTACAAAGCTACAGTAATCAAGACAATTTGGTACTAGCATGAGAACAGAGCCACAGACCAGGGGAACAGAATAGAGACTCCAGACATTAACCCAAACATATATGGTCAATTAATATATGATAAAGGAGCCATGGACATACAATGGGGAAATGACAGTCTCTACAACAGATGGTGCTGGCAAAACTGGACAGCTTTATGTAAGAGAATGAAACTGGATCATTGTCTAACCGCATACACAAAAGCAAATTCGAAATGGATCAAAGACCTGAATGTAAGTCATGAAACCATAAACTGCTAGAAAAAAACCTAGGCAAAAAATCTCTTGGACATAAACATGAGTGACTTCTTCATGAACATATCTCTCTGGGCAAGGGAAACAAAAGCAAAAATGAACAGGTGGGACTATATCAAGATGAAAAGCTTCTGTACAGCAAAGGACACCATCAATAAAACAAAAAGGTACCCTACAGTATGGGAGAATATATTCATAAATGACAGATCCGATAAAAGGTTGAAAATATATAAAGAGCTCATGCACCTCAACAAACAAAAAGCAAATAATCCAATTAAAAAATGGGCAGAGGAGCTTAACAAACAGTTCTCTGAAGAAATTCAGGTGGCCAACAGACAATTGAAAAGATGCTCCACATTGCTAGTCATCAGAGAAATGCAAATTAAAACCACAATGTGATATCACCTCACACCAGTAAGGATTGCCACCATCCAAAAGACAAACAACAACAAATGTTGGTGAAGTTGTGGAGAAAGGGGAACCCTCCTACACTGCTGGTGGGAATGTAAATTAATTCAACATTGTGGAAAGCAGTATGGAGGTTCCTCAAAAAGCTCAAAATAGACATACCATTTGACCCAGGAATTCCACTTCTAGGAATTTACCCTAAGAATGCAGCAGCCCAGTTTGAAAAAGACAGATGCACCCCTATGTTTATCGCAGCACTATTTACAATAGCCAAGAAATGGAAGCAACCTAAATGTCCATCAGTAGATGAATGTATAAAGAAGTTGTGGTATATATATACACAATGGAATAGTATTCAGTCATAAGAAGAAAACAAATCCTACTATTTGCAACAACATGGATGGAGCTAGAGCGTATTATGCTCAGTGAAATAAGCCAGGCGGAGAAAGGCAAGTATCAAATTATTTCACTCACATGTGGAGTATAAGAACAAAGAAAAACTGAAGGAACAAAACAGCAGCAGAATCACAGAACCCAAGAATGGACACTAACAGTTACCAAAGGGAAAGGGACTGGGGAGGATGGGTGGGAATGGAAGGATAAGGGTGGGGAAAAATAAAGGGGGCGTTATGATTAGCATGTATAATATTGGGGGGGCATGGGGAGGGCTGTGCAACACAGTGAAGACAAGTAGTGATTCTACAGCATCTTACTACACTGATGGACAGTGACTGTAATGGGGTGTGGGGGGGAGACTTGGTGCAGGGGGGAGCCTAGTAAACATAATGTTCTTTATGTAATTGTAGATTAATGATAACAAAATAAAAATAGAAATAAAAAAGACAGTGCTGCTTCACCATTCTCCTTCTTGCCTAAAAAGTACTTCCATCTTTTTCAGTGGAATTTTCTTTTATTTATCATTTGTGAGTACAATTAAAAACCAAGTTATATGAGCAAAACATACCTTAAAAAGGGAGACAAGAAAAAAACTCTGCAGTCTAAGCCTATGTAACTGAAAACTTCACAATTAAGAACAAAATTTAGAACACACAAAATGTTACAATGATATTTACAAACTTATCAAAAACTTGTACAAATCAACTGCAACTAGAGGAAATTACACCTTGGTTTTGTACCTGTGTACAGTTTGCTACATGGTTTGCTACATTAGCCATATAATGGACTGTCACTGGCTCCCTCGGGTTGCCTAGCTGATAGCTCAGAGAGAAGAGTTGACAATATCTCAAGAGTCTGGGCCTTCTGAGAGAAGTCACCCTCTGTATACACTATTTTTTAACACTCTTGATAGCAAAATCCACGTTCACCTTGAAGTGCACCAAGCACAGAGTGAGAAGTCATAGGTTTAAGCAACTAAGACATCTAGGAGTCAGTCTTTAGATTCTGACCCAGGTGGACCAGGGTCCCATATAATCAGGCCCTCTCTCTATCTGACCACTGCATCTCAGACAGGCTCTGCACATGTGGGGGGTCCTATTAAATCAAGGCTTATGTTTCTTTAAGCCAGCACTCCCAGCTAAGAAGGCTTCATTTTCATGATGGCTCCACCAGAAGTTTTTGTAGGAACTAGGGGTGTCCTGCCCATCCTCCCTACATGGCTTGTGAACAGGGATGTTCCATCTGATGCACATGAACTGAATGTGGGAGAGTGGATTCCCCAAAGGAAGATGGAGATTCCATAGCAAATACTGTCCACTGCCAGCATTCTTCCTTCCCACTGCCATGTTTCCCCCACTTTTCTGCACAGAATTCTAGTTATTCAGGTAGAATAGAGATTCCTTGATCTTAGGAAGACTGCTTTTATCCTGATCTTGAGGATGAATTATGATTAGAAATATCATTCCTTTAGCTTTACTACAGGGTCTAGGAGTGACATTTGATGCAGTTCCAACCAACAGGAAATTAGCAAAAGTGTGCTACGTAGAGATTTTGAAAGGAACTGCTTTCCTGGGGAAAAAAGATGTGGCATGGCTTTACTCCTTTGTGCTTTACCCTTCTTTCTACTTGGAATATGAATATGATTCTAGGGAGGCAGCAGCCATATTGTGACTATGAGGCAACAAGATTGAAGATGCATATGAACACCCACCAAGGCTGATAGACCAGAAAAAATAGAAATTTCCTGGGTACCTGATGGCTCCATTGAGCCTCTGCACTAGCCCTGACTGTCCATCTCCAGACTTACTATGTGACACAAGAAACCCTTATTTGTTTAAGCTCCCGTTAGTTGTATTGCCAGTTATTTGTAGCTAAATACAGTTCTAACTACTGCAAATGCTATTACCAGAAAATTAGCCACTGGATGCTGGGCACACCAAAACAAGCAATTTTCACAAGAGTTATTCAGATACAGTAGTTCCCCCTTACCCACAGGGGATATGTTCCAAGACCCCCAGAGTGTGCCTGAAACCTCAGATAGTACCAAACCCTACATATACTTTGTTTTTTTCTATACATACATACCTATGATAAAGTTTAATTTATAAATTAGGCACAGTAAGAGATTAACAAAAATAACAAATAATAAAATAGAACAATTATAACATTATAATGAGATAAAAGTTATATGAATGTGGTCTCTTACTTTCTCAAAATATCTTATTGTACTGTCCTTACCCTTCTTCTCATGATGATGTGAGATGATAAAATGCCTACACGATGAGATGAAGTAAGGTGAATGACCTCGACATTATGATGTAGTATTAGGGTACTATTAACCTCTCCATCTGTCAGTAGGAGAACCATCTGCTTCTAGACCACAGTTGACCTCAGGCAACTGAAATTATGGAGAGCAAAACCACAGATAATGGGGACTGCTGTACTGACAACCCAAGGCTTGGAGGTACCAGGAAATCACTTCCTTTATAACAGAAAGGGAGAGTAAGAGGTGGAAAGAGGATACAGAAAGGAACATGAAAGGGTGTCTCAGACTGATTTAATCCTCCTTCCTTCTTCCTGAGAACAAATAGATAATAAATACTCATTCTACCAATTAAAGATGAACTGATCAAACAAGCTCTTCTTTTAAAATGTTAACACTATGTTTCCAGGGAGACTTACACCTGAACAGTCAAAAGAGAATGGATTTTGAACATGTATTCAAATTCTATCTCCTCCACTTACTAGCTATGAGACCTAGAGCACATCATAGCTAACTGAGTCTCATTTACCTCCTGTGAAAAATTGGATGACTTCTACCTTGTAGGGCTGGGGTTTTGTTCCCTCTCATAATTGCTTTTTTTTTTTTTTTTTAGAGCATACTATATATCACTGTTTAAAGAGATAGCATGTACCAACGAATCAGTGTAACCTGAACCTTACATCTAGAAACCACACTTTTTTTCTGAGTTTCACTGTCCTTTCAATTGTTCTTATTCATTTATTCATGCCTCATTAATTTAATCCCTCATATAAGCAAAGCACATGTACCTCTATCTTATATTATTTTATGTCCTCATGAGCAATTGGATAACTGGTTCAACAGCAGGAAACTGAACATATATTTCCTAACCACTAAGTACAGTCAATAAATAATACCTACTACATGCATTGTGTCAACCCCTGACAAGAATGTTAACTTTAATTTCCAAGCTGGGATTATTGTCAGTTTTGTCTACCACTATATTCCCCAGAATCTAGAATAGTGCTTGGTATATATTGGGCACTCAATAAATATTTGTTGAATGGATGAATGAGTCTTTTACTTCTGTTGGGTTGCTATGATAAGTAGACTTTCTTCCTATTTGAGCCTTTCTATTTCCCTAAACATGTCGAAATCTGTTCATTTCCTGAGTTCACATGAGGTTTAAAATTGTGAAATAAAGGGAAGGATGCTTGCTGACTCTAGTCACCTTAAGAGAAGTGGTAATACACCGAAAATGACATAGATGACACAGTTCAGCCTAGGTCATGTCAAATGGACATAAGCCAAAAATTTAGTCATTCTAAATTGCCACATCTTTGTAATACAGTATAGTAATAATGGCCAGGCACTATGCTAAGTGTAAATATACATACATATATGTATGTGTATATATATTATCTCATTTATTCCTTCTAAAAGTCTTAAAAGGCAAATGTCATTACCCCTATTTTACAGATGAAGTAACTGGGATTTGGAGAAGACAGTTTACCTAAGATCAATTATGCTGCTAGTAATTAGTGGAGCCAGAATTCAAACTCAGGTCTGTCTGACTCCTAGAAAAATGCTCTGAACCACTTCGCCACTTGCCTGATCTGAAAGCCAAAGCCCCTGAATGGGAAATAGATCTGTACAGATTGTTCAGGAGGTACAAAACCAAACACATCTAATCTCAGAGATATCTTGATCCATGTGTAAAAGATGTACAAGTCCAAAGCTCAGATTATCATTCATAGGCACCCAAAACCACTGGTACCAGGCCCCCACCCAGGAAACAGGCACACTTTCCAACTTACCAGCTGTTACTTACTATAAATATCACCCCTGTGAATAGCTTTTATTCAAATTATATCAAAGTAGGCCATTGGAAATCAACAATATTCTACTTGAAAGCACACTGGCCAGAAATATTTTTAATAGTTTTAAATGCTTTTATTAAAGAAAAGTTTAAACATATCCAAAAGAAGAGAGAAAAGTATACCTATCCCCCACTTACTGAATTTAATCCATTCCTGAAAATGCTTCCTCTAAATGAATAAGGAAAATAAGTTTAGGTAAGTGTATTAGTTCACTAAGCCTGCCATAACAAAGTATCATTGACTGGGTGGCCGAAACAATAGAAATTTATTCTTTCACAGTTCTGAAGGCTAGAAGTCTGAGATCAAGGTGTCAGCAGGATTGGTTTCTGCTGAGCTCTCTCGCCTTGATTTGTAGATGGCCGCCTTCTCTCTGTGTCCTCACCTGGTCTTCCCTCTGTGCGTGTCTCTGTCCGATGTCCTTTCCTTATAAGGACACCAATCTTACTGGATTTGGTTGCCCGCAATGACCTCATTTTAACTTTACTACCTCTTAGGGACCCTATCTTCAAGTACAGTCACATTCCAAGGTACTGAGGGTTAGGACTTCAACAGGTGAATTTTGAGGGGACACAGTTCAGCCCATAACAGTAAGTAATACACAATTGTAAAGTAAATAAACATCATTCATCCGTAGTAAAATTTTATTGTACTCACCCAAAGAGGAGTGAAAAGACTCAATATGGTGATGAGAGAGGGTGCAGTCTTCTTTCTGCACCATTTTCTTCACTAATTTTCAAACTTCAGGATTATCTTATACTTAAGCTGCATTTAAAAATAAAGTTACAGTATAAAAAACCTTTGGAGAAAAAGAACGGTTAAATGTGAAAAGAGCACATGCATAAATAGACTGAAGAGTTGTTGATGACCCTCCCTCTTAGTCTCTCTCTTACATAAGCTGCATGCAAAGCAAATGGTTTTGGCTCATCCAAGACTACATGTGTAGACTAAAGTTCTACATATATCCCCAATATCACATTAAATGTCCTGGTGGAATCTTTCCATACTAAGCATTTATGATTTAAAAATTATCTCAAAGCTCAACTCTGCCATTATTAGCTATATGACTTTTGGCAAATTATGTAGCTTCGCTAAGGTTCTGTTCCCCCATTCAAAAAATGGGGGCTAATAAAGCTATTTCATATTGTACTAAGCAAATAAAATAATATATAATGTACTTAGCACAGGCTTGGCATCATAAATACATAATAAAGGTAGTCATTTTTTTTCTTTTAATGTCTGGCAGGGAGTAAATGCTCAATAAAGTATTGTTTACCATACTGTTGTTCCATGACTATGAAGGACTCCTGTGACACCTAAGGGAGTTTGCTGGTATGGTTACCCACACTTGGTACTACTGATGAGATTATCTGACTGTAAATCCAGGATCTTCTCACAGGAATGGATACTCCCTGGACAAAGGACAGCTGAGCAATCCATCCCTTCCCCTCATACCCTCAACCTAGTTAAAAGTAGGTAGAGCACAAAATCTAGCCTTCAAGTTGATCCTTGAAGAAAAATAGGTAAAGCAGAAAGAATAATTCACCAAACTGTATCCACACAAATGGAGGGTCTAAAAATAGCTCCACATATTAGGCATAAGCAAGATTTTCAAAAGCAGTGTGGCAGCTATGCAAATATGCTACAACAAAGAAATGAGGAAAAGAGCTCAATGATGAGATGATAAAACAACAGAATGAGATGAAAAGGGGGCTAGAGGTTAAGGAAACAAATCAAAGGCCAAAGTAATTACCATAAAGGAACTATTAAGTAAATATAACAGCAAAAATAATAGGTATGTGCTGGAAATTGAACTATTAAATCCATAAATAGGCTTCAATTTGCTTTTTAACAAATGGAAGGAAAAAGTCAAAGACATTAAATAGAAGGTAATAGAAATGGAAGATAGACAAAAACAGTCTGACATCAAGATAACAGATGTGCTTCAAAAAGCAAGCCTAACAAATCATTCAGCAATACTGTTCAAAATTCTTAAAGACGAAAACTTCCCTGAAATGAGTAATTGCATCTGCATGTTTAAGAAGCACAAAAATTGTAAAGGAAAAAATGGTATAGCACAAAGCTATAACAATGAGATATCCTGGTTGTAACTGAACTTTAAGGATAAACAATTCTTCAGGCAAACAAGCAAGAAAAAGTCATTTGCAAGGTTCTTGTTTGTTTGTTTGTTTTTCTTTGTATGCCAAGCAGGCTTCAAACCTTCCTTGTTCTTATTCCATGCCAGAAGTACTAGAACATGCCTGTAAAGACAAGTTGTCATTCATCTATAAAGGCAAAAAGAAAACATCTCATATATGAAAATAAACAAACTAAGGAAAAATAACACGCATAAACCTTTCTTGCAAAAATATATCCAGTGATGACCCAAACAAAAAATAGATAAAATAGAGAAGCTACAGTAAAAGACCAAGTTCAGCACCTTATGTCAAAAGACAAAGGAACAATATCTACTAAGTTCTGAGAAAATGAAAGTGTGACTCAAGAGTTTTATATTCAGCCAAGCTAATTTTCAAAGTAACAGAAAGATATTCTCAAGATTGTACATATTCAAGGAATACAGCCACTCTAAGTGCTTCTTGGGGGAGGAGGGGCTACTTGATGATGAAATCAATACAAACCAGAAAAGAATTAAAGAACTCAAGAATGGAGGAGCTATGATAAAGACTGGTGCAGAGCACTGGATTCACTTTAAAACAAACATGGGTAACCAACTGTGGAAATTATGGTTATAAAACAGAATGTAAATATTAAAAACTGTAACCACATTAAAACCAAATGAACCAACTAAACTCAACAGAGGAGAGGGAAGATAGAGGGATTTTTAGTTTACTGTTATCTGACTGTAAATCCAGGATTACAGCTGAGACTGTCCTCAGCTCTCCTAGAGGTGCATCAAAAATGCTTTCTAGAAGTGTAATATGAAAGTGCAAAGAAAAACATAATGACTCAAAACTCTTAATGTTTGTTATAATTTTTTCTTAGTCTGAGGAGTATCTTTACAGAAGTAATGATCCTTGTGATAAATAGTTACTAAAAGTTCAGCAATTCCCTTAGTTTTGCTTTTATCACAGTTTCTCTTTAGTTTCTTTTTCTTTTCTCAAAATCAAATAGGTTTAAATTTAATACTGCTATTTAAAATTTGCACACCTGGAATGATCCCATTTCTGACTAGCAATCTTTTTCTCTGTGTGTACTTAGGATGTCTGAAGCAATGTTCTCTTATAGCAAGGGTTTAAGGTGGGTTTGGGGGTAATTTTTCACTTTTCCTGTCCTTTGCTGCCGTCTTCCTCTTTTCGTCCTCCATCCTCCCTCCTTCTTCTCCTTCTAGTCCTTTGCCAAACCCCCTCTTCCCTTCCCCTCCTCCCCCTCCTCCCCCTCCTTCTTCTTCTCAAGTAAACCTGCATCATCTTTACAAAAACAGCAATCAGTATTCTAAAATGTAAGGGTGAACAGGCAAGAGAGTTGGTCAATGCACAGGTTTTGCCATGACACACCTCTTATGAGTCCACAGGTATGACTTTAACAACCCCTGGCCACATAATGCTTTGTAAAGGGAGAACACCAGTTGCAGAGAAAATGCCAAGCAAGCAAGTGGTAGTGAAGATGATAATGGACAAGGAAATGAGAGGGCAACTTGAAGAAGTGGAGCAAACTTGGGTTCAGGAGTCACAAGACTTGAGTTCTTCTGGTTCAGACACCTATGCTTCCTGACACCTGAGATAATCTCTGTCACCTGGAATAAATCATTGCACTTTTCTGAGCTCTAGACCCAACACTGCAATATATATTCCCATTTCTCAAAAAAGGTGGAAATAACATATATTTAGGTAAAATATCATGATATTTAAATGCTTAGCAACTAACCCAAAATATTTTAAACACTTACAGGCTAAATAGAGTACATCTGAAGCCATACTTAGCCTTGGGCTTACCACTTGGTGACTAACACTGCTCACATATCTCATCAGTGGACAAAGTTGGACCTAATGGAAGATTTCCAGTATTCTACTGCAGTCGGCTTATACATACTGCAAGAGTCAATTGTGTGCATTCTTCCCAACTCTGTAATTAGTGACATCACGTTGGTAGCTTGAAATCAGCCATGGTCACACTATTTACACCATGGAAGTCAGAAAATGCTACAAAATCAGCCCCCTGCCTCCTACCATAACTGGTTGCTAAACATATACTAGAATACCACTTATCTGTCTGACCCAGCTGATCCTCCAGTAATCATACTGCATATCAGAACTGGAAGAGATCTAAGATATTCTGCAAGAAATGAAGACTCAATCAAACCTGCTAAGGCTAAAAAGGGGAAATTTAATCAAAAAAGGGGCTGAACTAACAAACCTTAGGGAAGCCAGGGATATGTTCTTCTGATTAAGACAAGAGGAAATATAGACTGGATGCCACCCAGAATTCCTCTCTCTCTCCATTATTAGTGTTGGCCTCCCTCTGGATGTTAGCTTCATTCTCTCTTACAGCTTCTCATATGTGGCAAGGATCAAGCTAGGGGTGGCAAAGAGAAACACTTGCTCCCCAAGAGCACAGGTGTACCGCTGGCATATACGATACTTCCTTCCTCTGAGCAGAGGGAGTCCTGCACCAGGGTGCATGCCAGCTTAGTACAGGCCACAGGCTGGGTTTCAGCTCTTGCTGGCCCCTACCTGGGTGTCTGTGTGCAGTACACAAATTGTACAGGCATATACAATGGCCCCATATAGCACATTCTTCAAAGTGGTGCCTTTCAATAAGCTTTACTGAAGATGTTGATGCAATGATGAAAGGCAATAAGAAAGCAAGAGACAGCTGGTTCAAAATAGAGCTGAAATAATCCATAAATGTGGAAATCTAAGAGATGGAGGCTACCCTCTACTCTCACATTTTTAAAATAAACTTTTTATTGGGGCCAATTTTGATTTAAGAAAAATTGCAAGAGTTCCCATCACAACAAACAGAATAACCAAGATGATATGTTTTTGTAAACTTTTTGAAACTTAAGAGAAGTATAAAAATATGGTTTTAGTGTTTATTTAGTCCATTAATTTTTAAAAAAGAGGGTGAAAGTTAGCTTTAAAGCTCAGAATCTTGCACTAAGTTTGTTCAGAAGTTGTTTTGAAATAATCATCAAATGGGTACTTAGCCACACTTATCTACATACAGCATCTTGTTTTGAAAATAAAGTCAAAGAAAGAAAAAGACTATTAATAATTATGACAAGGGCAGTTCATTCATTGCCTTCATTCATTTGACAAAGATATTAAGGCATATTAAGATAGAAAGTATAGTGTAATGCAGAAGACAAGCACCATCCTTACCCTCATGGAGCTTCTAGTTTGGTGGAGGAGACAGATCAAAGATATAAAGGCCTAGAGGACACAGGAAAGGAACATAAATTTATGAAATGACATGAATTCGTGGGATCTGTGACAAACCAAAAAGAATATGTACTGAATAAATTCTTCAAGTTTAACTTCTAAAAAAGCAAAAACCAAAAAATCTATGTGGGTTATGGAATATATCTGTGGGTATATTAAGTCTAAACACTATTTGAAACATTAAATGAATAATTGCACAAATATTACATAAATGGAAGTAAAGGTTATTTTCTAAAAAGTCTATGACATCATGAGGAAGTATAATAATGGCCTCTGGCAATAATTCCTGAGAGGTCACATTTTCTCAGGGACCTGAAAAATTAGTAGGAGTTAATTATGCTGTAAAGATTGGGGAAACGATATTTAAAATGAATGGAACAGTAGAGGGAATAGGATATTTGAAGCTTCAATGTGATGGAATTCAAGAGGATGAGGGGGAAAGTAGCAAGCGATGAACTGAAGTTTCAGGAGCCAGATAATGAAAGACTGCATAGGCTGTTGAGAATTTTCAACTTATTTTATAACAAATGGAAATTCATTTAAGGATTGTAAACAAGGGGTGGTTTAATCATGTATATATTTTATAAGAATACTCTGGTTGGAGTGTAAAATTGAATGGAGAGAGGTCAAGACTGGATGTGGCGGGAGCAGTCAGGATGCTGTCAGCAGTTCAAGTGAGGTGGGTTGGGCTCGGACCAAGGGGTTGATGGTTGACGTGGAGAGACATTTTATCATTTGAGATTAGGAGTAGCTGTGACATAAAACTCCAAATTCCAGTAGACAGACAGATGTTTATTTCTCTCTCACATAATTGAAGTCTGCACATAGTCAGTCTGGAAATAGATTGGTGGCTCCATAATTACTAAAGACCAGATTCCTTCTAACTTGTTTCTCAACACATAACTTCCACCTCCTGATCCAAGATACCTGCCCTAATTCTGGCCTTATTGTTTTCATTCAGCCAACATAAAATGAGAAAGGGAGGAAAGAAAGGTATGCCTCTTCCCTGTAAGAGCATTTCTAGAAGTAACACATGACACATTTAGTTACAACTCATTGGCTCTTTTCTATAATTTCTCTCTTTACTGATATTTTCATCATTTCTGGTTTCTTTTGGTTCTTTATGCATGGTTTCCGTTAGCTCTTTGAGCCCATTTAAGACTGTCAATATGAAGTCTTTGTCTAGTAATTCCAATGTCTTGTCTTAATAGATGGTTTCTGTCAATTTATTTTTATTCCTGGAATGGGCCATACTTTCTTGTATCTTGTATGATTTGTGATTTCATTGTTGTTGTCAATAAGAGTCCAGTTGAATATTATAATATGGTAACTCTGGAAATTACATTCTCCTTCACCAGGATTTGCTGCTCTTGAGTGTTGAAGGTCACAGTTGTCCATTTGTTTAGTGACTTTTCCAAACTAGTTTTGCAGAGGCTGTACTCCTTGTTGTGTATGGTCACTGAAGTCTCTGTTCCTTTAATTGTGTTCATCTAGGCCTTGAAAGAGATTTCCTTGATGCTAGAAGCTAAAACAAACAAATGAACATTTTCCCATTCTTTGCAGATTCACTGTGTCAGGACACTCTTCCAACACTTAGCTGGGCTTCTTACAACATTGCCTTGGCCTCCACTTTCTGTTCTCACCATTCCTAGAGATCATCCAGAAGTGAAAGCTTAGGATCTTTCTGGGTCTTTTCTGAGGATATGTCCTGTCTTGGACGTGTGTGTGGCTTTCTAAATTCCTTAGTACACATGGGTTTTTTTGAATTTCCGAATTTCCAAAAGTGTCTCTCCACAGGTTTTCCTCATAGGCTTTAGGCAGTCTATTGTATGTCTCAACTGTAATCTTTTGCCCGACACCCTTCTTGCTGGGATAGCAGCCTTGAAGATAGGAACGTGCAGGCACCAGCAGGGGCTTTTTTCACCTTTAAATCTTTCAAACAATATCTACTACTTTTCTGCCCAGAGTAAGTTCTGGGTTAAGTGAAACAGAAAGACATCTTGTGTCAGTCCTTCAGGTAACTTCCAGACAGGTTAGAACAGACACCCACAATGATTTGCAAATAAAGTCTGTCCTGCTCCTTGCAGACTAAGGCCAAGGTCCCACACTGGAAACTCAGGTTGCTGTCTTCAAGACTGCTACCCCATCAGGAAGGGTGTCAGGCAATGGCAAGTAAAAATGCCACAGAGATTTCCTACCATTTTTAAATTCCTTTTTCTTGATTCAGCATTTGCTTGGTTGCTCTAAATTTTTTACTATTTTCAAGAACTCTGACAAAGGTGGTTTTAACCAATTCTGAATTTTTTTTTATGTTTCTAAGGAGGGATGAGTGTTTGGAGCTGCCTATACCATTCTGATGATGTCACTTTTAGTAAGCTTTTTAATTTTAAATTTTGAAATAATTTCAGGCTTTAAAAAAAGTTTTAAAAATAGTATAAAGAATTCTTGTATATTGTTCCCACACCTGCATACAGCTTCCCCTTATGGTAGCATCTTTTATGACCATTGAACAATTATCAAAACCAGGAAATTAGTACTGATACAATAGCATTAGAAAATCTACAGAGCTTATTCAAATGTTTCTAATTACCTCACTAATGATCTTTTTGGGGTCCAGGATAGAATTTAGGATCAAATATTGCATTTAGTTTTCATGTCTCCTAAGTTTCCCAGTCGAGGAGAGTTCCTATTTCTCTTTGTCTTTCATGACCTTGACATTTTTGAAGGGTACAATCTGCCATTTATAGAATGTCTCTCAGTGGAATTTCCTCATGGTTTAATTCAGGTAGGCATTTTTTAAAAGAACACCACAAAAGTGATGTTATGCCCTTCTCATTTCATCATATAAGGAAGCATATGATGTTGATATTACAAATATAGTTTAGAGAGTTCTCACACAGCTTTCCCTAATGTTAGCATCTTATATAATTATGATGTCTTTGTTAAAACTAAAAAAAAATTAACACTGATACAATACTATTAAACCAAAAACTTTACTTGGGTTACCAGTCTTTTCACTGTCCTTATTCTGTTTCAGGATAAAATCCAGGATACTACATTGCATTTAGAGGTAGCTCCTCTTTAATGTGATTACTCCTACACTAACCCACAGCACAGGAGTCCCACCCTCTCCCACAGTAGAACTTTGATACACTCATAATATAGTTACCACTGGCTACCAAGTTTCACCTCTCACATCCCCCCACAAGAGAGGAACTGCCCATACTTTCTGTGGTTCACACTCAAAAGTCTTAAAGAAGGATTTTGACTGGATTGACTTGTGACAAATGGCTTCCACTGGAACAATAAGATATGGCTGAGAGAGGAGGGTTTCAGAACACAATATGCTACTGGGGGCCTATCCTAATGAAGCAGAGCTGTTCCTGCAGAAGAGAATCATCGTTAACAGGGTAGTGACCTCAGATGCAGTATACCACATAAGTGACTAACTAGCCTATTCGCCTGTTTCACAGATGAGGAAACTTAAGTCTGAAGAGGTAAGTAGCTTTCCAAAGGTCCTTAGCAAAATAAAGGCTAAATCCAGTCTCTCAATTCCCAGTTCTGGACATTTGCCTTTATGTCTCTAGTACTACCATGATTTTGGTATTAATGTCAAGAATCAAAGAATCTGAAATTAGAGACAACTTCCAAGATTATCTAGCTCTTATTGATGCATGAATTTACCAGTGTATCCAAGCTGATCCCAGATAAATGGAAGCCATTCCTGTTTATTTTTCTGCAATGTTGCAATTTCAAAATAATTCCCACTCAGCATGTTAGGATGCAAACTATTTTACTTGGCAAAGAATTGGGTGGGGTAGGGGTGGGGGATGTAGGATGTCTATCAGTAGGTTTGTTAAGCAACCTAGACTAAAACCACATAAAGCATACCGAAATGAAGAGATCTGTATGTGTTGACACAGAAAGCTGTTTCCTATATAGCAGTAAGTGAAAAACCAAATTCAAATAAAGTTTATAAACCTATTTACATGGGAGACAGTGGGAACAGCAACTATCACGGCACTCTTAACAATCTTCATCAGTGATGGGTGGGATTACAGAGTATTTTTTATTTTCTTCATTATACTGTCCCATAATGTTTAAATTTTTAAACAATAAGCATGAACCAAAAACACTATGCTAAGTGAAAGAGTCCAACATAAAAGGTCACACAGTGTACGATTCCATTTGCATAAATATCCAGGACAGACAAATCCATAGGACAGAAAGCAGATCAGTGGTTGCCAGGGGCTGGTATGGGTGAAGATGGGGCATGACTTCTTAATGAATATAGGGTGATGAAAAGGTTTTGGAGCTAGGTAAAGGAGGTGGTTGCACATTGTGAACGTACTAACTGCCACTGAACTGTACATTTTTTAAAAGTTAATTTATGTTGTTATGAATCTTGCCTTGATTGTTAAAAATAAACTGTTTTCCTGAAGTGAAGAAATCTCAGTATCCACATATACTCTACATGGGCTTTAGGCAAATTGCTTTTCTTTGCTATGTCACTTAGTTCATCTGTAAAATAAAAAGAGTTGAAGCAGCTGGTCTCTAAACTCCATTCAGTCTCCAAAACTATGATTCTGGACACATTTAACCTATATCCATTCCCTTGTAATTCAGGCTAAGACTGCACAAGCTATTTTTTGGCAGACACATCACATTGTTGACCTAATTTTAAGAGAAAAGAAAAGGTAAACCACTACTTTCAAAGATCATAAATGTATAGATTCATGCAAGCCTAGTAATGAATGACAAGTAATTGCAGAAAGAGTGTGTAGGAAGAAGGCAGGGACATAAGGGAATAATCATAGGTAACATCTATCTTTCATAGGCCAGACACTGTGCCAGATGCCTTATGAATATTATTTATGTTTTCAAGTCAATTTTTAGAAGAAAGATGTGAAGCTCAGAAAGGGTAAGTAACTTGCCCAAGGACCCACAACTAGAAATGGGCAGAAGCAGTGTTAAAATGCAGGTCTAGGGCTGAGGGGCGGAAGATGGCGGCGTGAGTAGAGCAGCGGAAATCTCCTCCCAAAACAACATATATCTATGAAAATATAACAAAGACAACCCTTCCTAGAATAAAGACCAGAGGACACAGGACAATATCCAGACCACATCCGGACCTGAGAGAACCCAGCGCCTCGCGAAGGGGGTAAGATACAAGCCCCGGCCCCGCGGGAGCCGAGCGCCCCTCCCCCCAGCTCCTGGCGGGAGAAGAGCAGGCAGAGCGGGAGGGAGACGGAGCCCAGGGCTGCCGAACACCCAGCCCCAGCCATCCGGGCCAGAGTGTAGGGCCCTCGATACTGGGAAAACAGGGCAGCAAGAACAGTGAGCAGGCACTGGAGGCTGGGCGACAGAGGACATAAGAAAAGCGCGCGACCATTTTTTTTTGCTTTTTTGCTGTTTTGTTTTGGCGAGCGCTTTTTGGAAGTCTTAAAGGGATAGGGACCCCAATATTAGGGAAACAGGGCAGAAAGACCGACCGCTGAGTAGAGGCCTGAGGCTGGCACCGGAGAATAAAGAAAAACGAACGACCACCTTTTTTTTTAATTAAAAACATTTTTTTTTTTTTTAATTAAAAAATTTTTTTTTCTTTTTTTTTTGGTGGGCGTTGTTTTGTTTTGGCGGGTGCTTTTTGGAAGTCTTAAAGGGGCAGGGCGGGTCACTTAATCCAGAGGTAGGGAATCCGGGATCTCTGGGCACCCTAACCCCTGGGCTGCAGGGAGCAGGGAGGCCCCTTACGGAGATAAATAGCCTCCCAGCAGCTTCTGCTCCAACGCGACTCCACCATTTTGGAGTAGCTGCCCGAGCCAGGCCACGCCCACAGCAACAGCAGAGATTAACTTCATAGCAGCCGGGCGGGAAGCAGATACGCTGTCTGCGCGCAGCTGCGCAGCACAAGCCACTAGAGGTCGCTGTTCTCCCAGGAGAGGAGGGCCACAAACCAACAAGAAAGGAAGTCCTTCCAGCCGTCACTCGTCCCAGTTCTGCAGACTATTCCTATCACCATGAAAAGGCAAAGCTACAGGCAGACAAAGATCACAGAGACAACACCAGAGAAGGAGACAGACCTAACCAGTCTCCCTGAAAAAGAATTCAAAATAAGAATCATAAACATGCTGACAGAGATGCAGAGAAATACGCAAGAGAAATGGGATGAAGTCCGGAAGGAGATCACAGATGCCAGAAAGGAGATCGCAGAAATTAAACAAACTCTGGAAGGGTTTATAAGCAGAATGGATAGAATGCAAGAGGCCATTGATGGAATTGAAATCAGAGAACAGGAACGCATAGAAGCTGACATAGAGAGAGACAAAAGGATCTCCAGGAATGAAACAATATTAAGAGAACTGTGTGACCAATCCAAAAGGAACAATATCCGTATTATAGGGGTCCCAGAAGAAGAAGAGAGAGGAAAAGAGATGGAAAGTATCTTAGAAGAAATAATTGCTGAAAACTTCCCCACACTGGGGGAGGAAGTAATCGAACAGACCACAGAAATACACAGAACCCCCAACAGAAAGGATCCAAGAAGGGCAACACCAAGACACATAATAATTAAAATGGCAAAGATCAAGGACAAGGAAAGAGTGTTAAAGGCAGCTAGAGAGAAAAAGGTCACCTATAAAGGGAAACCCATCAGGCTAACGTCAGATTTCTCAACAGAAACCCTACAGGCCAGAAGAGAATGGCATGATATATTTAATACAATGAAACAGAAGGGCCTTGAACCAAGGATACTGTATCCAGCACGACTATCATTCAAATATGACGGTGGGATTAAACAATTCCCAGACAAACAAAAGCTGAGGGAATTTGCTTTCCACAAACCACCTCTACAGAACATCTTACAGGGACTGCTCTAGATGGGAGCACTCCTAGAAAGGGCACAGCACAAAACACCCAACATATGAAGAATCGAGGAGGAGGAACAAGAAGGGAGAGAAGAAAAGAATCTCCAGATAGTGCATATAACAGCTCAATAAGTGAGCTAAGTTAGGCAGTAAGATACTAAAGAGGCTAACCTTGAACCTTTGGTAACCACGAATTTAAAGCCTGCAATGGCAATAAGTACATATCTTTCAATAGTCACCCTAAATGTTAATGGGTTGAATGCACCAATCAAAAGACACAGAGTAACAGAATGGATAAAAAAGCAAGACCCATCTATATGCTGCTTACAAGAAACTCACCTCAAACCCAAAGACATGTACAGACTAAAAGTCAAGGGATGGAAAAACATATTTCAAGCAAACAACAGCGAGAAGAAAGCAGGGGTTGCAGTACTAATATCAGACAAAATAGACTTCAAAACAAAGAAAGTAACAAGAGACAAAGAAGGACACTACATAATGATAAAGGGCTCAGTCAAACAAGAGGATATAACCATTCTAAATATATATGCACCCAACACAGGAGCACCAGCATATGTGAAGCAAATACTTACAGAACTAAAGGGGGATATAGACTGCAATGCATTCATTCTAGGAGACTTCAACACACCACTCACCCCAAAGGATAGATCCACTGGGCAGAAAATAAGTAAGGACACGGAAGCACTGAACAACACAGTAGAGCAGATGGACCTAATAGACATCTATAGAACTCTACATCCAAAAGCAGCGGGATATACATTCTTCTCAAGTGCACATGGAACATTCTCCAGAATAGACCACATACTAGGCCACAAAAAGAGCCTCAGAAAATTCCAAAAGATTGAAATCCTACCAACCAACTTTTCAGACCACAAAGGCATAAAACTAGAAATAAACTGTACAAAGAAAGCAAAGAGGCTCACAAACACATGGAGGCTTAACAACACGCTCCTAAATAATCAATGGATCAATGACCAAATCAAAATGGAGATCCAGCAATATATGGAAACAAATGACAACAACAACACTAAGCCCCAACTTCTGTGGGACGCAGCAAAAGCAGTCTTAAGAGGAAAGTATATAGCAATCCAAGCATATTTAAAAAAGGAAGAGCAATCCCAAATGAATGGTCTAATGTCACAATTATCGAAATTGGAAAAAGAAGAACAGATGAGGCCTAAGGTCAGCAGAAGGAGGGACATAATAAAGATCAGAGAAGAAATAAATAAAATTGAGAAGAATAAAACAATAGCAAAAATCAATGAAACCAAGAGCTGGTTCTTCGAGAAAATAAACAAAATAGATAAGCCTCTAGCCAGACTTATTAAGAAGAAAAGAGAGACAACACAAATCAACAGTATCAGAAACGAGAAAGGAAAAATCACGACGGATCCCACGGAAATTCAAAGATTTATTGGAGAATACTATGAAAACCTATATGCTAACAAGCTGGGAAACCTAGGAGAAATGGACAACTTCCTAGAAAAATATAACCTTCCAAGATTGACCCAGGAAGAAACAGAAAATATAAAAAGACCAATTACCAGCAACGAAATTGAAGCGGTAATCCAAAAACTACCAAAGAACAAAACCCCCGGGCCAGATGGATTTACCTCGGAATTTTATCAGACATACAGGGAAGACATAATACCCATTCTCCTTAAAGTTTTCCAAAAAATAGAGGAGGAGGGGATACTCCCAAACTCATTCTATGAAGCTAACATCACCCTAATACCAAAACCAGGCAAAGACCCCCACCAAAAAAGAAAACTACAGACCAATATCCCTGATGAACGTAGATGCAAAAATACTCAACAAAATATTAGCAAACCGAATTCAAAAATACATCAAAAGGATCATACACCATGACCAAGTGGGATTCATCCCAGGGATGCAAGGATGGTACAACATTCGAAAGTCCATCAACATCATCCACCACATCAACAAAAAGAAAGACAAAAACCACATGATCATCTCCATAGATGCTGAAAAAGCATTTGACAAAGTTCAACATCCATTCATGTTAAAAACTCTCAGCAAAATGGGAATAGAGGGCAAGTACCTCAACATAATAAAGGCCATCTATGATAAACCCACAGCCAACATTATATTGAACAGCGAGAAGCTGAAAGCATTTCCTCTGAGATCGGGAACTAGACAGGGATGCCCACTCTCTACACTGTTATTTAACATAGTACTGGAGGTCCTAGCCACGGCAATCAGACAAAATAAAGAAATACAAGGAATCCAGATTGGTAAAGAAGAAGTAATCACTATTTGCAGATGACATGATACTGTACATAAAAAAACCTAAAGACTCCACCCCAAAACTACTAGAACTGATATCGGAATATAGCAAAGTTGCAGGATACAAAATCAACACACAGAAATCTGTGGCTTTTCTATATACTAACAATGAACCAACAGAAAGAGAAATCAGGAAAACAACTCCATTCACAATTGCATCAAAAAAAATAAAATACCTAGGAATAAACCTAACCAAAGAAGTGAAAGACTTATACTCTGAAAACTACAAGTCACTCTTAAGAGAAATTAAAGGGGACACTAACAGATGGAAACTCATCCCATGCTCGTGGCTAGGAAGAATTAATATCGTCAAAATGGCCATCCTGCCCAAAGCAATATACAGATTTGATGCAATCCCTATGAAACTACCAGCAACATTCTTCAATGAATTGGAACAAATAATTCAAAAATTCATATGGAAACACCAAAGACCCCGAATAGCCAAAGCAATCCTGAGAAAGAAGAATAAAGTAGGGGGGATCTCACTCCCCAACTTCAAGCTCTACTATAAAGCCATAGTAATCAAGACAATTTGGTACTGGCACAAGAGCAGAGCCACAGACCAATGGAACAGACTAGAGAATCCAGACATTAACCCAGACATATATGGTCAATTAATATTTGATAAAGGAGCCATGGACATACAATGGCGAAATGACAGTCTCTTCAACAGGTGGTGCTGGCAAAACTGGACAGCTACATGTAGGAGAATGAAACTGGACCATTGTCTAACCCCATATACAAAAGTAAACTCAAAATGGATCAAAGACCTGAATGTAAGCCATGAAACCATTAAACTCTTGGAAGAAAACATAGGCGAAAACCTCTTAGACATAAACATGAGTGACCTCTTCTTGAACATATCTCCCCGGGCAAGGAAAACAACAGCAAAAATGAGTAAGTGGGACTATATAAAGCTGAAAAGCTTCTGTACAGCAAAAGGCACCATCAATAGAACAAGAAGGATCCCTACAGTATGGGAGAATATATTTGAAAATGACACATCCGATAAAGGCTTGATGTCCAGAATATATAAGGAGCTCTCACGCCTCAACAAACAAAAAACAAATAACCCAATTAAAAAATGGGCAGAGGAACTGAACAGACAGTTCTCCAAAAAAGAAATACAGATGGCCAACAGACACATGAAAAGATGCTCCACATCGCTAATTATCAGAGAAATGCAAATTAAAACTACAATGAGGTATCACCTCACACCAGTAAGGATGGCTGCCATTCAAAAGACAAACAACAACAAATGTTGGCAAGGCTGTGGAGAAAGGAGAACCCTCCTACACTGCTGGTGGGAATGTAAGTTAGTTCAACCATTGTGGAAAGCAGTATGGAGGTACATCAAAATGCTCAAAACAGACTTACCATTTGACCCAGGAATTCCACTCCTAGGAATTTACCCTAAGAACGCAGCAATCAAGTTTGAGAAAGACAGATGCACCCCTATGTTTATTGCAGCACTATTTACAATAGCCAAGAATTGGAAGCAACCTAAATGTCCATCAATAGATGAATGGATAAAGAAGATGTGGTACATATACACAATGGAATACTACTCAGCCATAAGAAAAGGGCAAATCCAATCATTTGCAGCAACATGGATGGAGCTGGAGGGTATTATGCTCAGTGAAACAAGCCAAGCGGAGAAAGAGAAATACCAAAAGATTTCACTTATCTGTGGAATATAAGAACAAAGGAAAAACTGAAGGAACAAAACAGCACCAGAATCACAGAACTCAAGAATGGACTAACATTTACCAAAGGGAAAGGGACTGGGGAGGATGGGTGGGTAGGGAGGGATAAGGGGGGGAGAAGTAGGGGGGTATTAAGATTAACATGCATGGGGGGGTAGGAGAAAAGGGAGGGCTGTACAACACAGAGAAGGCAAGTAGTGATTCTACAACATTTTGCTATGCTGATGGACAGTGACTGTAAAGGGGTTTATAGGGGGGACCTGTTATAGGGGAGAGCCTAGTAAACATAATATTTGTCATGTAAGTGTAGATTAGTGATACCAAAAACAAAGCAAAAAAAAAAAAAAAGGGCAGTTCCTGTGTGGTAACCTCCAACGAGTTCTACACAAGGGCATAAAGGCCATATAAAAGTGTAGGCAAAGGGTCTGTTTGTGTTTATACAGAGGATCAAAGCCTAATTTGGCTACCCGAAATGAACTAAGATACGATATGAAAAAGAACTTCCAACATCTGCACTCTCTGGAAGACTCATGCCAGAAGATGATCATCAAAAAACCCCAACAAAGATCCACACACTGCTACAGCTGTAGATGCACTCATCCCACCAGTTCCTGGACTTGCCATGGGAATGAGGAACGAGATATCTAAGCTGGCCTGTGCATACAGTAAAACAACAAATTTGACTGGATCTATACTGTTGGAACTCAACCAAGAATTTGGAGAAGTGCAAATTGTAGCGCTCCAAACTCTTACAACTACAGACTATTTACTGTTAAAAGAACATATGGCATGTGAACAGTCCCCAGGAATGGGTTGTTTTAATTTGTCTGATTTCTCTCAGACTGTTCAAGTTCAGTTGGACAATATCCACCATATCATAGATAAGTTTTCACAAATGCCTAAGGTGCCTTAATGGTTTTCTTGGTTTCACTGGAGATGGCTGGTAATTACAGATATGCTTTGGTTATGTAACTATACTCCTATTATGTTAATGTGTGTGCGCAATTTAAGTAGTAGCTTAAAACCTATATATGCTGAAGTTACTCTACAAGAAGATTTGTCAAAGAAATAATCAATCTTCCCATGTTTTCTTCCGCCTGCTACTTCTATAGCTTTTCTTCTTCCTTCCTAATTACAACCCTTAAATAGAATTCGTGCCTCATATCAAATTTACCGAGTATCATAACTCCTCCAAGTGGTAAAGATACCTCAAGACAAATGCTGGGCATAGAAGCCACAGGGCATAAATATGCAAAGAAGTGAAAAGCTAACCTTTTCAAACAATAAGGCTTCCCTCTCACTTACCAACTTCACATTTCCCTGTATGGCCCCGGAAGATGACTGGTTAGCCAGAGACGGGTAAGATTCCTCAAGGGAGGAACAACCTAAGACAGGCACAGTCGCAGGGGGGCCATCAGGTGAGAAATTGGGGATCAACAGAGGTGAGGCTTAGAACCTCACCCCCCCTGTTCTGAGAGAAATCTTCTGCATACGTGGATGTTTTATTGCCCTGGTCTAGCTTGGATTAACACATAGTCTACAGGCACACACCTGATCATCTACATTTGCTCTCTTACAACACTAAACTATGTTTTCTACCTTTATCTTGTATCTACCTACCACTTCAGCATTTTATTAAAAATAATAATAATAAAGAGAGAAATGTGGTATCCACATATAAATCAAGTATAAAAACCAAATGAGTATTCATATTTGAACTGACTATTTAGAGTTCATAATGCATGAGCAAAACCGAAAGTTTCTGTGATGACTGCCCTTGTACTGTTCACTATGTAACTTATTCATTATGTAAGAATTTGTTCTACATGTAAGAACTTGTTTGTTATGCCTCAGAAGATTGGAGACTGACGAAAATTAGGCTTGAGGTGGATTAATGATTGTGCATTGAGCACTGACTCCCCTATACAGAATTTTATTGTCGTTAACAACCATTTGATCAATAAATATGAGAGATGCCCTCACAAAAAAAAAAAAAGGACAGACTTCCAATGGTAAAATAAATAAGTAACCGGAATGTAATGTATAGCATAAGGAATATAGTCAAGATATTGTAACAGCTTGGTAGGGTGATAGCTGGAACCTAGAATTATGTATATAAATGTTCTACCACTGTGTTGTACACTTGAAACTAATGTAATGTAATACTGTGCGTCAACTACTCTTCAATAAAAAATAATTATTTAAAAAAAAAATGCAGGTCTATTTACACTCCAAAGTCCATATCCCTTCCACTTTCTCATGCTGTTTCCAAAAAAAAAAAGACTCATGGAAAACGACCCAGTGCGGGAGGCAAATAAACAGAGAGAAAAGTGAAAAGGGAACAATCAATCAAAATCCAGGATTATCCCCGTGCTTGAGAGGAGACCCTTCCTGGGCCAATTTCCATCCTGCGTGCCTTCTGTATTGCTATGACAAGCGGGTTTTTTCACCATAACCTGCAAAAAAAAAAGTTGAATTGAGTTTTAAAAAATCTTGTACCTATATTACCAGGAAAGAAGTCTGAAAATTATTGCATTGGATATTATTGATTGGATATTTTCTCCTTTCCTTTTAACAGAGAAAGAAGCTAAACAGAATAAGTTAACCTTTGGAATGAGTTGAAAAATAAATGAGATTTGGAGGATAAAATATTTAAATAAAGCAAGTGTACAAGTCATTAAGACAAAGAATCAAAGATATTTTCAAGTAATTTCAAGTTAAAACTGTGAGGGAGCAGTAGAAGGAAATGGAAAATGGGAGGTGGTCAATGCTCTGGAAACGGCAGGTTTGTCTATCAGCCAAAAGAAAAATGCTTTAGAAATAAGGTAGACCTAAAAACTCTCTCCAAGGGAACCAGTTTTCAAATCAAACTCATCAAGTAAGAAAGGAAAGCCTCAAATGGAGGGAAGAGAAAAAGCAAACAGCATGCACAGAACCAGAGCCAGAAAAGACCACTGCACATGATCAGACAGATTTTTCATTACTTGGGGTAGCCTAGTCAAAAGGTGAGCCTACCTGAAGCCTACACTGTGCAGCTGCTCATCAAGCTGGCCGCCTGTGAGACTACAGCCTCCTGGAGCCTTTCCATCCCGACTGGAAAGGAAGAAGTAACACTATTCCCAGAAAGCACGACCATATACGTAGAAAAGCCTAAGGAATCTACCCTAAAAGTGAGTAAAACTGGTAGCAAAGTCAGAGGATACAAAGTCAGTTGTATTTCTATACACTAGCAACAAAAATTTGGAAGGAATTTTTTAAGTCCATACAGAATAGCATCCAAAAATATAAAATACTCAGGGAAATTTTAAATAACCATTGTTCAGGATTCCCTATGGTTAAAAATGAAAGTGAATATTTCCTTTAGCCTAATAAATACTCAATTTAGATGTTACTGTAACTATTGTGTTAGTCATGAGGTAGGGAATAAGAGGACAGAAGAAGAAGGGGACTGACATTTGTTTGAACTCTCATTTTGGGGTTGTCGAGAAAATTAGAATAGATCAAGGAAGAAGAATAAAGTTCAGCTAAATGATTCTGGAACAGCCTTCTATGTCCATAGCCTTAGTTTTGTAGGACTGAAGAGCCTTGGTATCCAGAAGATGCCAAAAAGACTCTGGGAGTAGAGAAGGTAAGCCTACAGTCTGATTAGTCTGATTAAAAGATAATTTTCTAGTTACAAAAGTATACCTTAGATCAGATTTCTCTTTCCTCTGAGACCACTGACCCACAATAAATAAGCAAAGCAAAAAAAAGCTGTAACTGCTACCTCTCATTCTCTCTATGCCCAGTAAGGAGAAGAGGGGAGCTTCTTCTCTTCTCCCAAAAGGGGTGAAAAAGGTTATAGTTTCTCACTGTTTCAGTGAGGGCTCAGCATCCAAAAGGGTAGGTATTGTTATAGCCACCTGCAGGCCTCTAAGAAACCAATCTCCTCATCTTATCTGGGGACATCCAGAAGAAATGTGAGCAGATCCCAACTGGCCTAACACGAGCAGCCCAGGTGCAGTCCTACTATCTCAGGCTGCCCAGAGGAGAAAGCCACGGGATCACCCTGCTGTGGAGGGCTAAGCAGGATATTATAACTTACTGAGAGGGGCCAGATGTGAAGGCACCAGCCTGCCCCAGACCAAGTCTTGCATTGAGCCTTTAAAGATACATCCTTCCAAGCCAAACACCATCTTATGTTTCAAGTATAGCATTTGCCCTCAAATTCGAATTCTTGCATTATAATCAAATTGCATTTTCATGCTTCCGCTAATTCAGAAGACAACACAGAGATTAACAGGGAAAATCTTATTAAAACTGGCAGATGCATGGACATCTCAGCTTGGAAAGGGACATGTGACCCAGTTGTGGCTAATGGGACCTGGGTACAGGGAGATGTCTGCAGGTGAACTGCTAGGTAGAGTTTTCCTCCGTGATTAAAAGAGAAGCTTGAGGATTTGGGGTAGGGAAGGTTTTGGGGTGTTCAAGGCAGTTGTCTACTATGTGATGACTGGAACTATGGCAGCTATCTTGAAACCACCAGAAGACAAGTTGAGTACAACATAGCATAAAAAGCATCTGTACCCAAGATTGCAAAGCCACTGCCCAACCCTGGAATACTCTGCCTCCAGACATTGTATTATAGAATATAATAAACAATAAATTTAAGCCACCTTTTAGTAAGCATTCTGTAATTACAGCCAAACATCGTTACTGATGTACAGGTCAATAAGATAAAAACAACTCAACAGAGAATTGGATGAAGGATACAAACAGAAAACTCACATAAGAGAAAATACAGGTAGCCAAAAAAAATCTTGATAGATGTTCAACTTTACTACTAATAAAAGAACACACAAACAAGACTTTTTGCCCACTAGATTTATAAAATGTGGTAATACTACAGCTGATAGGTGAGAAAACAGGACTGCTCCAGTTTGAGGCAGATTGCAAACTGGTACACTGATACACAATTTGGCAATATTTATTAAAATTTAAAATGTCATACCCTTTAACTCAACAATTCTACAGAAATACTCACACATGAGCACCATGATGTTTGCACAAGGATGTTCAGTACAGCACTGTTTGTTAAGCCAAAAAAAGAAAAAATCTAGAATAGTCCAAAGTTCATCAGTAAGGAATTGAGTAAATAAATTATAGTCCACTCTACTGTGGAATAACCATAGTCATACAAAATAATGGGGTAAATCCATGTACTGACATATTAATCTATCCCAAGATGTACTGTTAAGGAAAATATGCAAGGTTCAGAAGAGTAGGTCTGCATCCCATTCTCTTTTGTTTTTTTAAGTAAAATGCTTTTATATGCACTGAAATAAATCTGGGACAACATATAACGAAGAATTACCACTAGGAAGTAGACATGAGGGTCTTCAATTTTAAATTCTATTCTGTGTTTTTGTGTTTAGGAGTGTGTGCATGGCTATGTATGTTTATTGTTTTTGCAATTAGAAAAAAAATTAATTTTAATTTCATCAATCTACAGGAAGGGCTGGTCTTCCCTTAGCATTCATAATTACCTTCTGCACCAGAGTGGTAGCCAAATGTTTAAACTCTCTTCCCAGATAACACGGAGCCCAAAATGCTGGATCCAGCCTAGGAACCTGTCTCCTGTGTAGGACTTGAAGGTAGAGGTGAGATTGGCCCTGTGGCCATGAAGGGGAGTGCCAAGAGACAGCATTCAGGGACAAAGCTAAAAAGATAACTAAAGTGCTCATCCCAAGGGATTAGGCAGAGAGGCACAATCCACTGGGTGGGAGCTCCTCCTAAAGCCCTCTAGCACTGAATGGAGGGTGGATAGGGGCTCTGAAGTGATCAGAGGTAAAGCGTGGCTCCCAGTGCATCTGCCACCCCAGAGGCCGGAAGGGAGGAAGCTATGAAGACAGGGAGCCCTCAGTGAGCAACCAGGGTATACAGAAGCCATAAACCATCAGGCTTGTTTCAATTCCCTACTTAAAATGGTTTCCAATTTTAAAAAAGAAAGACAAGACATTTACCTTCTTAGAATATACAGTTTTTCAGGTGTAACTTAATTTCTTTCCAGTCATAGGCCTATGAAAATTTGCATACTGCCTTGATGCAAATAATTTTTTTTTAGAGTGTCTCATTATACTCCACTGGTTTGGAGAGATTTTATAGAATCAAGCCCCATCCCTCTTCCTTTGACATCTGATTTTGGTAAATGATTGTCATATTGGAGAGTTGCTACAAGATGGTACCCCAAAATCCTGAAGCATTGATCTGGGAGGAAGACGTTCCCTTCACCGTATCTATCCCCCGAAAGCTGTTTGTCCAAAGCGTCTGGGGCAGTCAGCCATTTCCCAGAGCAGCAGAGCTGGGTGATAAGTCCTTTTTAGGCAAGGCGTTAAAAAGAGTTGGCTGAGCAGATCTAAAAAGCCTTGGTCTAAAGGGCGGAGCCAGCCTTGGGGCAGAAGTATTACTTCACAGTTGCATCGGCTTCCTGTGGCTGCCAATAGAGGCAGCAGCTGGCAACCAGCCCACCGCAAAGAAGAGGGAACTCCACGGGGAAGAAAATAGCAACAAGGCCCCAAAGGTGGAAGTGCAGCCTGAGAACCGAGCCAGCCTGGGACTGCTCTGCCAGCACAGCTTGCCACCCCGCAGAGCACAGCAGGCGATGCTCTCAGGCTTCATGGTACTGCTATCCCTCCTAGGGTGAGCACATTCCCTAAGCGCTTTTCATGTATTACTTAATGCATACCATTATTCCATATCATAAAGATATGAGGCCCGGGCTGTTATTTTCTCCATTTTTCAGATGGGAAAAACAAAGCTCAGAGAGGTAAAATAACTTGCCCAAGGACACACAACCAGGAAACAAAGGAGCCAGGATTCAAACCCCAAGCGTGGCCAGCTCCAAAGCCCAGACTATGACAGCAGCGACTTGAGTTCTCAAGTGAAAAATGAAAATGGTAAGTTAAAGGTTAGTGCTGCCTCCAACTGACACTACGGATTGGAGCAATCTGGTCTCCTTCCTTGTAGGTAATATTTTGGGTCTTCTTCCTTGCACACAACCAGGCAAATGACTGCAATTCTAAAAAGAGATAAATATAAAAACAAGAAGTGAAACGCTGCAGACACCTGAAACCTAACCATTTCTGCAAGTTCGAGCTAGTGGAGCTGCCACAACAGAAATAGTTCAGTCCTGTTTAGATAGGCTTTGTTTTGTTACATGGCTGCATATGCAGTGAAGTGATATCAAGTCCTGAGGGTCCACTCCTTTGATGAGTTAAACACACAAAGGCTTACATTTTGATGTAATCTGATAGCATGTAGTTAAGTCCTAGACAAACTGCAACTGTGAGGAAGTGATAAACCCAACTTCCTGCGCAAAGCTGCCTGAGATAACACTTTCCATGGACTGGAAGAAAAAAAAAAAAGGACATGATTGCTACAGAATTTAAAAGGAACTATTCGGTTCTTAATAAATAACCTCTTTTTCATGTGGTCCCAGCAACTACTAAGCAAAACTGATTGCAATCAGGTGACTGTGCAGTAATTCTCCATGCAACTTAATTCTGACATTTATTCATAGACAAAATCAATCACTTGAGATTGACTTGATTTCCTATTAAGGATATTTGAGTTAAAACTCGAAATCTCAGGTATTTCTTGGCCAGGAAAACCTCCCTGAAATTTACCAAGAACTCAGACTGAGAGAACTGAGGTTGAGTGAACTGGCTTAATGACATTCCCACCAAAGTCATTCAGTCTGAATAAGTACACACTGGAACTGTGGCCAACCTGACAAAGGACCAATAGCTATTTCCACATTGCCAAAACAGGGTCAAAGTGGTAATTTCACTAAGCGTTCTCATAAGTTGTGTCATTATAAACAACCAATGAGAGCTGACTGCTGGTAATTTTCTGGTAATGCATTCATTCATTCACTAATCTAGCAAATATTTATTAAGTGTGTGCTAGGAAATACAAGAATGAACAAAAAAAGAGATAGTCCCTCCCCCCAAGGCCTTTCCAGTCTAGTTAGGGAGGCAGATATTGAAATAAACATACAAATATATGTAAATCACAAATTACACTGAGTGCTCTGAAGAGAAGCGGGCACGTTGGCCTGATTTCAGCTTTAGATTGGGTGGTCAGCAAAGACCCCGTTGATGATGTGATATTTAGGCCTGAGTCATCCAAGCAGACCAAGGGTGAAAGGAAGAGAGGTCAGCAGGGAAAACAGGCCATATCAAGATCCCAAATTGGAAAGTGCTTGGTGCCTTTGAGGAAATAAAAGAAGGCTTGTGTGCCCAGAGTAAATTAAATGAGGAGAAAGAAGGTGTGACATAAGCCTGGATGGTGCAGAGGAGCCTATCAAGTGGAGTCATGAAGGCCACATGCAGGAGTCTGGCTTTGTTCAGAGCGCTTCGGGGAACATTCCACTAACAGTGCTGACCTTTAATACTATTCTGCTTCTAGATTGTTTTCTGGGCAAGGATCTCAGAGAGAATGCAGCAGCCATGACACTCCTTAGGAAAAATTGTGAGATAGAGTTCCTACAATAGTGATTTGAGGCCCCTAAAGTATTCCCCTAAATTCAGCCAGTTCAGCTAAGCCATAAAATGGAATGGGAAAAAATCAGGATGATAAGAATTATAGCAATTGAATCACATGTCATATTATTATTTTAATGTGACTATAGAGTCATGTGGTTCACATACAGATAGACTAGTCATATGGACTAATTCTCTTGTTTTACAATATTAGAAACTAAGGCCCAAAAACAGGCCTTGGAGATCACTTTGCTGCAATTATTGGGATAGCAAAGTAAATGTCTGGTGTTGAGAACCTCACTAGCCTGTCACTAAAGATGGTGGATCTGGAAACCTGAGCTTCCAAAATATAAAACCAGTTTCCAGTTTACCTTCTTTAAGTTCTCTCAATATGTTGGTTTTATTCCACAATCAAATGACTTAAAGAACTTTCGAGCACAGGTTAATAAAAGTCCTGTTTCCTTCTCTTGTGCATATTTCCAAGTCCTTCTCTGAGAACCTACTCTGTATAATTCTCCCTGGATACCTGGCCCTCAACTCTTGGGATTTTGAAGTACTGGACATGAGTAGATTTTTTTTTTCATTCTGAGGCTCCTGGCAGGGGATCCTGGCCTCCTTCAAAGTGAAGCTGGAGAACTTGTTAGTTTGAGATAGAATTAAGTTATTTGAAAAGGACGACACCTCCAGAACAGCTCATACTTGCAGTTGACTGGACCCCTCCTAGGTAGTAGCTTTCTGACCTCAGAAGAATATCATGTCATTGGCCTCAGATAGAATTCTCTATACTCTGGACTTCTGCTTCCCTTCAGATGATGTCTAAGGTCCTTGCATGTCCAACATTCCACATGTTCATGATAAATCAAAAAGAGTTTGGAATCTCTACAGAAAATGCCCTTAATACTTCACTTTCTATAGTAAGAGTGAGGGAGAGTGGGAAGGAAGGAAGTTAGGAAGTTAAGGAAGGAAGGAAGGAAGGAAGGAAGGAAGGAAGGAAGGAAGGAAGGAAGGAAGGAAGGAAGGAAGGAAGGAAGGAAGGAAGGAAGGAAGGGAGGGAGGGGAAAAGAAGGAAAGGAAGAAAGGAGAAGAAAGAAAGGGGAGGAGGGAGAAAAGGAAGAGAAGAGAAGAGAGATGGGGGATGGAAAAAGGAAAGAAGTTATTACTGAAAAGAGGAAAATGTTTGCTTTCCAAACCTCTCTGCAACCTTAATAGAAATATACTGGGCTTGAATTGTGGATAAGTGATTGCTTACTTAGCCATCAAAACACAGCCCAGTAGAGTACACCTAGGCGTCCTTTGCAGACTTTGACTCTCAACGTGGAGAATGGCTCATGCGTCAGCAACTTCTGTTTAAGAAAGCAAATGAAGTTTCAAGAAAAAAATTGTTATTTAAGAGTGATTATTTTTTCTTTTAAATTTGAAATACTTTATATTGCAAGGGTTTTGTGAATTGGTGACATGTATGAAAAGCACTTAGCCCAGAGCCTAGCACTTAGCAAATGCTCAGTAAATGTTATATAATGCTGTAATTCATATTAAAGAAAATTATTGGCCCAGGCATCAGAAAGCCTGAAATCTAGGCCTCCGAATAGCCATGTGATTTAAAGCAAGTGTCTCCATCTCTGAGTCTGTTTTCTAAATTGGTAAGAGGAATGGACCATATTGAATTAGATGGTATATACGGCTTTTCCAGCTGTCATGCTCCAAGTCCATTTCTAATGTGTTAGTGCCTCCATGTGTGAATTGAACATTAATATTTTAATGAAAAGGATTTCTTTCTCACATCATATTATGAAGTACTTAAATAACTTGGCAAAACATTTCTCTTTCCTTCCCTAAACTGGTAGATTTGGGAGCATTAAAATTACTTAAAATTAAAGAGACTAACATTTGCCTGAAGGACAGATGGTGGGAGAAAATTCTGAGCAAGTGATTAGAACGTAAATCTTCCTAAGAGATGTCAAGTTAGGGAGCGTAGGCCTAATACCGTATTGTCCCATCTGGAGGACTGTCAGAGTCTGCCCTCGTTCTGTTGGCTCTTATCCCAATCACAACATTTGCTGAAGACTCAGTACTTCCTAAAGCTGGTTTTAAAACACCTCTGGAAGACTATCATTTCCCTGAGGGCTTCTCTTCAAGTAAAATTGTTTTTGCCTTCCCAAACTGAGTCAACACATCTGTTCTTACCTATCTTAAAAGCTTCATCAATTCAACAATTGTCCAAAAGGAAGAGGGAAAAAAAAGCTATTGTGTAATGAAAATTTTTGGCAAATCTTATGAAAACACATTCTTAAAACATCTCTCATTTCTGAGAAACAAAGTAAAATGTATGAATTGTTTTTTGTTTTATGACTAACAAAATGATTCATTGCTACAATGTGGTATTTTGACCATATCTACATAAAACAAGTATGAACATTCAATTGAAAAAATAAAAATAACTCAATTAGAAAAATAAACTTTGAGTACCTCCTCTCTCAAAGGCATTGAACTTGGCCTCAAAAAACTGGGCAATTTGTCATGCATGATTTTAAGCTATTTGGGTGTTAGTTGCACCTTCTGTGCACTAGGAAGCTTCATTACAACTACTTGTCTGTGCTATTCAATACAGTAACCACTAGTCATATGTGGCTATGAGCACTTGAAATGTGGCTAGTCAAACAGAGATGTGCTATAATAGTAAAAATACACACTGGATTTAGGAAACTTAGAACAAAAAGAGAATGTAAAATATCTCATTAATTTTATGTTGATTGCATATTGAAATGATACGATTGTGAATATATTGGGTTAAAATGTATTGTTGAATTAAATACAGTTGTTTCTTTTCACTTTTTTATTATGGCTATTAGAAAATCTAAAATTACATATGTAATTTACATTTGTAAGTCACATTATATTTCCTTGGGACACTCGCAGCTTAGACTTGGCATATTGTTTATTCTAAGGCTTAAAGTCCACCTAAGAGTTCTTAGTCACAAACATTTTATTATTTTAAAAAAGATTCTGTCTAGTGTGGTTTGTGGTCTTATAGATTTTTAACTAGAAAGTAAACTCCTAAAAATATATTAGGAGTGATGAATATACGTTAAATGAAAAGATGTTTGTATTAAATTCAGTGGAGGGAAAAAAGTTTAAAAAATAGTATATAGTGAAAAAAATGCTAACCCTTATTCATAATTAAAGAAATACAATTGAGACAAAATAAAGCAAATAATTAGAAGTTTCATAATACCCACTATTTGTGCTAAAGAGGGGAAACAGTCATTTTCATATGCTATTTGTAGGAATATAAATTGGTTCAAGTTCTTTGGAGTACAACTTAGAAAAAGCTATCAAAATTTCTAATGCATAAACCCTTCAATCCAGGATTTCCATTTCCAGAAATTCACCCTCCAGTTATACTGGCACATTTATGCAAAGATGTATCACAAAGATTTTGTAATAGCAAAGATTGCAAATAATCTGAAGGTTCATAAACAGGGAACAGGCTAAATTTTTCATTCATTCATGTATTGGAATATAATGCTGCCAAGAAAAATGATGACAGTCTCAATATTATTAGTAATGGTGTTAAGAATTATAATATTAAGAAGCAGTAATGAAAAATAGTTATGTTCTCAGAATATCTGAGATTATTGTCTGCCATCAGACAGAATGAAAGTTTAAAATAATCATTAAGTTGAATGATGGGAAAATATTATCTTTTTCTTGATCACTTGAATTTTGGGGACAAAACATTTATACCTGCTACATTTGCATTTACAGGGGTCTTTCTGGAATCAGCAAGGATTGCAGAGTGGTAAGGTTAGAAGGCACCTTATGTAAGAGCCTGGCACATGGTAAGCACTCAATAAATGCTTTTATTATCACCATTATTCATAATAATTCAAGATAAAAGAGATGCAAACTAAACCAAGGAGTGGTATGCAGTTTACCTCTACCAGGTTATAAGCTCCTTAAGGAAGATAATTATATTATTCATCTTTATATCAACTTGGACCTAAACTACCTTCTCTTTTCACTCTGTCCTCTCCCTGTAAATAATCTCATGATCTGTAACTTCACCTACCATTTACACACTGATGCCTCCAGCCCAGACCTCTCTGAGAACCAGACCTCTACTCACACCTGCCTATGTGACAAACCCACATAGGTGTCTCAAGACTCCTCACACTCAGTGTGTTCAATGGAAACTCATTATAATGTCCCCCACCCACTCATCTCTCAGTAAATGCCACCCATCCAACTCTGCAAGCCAGAATCTGGGAGTCCTCCTTGACCTCTCCCACCTGTCAATCTCTGCATCTAATATATCCCTATGTCTTACTTATTTTACCTTCTAAATAGTATTCAAATCCAACAACTTTCTTCCATCTCCACTGCCACCCCCTGAATCCTAGCTATCACCATCTCTCACTTGCCCACAATCTTACATGTGCCATGTGCTATCATAACCAGGATCCCCCACATCACCTTCACTCTCATATCTCCAATCTATTATTGGGCTTTGTAAAGTCAAGTCTGGCCAGGTCATCCTAAAGGCTTAGGATCTTCAATAACATCCCATTGTTTTTAAGATAGAGACCCAAATGCTTAATATCAACTGAACACAGTGTCCTTCATCATCTGGCACATTTACCTCTCTAGCCTAATTTTGGGCTATTTTCTTCTTTAGTCTCAGTATTTCAGTCACAGGGGATTACTTTCAGTTCCTCAAAAGTGCCTCGCTCTCTATAGCCTTGGGGACTCTACACATGCTGTTTCTTCTTACTCCATCGACCACCTCTGCCAATAAACTCCTTTCAACTCTCAGCTTAGACCTCAGGTCCTCAGAGAAACCTCCTCAGACCAAATCTGGTCCCTCATTTATATGTTCTAATTGTTCTATTTCCTTTCATTGTATTTAGGTTGTTTTATAACTACAGTGAAGTGTGGGTGAAGATGAGGGTGAGGGTGATGGGGTGGGCGTATGGGTAGGATTAGGGATAGGTGTAGGGTTAAGTTTAGGATGAAACTATGGTTAGGATTAGGATTTAGACTAAGGGTTAGCCTTAGAGTTAAGGTAAGGCTAATGGTTCTATGGGAGTGTGGGTTAAGGTGAGGGTTAGGGGTTAGGCACAGGGTTAGGGTTAGAGTTAGGGTTAGGATTAAAGTTGGTATGAAGTGAAGGGTGATGGTATGCTTTTGGTTAGAGTTAGGTTTAGGGTTCAGTGTGAGGGTTAGGGTGGGGTTTAGGGTTCAGGTTACAGTCAGGTATGGATGAAGGTGAGGGTAAGGGTGAGGGGTTAGGGTGAGTCACCACAGTTAGGTTTAGGGTTGGGGTTAAGTGTAGGGTACAAATAGGATTACAGTTAGAATTAGGGTTCTGGTTTAATGTTAGGATTAGGGTGAGATTTAGGCTTAGGATTACAGTGAGGTATGGGTGAGGGTGAGGAGGGGGGTACAGGTAAGGGTAAGGTTTAGGGTTACGTATACTGTTAGGTTTAGGATGAAGGTATAGTGTGTGTTAGAGTTAGGATTTGGGTTTAGGCTGTGGGTGGCCGTTAGACTTAGGTTTAGGGTTATAGTTCCGTGTGAGTTGAGGTTGAGGGTGAGAGTTAGGGGTTAGTTTTATGGTCAGGGTTATCGTTAGCATTAGGTGTACAGAGAAGATATGGTTATGGTGAGAGTTAGATTCAGGGTTTAGTGTTAGGACTGGAGTTAGGTTGAGGTTTAGGGTTACAGTTAGGTATGGGTGAAGATGACAGTGAGGGATGAAGGTGAATGGCCAGTTAGGGTTAAGATTAGGTTTAGGATATAGTGTAGGGTAAGAATAGGGTTACGGTTAGAATTGGGTTTCGAGTTTAATTTTAGGATTAGGGTTAGGGTTAGGTTTAGGCTTACAGTTAGGTGTGGGTAAAGGTGAGGGAGAGGGTGAGGTGTTTGGAGTAGGGGTAGGGGTCTGGTTAGGGTTAGGATTAGTTTTAAGTATAGGAGGAGGACATCATTAAGGTGAGAGTTACTTTTAGGGATTAAGGTTTACGGATCAGGTTATGGTGAGGGTTAATATTAGGGTGAGGTTTAGAAGAAGAACCACACCCCAAGTACAAAAATGGCTCAATTCCCCAGGCCTCTCACCCACTCCGGTAGGAAAAGAAATTCATTTGACAAGATACGTTCCTTTCTGTCGATATCAGTGTCCCAGAAGGAAATTATGTGCATAATGGTGAGACTAACAAGAGAGCCATGCACCTAAAGAGCAGCTATAGGGAGCCAAATTATGATTCTGCTGCAGTCCTTTAGCAGATGTAACCAGGGCTTGAGCAAGACATGGTTCTTTCTCTGGATTCCTAAAGGTTGGGGTCAGGGGTCAGAGTGAGAGTCAATAATTAGGGTATAGGTTTGGTTATAGGTGTAAGGGTTTGGGATCGTACCCAAGGTTTAGGGTTAAGGTTGAGGCCATTGGGGTTTAAGGTTCAGGGGTTCACATTAGGGGCTCAGGTTAAGGTTAAGGATTAGGGTTAGGGTTAGGATTAGCTTTAGGTTTAGGTTTAGGCTAAGGGTGAAGTTATGATTTTGTTTGAGTTAGGGTGAGAAGTTAGGGTTAGATGTAGGGTTAAGTTGAGCTTCAGGATAACAGTGAGGTGAGGGTTAGGGGCTAAGGTTAGAGTTCTTTTAGCTTTAGGATGAGGTGTAGGGTGAGGATATGGTTATGTTTCGAGTTAGGATTAGGGTTTACTGTTAGGATTATGGTTATATTTAGGTTTAGGTTTACAGTTAGGTGTGGGTGAAGGTGAGGGTGAGAGTGAGTGTGAGGGGATGGGGTTAGGGTCAGGGTAGGGTGAGGGTTAGGGTTAGGTGTAGGGTAAGGTTTAAGATGAAGCTATGATTAGGGTTAGGGTTAGGATTACAATTTATGCTACCAAATAGCCTTAGAGTTAGGGTTAGGCTTACAGTTCCATGTGAGTGTGAGTGAGAGTTAGGGTTAGGGGTTAGGTATAGGGTTAAGGTTACTGTTAAGGTTAGCGTTAGGTGGAGAGTGAGTATATTGTGAGGGTTAGGTTTAGGTTTAGGGTTTGGTTTACAGTTAGGTGTGGGTGAAGGTGATGATGCAGGTGAGGGGTTATGGTGAGTGACCAGAGTTACGGTTAGCGTTAAGTGTAGGGTGAGGATAGTGTAATGGTTAGTGTTGGTTTGGGTTTCATGTTAGGGTTAGGTTTAGGTTTAGGTTTAGACATATGGTTAGGTGTGGGTGAAGGTGAGAGTGCAGGTGAGTGTGAGGGAGTTGAGGTAGGGTTTGGGTTGGGGTTAGGGTTACGTGTAAGGTTGGTCTTAGGATGAAGCTATGTTTCCCGTTAGATTTAGGATTACTGTTTAGGCCAAGGGTTAGCCTTAGAGCTAGGGTTAGGCTTATGGTTCCTTATGAGCGTGAGTGAGGATGAGGGTTAGGCATTACATGTAGGATTAGAGTTAGGGTTAAGATTTGCATTAGGTATAGAGTGAGTGTATGGTTAGGGTTAGAGGTAGGTTTATGGTTCAGTGTTAGGGTTGGGGTTAGATTTAGGTGTAGGGTTATGGTTAGGTTTGGGTGAAAGTTAGGGTGAGGGAGAGGGGTTAGGGTAAGTGACCAGTGTTAGGGTTGGATGTAAGGATAGGGCTAGGTGTAGGATGAGGATAGGATTACAGTTAGTGTTAGGGTTTGGGTTTAATGTTAGGGTTAGTGCAAGATTTACATTTAGTGTTACGGTGAGGTGTGGGTGAAAATGAGGATTAGGGTGAAGGGTGAGGGTATGGGTAGTGTTGCAGTTAGTATTAGGTGTAGGATTAGGTTTATGATAAAGCTCTGATTAGGGTTAGAGTTAGGATTACAGTTTACCCTAAAGGTTGGCCTTAGAGTTAGGATTAGGCTTATGATTCCATGTGAGTGTGAGTGAGGGTGAGGGTTAGGGTTAGGATTAAGATTAGCATTAAGTATAGGGTGAGAATATGGTTAGGGTTACAGTTAGGTTTAGGGCTCATATGAGGGTGTTAGATTTATGGTTTGGGTTACCATATGGTATGGTATGGTGGCAGGTGGGTGAAGGAGAGGCTGAGGGTGAGGGGTTAGTGACCAGGGCTAGGTTTCAGGGTAAGGATAGGATTAAGTCTAGCTTGAGGATAGTGTCACGGTTAGTGTTAGGGTTTGGGTTTAATTTTAGGGTTAGGGCGAGATTTACGCTTAATGTTATGGTGAGTTGTGGGTGAAGAAGGTGGTAAGGATGTGGTGGTGGAGGCATGGGTCGTGTTAGCATTTTGGTTAGGTGTAGGGTTTGGTTTAGGAAGAAGTTATGGTGTGGGTTAGAGTTAGGATTTGGGTTTAGTCTGAGGGTTAGCATTAGAATTGGGTTTAGGGTTACAATTCCTTGTGAGGGTGAGAGTGAGGTGCTAGGCTTAGGGTCCAGGTTATGATTAGCATTATGTGTAGGGTGAGGATATGGTTATGGTGAGAGTTTGGTTTCGGGTTCAGTGTTACAGTTGGGGTTAGGTTTAGGTTTAGTGTTTGGTTAGGTGTGGGTGAAGGTTAGAGTGAGAGAAATCATTAAGGTGAGTGGCCAGGAATAGGATTAGTTTTAGTATTCAGTGTAGGGTTAGGATTACGGTTAGGATTATGATTAGGGTTAGGGTTAGGGTTAGTGGTAGGGTTAGGGTTAGGGTGACGGTTAGAAGAACCACAACCCCAAGTACAAAAATGGCTAAATTCCCCAGGCCTCTCACCCAGTCCTGTAAGAACAGAGATTCATTCGACAGGATACATTTCCTTTCTGTCAATAACAGTGTCCCTGAAAGAAATCATGTACATAAAGGTGGGACTAACAAGAGAGCCATGCACCTAAAGACCAAATCTGGTCCCTCATTTACATGTTCTAATTGCTCACTCTATTTCCTTTCATTGTATTTAAGTTGTTTTATAATTATATATTTGCATGATGGTTTGAGGACTGAAATCATGCCTGTTGTGCTCACCATTTTTTCTCCAGTGCACAGAGAGTATCGGTCTTGCTCCATGAAGTTTCTTTTAAAAGGAAAGGAAGGAAGAAAGGAAAGAAGGAAGGAAAAAAAGATTCAAGTAGTTATTGACAATATCTGGATAGACCAAAGCTCAGCAAAATATATTCATGCCCTGATGGATTTAATTGCCAATGTCTTCTAGATATGCTAAGTATGTCTTCGAGTCTATAGTTTTCTTGTATTTGCTCTTTTATATTTGCATTAGTTAGGATTTCAGGTGGCTGAAAGTAACTGTTTAAGGAAGTCAACAAGGTCCCAGGTTCCTTCTAACTTCCTTCTCTGCCACTCTTTCTGCCTGAATTTTTTCCTCAGAGTTGAAAGCTGGGCTGCTGCCCTTTCAACTTCAACATAGTATCCATACTCCAGGCAGAAAGAAGGGAAAGAGTAAAGAGCAAAATGCATGTGACAGTTGGACTCAACTCTTTTTATCAGGAAATAAATGGCTTTCCTGGAAGCACCACACATATTTGTCCAGAAATTCTATCTTTATCTCTGCTCAGACCTAGGTCGTGATCACTCTAGCTTCAAAGGAGTCTGGGAAGGTGCATGTTCTTAAATGGGCACACTCCTGCCTTAAACACAACTGGAGGTCTGTCAGTGAAGAATAAGGGGAGATTGAAGATCAAGAGGCCAATCAGGAGTGCCTGACAAACCACTGCCACAAACAAGCAGACCAACTGGATTCCAATTTTCTTACTCAATCTCAGAAGCCTAAACGAAAGTGATCATTTTCAAGCTGGAATTTTGAGCAGAGATTTCAGCTCTTCATATATGGTGCTAAGCCATATGTATAAAAAGTAAAAAATTCCATCAAATACTTGGTCCTTTTATCTATATAATACTAAATATATATGCTGAAACCAAAACATGTGGAATAATCTTTCCTCCTTGGAATTCTTAATCACTATATACTTTAATTTTATACTTAATTTAAAAAATCAGCTTTCAAGAAGTCCATTCACTACAATAGCCAGGATATGCAACCAACTTAAGTGCTCATCAATACATGAATGGATAAAGAAGAGGTGGTACATATACAATGGAATCTTGCCATTGGCAACAACATGGATGGACCTAGAGGGTATTCTGCTAAGTGAACTAAGTCCGAGAAAGAAAAATACCATATGATTTCACTTATATGTGAAAACTAAACAAAGCAAAAACCAGAAATAGACTCATAAAAACAGAGAACAAATTGGTGGTTGTCAGAAGGGGAGGGAGCCAGGGGATAGGTGAAATAGGTGAAGAGGAGCAAGAGGTATAAACATCCAGTCACAGGGACATAAGTACAGCATAAGGAATATAGGCAATATTATAATAACTTTGTATGGTGATGGATGGTAACTACACTTATCATGGTGAGCATTTGGTGATATATATATTCATAAATGCTGAATCACTATGTTGTGCACCTGAAAGTAATATTGTATTATGTCAACTATATGTCAAGAAAAAAATTTTAAGTTCATTTACTGTCAAAATTTAAGCCTGCAATTAAAGCCTGCTGCCACGAGGTGTTGCTCTTTCAATTATTCGGTTCCTTTCACAACTTTCATGTAGATATTTGTTCAGCTACAGAGGGAGCAAATAAAACTCCCCAGGCATCCATTAACGAAAAATGTAAAATGAGCATAAAACCAATTCAGCTATAGTTAAGAACAAGAAAATCAGAAGGCTATGTAATAAGAATTAATAATGAATGCAAAGGATTCATAGAGTGATTGAGCCTCTTTTAGACAGAGATTAAAATTAGGGAAGCAGGGGAGAGGTTTCCTCAACAAAGAAATGACAAGTTTGATAACTCAGAGGCAAAGACAGACAACGTATGGAACACAGGCAACATATTATGTGGGGGAATCTGCTTTCCAATTAGTATCATTGCCTTCAAATAATTCAATTCAAAAAATATTTATTGAACATCATCTATGTGCTAGAAATTCTGGGAAGGCCTGGTACTCTTCCATGCCCTATAGGAAGAGAGAAAGAATATTACTGCTAGATGGAACCTTCCTCATTTTGGAGATAAGGATATTGAGTTTCAGAAAAAGAAGACTCTCCATTGTCACCAGTTGGCTCACAGGGTAGTTGTAAGGATTAAATGAAAGAAGGTCTATAAAGTGCCAGAACCAGTCAAGGGTAAGAGCAAAACTAATATACATTATTATTACTGGTGAGTTTGTCTTATGAAAGCTAAAGCTTCCTTAGTTTAAAAGGTGAAATAAAATACCATGCTGGCCAGGAATTACAAACCAATTACCTAATTATTTCACTTGAACCCAAAGCAAAAAATAATTAGTCAACTCTTGATCATACTTGTGATCTTAGGACCATGAAAACCATCTCTCAGTGCTACCACCTCCTGCCCCAAATTCCCACAGAATTACATTCTTCATCTTATTAAACTGAAGTCTCTTTGATTCCCCTACTCCTTCCGATTACACACAACTTTCTTGTCCTAGTACTTTTAAATTATTCTCCTCTCTTATGGACAGCTATGAGGAGATTGTCAAGGAGAAAAATCCTCATGAGATTTTGTATATATTTATGTCAGTGGTTCTGCTGAGCAATGAGGTTGGCAGAGATAAAAAGCCAGGGTTGGTTTGGGGCTTATGACATAAGTGTGAAGTGTGGTTATACAAAGAAAGAGTGGTCAGTGAGCTGCATTTCCCAAGAAGGATTCATGGGCATCAGTTATGCATTATGAAGGCAGCGGGTGTTTAAGAAAGGAAAGCTGAGAATGATCCCAAACTGAAGGAGACTGGGAATATTTTATGGAACTCTGAAGTTTGTGTGGTAGGTACCCAAGTCAGGACAGAGACCTCAAAGTTCACTGAACAGACCTTTTCTCCCAAAACAGTGGAGCATAAAATGGCCGTTATATACGTAGGTTTTAGAGTCAACTAGACCAAGGTTTAAGCCTTGTTTTCACCACTTCTTTGCTCTATGGCTTTAGGTAATTCAAATGTCAGTGTCTCTACATATAAAACTGGGATAATAATACCTACTTTATGGAGCAACAAAGAGAATCTAATAAAGCAATGTATATGAAATTCTCAGTACAAGGCTCTGCACATATCTGTACTCCCTAAATTAAAGTTATTCATACTATTATGCACAATAATCAAAAAAGATCAGGAGTTAATATCCAAAATATATAAAGAACTCATAAAAACACTAACAAAAAAAATCTGATTAAAAAGTGGGCAAAGGAACTAAATAGACATTTTTTCCAAAGAGATTACAAATGACCAACAGGTACATGAAATAATGCTCAATATCACTAATCATCAGGAAAATAGGAATATAAACCATGCTGAGGTATTACCTCACATATGTTAGAATGGCTATCATCAAGAAGACGAGATAATAAGTGTTAGTGAGCATGTGGGAAAAGGGAAAACTTATGCGCTGTTTGTGGAAATGTAACCTGGTGCAGCAACTTGGAAAACAGTATGGAGGTTCCTCAAAAAATTACAGATAGAACTACCATATTATCCAGCAAATCCACTTCTGAGTATATATCCAAAGGACTTGAAAACAGGATATCAAAGACACTATGTACTCCCATGCCTATTGCAGTGTTATTCACAACTGCCAAGATATGAAAACAAACCAAGTGTCTGCCAATGGATAAATGGATAAAGAAGCTGTTGAGATACACACACACACATACACACACACACACACACACACACACAGAGAGGAATATTATTCAACCATGAAAAAGAAGGAAATCCTGCTGTTTGCAGCAACATAGATAGATCTTGAGGATATATTACTGAGATAAGTCAGACAGAGGAAGACAAATACTGTATGATATCACTTATATGTGGAATCTAAACAAGTCAAACTTATTAAAACAGAAGGTGGAATGGTGGCTACCAGGGACTGAGGGATGGTGGACTAGGAGAGATGAGGGTAAAAACTTGCAACTAGGAGAGAAGTCCTGGAGATATAATGCACAGTATACTGATTATAGACAGTATATAGTGTAATATAAAAATCACTTGCTAAGAGAGTAGATTATTAATTATTATTCCCACCACAAAAAAGAAATGATAATTACATGATATGATAGAAGTATTAGCTAATGCTGCAATGGCAACCATATCGCAAAACATGTATGTATCGAAACAAGATGTTTTATACCTCAAACCTACACAATGTCACATGTCAATTAAATCTCAGTTAAAAAAAAGAGTATGTTCCAAATGCAGAACCTCTTGGTTTATTCAGAGCACTATGTAGTTGTTATTATTTTCTTCATCATTATGATGTGGTAATCCACTTAACTCTAGAAATAAAGTCTAAGGAATGAATCATTTGAAAAGTGTTAACAATTCTTCCCCTTATTTTCCATTTCATGCTGGCAGGAAGTTTCTTAAGTCACAATATGTACCCTCTAAATCATATGCTTTAATCACCATGCCTTTTTCCTATGTTGAATCAATACTGCATTCTTAACTGCCATCAAAGCCTCAAGGACTTTGGGTGATAATGATGTGTCAGTGTAGGTTCACCCATTGTAACAAACTGACTGCTCAGGTAGCAGATGTTGATAACGGGGGAAGCTATGCATGTGTGGGAACTGAGGGCATATATAGAGGAAATCTCTGTGCCTTTGTACACAGGCTTTGCTGTGAACCTAAACCCCCTCTAAAAAATAGCATCTATTAAAAAACAAAAACAAAAACCATAAGGTATTTTGAATTCCATCAACTGAGTTAATGGGAGACCTAAAGGGCACAAACGGTGAATTTCATAAAACCTCAGTGTGACACAGCAAGTTTCAACTATCTGCCTTTCCATTTTCTTTCCAGCTTTACCAAGAGGGCCCCCTAAGCTCATGTGGTGCCTTGCTAGGGATGCCGGGAATTGGGGGAAGAATAAGTCACCCCTTCCTCAAGGCTGTACAGCCCTGGCCAGGGCCTCAGTTTGACAAGTGGGGCTCAGGCTGGATTCAGCTCCAGCTGGCCTTCACCAGGTGTCTTTATGTGGTACCCTACCTGCATAACTGTACACAGCAGCCTCTGTTAGCTAGCAGAAGAATTCTGAATTATGTACCTTTACCCTTCCTCTGCCCAGTCAGAGATGGAAGCAGAATTGCTTCAGGTAGTCATGAAGCAGAGAGAAAGAAAAAAAGCAGATGAGAGTCCCCAGGAGGAAACCTCTGAAGAGTGGAGTTGACTCTTGTGAATCCTCAGCATCAACTGCTTCTTACCTCTCATTCTATAAACCCACAGCCTCCCCTGAAAAGCCAAGAGTGTATTTACATGGGAGGGATTCAACCACAAGCTGAATTAATGTTGGAGGCTCCATAAGAGCAGGGACAGTATTTATTTTTTTCCTCACTATTGCTTCCCTAGCTCTCAACACAGTGTCTGCTAAATAAAAAAGGGCTCAATAAATATTTATTGGCTGAACTGGTGTTTCTTATAGGGGAATAATAAAGCCACTTGCTGTGCTCCATTCACAGGCATGAGAGCATTTCCCTTACAGCTTAAGCACAAAAAAAAATGCTTCAAATGTTCTTTAAGTCTGTAGGTGTCAAGAAGAACAGCAGATAGAAATGTACTTAAGTGAAATGTGCAACAAGCAGTTTTGTAGTTGAGAACCTGGGCTTTGGAGCCAGAGAGACCTGGGTTTGAATCTCACCTTTTCCATCTTCTGAGCTGGGGACACTCCACAAAGTGACTTAAACTGTTTCAGATTCCTCATCTCTAAAATGGGGGTGATAATGCCCACCTAGTGGACTTGTTGGAAGGATTAAATGATGATATATGTAAGAAACATTTAACACAGTTACCAGCACATAGTGAACACTCAATAAATGGCAGCTATCACTAATGTTTCTGTGCCTTTGGAAGGCTATAAAAAAAAAAGAGGGAAAAAATAATACAGATGTGACAAAACTTTGACCACTGGTGAATCTAGGTTATAGGTAAATAGAGGCTCAATGTATTGTTCTTCCTACTTTAATGCACATTTGAAATTTTCCACAATTTTTTAGGTTAAAAAGCAGAAAACCCACAAAAGCACAACTGCCTCTCCAAACCAGCCAAATAGTCAAGACTTTGCTGACTTCCTCAATAAATAGAACACAGTTACATGGGACATCATGTGCTATCCCTGTGTGAGACACTGCAGTCCCTGCCCTCAGAGGGCTTAGAGTCTAGTTAGAAACAGACATTCACCACATAATCACACAAATAAATAGATAATCACAAATTCAGAAAAATGCCCCAAAGGAACTGATCTGGCTGTGCTGAACAGATAGTGATGGACTCAGTTCAGAGACAGAAGTCAGGAAGTCCCCTCAAAGGAAGTGGTATGTAAATGAAGACCTAAAGGAGCTTAGCTGGGCAAAAGACGGGGAGAGAGCTCCCAGATGGGGCTGCCACCATGAGCAAACTTCCCAAGACAGGGATGGAGGGAGGGCGAGTGTGGCTGGAGCACCATGCAAGGAAAAAGGTGGCTCCAGAAGATATTGGACAGCTGGGCAAGGCCTTGGAAGCCCTTTAAAGCTTGGGTCTTGGTCCTCTGTGTATTGGGAAGCCTCAAAAGGGAACTAAGGACTCAGTTGTCCATTAAAAAAATTCACTCTGACCACATGGAACCGATTGAAGGGGCCACAATTGTATTAAGATTCCATTGAATCTCCCTAGAGGGATACCCAAGAAATCAGCAGGAGTGGCCGCCTCTGGAGAAGGAGACTAGGAGATCAGATAAGAGAGGTTGGAAGGAGACTTAGTTTTCACTGCATATGCTCTTTTGTACTGATGATGGATTTTCCATTAAAAACAAATCAAACAATCATTTTAAGAGGAAAAACATCCCTTGCCCTCAAAGGAAAAATATCTAAATCACACAACATACACACATGCACACAACATTGGGTTGCATAGTTATAGAGAAGACCCACAGCAATGGATTTCAGCCCAGACAACAGCTTTCCCAATTACTGCTTAACTTCATCTTTCCCCACGTCTTCCAGTGCTGCAGCCTGCCAGAAGGCCCAGGACGGGTGGTTTCCAGGGGGAACCCTGGAGTTGTGAGGGCCTTTTAAGGCCAAGGCTCGTGGAGCACTACCGAAGAGAGAGTACCAGGAGAGCATGTTCAGGCATGCATGCATGGATGACTGGCTCTTGGGAGGTCCTCAAGTGGGGATGCAGGGTTTTCAAAGGCCCTTCGGAGGCCCTGCTCCAGCTCAGAGAGTGGGAGGTAGAGATGATGCCTATGGTCTGCAGTAAAGAAGGGGCCTCACAGGTGCCCTGTGTCTGACATTCTGCTCGCTGCAAAATGTGTGAGGCTTATTAAAGCCTTCAGTCGGCAGCTGATTCAAAAGGGATGATTAGTTAAATCTGGCCTTCACCATGGCCTCTCCTTTCCTCCCTCCTTCTCTTCTTCAGCTCATCATTTGATTACAACTCGCTTGAAGACTTTGTGACCTGCAAGAGTATGGTTCACAACAGGTAAACAGTGGATTTTGCTATGTGTTGGCACTATTACTATCCTTTCTTTCTTGTTGTTTTGTAGTACAGGAGAACATGGGGAAATCTTTTTCAATGTTTGCATAAAGTTTTGCCACCAAGAAATTGGAAACTACAACTACTTCTTTGTGCTTTTGTATCAGAAATAGAAAATGAGCAAAAACAGGGTTTGTAGGATGGGTCCAGTGATAGGTACTGCCAAGGCTCTGGACCTATGTCCATGTTTTTTTATTATTCCTCCTCCATTCTTCAAGGGTCAAAGGTTCAACTTATTTCTCGATTCTCCAGCCCTACATTCCCCACCCCCACCCTATTCCTCTAACACCTGCTAGCTGGGGCACCCTCTTGAACCATATTCTTCACTTCAGCTGCCTTTATAAATTAACTTTCTAAACTGGGAAAGCAATACTCCACACCGCTAAGCAGAGGCAGTTTCACTGAGACAGATGGAAACAAAGAAATGGGACCACATTCACTTGAATATTTGCATAGGCCCAGACAGACACTGAAAGCTGGGGCCTCTAGAACTCAGCCAAGTTGTTCTGACAACTCCTGAAAAGTCAGCCCTCCCCTCGGTCCCCAGCCTCATTCAGGGATCCTCTCCCCTTTCAGGACTGCAGCTGTATAGTGGCTCAGTACTCACCCCAGAGGAAGGCTGCCTGGGTTCAAATCCCCATACTGCCAGTTCAGCTCTGGGGACTTGAACAAATCACTTCGCTAAATCTCGGTTTCCTCATCTATAAAATGGGGATAACATCTGAATTCAATAAGGTAATGCATGTGGTGCCTCCTAGTAAGCATTAGTAGATATGTGCCATTTTTAATTCCAGTAATGCTGTCACCTCTTCCTGCTGCCTCTCACCCCATTTAAATTGTTATCATTTAGATGTCTATTGTAAATTAAAGAGTATTCATTTTATCTCTGGATAACCTGAGGAATTTTGTCTGGACTTCCTCCATGGTGCCACAAACCTAAGGCAGGAAGAATCCCCTGGTTAATTAGCAGGCTGTTAGTGAATGGTTGCTTAGTGCAGTGTTCTGCATATGAAAGAAGAAGAGATGGAGAAGCAGGAGGAAGAGGCAGGGTAGACTGACATCTCAGCACAGGCAGAACAGATGCAGGAGCAGCCAAGTGAGAAAGGACCCTCTGGAAGAATTAAATGTTTAGTTTTGTCTTAACTAATATGATGGGATGGGATCAGCAGAAGAGTCATAAACAAAGAATCATCCAACCCAAAATAGCAGTAGGGCTGAGACTGAGAAACCCTGAGCTAAATTTCTACTTTTTGAGAGAAATGCATACTTGCCTCCCTTTGCCTTTGAAATTCAGTGTTCATTGAAGTTATTATTAGTGTTTTCAAATACCTTTATTCCAGAACATGAGACAATGTTTTCAGATTCAGCTAATAACAGCATCTTCCTTTCCTTTCACTGCTTCTGGGGCTCATCCTCACTTAACCTTGTGCCCTCACCCTGCAAATACTTCCTTCATGTCAAGAAAGGAATCAGAATACAGGAAAGCAGTAGCCACATGCGTTAATGATTACATGATGTCACAATAAAATTCCAGGCCCAGTAGCCTTCTCATCAATGCTTCTTTAGATAAAACACTTCACCAGAATGAGCTGCTGTTCAAGCAGATTAAATTAAAAGAGCTTGCAGCACACTACCAAAAAAAAAAAAAAACTTATCAACACGATTAATCAGAAGGAGTTTTACTGGCTGTTTGTTAATGCATTTCACCAATCAAACAACTGAGGAATGTGGCTGCTGGCTGTTGACCCTGGTAACCCAACACTACTCTGCTGTGTTAAATTGATAAATTAGTTTAAAAAAATGTTTACCTCCCTTTACTGTATGTGTCTCTGCTTGGCATCCTCTTAGAAGAGGATGAGCCTGGCTTCCAAGAGCATAGTGTATAAGGCAAAGAAATGCTTACATGAAGCAACTGGCCATACCATGAGTATATTGCCTGGTGCTCTGGAGGACACAGCCACCCCAAAGACCCTGGAGGGCTAAAGGCTATATCCCCGCTTAGAAGCTGCCCCTCTTGTTGTGGCCACTCAGGGAGAAAAACAAAGATCTCCTCAGGAAGCCATGAGCCTCCCAGGTGGGAACACAAGGACATGCCCTCCAATTACACTCCTTTTCCAAACCACTTGACTTTGGTAGCTAATTCAGATCCGAGATGTACCATGCAAACACAAATGGCATTCCAGAAAATCAGCCATCACTGACCAGGAAGTTAGGTAAACCAGTCACTTATTGGCATTTGTGAGAGCCAGTGAATGCATGTCACAAGAGCTTCAGGAGTGGTTTCAGAACTGAGTGTTTGAAAGGAGCTGGCACTGGGGTCAGATTTAACGTCTTAATGGCTAACTACAGTTGCTACTGCTTATTGAGCACTTACTATGGCCATGTGTGAGGCCCGTTCTCTCCACTGGATCACTTAATCCTCACAGCCAGGGGGAAATGGAGTCTGAAAAGCTACACTGTCAGCCTTCTTTGGAAGTATTTGAAGGCAGGGGTTAGGAAGATGGCCCCCTGAGCAAAATTTGCTTCTGTACAAACTTGAATGAGTGGCAGATGAGGCAAGGCATAAAGGTCCAAGAGACTTGTAAAAGAGCCTTGGAAGAAAATATAAGGCACTCGAATCTAACAAGGTAGGGAGTGGCTCAGATATTGGATTTAAAGCCAGGATCATGTAGTCTAGAATCAGGTAGTCTAATTAGAAGACCATCTACAAGGGTCCAGAGCTCCAGAGTGTGGAATGCAAGTGTGGAATGCAACTACCTGTGGTATAAGGAATCATGATAGGCATTAAATAACAGTAAATCACTTAAAGACAAGAATATTCACTTTTCAGTTCAGCATCAGTTGTTTGGATTTAAATCAAAGGAGAAAAAAATCTGATTGGTACAAGTATATTGTTAAGTGGCTACTTCCTTTTTTTAACAAAGAGAAAGCAGCTCTTAGATTAAGATTCTTAGTAAGGAGTTCAGCTGGAATTTAGGAACAGTGTTTTATTTTCCAGTGTATTTATTTTTATGGTTGCCTTCCATTTATGGCAAGCAATACTGGTTTCCCACTTAAGCTAATGAAGTTCTCTTTAAAGATTATTTTATTTTGTAAGTGATTTGATGTAAAAAAAAACTGGTTAGATGATAAATGTGATATATGGATATGACAAAAAACTGCAAGAGTAGTCTGGGAATGATGGAAGTTTAGGTAGCACTGCAGGTATCCAGGAAAGAGAAGTGCCTGCTTAAGGTAGAAACCAGACGCCTAAGGAAATCCAGGGCCCCATCAGGAGGACTGTGAATGAAGAAAATACTGGATATACAGAGGAGAGTAACAAAAGGAAACCCCACCCTGAATTTGTATTTGTTTGGGTAATATTATGAGAAACAATTTGGCAAAAGTTCTCTTTGTCTAAGGCTACACAATGCAATAATGACTGGTTAAATAGTGAAAATTCCTCTCAATAAACCGGCTAGTTTGTTTACATAAAAGCAACTCATCTTTTACTTCTCATCCAATCAACTAAAATGCAAAACACACACACATAGACACAGATGCCTGAAGTGAGTTATGGCATCATTCTGAATTGCCCTGTGCAGGAACAGAACATCATAACATGGAGACAGGACTGATCTTTTCCCTGCAACAAGGGAAAAGCTTTGTACCTGGTGGAGTTTGAGGGGCAGTGTGAGAACTTCATTTTCCAACAAAATGTCCTCACCAGCCTCCCCACTCACAAGCAAAGGTCTGACACACATGCCATTTGGGTTATGAGTAGAAGCAGGAATTGAAACTAACCACCATCAGCCATTCATATGTCAAGGCAAACCAGTTCCACAGTGAGCTTGGGAGCCCTAGAAAAATGAGTCCTTGAGGAAGGAAGGCCATGGATGGCTGAAGAACTTGAGAGAGATTGTGGAAGGATCTCAGATGGAAGAGAGTGTGGTCACCCACTGGACGCCCCTAAAAGCCATTTTGCCTGCTTCCGCATTTTGATCAGGGTCATGCCAACTAGGATTAACATGAACCAGTCAGGTGGCATTTGTAAATGATAGCTTAGTCTGTTGCTGTCAAAAATTTTTAAAGTATAGGAAATTGAAGGAATATCTTAACTAGCATTTATGTGTTCATCACCCAGACTGAACAAATATTCACATTTTTATGAGCCATCTCTATAAAAAGTGTTGGGAAGTGTGATTCCTCAGGGGCCCTGGGGTAAACCATGTAGTGAACAAGACCTCAGATGTCATCCAGGGCAATCCCACCCTACAGATGAGGGGAACAAGGGAGGCTGGGATCAGACAAAGGACTTACCCAGGGCCTGGCATCTGCACAGAGCCAAGCTAGGCCCAGGCCTCCTGACTCCCACTTAGTGCTTGAGCTATTCCACCAGCATCCCTAGTTCTCCAGCTGTTTGCCTGCACCTCCCACTGCCTTTTCAGAATCCCCTCACTCCACCCAACATCTAACTACTTTTTTCTTTTAATTATTTACTTTTTTAAAAAAGTCATAATAAGATTTATTAACCTCCTCTCAGAAAGTCCCTTTGGAGGGTCTTCCAACACTAGTAGGAGAACCTTCAGGCTTCTTTATACATCATAACAATGACAACAATAATAATGACAATAACTAACATTTATTCAATGCCCGCTCAGGGCCAAGTACTCTGTGAGCATTGTCTATTTAACTTTCACAACAATGTTTTGGTTTGTCACCAGGATTCCCATTTAGAGTTGATATAACTGAGACTTTGAGGTGTTAAGACTCACCCATGGGCACATCTAGAAGAGCTGGGACATCACATATGTTAGCCTCCTTTGGGCATGAGTGGAGCTGAAATGCTTCACCGACTCCTCTGATCTCTTCTATCTCCCTACTACCTAAACCAATGGGATTCCCAAGCCTGGCTGTGCACAAGAACCCTCTTTGGGAGTTTGTTAAAATAAGATTTCAAGGCCCACCTTTCACCTACTGAAGGAGTGTTCGAGTCTATAACCCATGAGTCTGCCTTAAAACAACCTCCCCAAGTGCTGCTGGTACACACTGGGCTTGGAATCTCTATCTAAGGCTATTGATTTTTCTGGCCAACTGGAGTCACAGAGTCTGGGCTGCAAGACCTCCTACCCTGCTCTTCCCTTGAGAGTGGGCTGCTTCTATAGTTCCATGAGAGAAAGGGTCTGGTAAGGTGCCTGGTTGCTTTAAAATTCAGACATCTGGGCCCTCCTGGCACTTCCCTGCTGCCCAGGGGAAGTGTTGTTACACACAGGCAGAGACCAGATGACCAGGAGATCAGGGAAGACTTAGTCACCCCAGCTGCCCCACCTTCTCCTTTCTGAGGAGTCAGTCAGGAGACACCCCTGTCAGGCAGCTGTCTTCCTACCAGGAGAGAGATGTTCTTGTTTGTGTGTCCATCAACTCTTCCACTCAGTTGGTGTCCCACAGAGCCTGGGGTCAGGAATTCTCCAATAGCTTGGTCAGTATTACTGAACTGACATCACAGCATCCCAGAGAAGGCAGAGCCAACAGAAGGTTAGTCAGATGAGGGTATGAGAGGCTGTGGGTCATTTGACAGATGGGAATCTGCGGCCCAGACAGGGAAACAGAGAAAACGTATTTGTATTTTGACCTATATTTATCTATGAGAAGATTCAGGCTCAAAGAGGTGTTGAGAGGCTTGCCCTGAGTCAAACAGTGTTAAATTGGCTAGTAGGTTAGTTAGTTGTTAATTAGCTATCCAGAAGAAGGGACAGAATGGCCCTCTGAGTTTGCCAAATTAGCTCTCTGAACTGTCTTTCTCTCATTTTGTCTCTCTGGTACATATTGATTAAGTAGGCTTGGAAAATCTGACACCCATGTCACTGGGCACAGAATTATTTGGAAAGTCATTCTCAGAAAGCATTTTACATATCACCTGCTCTTCTTTGTTGCATACAACTCATGCCCACATCCAGGACTGGAACTGAAGGCACACTCTTAGGTCCAAGCACATGATGAAGGCAGGGCTTGCTGAAACCTGGGCCTTTTTCCTCATTTCTCTTCCCATAATCTTATCCTATTGGTGATTAATGGTTCTTCAGCTTTGCCAGTTCTACTATTACTCAATCCAATCCCCATTTTTTTAGATTTTAAAATTGAAGACAAATCAGGTGCCACATAGTTTCTTGCTGATGCTATAAAACTCCACTTTTCAGAAAAATAATAGCCAATGTTCATTGAGCAATGTTCACTAAGCACTGTTCTAAGTGCTTTATGTGCCTTATCTTATTGAATTTTTGCAACAACCTTTGGGGGTAGGTAGTATTATTATCCCTACTTTATGCAGTAAGAAATCTGAAACTCGGAGAAGCTCTGTAATTTACCTAAGGTCACACAGCTGGGTCCAGGAAGACTTACTGCAGGACCTGCCCCCTTCACTGTAGTGTTCCTCATAATTCTAGAAATACGACTTATGATACTGAGAACCATCTTGTTATAAAGGTTTTAATGGACATTTATTGAGTGCCAATGATAGGGAAGGTGTTACAGTGTTTACAAAAGTGATTTAAGAGATAGGCCCCCTCTCGTGGGGAGTCAGAGAGGTATTGAATTAATATAAGTGGCAGTCCTGAGGGCTGCATTGGAGGCACAAATAAAGTACAACAAAAACACCTAAGAAGGATAGTTAACAAACAGGCAATCAGCAATGACTTCCTGGAGGAGGTGGTATATGTAACCTCCTTGAATAACCAATAATCCACGACTGGTAGAGATGGTGAAGTGCAGTTCCTAGATGCCAGGCAGTACAGGACAGTGAGTGGACTCAAGTCCGGGCACCATCACTCACTGGCTGTGTGGTTTCATCTCTGAGCCCTGGTTTCCTCATCAGGTAGCTAGAGGTAGTCACATGAAAGTCTAGAATAGTACACAGGGTGGGGTGGGGGGAGGGGCACTCACTGATGCTCCCTTTTGGGTTCACTGAGTCATTTCAGAACCCATTGCTCCAGGGCCCCTGTCCAACAAAGCCAAGTGTGTGCTCTTCTGAGAAAGCACTCTCGGCAAGGCTCTGCTTCAGTCGGATATTCAAAAGCAGGCCACTTCAACTCACGACAGGGCTTGGAAAGGAAATGAGCACTGAGGCCTAACTCCACTGGTGTGGCTAGGAGCTACTGGAATAGAACAAATGGATTGTTTATCAGCTTTCTATCTTTCCCTAACAAAACCAGGTGAAATGAGGCATTAAACTCCCAGTTTTTTAAAAAGATGACAAACGCTGGCTAATTTACTGGAGTAGAATGCATTGAGCCAAATGTTTAGTTTTGCATTAAATCTGTATCTAGCGTTTTCATTAAAAGGAACAAAATGTAGACTTTATTGATGCTTCATTGCCCATTTCAGATTAATGCTTAACATTTAAAACTGTGCGTGAAATTGCAAATGTATCAGCAAACACATAAGAAGGACCAGACTAAGTGCTATGTGCTTATTCACAGCCCGTCAGTTCTGAGGCTGCCAATATGTTATTGCAGGGGTTATTTGCGCATACTTGCCTAGGCTGTGAATAGTTAATATCCCTGATTGCTTAGTTAAATACTTTTTTAGACTGCGAGAGAGAGGACATGGAAGACATAGGGGATCATATAATTTTTATGTAATGAACAATAAAGTCATGATATACTTCTTTATTCACAGTCGATATTTCCAGGGTAATTAGGTTACTGTCCTGAAAAAGCTCTTAGCTTCCTTAATCATCATTCATGGCCGTGGGTTAGCTAACGTAGCTAAGGAATAAAAAGGTCTATAGACCTGAGTGTAAAAATAAATCTGAAAAGTAAATACAGTTCAGAATAAGGAAGCAGGCTAGCGTAATTTTTATGGAAGTAGGTTTTGTAGTCAAACTCCATGGGTTCAAATCCTAGCTCTGGTCCTTGCCAGTAATTAGCAGTTGGCAGGCCCATCTGAATATAGAATGGAGGAGGGTTAGTTCTTCAAAGGAACAGAGTTAATATCCGAAGAGAAGAAAAGAAAGGAATACAAAGAGATAAATGTAACTGAAGGACGGAAGGCCCACTCTCGCAGATCCACAGGCCCAGAAGCTACAGAGTTTAAAGCTGACTGAAGATCATTTTCAAACTAGCATAAGGGTGGATAAAATTGCTTCACATCTAACCCTAATATACAATAGCAGCTCCATATTCAGGGTGTGCCCCAAGAACAGCAGGGATGGTGACCATTAGCCATCAGAGCAAGTTGTATAAACATAGTGTCCAGGAAGAGATTTTTTAAATTGAAATATAAGTGATACACAATCTTACATTGGTTTCAAGTATATAACAGTTACCCACATTATTAATCCTCACCCCAGCTAGTGCAGTTACTATCTGTCAACATAGAAACATGTTACAGAATCATTGGCTATACTCTCCATACTGTACTACCATCCCTGCAACCAACTTTTATTATGATTGAGAAATTTTGTGCCCATTTATCCCCTTCACCCTCCACACCCACCAACCCCAACCCCTCCCACATGGGAACCACCGGTCTTTTCTCAGTGTCTATGAGTTTGCTTCTATCTCATTCATTTTGTTTTGCTTTGTTTTTAGATTCTAAAATAAGTGAAATCATGTGGTATTTGTCTTTCTCCCCCTGGCCTATTTCACTGAGCATAATACCTTCTAGGTCCATCCATGTTGTTGCAATGGCAGGATTTCTTTCCTTCTTATGGCTGAATAATATTCCATTGAGTATATGTACCACGTCTTTATCAATTCATCTATTGATGGACATTTTGATTGCATCCATATCTTGGCTGTGGTAAATAGTGTAGCAATAAACATATATCTGTTCAAATCAGGGATTTTGTTTTCTTCAGGTAAATTCCTATAAGTGGAATTCCTGGGCCAAATGGTCTTTCTATTTTTAGTTTTCTGAGGAACCTCCTGACTGCTTTCCACAGTGACTGCACAATTTACATTCCCACCAAGTGTAAGAGAACCCTTTTTCTCCATATCCTCACCAATACTTGTCATTTGGATAGTGGCCATTCTAATTGGTGTGAGGTGCTATCTCATGGTGATTTTGATTTACATTTCCCTGATGATTAGCAATGTGGAGCATCTTTTCATGTTCCTGTTGGCCATCTGTATTTCTTCTTTGGAAAAATGCCAGTTCAGGTCCTCGACTCATTTTTTAATCAGGTTATTTGTTTTCTGGTGTTGAGTCATGTGAGTTCTTCATGTATTTTGGATGTTAACTCCTTATTGGAAAAATAATTTACAAATATATTCTCCCATACTGTAGGCTGTCATTTTGTTCTATTGATGGTGTCCTTTGCTGTACAGAAGCTTTTTAGTTTAATGTAGTCCCACTTGTTCATTTTTTATTTTGTTTTCCTGGCCCAGGAAGATGTGCTCAGGGAAAAAAATTCCTCATACTTATGTTCAAGAGATTTTTGCCTATGTTTTCTTCTAAGAGCTTTATGGTTTCATGTTTTACATTTAGGTCTTTAAACCATTTTGAGTTTACTTTTGTGTAAGGGGTAAGACAGTAATCCAGTTTCATTCTCTTGCCTGTAGCTGTCCAGTTGTCCCAACACCAGTTATTGAAGACACCGTCTTTTCACCATTGTGTATTCATGGCTTATCATATGTCAATTGACCATTTTGTGTGGGTATATACAGGACGAGATTTATGATTATTTTTAGAGTATGTGATGGGGTATGTCAGAGAGGAGAGCCAGTGGAATGATCTATAGATTGTCAGACATTTTATTTTGATTTTGTGTTTCATTCATTCAGGTATCCTCTCTGAAGTCATAGCATACAAGATTAGACACTAACTACTGACTGAGGCCATTGCTAAATGCCTTGGTACCACCCAGCAACCCTATCCAATCTTCAGGATGGCTTTTGGGTCTAGAAATACCCACAGAGATGCAGGTATTACCTTGAAGGATTTATGCTTTCTGTTTTGGTTCCAGGTTCCCATAGAATTAAGCATCAATATACAGGCCTCTATTTTCTAACCTGTATTCACAGAATAGTAATTCTAACAGGAATAATGTGTGCTACACAAGCAAAGGGTTGTATGAGCAAACAAATTTAAAGGATACTTTGTTAAAGTTAAGTTTATTTCTCTATTCTGCAGTACTTCTCAGAGCCTTTAAGATGTTAATATCCAAAAGAGAATAAGATATGCCAAATTTCCCAAGATTATTTGACCCCCAAAGCTTTTCTTCTCTATATTCTGCACTCTGTGAGGCTGGTACTTTTCTAATAATTACTGTGTAGACTATCTTTCTAAGCTTGGAACTTGGAAGTTCCAATTTCTCCTAGGATGTAGAAAGCCTCAATGGAATGTTGCTCCCACTGTAACAAGAAAAAGATGAGTAATCTACAAAACTATCATTTTTTTAGACCCTCATGGAACTGAGCTACAAAGGCAACAAGGGGAGCTGAATTCCAAAGGATGGCAGGCCCTTATGAGGAGACATAAGACACATTGACTGTTTCTCTTATGGCAAAAGAATGGAAAGAACAGGTATTCACCATCAAACTGGATAAGAAGAAAAATTCTTAAAGGAGTGTGAGTTGGTATGACAGTTTAGAAGTCCTCCAGACACAAAAGGAATTTCTATCTGATCATCACCTCTTTTCCCTCGGCTTCCACTTGGTACCCATGAGGAAGATTAGAAGCAGACATCCTTTCTCTAAGAGATCCTTTCTTTCTTTTGGTATAATCCTACAGCATCTGCCCAAGTTTGAGGGTGGAGCAGAAGTACCTGGAGAAGCCCATTCATACTCCGAGCACTGATGAGGACAAGGTGATGGTTGTCTGTCCACGGGGGAGGGGCAAGAGACACATTTGTGCCCAGGATTCAGCTCTGATACAAAACAGAGGTTTGCTGCTCCTGGGTGAGGGACAGTATCTGCTGGGCCCAAGATCCCCCACCAATTCAAAGCCGAGTTTAGTTGTTATGGGGGAAAGGACAGGAACCCTGCCTATGCTCTGGATCTAGAACTTAGTAAGAGGCAGAGGTTGTCTGTCACTAGAGAAAAACTGAAACGCTGAAAAATCACCACCCCGTGGATGTATACATGTCAATGAAAGGATCAAGTCAAGGTAGAAGAAGGCAGACTGGCTGGTTAGGAGACTGGGAAGAGATAATAGGATATCACAGCCACTACTAGGGCAGGTACTGAAGTCAGATATGGCTAGGGACACAGGGTCCACCACCTTAGAGCTATGTAACCTTGTGCACATTATCCAAAGTCACTGAGCCTTAGTTTCCTTATGTAAAATAGGGTGAGAGTAATAGTATCTTCACCAGAGAATTGTTAGGAAAATTGGAGTCATGTACAACATGGCACAGTGCCTGGAACATGGAAAGCCATCAATAAAAGGTAGCTATTGCTTTGATTACAGCAGCTGTTAGAAACTGATAAAGACCAACTGAGTATTAGTCTGCTAGGGCTGCCATAACAAGATACCATGGACTGATTGGCTTAAACAACAGAAATTTATTTTCTCACAGTTGTGGAGGCCAGTAGTCTAAGATCAGGGTGCCAGCATAGTTGGTTGGGGTCTGGTGCAGCTCTCTTCCTGATTTGCAACCTTCTCCCTGCATCCTCGCCTGGCAGAGAGAGAGAGACATCTTCTTATGTTTCAGTAATCCATTGTGAGGGTCCCAGTCTCATGACCTCATCTATATCTAATTATCTCCCAAAGGCCCAATCTCTAAATGCTACCACATTAGGGGTTAGGGGTTCAAAATATGAATTTTGGGAGGGGATACAGTTCAGTCCATTGCAAGATACAAAAGGCACTTTCCAAGTGGTGGTGGAAATTACTTGTTTTTTACCTGGCAATCATTTGGATCCCCTTTTTCTGTTAACATTTGCTTAGTTTTCTTCTAGGAATGCATTTACTCACTCTCAATTTATGTGATTCAGGTGGAGCTGACATTCCCCATTCCCACCTGTAGGGGTGGAGAACATGGGCATGGCCTGGCTAACAATCATATTCCATCTCCTGGCTATAGTGATCAGTTCAGAGATAAATGTATGCTCACCAAGGCAATCCAATGAGAGAAAGTCCTGGGAGAAGAGAATCTATTTCCTCAAGTTCTTAAGTCTGGAGCTGCTACTATGAAAAAAGACCCTGCCTGAGAAAGAAATCTCTGTGCTCAGAGGAAGTAAGAATTGAGAGATGATGGAGTTCTGAAGACATTCTTTGAATGCTGGACCATGAATTGATCTCTTGGAATACTGAATGAACACAAGATTTTTCTCTGAAATCAACTTGCCATTTGACCAAATGTAATCTTTATTTTTTAAAACTAAATCAAGAAAGACTCCACTCCAAAACTACTAGAACTAATATCAGAATTCAGCAAAGTTGCAGGATACAAAATTAATACACAGAAATATGTGGCTTTCCGATACACTAACAATGAACTAATAGAAAGTAAAATCAGGAAAACAATTCCATTCACAATAGCATCAAAAAGAATAAAATACCTAGGAATAAACTTAACCAAGGAAGTGAAAGACCTATACCCTGAAAACTACAAGACACTCTTAAGATAAATTAAAGAGGACACTAACAAATGGAAACTCATTCCATGCTCTTATCTAGGAAGAATTAATATATCAAAATGGCCATCCTGCCCAAAGCAATATACAGATTCGATTCAATCCCTATCAAATTACCAACAGCATTCTTCAGTGAACTGGACCAAATAGTTCAAAAATTCATATGGAAACACCAAAGACCCTGAATAGCTAAAGCAATCCTGAGAAGGAAGAATAAAGTGGGGGGGATCTCACTCCCCAACTTCAAGCTCTACTACAAAGCCACAGTAATCAAGACAATTTGGTGCTGGCACAAGAACAGAGCCACAGACCATTGGAACAGAATAGAAACTTCAAACATTAACCCAAACATATATGGTCAACTAATATTCAATAAAGGGGCCATGGACATACGATGGGGAAATGACGGTCTCTTCAGCAGATGGTGCTGGCAAAACTGGACAGCTACATGTAAGAGAATGAAACTGGATCACTGTCTAACCCCATACACAAAAGTAAATTCGAAATGGATCAAAGACTTGAATGTAAGTCATGAAATCATAAAACTCTTAGAAAAAAACATAGGCAAAAATCTCTTAGACATAAACATGAGTGAACTCTTCTTGAACATATCTCCCCGGGCAAGGGAAACAAAAGCAAAAATGAACAAATGGGACTATATCAAGTTGAAAAGCTTCTGTACAGCAAAAGGACACCATCAATAGAACAAAAAGGTATCCTACAGTATGGGAGAATATATTCATAAATGACAGATCCGATAAAGGGTTGACATCCAAAATATATAAAGAGCTCACACATCTCAACAAACAAAAAGCAAATAATCCAATTAAAAAATGGGCAGAGGAGCTGAATAGACAGTTCTCTAAAGAAGAAATTCAGATGGCCAACAGACACATGAAGAGATGCTCCACATCACTTGTCATCAGAGAAATGCAAATTAAAACCACAATGAGATATCATCTCACACCAGTAAGGATGGCTACCATCCAAAAGACAAACAACAAATGTTGGCGAGGTTGTGGAGAAAGGGGAACCCTCCTACACTGCTGGTGGGAATGTAAATTAGTTCAACCATTGTGGAAAGCAGTATGGAGTTTCCTCAAAATGCTCAAAATAGAAATACCATTTGATCCAGGAATTCCACTTCTAGGAATTTACCCTAAGAATGCAGCACTCCAGTTTGAAAATGACAGCTGCACCCCTATGTTTATCGCAGCACTATTTACAATAGCCAATATATGGAAGCAACCTAAATGTCCATCAGTAGATGAATGGATAAAGAAGATGTGGTACATATACACAATGGAATATTACTCAGCTATAAGAAAAAAACAGCCAGGAATGGGTTGTTTTAATTTGTCTGATTTCTCTCAGACTGTTCAAGTTCAGTTGGATAATATCCACCATATCATAGATAAGTTTTCACAAAGGCCTAAGGTGCCTAACCGGTTTTCTTGGTTTCACTGGAGATGGCTGGTAATTACAGATATGCTTTGGTTATGTAACTATACTCCTATTATGTTAATGTGTGTGTGCAATTTAAGTAGTAGCTTAAAACCTATACATGCTGAAGTTACTCTACAAGAAGATATGTCAAAGAAATAATCAAATCTTCCCATGTTTTCTTCCGCCTGCTACTTCTATAGCTTTTCTTCTTCCTTCCTAATTACAACCCTTAAATAGAATTCATGCCTCATATCAAATTTACCAAGTATCATAATTCTTCCAAGTGGTAAAGATACCTCAAGACAAATGCTGGGCATAGAAGCTACAGGGCATAAATATGCAAAGAAATAAAAAGCTAACCATTTCAAACAATAAGGCTTCTCTCTCACTTACCAACTTTACATTTCCCTGTATGGCCCCGGGAGATGACTGGTTAGCCAGAGACGGGTAAGATTCCTCAAGGGAGGAACAACTTAAGACAGGCACAGTCGCAGGGGGGTCATCAGGTGAGAAATTGGGGATCAACAGAGGTGAGGCTTAGAAGCTCACCCCCCCGTTCTGAGAGAAATCTTCTGCATACGTGGATGTTTTATTGCCCTTGTCTAGCTTGGATTAACACATAGTCTACGGGCACACACCTGGTCATCTACATTTGCTCTCTTACAACACTAAACTATGTTTTCTACCTTTATCTTGTATCTACCTACCACTTCAGCATTTTATTAAAAAAAATAATAATAAAGAGAGAAATGTGGTATCCAAATATAAATCAAGTATAAAAACCAAATGAGTATTCATATTTGAACTGACTGTTTATAGTTCATAATGCATGAGCAAAACCGAAAGTTTCTGTGATGACTGCCCTTGTACTGTTCACTATGTAACTTATTCATTATGTAAGAATTTGTTCTCCATGTAAGAACTTGTTTGTTATGCCTCAGAAGATTGGAGACTGACGAAAATTAGGCTTGGGGTGGATTAATGATTGTGCATTGAGCATTGACTCCCCTATACAGAATTTTATTGTTGTTAACAACCATTTGATCAATAAATATGAGAGATGCCCTCACAAAAAAAAAAAAAAAAAGACAGACTTCCAATGGTAAAATAAATAAGTAACCGGGATGTAATGTATAGCATAAGGAATATAGTCAAGATATTGTAACAGCTTGGTAGGGTGATAGCTGGAACCTAGAATTATGTATATAAATGTTTTATCACTGTGTTGTACACTTGAAACTAATGTAATGTAATACTGTGCGTCAACTACCCTTCAATAAAAAATAATTACCTAAAAAAAAAAAAAAAAAAAAAAAAACAGATCCTACCATTTGCAACAACATGGATGGAGCTAGAGGGTATTATGCTCAGTGAAATAAGCCAGGCAGAGAAAGACAAGTACCAAATGATTTCACTCATCTGTGGAGTATAAGAACAAAAGAAAACTGAAGTAACAAAACAGCAGCAGAAGCACAGAACCCAAGAATGGACTAACAGGTACCAAAAGGAAAGGGACTGGGGAGGACGGGTGGGAAGGGAGGGATAAGGGCAGGAAAAAAGAAAGGGGGCATTATGATTAACACGTATAGTGGGGGGGGGCACAGGGAGGGCTGTGCAACACAGAGAAGACAAGGAGTTATTCTATAGCATCTTACTATGTTGATGGACAGTGACTGTGAATGGGTATGTAGGGGGGACTTGGTGAGGGGGGGAGCCTAGTGAACATAATGTCCTTCATGTAATTATAGATTAAAGATATCAAAATAAAATTTTTAAAAAATGGCCATCCTGCACAAAGCAATCTACACATTCAATACAATCCCTCTCAAATTACCAACAACATTCTTCAATGAACTGGAACAAATAGTTCAAAAATTCATATGGAACCACCAAAGACCCCAAATAGCCAAAGCAATCCTGAGAAGGAAGAATAAAGTGGGGGGGATCTCACTCCCCAACTTCAAGCTCTACTACAAAGCCACAGTAATCAAGACAATTTGGTACTGGCACAAGAACAGACCCACAGACCAGTGGAACAGAATAGTCTCCAGACATTAACCCAAACATATATGGTCAATTAATATGTGATAAAGGAGCCATGGGCATACAATGGGGAAATGACAGCGTCTTCAACAGCTGGTGTTTTCAAAACTGGACAGCTACATGTAAGAGAATGAAACTGGATCACTGTCTAACCCCATACACAAAAGCAAATTCGAAATGGATCAAAGACCTGAATTTAAGTCATGAAACCATAAAACTCTTAGAAAAAAACATAGGCAAAAATCTCTTGGACATAAACATGAGCAACTTCGTCATGAACATATCACCCCAGGCAAGGGAAACAAAAGCAAAAATGAACAAGTGGGACTATAGCAAGATGAAAAGCTTCTGTACAGCAAAGGATACCACCAAGAGAACAAAAAGGCATTCTACAGTATGGGAGAATATATTCATAAATGACAGATCCGATAAAGGGTTGACATCCAAAATAAATAAAGGGCTCATGCACCTCAGCAAATAAAAAGCAAATAATCCAATTAAAAAATGGACAGAGGAGCTGAACAGACAGTTCTCCAAAGAAGAAATTCAGATGGCCAACAGACACATGAAAAGATGCTCCGCATAGCTAGTCATCAGAGAAATGCAAATTAAAAACACAATGAGATATCACCTCACACCAGTAAGGATCACCACCATCCAAAAGATGAACAACAACAAATGTTGGCAAGGTTGTGGAGAAAGGGGAACCCTCCTACACTGCTGGTGGGAATGTAAATTAGTTCACCCATTGTGGAAAGCAGTATGGAGGTTCCTCAAAAAACTCAAAATAGAAATACCATTTGACCCAGGAATTCCACTTCTAGGAATTTACCCCAAGAATGCAGCACTCCACTTTGAAGAAGACAGATGCACCCCTATGTTTATCACAGCACTATTTACAATAGCCAAGAAATGGAAGCAACCTAAGTGTCCATCAGTAGATGAATGGATAAAGAAGATGTGGTACATATACACAATGGAATATTATTCAGCCATAAGAAGAAAAGAAATCCTACCATTTGCAACAACATGGATGGAGCTAGAGGGTATTATGCTCAGTGAAATAAGCCAGGCGGAGAAAGACAAGTACCAAATGATTTCACTCATACGTGGAGTATAAGAACAAAGAAAAAAACTGAAGGAACCCAACAGCAGCAGAATCACAGAACCCAAGAATGGACCAACAGTTGCCAAAGCGAAAGGGACTGGGGAGGATGGGTGGGAAGGGAGGGAAAAGGTGGGGAGAAGAAAGAGGGCATTACGATTAGCATGTATAATGTGGGGGGGGCAGGGGGAGGGATGTGCAACACAGAGAAGACAAGTAGTGATTCTACAGCATGTTACTATGCTGATGGACAGTGACTGTAATGGGGCTTGTCGGGGGGCCTTGATCAAGGGGGGAGCCTAGTAAACATAATGTTCCTCATGTAATTGTAGATTATTGATACCAAAATAAAATATATAAAATAAAAAACTATATCAAGAGAAAATCTTTATGACCTTAGATTAGGCAGAGTTCTTTGATACAATATGCAAAACATTAGCCTTAAAAAAAATGATAAATTAGACTTCATCAAAACTTTTCTATTCTGTCCTACAAAAAACACTGTTAAGAGAATCAAAAGACGATCCACAGACTGGGGAAAATATTTGCAATCATATATCTGACAAAGGATTTATATCCAAAATATATTTAAAAACTTTCAAAACTCTACAAAAAGAAAACAAGTAATAAAAAATGAGGAAAAGATTTGGACAGACACTTCAAAGAAGATATACAAATGGCAAATAAGTGCATGAAAATATTCTCAACATTATTAGTCATTACAGAAATGCACATTCAAAACATAATGAAACACTGCTTAAATACCTATTAGAATGGCTTTTTAAAAAACTGACAATAATAAGTGCTGCTTGCAGCTCTGTGTTTATTGCTGCACTATTTGCAACAGCCAAGATATGGAAGCAACGTAAGTGTCCATCAATAGATGAATGGATAAAGAAGATGTGGTACATATACACAATGGAATATTACTCAGCCATACAAAGAAAAGAAATACTGCCATTTGCAACAACATGGATGGATCTAGAGGGTATTATGCTCAGTGAAATAAGCCAGGGGGAAAAAGACAAATACCATATGATTTCACTTTTTTTGTGGAATATAAAAATAAAGCAAAACATGATTAACAAAACAGCAATAGATTCATAGACACTAAAAAGTGACCAGTGGTTACCAAGGGAGAGGGGTTAGAACAGGTGCAGTGGGAGAGGGAAAGGGAGATAGAGGGGAACAGTAATTTGCAATCACAATATAAGTTGATCACCAGTACTGTTAAACTACTGTGATATACATTTGAAACCAACATAAGGCTTTATGTTAAAGACACTTTAATTTAAAAAATACAATATGCAATCATAGGGAAAGGTCAGTCTTATTTTTTAATTATTTCCCCATGTACTTAGACATTTATTCTCAGCAGACTAGAGTTTTCAAGATTAAAATACTTATTTAAAGGTCATGTATTAAACATAAGTTAAGGGCATTAGACATTAGATTATATTCCTGATACAGCCCATACATATATTTATTATTATATACTACAAAATGAGAAATGAGAATAAATAAACAAAGACCATTGCAAAGAAAAAAATAATAATAAGTGATTCTGAGGACTGGGAGCAACTGGAACTCTCATAACTGCAAGTGGGAATGCAACACAGTATAGCTGTTGTGGTGGATTCAATAAGTGTCCCTCCAAATTCATGTCTACTCCAAACCTCAGAATGTGACCTTATTTGGAACTAGAGTCTTCGCAGATATAATTAGTAAGTTAAGATGAGGTTATAATTGATTAGTGCAGACCCTAATTCCTATTACTGGTATCCTTAAAACAAGAAGAGAGGACACAGAAAGACACATGAGAGAAGACAATGATGTGAAGAATAAAACAGAGATTGGAATGATGCAGCTGCACACCAAGGAATGCCAAGGACTGCCAGGAGTCATCACAGCTAGGAAGAGGCAAAGAAGGGTTTCTCCTTAGAGCCTTCGAAGGGAGTAACACCCACCAACACCTTGATTTTTGGACTTCCAGCCTCCAGAACTCTTCCAGAATAGATTTCTGCTTTGTTAAGCATGAAGTTTGTGGTAACATGTTACAACAGCTCTAAGAAAATGAAAAATAGTTTGGCAGTTTCTCATTAAGTTAAATCTACACTCAGGTAACTCAGGAATCCCATTCCTAGATAATCCACCCAAGAGAAATGAAAACTTACATTCACATGAAAACTTTTATGTGAACTGTTTATAGAAGCTTTATTTGTAATCACCAAAAACTGGGAACAATCCAAATGCCCTTCAAGTGATTAATGGATAAACAAACTGTGGCACATGCATACTATGGAACACTACTCAGCAATAAGAGGAACTATTGCCAAACATAACATGGATGAATCTCAAAAGCATTACGCTTGGAAAAAAACCACACTCAAAAGGCTATGCACTATAGTGCTTTTTACAATAGCCAAGATATGGAAGCAACCTAAGTGTCCATCTGTAGATGAATGGATAAAGAAGATGTGGTGCATATATACAATGGAATACTATTCGGTCATAAGAAAGAAACAAATCCTACCATTTGCAACAACATGGATGGAGCTGGAGGACATTATGCTCAGTGAAATAAGCCAGGGGGAGAAAGACAAATGCCAAATGATTTCCCTCATTTGTGGAGTATAACAATGAGGTAAAACTGAAGGAACAAAATGGCAGCAGACTCAGAGACTCCAAGAATGAACTAGTGGTTACCAAAGGGGAGGAGTGTGGGAGGTCGGGTGGGGAGGGAGGGAGAAGGGGACTGAGGGGTTAAAAAAAAAAAGGCTATGCACTACATGATCCCATTCATTTGATATTCTAGAAAAGGCAAACTGTAGGGAGAGAGAACAACTTACTGGTCACCAGGGATTGGAGGTGAAAAGAGGGTTTTTTTTATTACAAACAAGCAGCAGAAGGAGGGAATTTCTCAGGGTGATGGAATTGTTCTCTATCCTGAGTGTGGCAGTAGTTGTGTAACTGCATGCACTTGTCAAAACTCATACAAGTATGCAACAAAGAGTGAATTTAACTGAATGTAAATTATAAATAAATAGAAACTCCATTAAAGATATAGAAACAACTTGCCAATATAATATGTATTGTGTATTCACTTTTAATGTTATGCACACAAAATCTTCATGGGTATATTTGTTTGATACACCTAAGGAAGTTGAGACTTCTTTCAACAGTGTTAGTTCAAAACATTATTGAGCATCACCCATACTCAACAGTTTTCTGTCCAGTGAAGGAGATTAACAGGAGCTTACAGTATTGACAATGCAGAGGATTTCAACAGGAACCACTTTTGAACTGTTGTGATAATAAATCAGATTTGTGTAATTTTCTCAAAATAGAAAATAACCTCAAAACTTCCATCTGAAAAAATAAGATCACAAAAAGAGGAAGGCAGAGGAGGATGCAAAACTGAGTAGTCACAAACCTTAGAGAAATCAAGTACTAAACGTGAAAGAAAAAAATGATTTCAGAATGCCTATTACCAGGTTAGCCTGGCAGTGGGTTACAATTGAGAAATGTTCACTAGTACAAACAAATTTCTAACCTTTTACCTAAAGAAAAAAATGTTATTAAAATCCAGTGATCCCTCATCTTTGACAAAGACAGAACATATAAACCTTAAGAAAGTAGGCTATGGAGTTAGATAACCATAGTTTTAATCCTAGATCTACTACCAGATTTGTAACTTTGGCCAAATCACTTAACCTGTAAAATTTGGATATTAATATCTACATTACAGAATTGTCACATGAATTACATAATAAAATGTGTGCTAAGGTTTTATATCAGTATCTAGAATATAATAAACCCTCAGCCAAAATAATCTTGAAAAAGACAAAGTTGGAAGACTCACACATCCCAATTTCAAAACTTACTACAAAGCTACAGTAACAAACCAGTGTGGTACTAAACTAAGGCTAAACACATAGACAAATGGAATAGAATTGAGAGTCCAGGAATGAGTCCATATATCTATGGCCAACTGATCTTTGACAAGGGTGCCAAGACCCTTCAATGGGGAAAGAATAGTATCTTCAACAAGTCGTGCTTGTTGAAGATTTAAGAATGGGCAAACTACATGAATAGACATTTCTCCAAAAAACATACACAAATTGCATACAAACATATACAAATATGCTCAACATCATGAGTTATAAGAGAAATGCAAATCAAAACCACAATGAGATACCACTCATACCCATGAGAATGGCTATAATCAAAAAAAAGGAAAATAACAAGTGTCAGCAAGGATGGAGAAATTGCAATCTTCATACATTGTTGGTGAGAATATAAAATGGTACAGCCACTTGGAAAATAATTTGACATTTTCTTAAATGTAGAATTACCATATGACCCAGCAATTCTGCTCCTAGGTAGGTACCAAAACCAATTGAAAACAGGTACTCAAATAAATACTTGTACACAAATGTTCATTGTAGCACTATTCACAATAGCCAAAAGGTGAAAACAATCCAAATATCTATCAAGTGACAAATGGATAAACAAATCGTATGTATATATAATGGGATGTTATTGAGCCATAAAAAGGAATAGTATATTGATACATGCTACAACATGAATGAAATTCAAAAACATTATGCTGATATTTTAAAAGCTAGATGACAAAGACCACATACTGTGTTATTCCATTTATGTGAAATATCCAGAATAGGTAAACCCATAGAGACAAAAAGCATATTATTCGTTGCCAGGGGCAGGGGAAAGACAGAAAGGGAAGTGCCTGCTTAATGGGCACAAGGTTTTATTTTGGAGTAATGAAAATGTTTTGGAACTTAATAAGGGTGGTAGTTGCATAACACTGTAAATGCATTAAATGCCACCGAATTGTTTACTTTAAAATGGTTAACTTTACGTTATGTCAGTTTTACTTCAATAAATTAAATGAGTATGAATTATATCTAGAAAATAACTTTACTGTGAACATTAATAAAGATTTGGAAAAATGGAAAAAATAGAAACTTCCAGAGTGTTAACTATTTTTTTCATTTTTCATTTTCCCCATAACTTTTTTTATTGAAGTACAGTTAACCTACAATATTATATTAGTTTCAGGTGTTCAACATAGTGACCCGACTGTTAGATACATAAGGAAATGCTCACCATGATAAGTATAGTTACCATCTGTTACCATACAAAGTTATTACAATATTATTGACTATATTTCCTTGCTGTACTTTTCATCCCTGTGACTTACTTATTTTATGATTGGACATTTTTACCTTTTTATCTCCTTCATCTATTTTGCCCTTCTCCCACTCTCTCCACTACGGCAACCACCAGTTTGTTCTCTGTATTTGCGAGTCTATTTATATTTTGTTTGTTCATTTTTTCGTTTTTTAGATTCTACATGTAAGTGAAAGCATATGGTATTTGTCTTTCTCTGTATGACTTGTTTCATTTAGTATTATATCCTCTAGGTTCATCCATGTTGTCACGAATGGCAAGTTTTGTTTTCTTATGACTGAATAATTTTCCATTATATTTTACCATATCATCTTTAACCATTCATCTATCGATGAACAATTAGGTTGCTTCCAAGATATGGAAGCTATTATAAATAATGCTGCAATAAACATAAGGGTGAATTTATCTTTTCAAATTAGTGTTTTTGTTTTCTTCAGGTCAATACCCAGAAGTAGAATTACTAGGTCATATAGAATTTCTGTTTTTAATTTTTGAGGGACCTCCATACTGCTTTCCAAAGTGGCTGCCATTTTACATTTTCACCAACTCTGTATGAGTGTTCCCTTTTTTCCACATGCTCGCCAATACTTATTATTTGTTGTCTTTTTGATACTAACCATTCAATGTGGTATGAAGTGATATCTCATTGTGATTTTGATTTGTGTTTCCCTGATTAGTGATATTGAGTATCTTTCATGTGTCTGTCAGCCATCTGGATGTGTTCTTTGGAAAAATATCTATTCAGGTCTTCTGCCCATTTTTAAATTGGGGTTTTTCTTCTTGGTGTTGAGTTATATGGGTTCATTATATATTTTGGATATTAAAATATAATATGTAATCTAAAGTTTTGCCTAATATAACACTGAAGTAATATAATTTAAAATACGGATAGAGTCGAGAGCAGGGCGTCTTCTCCATGTCAGATGATTCAGACAATGAGACACTTAAAGCTTCCTAAATTCTGTGCTTCTTAAGTTCAGTGCTTTGTACGTCTGACAGTAATTTCGTCTGTGGTGCAAGAATAATAAGCAGGAGGACCCAGATAAGGTAGAATCTGATGTGAAGGCTAGCTGCTGTTACTTAGAAAGCTAGCCCACACTTTAGAAGAAAGAGAAAGTTGATTATATGTTAAGGATGAGCAAGAGCACATCCTTAAGCTCAGCTACAGATATTTGAAATACAGAAATAAATACAGACATTTAATATAGTAAAAGGGCTATAAAGGGGGAATTATTGAATGAATGGGACACTTGGGTAGATATTTGAGGGAAATTTTTTTATGTGGTTCCTCACCACATACTGGGGGTAAAATAAATTCCAGGTAGATTAAGAATTAAATGTAGAGAGAAAGCATGGGGGAGGAGAGAAGGGAGAGTCTTAAGGAGTTTTTTTAATGAAAGTGGGTGTTCATTTGCTCTCTGAATGAGGAAAGACTTTCTGAGCTTAAGAGAAATAATAGAAATCTTAAAGAAGACACTGCTTTTTAACTACCCAAAACTTTTTACATCCAAATTATAAGCAATTTTTTAAAACTGAGAAATATTTCTGTAATAAATAAGATGAAAATTCCTATCATCCAACAGAAAGTGTTCAAATAAATCCATAAGAAAAGGACCAAGACATGAAAGACATATGCTAAAGAAGAAAAGGAAATAAAGAATTAGCATATAAAATAATTCAATTGTTTAATAATAAAAAAATTAACTACCAAATTATAATATATCATTCTCCTCCTATACAATTAAGATAAGAAAAACAGTATTCCTGGTTGGTGAGAGTGTGATGAAATGAGTCTTGTTCACCACTGATGTAAATTAGTAGAACTATCTCCCCTGACCAGAAATTTCAGAATATTTATCAAATATTCATCCCTTTGGCTCAATGAATCATTTTCTATGAATATATTCTAGGAGGAATTAACCTGAAAGGAAGATAAATTGTGCTCATGTTATAAAATCTTGTAACAACAAAACAATGTTATACAACCCAACAATAAAAGAATTATGAAATTTTGGCATCACTACACAAATACATTATGCAGCCATTAAAATTATATTTATAAAATAAAATGTTTATACTTACATAAAATATTTAAAATTTTTAAGTAGTTTAAACACAAGAAACAAAATTCTACATTCAGTATACCTCAATTATGATCAAACATAGGGAGTGAACTGGCAATATTTATCTAGATAGAAAATACACATACCACTTGACCTAGCAATTCCAATTCTAGGTAATTTGTCCTAGATATGCTAATGCAGAAATAATATGTATACAAGATATTTATTGTAGCATTGTTTGTAATAGCAAAAGGCTATAAACAACCTAAATATACATCAGAGAATGCCTCTGATGGTGAACTAGATGGCCAGGGGCAGGGAAACAGGGATCAAAGGGTAACTTCCTACTTTTTACTCTATTATCTTTTGTACTATTTACTTTTTTAACCATTTTTTAACTATTCAAAAATAATTTTAAGAAGAAAAATGCAAAGTTTAAAATTAATATACATGTAAATAGATAGGAAAAACAACTATAAACAACAAAGGAATGTCCTAAAGTTTCTATCATTTAATCCATAAATGGTAGGATTATAAATTGTTGTTTGCTTCTACATGCTTCCTTTATTTTTCAAATATTTCACATTGAGTATACATGGCATTCACAATCAAGAAAAATGACAGACTAGATAGATAGATAGATAGATAGATAGATAGACAGATATAGACATTTAAAAGATCAGGTTCTTCTGAAGTCCACTGAAGCCTATTTAATCCTATGTAACAGAAAGAGATCAAATCTCTTTTTTGAACAAGGCAGAGAATAGCAAACAAAGAATCATAATTCTGGTAATGAAAACAGAAAACAAAGTTGAATAACTACTTTTAGGTGATGGCAGAAGGAGTCTGTGAACATTCCAAGGCATTTCTGGGCACTTTCTTTACTTTTCACTTCAAGAATCATAATTTTCCTTTTCCTTGAAGAGACATTTCACTGATCCAATCTAACACTCCTCAACTTTATTTGAAGGACTTTTTTGGCTCCAAAGAAAACAAAAGAAAGCAAGTAAAGGAAGTGAGGAAGTTAAGGGCAGAGTCAGAGGAGAAAGAGGACAAAGGAAGGGAAGCTGGTTGAGCACAGAACTGCCTGAGGTGGAGTCACTGGGATGAGACCAGGGGAGATGGGCAGACACACAGACTCAGTGGGCAAGGAAGGAAATGGCAAAGAAGAGACAAGTTCTGCATATGGGATGCTAGAAAATGTCATTTGTTTGGGACACTTGATCATTCAAACCACATTATGTTGGGGAATGAAGTGGGCACACGATGCGCAGGATAAGAATGAGCAGAGAAGAGACCATTGATGGTGAAATTCTATAAACAGGGCTGCCCTAGTTGGTTGTTTATAACTTTGGAATGCCCATATGTCATTAAATGTTTCACTATGGATTATTTGTTTAAGAGCTTCTGTAAAGACAAACTCTATAAAACTGACATGGTATGGAATCTTTATATAGCAAATATATCATAATTGTGCTTGAAATAGAAATAGGTTTGCCTTTAAATATTGGAAAGTCAAAGGATGTTTTTTTCTCTGGACTTCAAAGTCATACTACTGTGTCTTATTCAAATTTATATTCAGTGCCTCCCATAGCCCCTGGCATATAGTTAACTGCTCAATAAATATTTGTTGAATGAATAGTTGAATTAGTGTAATAATTTGATGGAAAAATTGGAAACATTAGAGTTCACTTAAATACTCAATTATTTGGACAGAAATACATGGACAGCCTGGGTATTACTAGAAATGTTTTCCCTTAAGAACACTTCCCTAGGGTAAGTTGTGTATAGGTTTCATAGAAACTGAGAATTGACTCAACCTTAGAACAGAGTGCAAGTGAACAGCTCTTCTTGGGAATTTAACACCAGAGGACCAGCAAAACGAGATTCTTATATCCCTCAACACCTCAAATGCATGATTTGTTACTTAGCTAATCCAGGAGTCAAAGCCAGGCCACCTTTTCATAACAACCTTCATATTTATAAACTGCAAAGTAACAGGAACATAACAATGGAGTAGACTGCAAACTAAATTTCTAAAATTACTGAATAAAAATAGTGTAACTACAGAGAGACCATATGTCCAGAATTAAAATAAATTTTATTGACTCCCTTAACTCCTTACTTAACTTTCTTATCGTGAACAACAGATGTATAACAACATAAACAAATTAATCTTGGAAGTTGTTTTTAGAAGAATGTTTTCTTTTTAATTGAACCCCCCCTCAGTGGAAAAAATAGGTAGTGGCTTAATTACTGATACTCCCAGCCCTCCTGATACGAGAAGAGAGAGGCAGTCATTTATTTCCTGACAATGCCCCTGGTCTTTCCGCCTTCTTTCTTTTCTTTTGCGCACCTAGGAGTCTCAGAATTACTTTTGGATCATGCCTTTTGAAAAATAAGTGTCTGGTTATAATATGTTTGTAATATGTTTTTAAATGTTTGTAAATTCTGTGGTGCAGTTATTACGTTCAGATGGATTATTTAAGTAGCATGAAAATTCATACAATGAACAACTACAGTCAGAATGAACAAACCTCACACAATAACATGAATGAATTTTACTATAAAAAGTAAACTAAAGAAGCCAGAGACAAAAGAGGACATACTGTTTGATTCTATTTACATAAAGTTCAAAAATTGGCAGATGAATCTACACTGCTGAAATCAGGATAGTGGTTTCCCTTGAGGCAGCAGTGGGGACAGTGATCCAGAGGAGGCATAGAGGAGGCTTCTAGCAACCCAGTAGGTCTATGTCATCATATGGACTCCAGTTACATGGTATATTCATTTTGTGACTCATACACCTATGATTTGTGAACTTTTTTGTATGAAAATTGTACCTTAATAAGAACTTTTCTTAAAAATGAAAATAAAAGTAAAATCAACATTTTAAAAAATAATTTCAAAAAAAACCAATTTCATTTGTTAAAAAATATGTATTTTATACACAATACTTTTTAAATGTTCTTCAAAAGTAAAACACCATACAAGTATAAATATATTTAAGTGTCCCATGTTCAGATGACACAGATAATATTGAATAATGTCTAAGATTTAGAACAATGTATTTCAGAAAGTGCGGGTTTAAATTCCCTGGTTACCCTTAACATTGGGGATTTTTTTTTAATGCCTGAAAATAACATCTAAACAAAGGGCACTGCTTCAGGCAAAATGTATTTGGGTGATTTTAAAGACCTTAATGAGATCAGGTAATTGCTTGATGAAGCTAAAAATTTTACCTTCAATTAATTATTCAACAGCACCACTGCATCATCGTAACTATCTCAGTCCCTCCCACCTCCACACCATCAAGTCAATTTCCAGTCAATTTCCGGGAGGCAGGTGTCTAAGAAACCACTTCCTCTGGAGATCTGAACCTGAACCCAGGGACCATTTTTAAAACATTTACCTAATTAGTCTGGTCTAATTTACAATCAATGGAAAGTCTGTAATAATGCAAATTCCATAAGCAGCTAAGGAAAGCTAAAACTTTGAACCAGTGTGTGAAGCAAAGACATTTTATGTTCCTTGTATATTTGTTTTTTTGCAGTACCTTAAATACTTGAAGAAATCACTTCAAAACATTTGGATTTCCTACTTCCATGTGCTAAAAATGGATGATATTAATAAGAATAGTAGTAATAACAGGCTACCCCAAATAGTGTCATTTTATCAGTGAACTAGGTATATGTTAAATAAACCTCTTGATTGAAATTGAGAAGTGTGAATTGGAAATTGAATGAAACTGCCAAATCTGCAGGCAAAGAGAGCCAATATAAACCCACAGAAGCACTTCCTCTTACAATTCATTTTGGTAAAAAGAAGGGGGAAGAAGGTCTTCTTTTAGTGCTTGTAGGCTTAAATTGATCTAAACATGTCCTCCCCGACCCAAGTCCGAGCACCGCAGACTCCCTGCACTTGCAGCCCCTTCTCTGCTTTCTACTGTGCTCCTGGAGCCATCCAGGGAAGCTGTGTTTCTGGGGGCCAAGGAATAGGAAATGTAATTTGAGTGCAAGGCTTGGGAAGGGAGGGCACATGGTTTTCACTTTTATTCTGTAATACAAAATGATTAATAGCTTATTGCATGGCAAACAGTGCTAGATGCTGTGGACACCTGTAGTAAGCTATTGCAGTGCTGTATGTTCAGAGGCTCTTGTGGAACATTAATCAGTGAGTCAAAGAATAAATAGAATGATACTAAACACTTTATATAATGGGAACACCGAATAACAGGGACCGGGGCAGACATTTTTCTAACATTTGAATGATCTAAAGTGTATTTTGTAATGCTCATTTCCCCCAGAAGACTGGAAATGGTGCCCCTATCAGTTTACTAGTTCCCTACCATAATAGAATAATGTTCTAGATACACAGAAATTGTACATCCTGCGTTATAATCCCTTCCAAATTTAATGCTAGATTTGAATTAAGGCAAAAAGATTACAGAAAATGAAAAAACTCTCACCTCTCTTCTTACAGTTAGAATTAGACCTGTTTTGATACTTTCTCAAGGGTACAACAGATTAAACGAGGAAACACATTATAAATTGACTGGCATAGTAATTGAAGTCTCCAGCGTAACTATTTGGTGACAGTTTCCTTATCTGGAAAATGGGTTAATAACAGTATTTAGTTCATAGGATTTTTGTGAGGATTAAATGATTTAAAGTATGTGAGGACTTGTATAATGTTAACACATAGTAGGTGCTCATTTTGTTCATTCATTCATTCATTGAATACATACTTATGGAGCACTGATTATGTGTCAAGTTAGAGATACATAGCAGTCAAAAAAGCACAAAAATCCCTACCCTTGCAGTATTAACATTTCAATGAGGAGAGATAATAAATAGGTAAAAAATATTATATCTAGTTGTAATAAGTGAAATAGAGAAAAGTAAATTGTGGGAGAGGAATAGGGTCGAGGGGGCTGTGATTTTAAATAATACAACAAGAGAAGGCCAATCCTGATGGGGGTAAGGAAGCCAGACATGAGGCTGTCATAGGAAAGAGAATTCCAGATAGAGAAAACTGCAAACGCACAAGAGAAGAGAAGTCTGACTAGAGGGGGAGAATGCCAGTCCATAATCTCCTCTCCAAAATTCTGGAACCCCAAAACCTCTGAAGATTCTAGTCCTACTCACCCCTGACCTCTTTTGCTCCAGGTCTGTGAAAATGATCACCCACCTTCCCTGGGACCACCCATTTCCCCTTCTCTGCATTAGGAACTCTGCCATGGCACCAGTAAGCACACCTTACTACAACATCTCCTGGTCCCCTGCACTACATCCCAGTGCTACTAAGTGCTTGACGCCTAGAGAGACAAATATTATTACTCTTCTACTGTTATTATTATTACTATTATTGCTTATCTTGGTTCTCTCACCCCTCAACAACAAAAAAAACTAAACTAGAGAATTGTCCTTCGAGGGATGGGGGCAGTGGTTTAGGGCTCTGGCAACTTCGCCCTCAAATCTAGAATTTGCCCCAGACACAGAAAATTTCTATATATTTGAAGGAAATCTTGGCCCTAATTGTGATGTCTAAAGAACTGAGACTACTCATTTTTTATTCTTAGTGGGGAAATCCACTGAATGAGGAACAGAAATTCTAAGGTGAGGGATTTAGTGAGGAGAAAGGGAATGAATAAAAAAGTGGAGAGCAAACTCATTTTATAAAGCCAACATCACCCTAATACTGAAACCAGTCAAAAACCCCACCAAAAAACAAAATTACAAACCAATATCCCTGATGAACATAGATGCAAAAATACTTAACAAAATATTAGCAAACCGAATTCAAACACACATCAAAAGGATCATACACCATGACTAAGTGGGATTCATCCCAGGGATGCAAGGATGGTACAACATCCGAAAATCCATCAACATCATCCACCACATCAACAAAAAGAACGACAAAAACCACATGACCATCTCCATAGATGCTGAAAAAGCATTTGACAAAATTCAACATCCATTCATGATAAAAACTCTCAACAAAATGGGTATAGAGGGCAGGTACCTCAACATAATAAAGGCCATATATGATAAACCCACAGCCAACATTATACTGAACAGTGAAAAGCTGAAGGCTTTTCCTCTGAGATCGGGAACAACACAGGGATGCCAACTCTCCCCACTGTTATCCAACATAGTACTGGAGGTCCTAGCCATGGCAATTAGACAAAACAAAGAAATACAAGGAATCCAAATTGGTAAAGAAGAAGTTAAACTGTCACTATTTGCAGATGACATGATATTGTACATAAAAAACCCTAAAGACTCCACTCCAAAACTACTAGAACTGATATTGCAATACAGCAAAGTTGCAGGATACAAAATTAACACACAGAAATCTGTGGCTTTCCTACACACTAACAATGAACTAATAGAGAGAGAAATCATGAAAACAGTTCCATTCACAATTGCATCAAAAAGAATAAAATACTTAGGAATAAACCTTACCAAGGAAGTGAAAGACCTATACCCTGAAAACTATAAGACACTCTAAAGAGAAATTAAACGGGACACTAACAAATGGAAACTCATCCCATGCTCTTGGCTAGGAAGAATTAATATATCAAAATGGCCATCTTGCCCAAAGCAATATACAGATTTGATGCAATCCCTATCAAATTACCAACAACATTCTTCAACAAACTGGAACAAATAGTTCAAAAAGTCATATGGAAACACCAAAGACCCCAAATAGCCAAAGCAATCCCGATAAGGAAGAATAAAGTGGGGGAGATCTCACTCCCCAACTTCAAGCTCTACTACAAAGCCACAGTAATCAAGACAGTTTGGTACTGGCACAAGAACAGAACCACAGACCAGTGGAACAGAATAGAGACCCCAGATATTAACCCAAACATATATGGTCAATTAATATATGATAAAGGAGCCATGGACATACAATGGGGAAATGACAGTCTCTTCAACAGATGGTGCTGACAAAAATGGACAGCTACATGTAAGAGAATGAAACTGGATCACTGTCTAACCCCATACACAAAAGTAAATTCGAAATGGATCAAAGACCTGAATGTAAGTCATGAAACCATAAAACTCTTAGAAAAAAACATAGGCAAAAATCTCTTGGACATAAACATGAGTGACTTCTTCATGAACATATCTCCCCAGGCAAGGGAAACAAAAGCAAAAATGAACAAGTGGGACTTGAAGTGGGACTGAAAAGCTTCTGTACAGCAAAGGACACCATTAATAAAACAAAAAGGTACCTTACAGTATGGGAGAATATATTCATAAATGACAGATCTGATAAAGGGTTGACATCCAAAATATATAAAGAACTCACGCACCTCAACAAACAAAAAGTGAACAATCCAATTAAAAAATGGGCAGAGGAGCTGAACAGACAGTTCTCCAAAGAAGAAATTCAGATGGCCAACAGACACATGAAAAGATGCTCCACATCACTTGTCATCAGAGAAATGCAAATTAAAACCACAATGAGATATCACCTCACACCAGTAAGGATCGCCACCATCCAAAAGACAAACAACAACAAATGTTGGCGAGGTTGCGGAGAAAGGGGAACCCTCCTACACTGCTGGTGGGAATGCAAATTAGTTCAACCATTGTGGAAAGCAATATGGAGGTTCCTCAAAATGCTCAAAATAGAAATACCATTTGATCCAGGAATTCCACTTCTAGGAATCTCCCCTAATAATGCAGGAGCCCGGTTTGAAAAAGACAGATGCACCCCTATGTTTATCACAGCATTATTTACAATAGCTAAGAAATGGAAGCAACCTGAGTGTCCATCAGTAGATGAATGGATAAAGAAGATGTGGTACATAATACACAATGGAATATTATTCAGCCATAAGAAGAAAACAAATCCTACCATTTGCAACAACATGGATGGAGCTAGAGGGTATTATGCTCAGTGAAATAAGCCAGGCAGAGAAAGACAAGTACCAAATGATTTCACTCATATGTGGAGTATAAGAAAAAAGGGATATGAGATGTGGAGGGGTGGAAGATGGCGGCATGAGTAGAGCAGCGGAAATCTCCTCCCAAAACAACATATATCTATGAAAATATAACAAAGACAACCCTTCCTAGAATAAAGACCAGAGGACACAGGATAATATCCAGACCACATCCGCACCTGAGAGAACCCAGCGCCTCGCGAAGGGGGTAAGGTACAAGCCCCCGCCCGGCGGGAGCTGAGCGCCCCTCCCCCCAGCTCCCAGCGGGAGAAGAGCAGGCAGAGCGGGAGGGAGACGGAGCCCAGGGCTGCCGAACACCCAGCCCCAGCCATCCGGGCCAGAGTGCAGGGCCCTCGATACTGGGAAAACAGGGCAGCAAGAACAGTGAGCAGGCACTGGAGGCTGGGCGACAGAGGACATAAGAAAAGCGCGCGACCATTTTTTTTTTGCTTTTTTGCTGTTTTGTTTTGGCGAGCGCTTTTTGGAAGTCTTAAAGGGACAGGGACCCCAATACTAGGGAAACAGGGCAGAAAGACCGGTGAGCAGAGGCCTGAGGCTGGCACTGGAGAATAAAGAAAAACGAACGACCACCTTTTTTTTTTTTTAATTAAAAAAATTTTTTTTCTTGTTTTTTTTTGTGGTCATTGTTTTGTTTTGGCGGGTGCTTTTTGGAAGTCTTAAAGGGGCAGGGCGGGTCACTTAATCCAGAGGTAGGGAATCCGGGATCTCTTGGCACCCTAACCCCTGGGCTGCAGGGAGCAGGGAGGCCCCTTACGGAGATAAATAGCCTCCCAGCAGCTCCTGCTCCAACGCGACTCCACCATTTTGGAGTAGCTGCCCGAGCCAGGCCACGCCCACAGCAACAGCGGAGATTAACTCCATAGCAGCCGGGCAGGAAGCAGAAACCCTGTCTGCGCGCAGCTGCGCAGCACAAGCCACTAGAGGTCGCTGTTCTCCCAGGAGAGGAGGGCCACAAACCAACAAGAAAGGAAGTCCTTCCAGCCGTCACTCGTCCCAGTTCTGCAGACTATTCCTATCACCATGAAAAGGCAAAGCTACAGGCAGACAAAGATCACAGAGACAACACCAGAGAAGGAGACAGACCTAACCAGTCTTCCTGACAAAGAATTCAAAATAAGAATCATAAACATGCTGACAGAGATGCAGAGAAATACGCAAGAGAAATGGGATGAAGTCCGGAAGGAGATCACAGATGCCAGAAAGGAGATCGCAGAAATGAAACAAACTCTGGAAGGGTTTATAAGCAGAATGGATAGAATGCAAGAGGCCATTGATGGAATTGAAATCAGAGAACAGGAACGCATAGAAGCTGACATAGAGAGAGACAAAAGGATCTCCAGGAATGAAACAATATTAAGAGAACTGTGTGACCAATCCAAAAGGAACAATATCCGTATTATAGGGGTCCCAGAAGAAGAAGAGAGAGGAAAAGAGATGGAAAGTATCTTAGAAGAAATAATTGCTGAAAACTTCCCCACACTGGGGGAGGAAGTAATCGAACAGACCACAGAAATACACAGAACCCCCAACAGAAAGGATCCAAGAAGGGCAACACCAAGACACATAATAATTAAAATGGCAAAGATCAAGGACAAGGAAAGAGTGTTAAAGGCAGCTAGAGAGAAAAAGGTCACCTATAAAGGGAAACCCATCAGGCTAACGTCAGATTTCTCAACAGAAACCCTACAGGCCAGAAGAGAATGGCATGATATATTTAATACAATGAAACAGAAGGGCCTTGAACCAAGGATACTGTATCCAGCACGACTATCATTCAAATATGACGGTGGGATTAAACAATTCCCAGACAAACAAAAGCTGAGGGAATTTGCTTTCCACAAACCACCTCTACAGAACATCTTACAGGGACTGCTCTAGATGGGAGCACTCCTAGAAAGGGCACAGCACAAAACACCCAACATATGAAGAATCGAGGAGGAGGAACAAGAAGGGAGAGAAGAAAAGAATCTCCAGATAGTGCATATAACAGCTCAATAAGTGAGCTAAGTTAGGCAGTAAGATACTAAAGAGGCTAACCTTGAACCTTTGGTAACCACGAATTTAAAGCCTGCAATGGCAATAAGTACATATCTTTCAATAGTCACCCTAAATGTTAATGGGTTGAATGCACCAATCAAAAGACACAGAGTAACAGAATGGATAAAAAAGCAAGACCCATCTATATGCTGCTTACAAGAAACTCACCTCAAACCCAAAGACATGTACAGACTAAAAGTCAAGGGATGGAAAAACATATTTCAAGCAAACAACAGTGAGAAGAAAGCAGGGGTTGCAGTACTAATATCAGACAAAATAGACTTCAAAACAAAGAAAGTAACAAGAGACAAAGAAGGACACTACATAATGATAAAGGGCTCAGTCAAACAAGAGGATATAACCATTCTAAATATATATGCACCCAACACAGGAGCACCAGCATATGTGAAACAAATACTAACAGAACTAAAGGGGGATATAGACTGCAATGCATTCATTCTAGGAGACTTCAACACACCACTCACCCCAAAGGATAGATCCACTGGGCAGAAAATAAGTAAGGACACGGAAGCACTGAACAACACAGTAGAGCAGATGGACCTAATAGACATCTATAGAACTCTACATCCAAAAGCAACAGGATATACATTCTTCTCAAGTGCACATGGAACATTCTCCAGAATAGACCACATACTAGGCCACAAAAAGAGCCTCAGAAAATTCCAAAAGATTGAAATCCTACCAACCAACTTTTCAGACCACAAAGGCATAAAACTAGAAATAAACTGTACAAAGAAAGCAAAGAGGCTCACAAACACATGGAGGCTTAACAACACGCTCCTAAATAATCAATGGATCAATGACCAAATCAAAATGGAGATCCAGCAATATATGGAAACAAATGACAACAACAACACTAAGCCCCAACTTCTGTGGAACACAGCAAAAGCAGTCTTAAGAGGAAAGTATATAGCAATCCAAGCATATTTAAAAAAGGAAGAGCAATCCCAAATGAATGGTCTAATGTCACAATTATCGAAATTGGAAAAAGAAGAACAGATGAGGCCTAAGGTCAGCAGAAGGAGGGACATAATAAAGATCAGAGAAGAAATAAATAAAATTGAGAAGAATAAAACAATAGCAAAAATCAATGAAACCAAGAGCTGGTTCTTCGAGAAAATAAACAAAATAGATAAGCCTCTAGCCAGACTTATTAAGAAGAAAAGAGAGTCAACACAAATCAACAGTATCAGAAACGAGAAAGGAAAAATCACGACGGACCCCACGGAAATGCAAAGAATTATTGGAGAATACTATGAAAACCTATATGCTAACAAGCTGGGAAACCTAGGAGAAATGGACAACTTCCTAGAAAAATATAACCTTCCAAGATTGACCCAGGAAGAAACAGAAAATCTAAACAGACCAATTACCAGCAACGAAATTGAAGAGGTAATCAAAAAACTACCAAAGAACAAAACCCCCGGGCCAGATGGATTTACCTCGGAATTTTATCAGACATACAGGGAAGACATAATACCCATTCTCTTTAAAGTTTTCCAAAAAATAGAGGAGGAGGGGATACTCCCAAACTCATTCTATGAAGCTAACATCACCCTAATACCAAAACCAGGTAAAGACCCCACCAAAAAAGAAAACTACAGACCAATATCCCTGATGAACGTAGATGCAAAAATACTCAACAAAATATTAGCAAACCGAATTCAAAAATACATCAAAAGGATCATACACCATGACCAAGTGGGATTCATTCCAGGGATGCAAGGATGGTACAACATTCGAAAGTCCATCAACATCATCCACCACATCAACAAAAAGAAAGACAAAAACCACATGATCATCTCCATAGATGCTGAAAAAGCATTTGACAAAGTTCAACATCCATTCATGTTAAAAACTCTCAGCAAAATGGGAATAGAGGGCAAGTACCTCAACATAATAAAGGCCATCTATGATAAACCCACAGCCAACATTATATTGAACAGCGAGAAGCTGAAAGCATTTCCTCTGAGATCGGGAACTAGACAGGGATGCCCACTCTCTCCACTGTTATTTAACATAGTACTGGAGGTCCTAGCCACGGCAATCAGACAAAATAAAGAAATACAAGGAATCCAGATTGGTAAAGAAGAAGTTAAACTGTCACTATTTGCAGATGACATGATACTGTACATAAAAAACCCTAAAGACTCCACCCCAAAACTACTAGAACTGATATCGGAATACAGCAAGGTTGCAGGATACAAAATCAACACACAGAAATCTGTGGCTTTCCTATATACTAACAATGAACCAACAGAAAGAGAAATCAGGAAAACAACTCCATTCACAATTGCATCAAAAAAAATAAAATACCTAGGAATAAACCTAACCAAAGAAGTGAAAGACTTATACTCTGAAAACTACAAGTCACTCTTAAGAGAAATTAAAGGGGACACTAACAGATGGAAACTCATCCCATGCTCGTGGCTAGGAAGAATTAATATCGGCAAAATGGCCATCCTGCCCAAAGCAATATACAGATTTGATGCAATCCCTATGAAACTACCAGCAACATTCTTCAATGAACTGGAACAAATAATTCAAAAATTCATATGGAAACACCAAAGACCCCGAATAGCCAAAGCAATCCTGAGAAAGAAGAATAAAGTAGGGGGGATCTCACTCCCCAACTTCAAGCTCTACTATAAAGCCATAGTAATCAAGACAATTTGGTACTGGCACAAGAGCAGAGCCACAGACCAATGGAACAGACTAGAGAATCCAGACATTAACCCAGACATATATGGTCAATTAATATTTGATAAAGGAGCCATGGACATACAATGGCGAAATGACAGTCTCTTCAACAGGTGGTGCTGGCAAAACTGGACAGCTACATGTAGGAGAATGAAACTGGACCATTGTCTAACCCCATATACAAAAGTAAACTCAAAATGGATCAAAGACCTGAATGTAAGCCATGAAACCATTAAACTCTTGGAAGAAAACATAGGCAAAAACCTCTTAGACATAAACATGAGTGACCTCTTCTTGAACATATCTCCCCGGGCAAGGAAAACAACAGCAAAAATGAGTAAGTGGGACTATATTAAGCTGAAAAGCTTCTGTACAGCAAAAGACACCATCAATAGAACAAGAAGGATCCCTACAGTATGGGAGAATATATTTGAAAATGACACATCCGATAAAGGCTTGACGTCCAGAATATATAAGGAGCTCTCACGCCTCAACAAACAAAAAACAAATAACCCAATTAAAAAATGGGCAGAGGAACTGAACAGACAGTTCTCCAAAAAAGAAATACAGATGGCCAACAGACACATGAAAAGATGCTCCACATCGCTAATTATCAGAGAAATGCAAATTAAAACTACAATGAGGTATCACCTCACACCAGTAAGGATGGCTGCCATCCAAAAGACAAACAACAACAAATGTTGGCAAGGCTGTGGAGAAAGGAGAACCCTCCTACACTGCTGGTGGGAATGTAAGTTAGTTCAACCATTGTGGAAAGCAGTATGGAGGTACATCAAAATGCTCAAAACAGACTTACCATTTGACCCAGGAATTCCACTCCTAGGAATTTACCCTAAGAACGCAGCAATCAAGTTTGAGAAAGACAGATGCACCCCTATGTTTATTGCAGCACTATTTACAATAGCCAAGAATTGGAAGCAACCTAAATGTCCATCAATAGATGAATGGATAAAGAAGATGTGGTACATATACACAATGGAATACTACTCAGCCATAAGAAAAGGGCAAATCCAATCATTTGCAGCAACATGGATGGAGCTGGAGGGTATTATGCTCAGTGAAACAAGCCAAGCGGAGAAAGAGAAATACCAAATGATTTCACTTATCTGTGGAATATAAGAACAAAGGAAAAACTGAAGGAACAAAACAGCAGCAGAATCACAGAACTCAAGAATGGACTAACATTTACCAAAGGGAAAGGGACTGGGGAGGATGGGTGGGTAGGGAGGGATAAGGGGGGGAGAAGTATGGGGGTATTAAGATTAACATGCATGGGGGGGTAGGAGAAAAGGGAGGGCTGTACAACACAGAGAAGGCAAGTAGTGATTCTACAACATTTTGCTATGCTGATGGACAGTGACTGTAAAGGGGTTTATAGGGGAGACCTGGTATAGGGGAGAGCCTAGTAAACATAATATTCATCTTGTAAGTGTAGATTAGTGATATCAAAAAAAAAAAAAAAGGGTAGTTCCTGTGTGGTAACCTCCAACGAGTTCTACACAAGGGTATAAAGGGCATATAAAAGTGTAGGCAAAGGGTCTGTTTGTGTTTATACAGAGGATCAAAGCCTAATTGGGCTACCCCGAAAATGAACTAAGATACGATATGAAAAAGAACTTCCAACATCTGCACTCTCTGGAAGACTCATGCCAGAAGATGATCATCAAAAAACCCCAACAAAGATCCACGCACTGCTACAGCTGTAGATGCACTCATCCCACCAGTTCCTGGACTTGCCATGGGAATGAGGAAGGAGATATCTAAGCTGGCCTGTGCATACAGTAAAACAACAAAATTGGACTGGATCTATACTGTTGGAACTCAACCAAGAATTTGGAGAAGTGCAAATTGTAGCGCTCCAAAGTCTTACAACTACAAACGATTTACTGTTAAAAGAACATATGGCATGTGAACAGTCCCCAGGAATGGGTTGTTTTAATTTGTCTGATTTCTCTCAGACTGTTCAAGTTCAGTTGGACAATATCCACCATATCATAGATAAGTTTTCACAAATGCCTAAGGTGCCTAACTGGTTTTCTTGGTATCACTGCAGATGGCTGGTAATTACAGATATGCTTTGGTTATGTAACTATACTCCTATTATGTTAATGTGTGTGTGCAATTTAAGTAGTAGCTTAAAACCTATACATGCTGAAGTTACTCTACAAGAAGATATATCAAAGAAATAATCAATCTTCCCATGTTTTCTTCCGCCTGCTACTTCTATAGCTTTTCTTCTTCCTTCCTAATTACAACCCTTAAATAGAATTCGTGCCTCATATCAAATTTACCGAGCATCATAATTCTTCCAAGTGGTAAAGATACCTCAAGACAAAGGCTGGGCATAGAAGCCACAGGGCATAAATATGCAAAGAAGTAAAAAGCTAACTTTTTCAAACAATAAGGCTTCTCTCTCACTTACCAACTTCACATTTCCCTGTATGGCCCCGGAAGATGACTGGTTAGCCAGAGACGGGTAAGATTCCTCAAGGGAGGAACAACCTAAGACAGGCACAGTCGCAGGGGGCCATCAGGTGAGAAATTGGGGATCAACAGAGGTGAGGCTCAGAACCTCACCCCCCCTGTTCTGAGAGAAATCTTCTGCATACATGGATGTTTTATTGCCCTGGTCTAGCTTGGATTAACACATAGTCTACAGGCACACACCTGATCATCTACATGTGCTCTCTTACAACACTAAACTATGTTTTCTACCTTTATCTTGTATCTACCTACCACTTCAGCATTTTATTAAAAATAATAATAATAAAGAGAGAAATGTGGTATCCACATATAAATCAAGTATAAAAACCAAATGAGTATTCATATTTGAACTGACTGTTTAGAGTTCATAATGCATGAGCAAAACCGAAAGTTTCTGTGATGACTGCCCTTGTACTGTTCACTATGTAACTTATTCATTATGTAAGAATTTGTTCTACATGTAAAAACTTGTTTGTTATGCCTCAGAAGATTGGAGACTGACAAAAATTAGGCTTGGGGTGGATTAATGATTGTGCATTGAGCATTGACTCCCCTATACAGAATTTTATTGTCGTTAACAACCATTTGATCAATAAATATGAGAGATGCCCTCACAAAAAAAAAAAAAAAAAAAAAAAAAGGACAGACTTCCAATGGTAAAATAAATTAGTAACCGGGATGTAATGTATAGCATAAGGAATATAGTCAAGATATTGTAACAGCCTGGTAGGGTGATAGCTGGAACCTAGAATTATGTATATAAATGTTCTACCACTGTGTTGTACACTTGAAACTCATGTAATGTAATACTGTGTGTCAACTACCCTTCAATAAAAAATAATTATTTTAAAAAAAAAAAAAAACATAAAAAAAAAAAAAAAAAAAGGAAAACTGAAGGAACAAAACAGCAGCAGAATCACAGAACCCAAGAATGGACTAACAGTTACCAAAGGGAAAGGGACTGGGCAGGATGGGTGGGAAGGGAGGGATAAGGGCGGGGAAAAAGAAAGGGGGCATTATGATTAGCATGTATAGTGTGGTGGGGCACGGGGAGGACTGTGCAACACAGAGAAGACAGTAGTGATTTTATAGCATCTTACTATGCTGATAGACAGTGACTGTGAAGGGGTATGTGGGGGGAACTTGGTGAAGGGTGGAGCCTAGTAAACATAATGTCTTTCATGTAATTGTACATTAATGATACCAAAATAAAAATATATAAAAAAAATAAAAAAAGAAATACTATTTGACCCAGGAATTCCACTTCTAGGAATTTACCCTAAGAATGCAGCAACCCAGTTTGAAAAAGACAGATTCACCCCTATGTTTATCGCAGCATTATTTACAATAGCCAAGAAATGGAAGCAACCTAAGTGTCCATCAATAGATGAATGGATAAAGAAGATGTGGTACATATACACAATAGAATATTATTCAGCCCTAGGAAGAAAAGAAATCCTACCATTTGCAACAACATGGATGGAGCTAGAGGGTATTATGCTCAGTGAAATAAGCCAGGCGGAGAAAGACAAGTACCAAATGATTTCACTCATCTGTGGAGTATAAGAACAAAGAAAACCTGAAGGAACAAAACAGCAGCAGAGTCACAGAACCCAAGAATGGACTAACGGTTACCAAAGGGAAAGGGACTGGGCAGGAGGGGTGGGAAGGGAGGGATAAGGGCAGGGAAAAAGAAAGGGGGCCTTACAATTACCATGTATAATGTGGGGTGGGCATATTGTGGGCTGTGCAACACAGAGAAGACAAGTAGTGAATCTACATCATCTTACTATGCTGATGGACAGTGACTAATGGGGTTTGTGGGGAGGGACTTGGTGAAGGGGGAGTCTAGTAATCATAATGTTCTTCATGTAATTGTAGATTAATGATAATAAAATGAATTTTTAAAAATGAGAGGCAAGGAAGGATGAGTGCATAATTAACTATAAATTAAAAATGTAACAAAATAGGCATTTCTCTTCCTGCAAGTATCTGTGAATGGGGGGTGGGCTGAAGGGGTCACATTAACCCTTTCCTGTAGTAGTCTTTGCAGAGTGAAGACATTTTGAATGATACCAACCTCCCCTTCTAAATTAGAAAATATTCTAATAGAAAATATGCTTTGTTTTTAAGTAAGACGTTGTCTCATTGGCTTTCATCTGGAAAATCACCTGAAATTCGCCTGGTACTTTGGGTGTTTTTTGTTTTTGTTTTTTTTAAGTAGCTACATGGAAAAGTGTTAGGCTGCCTCGAAACCTCCCAGTGACTGCCGGATACTCCAAAGTCAAGATCCTCTGCAGACAGGAAATGCCTTTGCCAGTTCCAAGGTCTCCTCCCTTCAACCCTCTCTATTGTCTGGAGAGATTTGTGTACAATGACTGAAGAGGTTCCCTGCCTTCAACAGTGAATCAAAGAGCTGCCTCAGAAGAAGGGAATCAGCAAGAGCTTTAGCTTTTCTGGCTAACATTTGGCACCCACTGTGTGCCTGGTATTGATACCTCTGCTCAGTTGATACACCCACCTCTCTAGGAATAGAGGCTGAAAATTCATGCTTCCCAAGGCCCCACCACCACTGCCTTACTTCCAGCCCTGCTCTTATCCACATTATAATTCCTAGGGTTCCCCAGCCACACTGACAGGGTAGCTGCTGTTCTGTGGACCTTATCTCAGACACTTTGGTAGATGGTAGGAATCCCCAAAGTTCTTCTTTTTTGGATTCAACAATACCAAAAACTGTCAAGGGACAAAATTAGATAAATACAGAGCCCAGCTAGAATTTCATGAAACCCAAAGGGGTGAAAAGTAAATATTAGTACATCTAATTATTTTTACTACAACATACCAAACTCCCAACCATTAAGAAGCATGCTGAATGATTGTTTGGTTTTCCACATTCTGTTCCATGTTGGCAGTAGTCAGATAAATACCACCTCCAGTCACAGATTTAAAGGGTCATTGACTATTAGATTTTAAAGAAAAATCAAAAGGGTGGTTTTGAGTTCATGTCATCTTCCACAAAGCAGTATAACTGGAACAGGATTTTTCGCTAAGTGTTGTCTGTCCCCAGCAAAATGCATTTCCCCCAAGTCCAAATACATTTTCCTGAATCCCTGCCCTACCACCATTAACAAAAATGAATATTCATTATAATGAAACCAAACAAAAAAAAAGGTTGTCAGAAATGTTGACAGAGAATAGGTACTTTCACTATCAGAGATGGTTTCCTCTTTTCCCACAAGATGTCTTATCAGCTTTCACCCTGAGAAAACCATAAAAAGAAAGAAAGAAACCTTATGCAATAGTTCTCTAAATAAAATAATAGACATTGGGCTAGTCATCCCTAAAAGTGATGTTGTTTAAAGAGTCAAAGTACATCATCCAACAAAATCAATATCCTATTAAGTTAGAAAGGATTCTGAATATCAAAGACCAATGAACTGAATAACTTAAAGTATAAGTACATGACCCAGGGGATTAATCACACACTGTCATGGTGAAATTAGGGCAATTCTTCCAATCATTAACGTTTTGCTTACAAAAATGTGCTTTTCTGTTTGCCTTTCTGCTAAATGATAACCGTTTTCAAGTTGAATCTCCTGATAAAAAGAGTTAAAAACAAGACAGGAGTTGTGCTGTAAAGGTCATACATGCTGCTTCAACATGAAATAGCCAAAAGACAAACAAATGAAAAATGCCTGGATTGTAGGAAGAATTTGTAAATATTCATTGGCAATCTGCAATGGGGCACTTGAGAAAACAGTTAATGTCAACCTGTGTTCTGAGAATACTGTACTTCCTCCAATTAACATGCTCTTGATTCTAAAGGACATGTTCAAATTCAGAATATGAGCAACTTGGAGAGAGCTAGGAATAGCTTTATACTGGAAAACAGCCTAGCTTCAAGGAATTCTCTACTTTAAAACAAGATTTCACCCCTCAACTTTTCTAGTGCCAATCAATACATAACCCTGTATTTCTCTGCTTGATAGTCATGATACAGTTATTCTCAAGAACAAACATTAACCAGAGGTTATCTCCAGGAGGGAAACACACTGACTTCAGGATTGCTTTAATTCAATATTAGGCCCACAAGCCTTCCATTCTCCAAAACTGATACAGATAGTCTCATTTTCAAACAAGACTGATTAAGACCTTTGAAATCTTGAGGTAACCTGTCAGGCAGGGTCAGGGAGCTTGGACCCTGCAGTGGATGGGAAGGGAGACACTCTGCTGGATGTCCACTTTGGGCCCCAACACTAAGGAGACAGAGAATGGGGGGAGCAATAAAGATAAATAGCTTGAGCTGAGTTGGATTTGGGGGCCAGAAGGGATCACGTAAGATCAACTTGACCATCTTCATTCTATAGATGAGAGAACGGAGGCCAAGAACTGAAACTCCAACCCAAATCTTTAAACTTCCAGGCCTATGCACACTCTCATCTTAAGGACCCAGAAATTCCAGAAACCTACATTCACAGGCAATTCTAGGGGCCTTCTTGGAATCTAAGGAGGCAGGATGTGACAATCCCCTAAGAACAATGACTTTTTCACTCTTCACTGAGTGTCCATGTCTGGGGAGCCACAGTCCTGGTCAGTCAAGCCAAGGGCAAAGTCATTCTTTCAGGGCCCTTAGCAGGAGGCACCCAACTCCACAAAAGCCAGAGGCCTCCATGGAGGTCCAGGCTAGAGGAAGAGACTTCTGGGCCTCTATCCTACATGTGTCTCTGATCATTTCCCTGGAAATCCAGTTCTGAAGTTCAGCTGTTAGCAGTTGGATACAATACTTGAGTCAGAAACCTCAGCTCCCCCTTCCTGTGAGGCCCACACCCACCCTCACCTCAGCACTTTAATTCTCCCCAATCTCACAACATCCCCCGTGCTCACCCTGCGCCCTCCCCTCAGCCATCGCACTCTCCTCCCACCGTCCTAGACAGGCCCTACTCCCCTCTTCCTCCCTCCCGGTCCCCATCTCCGGCTCTCATCCTGGCAGGAGTTACCCAGAGAGGGCACACAGGTGAGGAAGGAGTGATGGGGGACTGAGGGCCCCACCAGGTTCTTCCACACGAGGATCACCGCAGAACAGTGGTTCTCAAAGCGCGGCCCCGCGCCCAGCAGCTTTGACATCACCTGGGCACTTGCCCAAGTGCCCTGTTCTAGCCCACACCCACCAAATCAGACTCTGGGGCCAAGGGCAGCGATGAGTTTCCACAAGCTCTGCAGGTGAATCTGAAGGGAAGCGTGAGAACCGCCGTCGTAGCGCGAACCATCTGCCCGGCCCTCCCGGCCAGGGTCTCCCTCCACCCAGCGGACCCCCCTACCCGGACTCGGCCGCCAGAGAATGACGCACTGTTGATTCACGCCGGTCAAGGCCGGCGGCCGGGGCCAGCCCGGGAGCTGAGGATAATCGATGGCGCTAGGGCGGCCGGTGTTCCGCGCCTGGGCCAGAGCCCTTCCCGCCGCCTGCCGCGCCCTGGGCCCAGGGTCCGCGGGCCGGAGCCGCCCCCTGCGCCGGACGCACGCACACCCGGCCCCCGCTCAAATACCCAGAAAAGGCCCAAATCCACTTCTAGGCTCCCCGCGGGCCGCGGCCCAGAACCGCGCTTCGGGGGCGCTGCGAGCTGCTAAAGCCCCAGCGAGACGCTCGGCCTGAGGCTCCAGAGCCCGACCCGCGCGCGCCCCACCGCCCAGCACGGCGCCAGGCACCCCGGGGGCGCTTTAAGAAAAGGTGTGGGTTTGTTTTAACCAAACAGTGAGAGGTCCCACGAGGTCAGTAGTCCCCATCGACAGATTTATTTTATACAGAAGTTATTCACTTAAAAAAACAAAACACAACACCATTTTGGCTGAGGTTTTTTTTTCTTTACAACGAACAATCATATATACACATTATAAACACCGTTTGATATAAAACAATATCTACAGTCTACTTACATTTAATTAACCTGCTACTTCTAGTTCATCTGTGATTAATTTTAGTCACGGACGAGTCAGTTTCTCTGCTTGAATTGGACTGTATTCTTCCCTTAACACCTTGGTCAAACAGGTACTAAGTTGAGAGTGCAAAACAAGCATTTGAGATTCTTAACAACTATATCTCTCTGACAAAAGGAACACATATCCCCGAGACAGAAGTTCTGAGATCATTTTGGATTTAAGGCAGCAGTATAAGAATGTAATATAAAATTAAGGAATCTTCCTTTCTAAAAATATTCCAGCACTGCCTGAAATGTGGACCCCCTTTCCAAGGCATACCTCTGGATTTGGGTTGCACCTTTGCTCTTGCATTAACTGGGATGTAGGATACAGATTATAGAAAAAGCATTCAAGATGTTCTTATTAAAATATTTAAAATTATAATTTAAAATTTTAACAGAAAAGTTCACAATTACTTTTTATAAATAGGAAAAACAATTTACTTTTTTTAAAAGCAGGTAAATTTAATCAGTGAAGAATCCCTTTACCATACAACCTAAAACCAGTACACAAACCATTTAAGTCAAAATTAAGGTTTCAGTGGTGAGTTTGTTATTTAGCCAGTGCACCATGTATTTTAGGTTTCCAGAACACCAAAAAATTGATTCCCTTTCTCATATAATTTTCCAGTCTATCTATGGAGATTTTCTGTGGCAAATGTTATTCCCAAATTCAGTTTTCTAAACATGCCAATGTCAGTGGTCATCATCCAGCATTAAAATAGCCTTTATCACCCTCAATGTCCACTTCCTGGTCAGAATCCTCTGAAATCTCTGATTCAAGATCTTCCTGGGAGGCAGGAGAGGGTGAACATTGAGAGCTATCCAAAGCACCTTTATTCTGTTCACTGGGCAAGTCTTGCCTCTGGTCACAAGGATTGTCCAGACTTTCTAGTTCTTCTTTTTTATTGCTTTGAGGGTTCTCCTGAATGAAGGGTATGAAAATGGAAATGAAGGGTAGGATCATGAACTACAGAGAAATAAGGGATAAATCAAAATGTCTTTTCATCCTCTACCATCTTTAATTTTGAATTTTGGTACCTATTAGCTGTAGTCTTACTCATAAGAACAACGAGTCACAAATATAACTAAAATATATCATGTAAAATGAACACAACTCCAGCCCAGACCCATGGTTTCAGTTTCTTAAAAGTTTGGGGAGTAGGGGGAGAGAACCAGATCACTAAAGAGACACACCATCTTCATTCTTCAAATATTTCAGTCTTGCCAATTAATGGGGTCTTCTAGATGTTTAAAAAACATGAATGCTAAACAGTGAATTAAGGAGAACATTTCAAAATCATTACATTGAATCCTTTTTCATCTATTTTTTCTGGAGTAAGTTTGTAAACATATACACACATAAATATATGTAACATATTTTAAAAATCATAGCAAAAAAATGCATAACTGGAAGAATGCTGCCAACTGAAAAGGGAGACAATTAACTACAATTTTCTTAAAAGCTGGGGGAAATTTCTGGACCTCTATTACATATTTTTAAAGTCCCTGGTAAGGTGCAGTCGAGCGTTTGACCAAAAACTAAAGTAGTGAATTTTCAATACTGTTTGTCTAAAATGGACATAAACACTACATAGAAATACTACATACTGCTACAGGTTTTTTTAAGCAAGACTATAGAATAATACATTCACCTGGCTTGCAACTATGTACTAAATATATGTACAAGGTCAGAGAATGAAAGGGAATCTGTTATTTTAATTAGAATAATGAAATTATGGGAATTTTATTATTTCAAAGCATTCTTTGTGACACCATCTTGTTTTTAATGAGCAAGTTGATCACTTAATTTAAAAATGCACACTGCTTTCACTTTCCTCACTCATATTACTGCTTCAAAGGCATTTTATTTATTATGAACTGTATATATACTGGCAAATGAACGACTTGACAACTGTCAGATAACTTTGGGGAAGACATTCAGATTAAGACATCAAAAACAAAACTTTAGCTTTAAGTCAATAGAGCTTCTTTAAAAACTGAATTAGCCTTTACTTTTTATCGCACATTGCGTAACAAGGTCATTGGAAGAAAGACTGGTAGAAAGTTTAAGCTGCTTTCCAAACAGGCTTGGCTATTCTCTACATGTTTTATATTCATTTTAAATACTGGCATTAGATGGAAAATAATTTTTAAACTCTTTGATATTCTTCTAAAAAACAATGCTAACTAGACTTAAAAGTGTTTATTTCCTTGTATTTACCCTTGAGCTCTGCCTGGTTTTATTATGGCTGTGTAAATAAAAGAAACAATTTTCTCCCAAAGATAACTGCTTAAGTCATTTACTGTCAATTACTTTACCTTTCCTGCGTTAATTAGATAAACAACATATGGGGTTTATAAAACAATTAGCCAGGAGTTTTACTAGCCAGTGTGTGAAAACCAAGCATAATTGATATAGGAACTGCATTAGGTGCTTTTAGCATTACTGCCACCTGAACAACTCATCCTGAATTTCAGCAGGACTATTTGCCTTTTTAATCAAGGTGAAGAGGTTAAATAGTCTCTCAAATGACTTTTGCATACAACCCACAACAGGCCTTGCATAGAGATAACATGATAAAAAATATTTATTTCCATAGAAACAGAACCATGTCCATACCTGCTTTAGTCTTCTCCATTTAGCACGTCGATTCTGAAACCAGGTTTTGACCTACAGGAAAGAGAAAGAGAAAACTTAACCAGAGCCGAGAATCCCGAGGGACCTGAGGAGAAACGAGGCCGGTGGGGAGCTGTGGGGCAGCCAGGGCTCCTGGCGCTGGACGGCGGGAGGCGCGCGCCGCCGGGTTTGGGAGCTCTAAGTCCCTCTTCCGCCCCGGGCCCCGCGCCCCACGAACCTGCCCTGCAGGTGCATTCACCTGTCTCTCGCTGAGCTGCAGCATCTTGGCCAGACGCTTCCTCTCAGGCGGGGAGAGGTATTTCTGGGTCTCAAACTTCTTCTCCAACTCGATGGTCTGGTCGTTGGAAAACCTAACCTGGCCGCCCTTCCTTTTATGCAGAGGCCTTTGCAAGAAAGGGCTCCAGAGCAGGGGTTTACCTGCGGACAGCAAGAGCTGAGGTTAGTGACCACCAGGGAGAGGCCTGGCCCTGGGGCTAACAAAAGTGGCAGAGGGGACACAGGAGAACACCCAACCAGACACATTCATACACACTCACTGACACTTGGACACAACACACTCCCACCAATACACCTACACACCCAGAGACACAGAAACACCCTAAGTAACACAACCACGCTCCATACACACAACACAGGTCGCCCTTTACACGCTCACATACACACAAAACTATCACACCCACAGCTAGACCCAAATATACAAATCTTTTGATCCCCAAAAGTACTGAGCTTAATATACCATGACCCTCTTTAACCAGTAGCTCTCGAATTTATACACAACTTTTCACACCTCTAGGTACTTTCCCTTGGTAAACCGCCCTTTCCCAATGCCCCAGTGTGTTTTATGTTGGTCTGAACTTGGCTGGGACGCTACCCAAGGCACTCGCGGCCAGGGGCCGACAGCGGGAGCCAGACCCGGGCCCCTTGCGCCTGGCTGCACCGGAAGCCCTCGGGCCGGACGGCGGCGTTAGGCCGCGAGGGGAGCTTCCAATCCCGGCTGGAGGGTGCCGCGGCCTCCTCTGATTTCACACCCGGCCCGCGGGGGCGGCCAGTTAAAGCCACCCCGTGGGCTATGGCAACATTTCCGTCAATGTGTTTCCTGTTGGTCTATCGTCAAAAACCCTTTGCTTCCTCCTGTGCAGTCCCAGCAGTAACCCAAGGAAACCCATGGCGCGCTCTGTTGAAACGTTAGCTAAGGGTCCCGCTCCCGCCCCAGCAGAAGAGAGCCACCCTGGGGCTGCCGCACCAAACCCTCGAGTATGGAATCAAAAATAAAACTTAAAAAAAAAAAAACTAAACTGTAATCCCCTTCTAATCTAGCTATGAGGAAGGAGTGTGGAGTGCTGGGCTAGAGGCCTCACCGTAATAAAGATATTAGAATGTTAAGACATTAGTTTACCTCCAGTCCCTACTGAAGCTACCAGTAACAATATAAGTTTAAAAATCTGGTAGCCCAAAGCAAGAACCCCGTTTTCTTACATCTGGAGCCCGGATCACGGGTGGCTTATTTCTTAGGCTGCGCTCTAAGGGGACAAGCCCTCCAAATTCTATATGCCCAGTGTGTCAGTGCTGCCCTTCTATTTCAAAGGCGCATCAGTCTCTCCGTCCGTCCGTGGGTCTTCGGGCCTGTCCCTAAACAATTTGAAAGCTGGCATTGTTTTTTTTCGAGATTTTGCTTACGTCAGGCTTCAGACCGGTGCAAAACAGCCTCAAAAAAAAGGAAGCAACTGGTTATTTTAGCTGCCATAAAGTCACATCCCACACAGAGGAAATGAACAATATCAGAAAAACGGATCCCGGCTATCAGAAGTCGAGTGTTTCCTGAATATGTCTGTATTGAGGATGTCGATAAAATAATCAGCAGCGTGCACTACTCCGGGGGAAGGGTCTGCTTCATGCAGCCAGGAAAACACTTAACAGCTTCTGAAACCAGATTTACTCCTATCGAGAACTCAAGATTTCCTGTATGAACGGAAAGGGTCAGGCTCTTTCACTACACAAGCTTGTTGAACCAGGTCCAGCCCCCGTAACCACCGGGGCCCAGCCAACTATCCCTGCCCCGCAGGGGCCGGCGCGGGCGTCTTGGCACTCCCTCCCGGTCCCTCCAGCTACGGGGGCCCCACAGGCCCCACCCTGCGCAACACACGCGCCCCAGAACTGCCTTCAGTTTCCAGCCCCCGCAGCAGCGCCAGAGGTCTCGCCCGCGCCCGCGCGCCCCGATGCCTGCAAGGTGCAGGAAAACCAATCTGAGTCACGGTGCGGTCAGCCCCCGCCGCGCGCCGCCGGACCCGCTCCTTCTGTCCTAGCGCGCGCCCGAGAGCCACTTTTCGATCGCTTTTGCCACAACTTTCTATTGCCTCCCCCTCCGCCCCCGCCGCCTCCTGGGCGCTGCCACCTGCCGGGTGGCGCCTTCCTCGCTGCCGCCCCGGCTCGGCCCCGCCGTGACCCCGGTCGCCTTACCCAGGGGGTCGTGGCGGAGTAGGGCATGCGTGTAGTCGTTCACCGTCCTCGGAAAGGGGTACAGAGGACCCCCAAAGCCGCCGGGTCCATAGGCGGCGGCCAGCGCGGCAGTGGAGTGGTGCGAGAAGGCGGGATGGATCGGCGTGGGTTCGTACACCGGGGTCCGGTAGGAGGACACGAGGCTGGTGAAGGAGGAGTTGGGGGACGGCAGCGTAGGGGTGGGGGTGGGCGCGGCGGGCCCGCGGCCCAGGATGTCCTCGATGTAGAACGGCGTCGGGTGCGCGGGCTGCAGCAGCGGCGTGGGCGCGTACAGCGGCACTCCCACGGCGCCCCCCGCCGCCGCCGGCCCAGGGTGCGGGTATTGCATGGCTCCGCTGCGCTCCGGCCCCTCGGAGAGCTGCCGGCCCGCGCCGCGGCGCTACATTTATCCGTGCTCCGCGCTCCCGGCGATAGGCTCTGCCGGCCGCGGGGTGGGGCCGCGCTCTCTGGCCCCTTCCTGCCGCCGGGCCCTGCGGCCAATGGCGCAGAGTCCCGGGAGCTGCCTCCCGCCCCCACCCTCGGCCCGCCCCGCCGGCCCAGCTCTCCGCCCCTGCAGACGCGCTTGGTCCCAGCCTGCGAGGACCCTGCGCCCCGGTGACCAGCCGCCGCCGTCGCTCAGGGCTCCAGGCACCCTGGCCCGCGACGCCCTCGAAGGAAGCCCAGGGCCGCGTCAATCAAGGGAGACGCGAGGAAAGCAGCTGCCTGGAACGCGGCCTCATGCGGTCCTAGCTCCAGCCGGGAGGCATCTCTGCCGAAACTCGGGGACCCTGGGGGCCCAGAGTGGCGGCAACTGGACTCAGGCGGCAGGCGTAGAGGCCACTGGCAGAGCCAAGCCTAAGCAGCCTGAGAGTACCCTCCCTGGTCGGCGCGCTGCCTGGAGTAACAGTGGCAAGGGCTGTTGTCTGGCGTGTCTCCGGAGCTTGTGGTAGGAGACAGTGCCCTGGGTTTCTGGGGCAGTTCTCAGGAGAGAAGTCCATGGCCCTTAGCTGTGTCCCAGTGGGATAAGGACGACTGACTTAGGGTGCTCTGGACCCGGCCGCTCCACCTGTTTCATTTGTGAGCCCCGGACTCAGGCACTTCCATGGGGAAGCTGACAGAAACTGCTTCGGGTAGGAATCAAGGGAAGACCTGGGCCCTACGGCGCCGGGCAGAACCAGTGCAATCTTCTCCGACCCAGTGGGGGCTGCTCCATGTCCCTTACCCCGCGTCCAGGGTGTCGCAGCTGCTCGCAGCCCCGCTTTGCCGGTTTGCACATGTTTTCTATTGAAGCCGTGGAGCTACCCGGTGTCGCTTCGGCTCTGTGCAGCTCCGCTCGCCTGCGGGGCAAAGGGGCATTTTCTTGATTGACGCCCTCCTGCGGTCGTCACACCTCGCGGTGAGCGGTTTCTGCTAAGGTCCTCCATTAATCGTGTCACTGAAAAGACTACCCAACTTTTTCTATTGAGATATTTAATTTACATCTTGGCACTGTTTCTCCGGCTGCAGCGCATCTTAGTAGGAAGAAGAGTGGAATGGAAAGACGGATGTTCTGATTTCGAATTACAGTCCACACGTTTTTGTTGAGCAACTGTTGTGTGCTAGCAGTAAACAAGACTGAGGTAGTTCCTGTCCTCACGGAGGCAGAAACAAATTTTAATACAGTGTGACTTATGTATGTGCTAGGAAGGAGAAGTAAATAATGATCTGAAACCTTATAACAAGGAGACATCACCTAGTTGCTGGAGGAGGGTATGTTAAGGAAGGGAAAGGGTTCCCCAAGGAAGTGATATTTGAAAGATGAATAGTTGTCAGAAAGCCTAGAGAAAGACAAGTTTTCCAAGTTCAGGTAATGGCATGTGAGGGTTGTCAGCCCAACTTTAGTCAAGTCACCCTCCCTGAGCTTTTTCTCTCATCTGAAACATTTGGGGCTTATCCTAAAGGGTCCTGATACTTTTGTGGTGGGGTCACAGGCATCTTTCGGAATCTAATGACAGCTACAAACAGAAGTGTAGTATGCTATCATTTGAGTTAAAACTTGGGAGAGGATAAGAATATTCATTTGTGTCTTTGCTCTATTACACTAACTCTGGAAGGATACACAAAAAACTAGTAACATTGGCTGTCTGTGAAGAGAGAGGTGGAGTTGGATGGAGAATGGACTTTATGCTTTGTGAAGATTTGGAGAATCAAACCATGTGATGTATGACCTGTTATACTATTGCTAGGTCCTTGAAGAAGTAGTTGATTCTGGGTCTGAGGCAGGAAAAGTACAGGGTGAGGTAGAGGCGTTTTGTTGGAGAAACCACAGCAAGAAAATAGGAACTGCCTTGAAAGGTCTTCCATTGGCCGAATTTGGGGTAATTTAAGCATTAGGAACATTATAGATTGTAACCCACTGAATATAACGGCTCATAGTATTACTCTCCATAGTGATACTCAGAGAGATAAAGGGATGGCAAATGATAAAGCTGGAAGTATGCCAGCTAACAAAGTAGATTGATAAAATCAGAAAATGTAACATTCAAGAAAGAATCATCATTGGGCAACAAAACCATTGAGTGAAACATTGTTGAGGATAAGGATTATCACAAGATCTCATAATACTACTTTGCTTGATTAGATTCTGGGTTTTTTTTAATAGTCATAAAAGACATTGGGGAGATAATAGGAAAAAAACGAATATGAATTATATGTTAGATTAAATTATTAAGTTAATGTGCATTGTGTTAGGTGTGATACTGGTATTGTGGGTAAAATGTTCTTATTCCTGGGAGGTGCAGGCTAAAGTATTTAGAGATAAAGAGTCATGATATCTGCATATCTGCAATTTACTTTCACACACACACACACACACATACACACACACACATACACATACATGTATAGGGAGATAAACCAAATTAGAAAATTATTCAATGGTGAATTTAAATGAAAAGTATACAGCTGTTTGCTGTATTAGTTTTAGCTTCTCTAATTATGATTTTATATGTTAAAAAATGAAAGTGCTGTCTCATTTTTTAAGGTAAAAATTTTCTGAGTCATTTATTAAATCTGCATCCAATTTTAGGTAATGCCTTGCCCCTAGAAACCACCTGTGGAGGGCTGTTTGTGAATCACTGGTCCTTCTGTGTTCTGGTCTGATTTTGTGCCCACTCTATCAGTCATTATTCTCATCACATCGGGAACTCGGGCAGGTGCTAGGAGACTGAAAGTCTGCTCTACTGTATACCAAGGACAGAGACAGGATACGGGAACAAAGAAAGGACAGTTATTGTTTTCTGAAGCACAAAGGTGCCTTCAAAAGTTATGTTTGGGTCTTCAAAAATTGGGACTTCAAAAAGTATGGGTTTATAGGTTATGCTGTGCATGACTCAGCCAACAAAGAAAAAGATCTAAATCTACAAACCTTCTAAAAATAAATATTAAAATGCTAGGAAATAACCACTAATACAGGAAAAGGCAGCATCATCCCTCTCTTTGATTAAGCCACAGACCCTGTGGGGTAGATGGAGATTTTAAAAGGCATGGACTGGTATAACATTCCAACTCAGCTACATAATCCTCACAAGCAAATTGAAGCACTTAATTCTGTTAAGCTATGTAACATTACCTCTTCTAAATCCAATTGTTAGATCCATGTTCATTTTGCTATAGTTAAAAAAAAATTACAACCACATTTGTGAATGTCACATTTATTGAACTACATAATTTTTAATATCACTTTTGTAGGTTTTATAGTTTGCTTTATTGTTTTAAAAGTCATCTGGGGCTCTAAAAGAACTAGATTTTTTCCAAAGTTGTCCTTATAATTTTTTTTCACACAGTCAGAACTAATAAAACAAAACTGTTGTAGCTATTTAATTCAAAATCTCTTGGAGTTTCAATATTTTTTCTCTGCTGGATACTAAAACCAATAAAGCTACATGAGATTTTAATTATATTCTGAATTAAACAAGACTCTCTACAAAAATTTGGCACCATTTATTTTAGTCACTGCTATTGTGCAAGAGACCACACTTTGTAGGAAGAGAAGATAATTCTCACCTCTGATTTATCTAGTAGGAACTTCGGTAAATTTTTTGTAATGTATTCTCAATAATTAGATATACATAGAAGTAAAACTTAAATAAGCTATAGCTTGAAACTATCAATGAATTTTATTATAACAATTTTGTTCCATTTTTACTTACATGAAAAGTTTTATTATCTTCTTCAACTACTGTAATGACCAAATCATTTATTAAATCACTATATCAAGCCATATTTTAATCAAAGCTTGACAAAACCTAATTAGTGTTTTAGGACCTTCCTAATTTACACATGCTAATATGATCAAATAGAAATGTTTCATCTGTGTCATGAATGGGATGAGAGCTCTGGAATACATGGACAATAGTTATCACTAATATCCACATTTTACATACTACAGTGTACTTTAAATAACATGATAATGTGGGTGAATTTTACTGACTGTGGAGCTTATGGTATTTATTTGCTCAATTTAAAAAAGTGATGAACTCAATAATGAAAAGACAGAGACCTCAATAGTTTAAATGGGCAAAAGATCTGAATAGACATTTCTCTGAAGAAGATATACAAATGGCCAATAAGCACATGGAAAGACATTCAACAGCATTAGTCATCAGGAAAATGCAAATCAAAGCCTCAATAAAATACTACTTCACACCCACTAGGATACCTACAATAATTTAAAAAACAAAACAAAATAAATGTTGGTAAGGATGTGGAGATTTGAAACATTCATACATTGCTGATGGCAGTGTGAAATGATGCAGCTGCTTTGGAAAATAATCTGGCAATTCCTGAAAGGCTAAACACAGAGTGATCGCACGACCCAGTAATTCCATTCCTACGTCTATACCCAAGAAATGAAAATATTTGTCCCCACAAAAACTTGTACACAAATGTTCATAGCAGAATTATTCATAATAGCCCAAAAATGGAAACCCAAATGTCCATCAACCAAGGAATGGATAACTAAAATGTGGTATATCCAAGCAATGGAGTATTACTTGGCAGTAAAAAAAGAATGAAGTATTCATACATGCAATACAGTGGATGAACTTTTAAAACATTTTTTTCTCTGTCATGAAATTTTATTAACTGTATGATTTTCCCAAGTTTTATTGATAAATAATTGACATACGTCATTATATAAGGTTTAAGGCAAACAGCATGATGGTTTAATTTACATATACTGTGAAATGATTACAGTAGGTTCAGCTAACATCTACTTTCTCATAAAGACACAATTTTAAAAAGAAAATAAAGGGAAAATAATTTTCTCCTTTTGATGAGAACTCTCAGGATTCACTCTCTTAACAACTTTCCTATATATCATACAGCAGTGTTACCTATAGTCATCATGTATGCTATATCCTAGTATTTATTTATAACTAGAAGTTTGTACCTTTGACCACCTTCCTCCAGTTTTCCCTCCCTCAACTCCCTGCCTCTGGTTGCCTCCCATTTAACCTCTTTTTTATTTAGTTTGTTTGTTTGGTTTGTTTCTTGTTTTAGATTACACACATAAGTGAGAAGTGAGATCATACAGTATTCGTCTTTCTCTGTCTGACTTATTTCATTTAGTGTAATGCCTTCAAGGTCCATCCATGCTGTCACAGGTTACCACCTCTTTGTTTTTTATGGCTAAATAATATTCCATTCTGTATATACACATTCTTCCATTCATCCATTGATGGACACTTATGTTGTTTCCATTTCTTGGCTATTATAAATAATGCTGCTATGAACACGATTGTACAGGTATCTTTTTTGAGTTAGTGTTTTTGTTACCTTTGGACATATTCCCAGAAGTGGACTTACTGGATCATATGGTGGTTCTGTTTTTAATTTTCCTCCATACTGTTTTCCATAGTTGCTGTATGAATTTACATTCCCGCCAACAGTGCACACGAGTTCCCTTTTCTCCACATGCATTCCAGCATCTCTTGTTTTTTTGATTTTGGCCATTCTAACAGGTGTGAGGTGATATCTCATTGTGGTTTTGATTTGCATTTCCCCAATGATTAGTGATGTTGAATATCTTTTCATGTACCAGTTGGCCTTTTGTGTATTTTTGGAGAAATGTCTGTGTAGGGCCTTTGCCATTTTTAATTGGGTTATTTGGATTTTTAGCTATTGAGTTATATGAGTTTTTTTTAAATATGTTTTGGATACTAACCTCTTATCAGATAGATGGCTTGCAAATATATTTTCCTCTTCCATAGTTTCCCTTTTCACTTTGTTGATGGTTTCCTTTGCTGTGCAGATGCTTCTTAGTTTAATGTATTCTTGATTGTTTATTTTTTATTTTGTTGTTTTGAAAACATTTTGCTAAGGGAAAGAAACCAGACTCAAAAGACCACATATTAGATTATTTCATTTATATGAAATGTCCAGAATAGGTAAATCTATAGAGACAGAAAGTAGATTAGTGGCTGCCTAGAACTAAGGAAGTTGGGGGTAAATGGAGAGTGATTGCTAATGGGTACAGAGTTTCTTTTTAAGGTAATGAAAATGTTCTAAAAGATACTGCAGTGATGGTTACAGAACTTTGTGACTATTCTAACACACACACATTTTAAATTGGTGAATTTTATGTCTCAATAAAGTTGTTATGTAATTTTTTTAAATAAAGGAATGTCATGTGAAAGCTAGTAATGTACCCTATAATAATTTTAACAAAGGTTACAATATCAGAAGTGATATTTTGACATATGATCCAAATCTGTGGATATGCAGCCAAACTTCTGGGCAACAACCCTGGAGAAAGTACCAGAAATAATAAATCAGGACTCATGCTGTCTAGACCATAGCTCCCTTCTATTCAGCACACCGTCCTGCTCCCCTGGGTCCCATGCTCCTTTGTTTGCATTTTTTTCAACAGCCAGATATCCTCCTAATCACCACCCAGAAAGGAGAGGAAGAGGAAGTATATTGCCAAGGAACCAAATGTCCAAAGGAAAAATTTACAGCTGGTTCAGATTCTGATTCTGATTTCTTAATTTTCATAAAACCATTCGAGATATTATGGGCACAAAATTCCCCCCTCCTTAACTCTAAGGAGCACTAAAGATTATATTCTGAGAAAAGGAAAGAATAACAAAGATCTTGATGCCAGAGCCACAAGGAAGTCCCAAGGCCTTGTTGTATGACCTTGTGTTCTGGAGTCAGAGAGAGAGCTTTGGTTCTGAGAAAGAGATGGAGGGGAAACATAGAAATCCTATGTATGAGGATCAATAAGAGCTACTATTCCTAGAAAGATAGGGGCTTCGTGGTAAAGATGCTATTAACCTTAAAGGAACCTACTTGCCTCTTTGGCAATAACCTCATCTCAGATAAAACTTAATCTGGTTTCCCAAGGACATTTTCCCCCAGCTGTGAAATGGGACTGAATGACCGATTTCTTTAAGATAAAATCCTCAAAGAAGTCAGGAACTATTTATTAGGAAAGGTGGGAAATACTAATCATGACATGGTTTGACCTAGAAGGGAAATTCCTACCTGAAATTGTAGGTCCCAGAAAACTGATAACATTGGTTCCTTAGAAGGGACTCAGATGGTGGTACAGACATACGTGTGGGGGTAACAATGAGGTGGGGTGTGGCTTTATGCTGCATGCGCTTTCTCATTTTTTAAATTTTGAAACCAAAGTTCTGGCGTGTAGTAGGTGCTCCATAGATGTATTTGAAAGGAGTGAAACAAACATGATTTTGAATTCTGGCTCCACCATTTTTATTTTGAGCTTTGATTAATTTCTTAACCATTTTGAGTTGCAGTTTCTTCAAAAGAGTATAGGGATAGTAATACTGCCTCTTTCATAATATTGTGAGGATTAAATGAGTGACTGCATATAAATCACTGGTATGCAGTTAGCATTCAATAAATGTAGTTGCTGTGCTGATGATGATGGAGCCAACTAGAGCAATGCCGGCGGAGGAGTAGACCCAGGCACCCTCCTGAGTCCTTTACAGTGATAAGCACTGCTCCAGGAGATATTGCTTGAAATAAATGCACATCATCTGGATTTGGGGGCTCTTTGACTATAGGGAGGTATTTTGATTAGAAATATACCAGAGGTCTATTATACTGTAAAGAATATAAAGACTAATTGAACAAAGTTCCTGCCCTCCAGGAGCTTTGTTATAAGTGTTGGTGAATGAGTGTCCTGAAAACAAACTCCAGACTGATTTCTGTTGTTATTGTAGTAAATTTATTTTAAATGAATTCACAACATGAAGATTCAAGAGCTGGAAAACTCAATGACACTGATACTCAAGATCCTGCAGTGATTATGGTTATTCATGTAGCAATGAGCCTGGTATCACATGGACAACATTCTAATCTCCCCTTTTCTTTGCTTATCATCTGGGTTTTTTGTATACTATTCATATATGTTCATGGATGTAGGAGGTAGTGTTACCCACTAGTTAAAAGCATGGACCTTCCTTTGACACCTCCTACCTCTATGACTTTGGCAAAGCATTTACGCTTCTCAACTGGTGCTTTTTATTTTAGCCTCAAAGAACAGGCTAATAATTTAACATAACCTATAGTTATAAGGATAAAATGTGCCACTGCCCTAAAATTTTTACCACCATGACTGACCCCAGTAAGTCTTCAACTTCCTTCTACTTGAGGGGAGTAGAATAAATTTTGCCTGGCAGCAAATGATAAGCTATTAAGAACTAGTTTAGCCCATCTTTCTTCTCCCAAGTTGAAAGCAAACAATTTTTGGTTGATTGACTTTTTTTAACTGGATAAGTTATTCGAAATACAATTGAGCATGGCTTACATTAAAGAAAAACAAAAATTGACAACAGGAGTAAGGCTATACATTTCCTCAATCTTTGCTAGTTGAGGAAAAAATGGCTCTGATTTGTTCCTCCTTCTGGGCTCGTAATCTTGATTATTGGTACCTCCAGCCAGCTCACTCAAGCTAAACAGAAAAGAGTCATATTTGAGATGGGCAAGGGGGAGGAAGTAGAAGGAAGAGGGATTGAATGGCTGGAGTAGTGTAAAAGAGGAGATGAGTGGTTAGGTTGATTCAGGAGACTGAACTTAAAGCAATAGGGTATAGTCTCCAAGACCAGAGGCAACACCATTGGACTACTGGTTCCTGAAGGGCAAGAGTTGTGTCTTAGTCATCTCTGCTCCCCACTAGCACCCAACACTGTAACAGGCACCAACTTGGCATCGTCAAATGTGGGTCATAGTACCTCTCCAGCATGGCTAGGAGAAAGAGCAGATTTATATCGGCTGAAAGCCCAACCCTGAGTATAAGAGATTTCTGGCTTTCTAGGGAGAGAGAGCCCATTCTGTTTTTCTGAATAAGCTTAGAACAGAGTATGTCAGAGTTCTCGGAGGGAATGAGGACAAGGGATATGGACAAGAGCAGCAGTCATAGTGGCAATTGCTGTCCTGTTGCTATAGTGACAACAGCTATCAAAATGACAAGGATAGGGATAAAGAGGAGCATCTCATAAACTCGGGGGCTCATGGCAGAGTCAGCTCATGAGACCTTCTCTTCTGTGGTCTTCAGGAGCACTGACTGTGAAAGTAGAGCAGGAGGATGTCACACATGGAGTTCCAGTCTTGGAGTTGTTGGAAGACCAGCCCCTAAGTGACTAGAGGCTTATATTTTTTCACCTTATTATACCTCCAAGGCTGGAAGCCTAAGACAGTTTTGCTACACTTCATTAATCCAGCAATAGATAATAACTCCATTTTATAGAAGAATAAATAAGCTCAGAGAAGTTGAACAACTTGTCCAAAGGCACAGAGCTAATAAATAGCAAGGCAAGGATTTAATCTGAGCAATGATTCTTAAACAAGAACTTTCTGTGGTTCCATAAAGCCTTGCCATTAGCTTAACAATGGCAGCATGTGCAGGTACTATTTTAAACAAGGAGGCCATACCTATTACTTTATTCTATGGGTATGCACCCATCCCTGGGTGATCTGAGATATTAAAGTGAAAAACAGGGAGTCTCCATCAAAGGAGAAAAAAAAACAGCAAAGTTTTTAATTAAATCTAAATGTATAAGCAAGTATATGTTGGGTAATTGCACTTATGTTATTTCAAACTCCATATATTAAAAATATTTTTATTATATTTTAATTATCCAGTATTTTATTTTAAATAAGTCATTAAGTACTTCCTCCTACAAAGGGTAGGAAATAGGCCCACTATTTGTCTTTATAGAAAATTCAATAAAAGATTTTAGATTTATAAACTTAATGGTCTATTCTCAATGATAAAAAAGAAAAACCAGAGTGATTCTACAAGGGTGGCATGATTTTTTTACTACCCTTATTATGAGTTCTCCAACCGAGTGACCCATAATTCAGTGAGAAAGTAAGAACAGCCATTTAAAATAACATTTCTAATAGACTATACCTATGAAATCATTTTACCAGTTTCTCCTCTTTCTCTTCCTTTTTGGGGAAAAATGTCCCAAGTGAGATCTGCTACTGATGCTCATGCTGAGCAAAAGCCACTTGCTCCATCAGATAATTTGCCACACCAAAGTATAGCAGCAAAGCTTTAAGTTTCTTTAAAAAAAAAAAAAGCTTTTGAATAATGAGGTTAGGTTAAACCTAACAGGCTATCAGATCAAATGATTATTTTCTTAGGTCTTTTTGAGTATGCACTGGAGAAGTATCTTTGAAGGCATGGAAGGTGACCATAAAGATTGGGAAAGATTTTTGGCTGGCAAGGGACTAGAAGCAATGATAACTAAACATACGCCAGTTTCGTTTAAGAGTAAAATAACAAAATAGGCACACATTCGAAGGGAAATCTCTCTTGATATTATTTCCATTATTTATCTAACAAGTTAGAAAATGTTCATGGGAGACTACACTGATTTCACTTCCATCCAGATGTAAAAAGCAGGGGAGGGTGTTATTTTTCATAAGAAACAACTAGATAAACTACACAATCATAACTTTGCTTGAACTCAATGGAGAGCTGAGGTCTCAGGGCAGCCAAGTACTCTAAGGAAAGACAGGCTTTCCCAAGGAGTGATAGGGATGAGCAGTAGCTGACTTATGACAGAGCCTGGGAGGACACATCAAATACCATGCACGTGCATAAGGAGAATTAAGCTAACATTTTTAACAAACTGCCAAGGGCTTAATGTGAGCTAGCTTGAAAGTACAGACTCCATAGGAGCTGCAGACACAGTGGGAATTTGCACACACTAACAGACTCTTCACAGACTCTACCATGTGCTCAGAAAAAGACTGGAGACAGGGCAGGGGACCAGAGAAAGAGCCTCCATCCGTGATCCACCCGGTGGTGGCTGCTCCCTTTTCTGGAGGCTTGGAAAGACAAACTCCACAGGGACAAGAGCAGCAAGCCTCCTGGCTCCCAGGGAGCAGCTGAAGACCACAGAGGCTGAGATAAAGGTAACCCTACAAACGAACAAACAAAAAACCTGTACACCTAAGGGAGGGGCAGGAACTGAAGGAATTCATTATCAGCAGTCCTTTTCTATATAAAAGATGTCAAAGGAAGTTTTTCAAGCAAGGGGAATATATCAGAAAGTCTGGTATAAACAAAGAAATGTATAAAATACAGTGTAGATCTCTGGAAATGGTTAAAATGAAAATAACAAAAACATTCTTTTTCTTAGTTTTGATCTCTTAAAGATAATATACTTCAAAAAAAATAGACTATGCGCTAGTGAGGGTGAGGATTTAATAATATGGGTAACAGTTGAACCACCGTGTTGTCTACTTGAAGCCAATATAAGATTGAATACATCAATAAAAAAAGAAACAGGTGGGGCGGAAGATGGCGGCGTGAGTAGAGCAGCGGAAATCTCCTCCCAAAACAACATATATCTATGAAAATATAACAAAGACAACCCTTCCTAGAATAAAGACCAGAGGACACAGGACAACATCCAGACCACATCCGCACCTGAGAGAACCCAGCGCCTCGCGAAGGGGGTAAGATACAAGCCCCGGCCCCGCGGGAGCCGAGCGCCCCTCCCCCCAGCTCCCGGCGGGAGAAGAGCAGGCGGAGCGGGAGGGAGACGGAGCCCAGGACTGCCGAACACCCAGCCCCAGCCATCCGGGCCAGAGTGTAGGGCCCTCGATACTGGGAAAACAGGGCAGCAAGAACAGTGAGCAGGCACTGGAGGCTGGGCGACAGAGGACATAAGAAAAGCGCGCGACCATTTTTTTTTTTTTTGCTTTTTTGCTGCTTTGTTTTGGCGAGCGCTGTTTGGAAGTCTTAAAGGGACAGGGACCCCAATATTAGGGAAACAGGGCAGAAAGACCGGTGAGCAGAGGCCTGAGGCTGGCACCGGAGAATAAAGAAAAACGAACGACCACCTTTTTTTTTTTAAATAAAAATTTTTTTTTTTTTTAATTAAAAAATTTTTTTTCTTGTTTTTTTTTTGGTCGTTGTTTTGTTTTGGCGGGTGCTTTTTGGAAGTCTTAAAGGGGCAGGGCGGGCCACTTAATCCAGAGGTAGGGAATCCGGGACCTCTGGGCACCCTAACCCCTGGGCTGCAGGGAGCAGGGAGGCCCCTTACGGAGATAAATAGCCTCCCAGCAGCTCCTGCTCCAACGCGACTCCATTTTGGAGCAGCTGCCCGAGCCAGGCCACGCCCACAGCAACAGCGGAGATTAACTCCATAGCAGCCGGGCAGGAAGCAGAAAACCTGTCTGCGCGCAGCTGCGCAGCACAAGCCACTAGAGGCCGCTGTTCTCCCAGGAGAGGAGGGCCACAAACCAACAAGAAGGGAAGTCCTTCCAGCCGTCACTCGTCCCAGTTCTGCAGACTATTCCTATCACCATGAAAAGGCAAAGCTACAGGCAGACAAAGATCACAGAGACAACACCAGAGAAGGAGACAGACCTAACCAGTCTTCCTGACAAAGAATTCAAAATAAGAATCATAAACATGCTGACAGAGATGCAGAGAAATACGCAAGAAAAATGGGATGAAGTCCGGAAAGAGATCACAGATGCCAGAAAGGAGATCGCAGAAATGAAACAAACTCTGGAAGGGTTTATAAGCAGAATGGATAGAATGCAAGAGGCCATTGATGGAATTGAAATCAGAGAACAGGAACGCATGGAAGCTGACATAGAGAGAGACAAAAGGATCTCCAGGAATGAAACAATATTAAGAGAACTGTGTGACCAATCCAAAAGGAACAATATCCGTATTATAGGGGTCCCAGAAGAAGAAGAGAGAGGCAAAGAGATGGAAAGTATCTTAGAAGAAATAATTGCTGAAAACTTCCCCACACTGGGGGAGGAAGTAATCAAACAGACCACGGAAATACACAGAACCCCCAACAGAAAGGATCCAAGAAGGGCAACACCAAGACACATAATAATTAAAATGGCAAAGATCAAGGACAAGGAAAGAGTGTTAAAGGCAGCTAGAGAGAAAAAGGTCACCTATAAAGGGAAACCCATCAGGCTAACGTCAGATTTCTCAACAGAAACCCTACAGGCCAGAAGAGAATGGCATGATATATTTAATACAATGAAACAGAAGGGCCTTGAACCAAGGATACTGTATCCAGCACGACTATCATTCAAATATGACGGTGGGATTAAACAATTCCCAGACAAACAAAAGCTAAGGGAATTTGCTTTCCACAAACCACCTCTACAGAACATCTTACAGGGACTGCTCTAGATGGGAGCACTCCTAGAAAGAGCACAGCACAAAACACCCAACATATGAAGAATCGAGGAGGAGGAACAAGAAGGGAGAGAAGAAAAGAATCTCCAGACAGTGTATATAACAGCTCAATAAGCGAGCTAAGTTAGGCAGTAAGATACTAAAGAGGCTAACCTTGAACCTTTGGTAACCACGAATTTAAAGCCTGCAATGGCAATAAGTACATATCTTTCAATAGTCACCCTAAATGTTAATGGGTTGAATGCACCAATCAAAAGACACAGAGTAACAGAATGGATAAAAAGGCAAGACCCATCTATATGCTGCTTACAAGAAACTCACCTCAAACCCAAAGACATGTACAGACTAAAAGTCAAGGGATGGAAAAACATATTTCAAGCAAATAACAGTGAGAAGAAAGCAGGGGTTGCAGTACTAATATCAGACAAAATAGACTTCAAAACAAAGAAAGTAACAAGAGATAAAGAAGGACACTACATAATGATAAAGGGCTCAGTCAAACAAGAGGATATAACCATTCTAAATATATATGCACCCAACACAGGAGCACCAGCATATGTGAAACAAATACTAACAGAACTAAAGGGGGATATAGACTGCAATGCATTCATTCTAGGAGACTTCAACACACCACTCACCCCAAAGGATAGATCCACTGGGCAGAAAATAAGTAAGGACACGGAAGCACTGAACAACACAGTAGAGCAGATGGACCTAATAGACATCTATAGAACTCTACATCCAAAAGCAGCGGGATATACATTCTTCTCAAGTGCACATGGAACATTCTCCAGAATAGACCACATACTAGGCCACAAAAAGAGCCTCAGAAAATTCCAAAAGATTGAAATCCTACCAACCAACTTTTCAGACCACAAAGGCATAAAACTAGAAATAAACTGTACAAAGAAAGCAAAGAGGCTCACGAACACATGGAGGCTTAACAACACGCTCCTAAATAATCAATGGATCAATGACCAAATCAAAATGGAGATCCAGCAATATATGGAAACAAATGACAACAACAACACTAAGCCCCAACTTCTGTGGGACACAGCAAAAGCAGTCTTAAGAGGAAAGTATATAGCAATCCAAGCATATTTAAAAAAGGAAGAGCAATCCCAAATGAATGGTCTAATGTCACAATTATCGAAATTGGAAAAAGAAGAACAGATGAGGCCTAAGGTCAGCAGAAGGAGGGACATAATAAAGATCAGAGAAGAAATAAATAAAATTGAGAAGAATAAAACAATAGCAAAAATCAATGAAACCAAGAGCTGGTTCTTCGAGAAAATAAACAAAATAGATAAGCCTCTAGCCAGACTTATTAAGAAGAAAAGAGAGTCAACACAAATCAACAGTATCAGAAACGAGAAAGGAAAAATCACGACGGACCCCACGGAAATGCAAAGAATTATTGGAGAATACTATGAAAACCTATATGCTAACAAGCTGGGAAACCTAGGAGAAATGGACAACTTCCTAGAAAAATATAACCTTCCAAGATTGACCCAGGAAGAAACAGAAAATCTAAACAGACCAATTACCAGCAATGAAATTGAAGAGGTAATCAAAAAACTACCAAAGAACAAAACCCCCGGGCCAGATGGATTTACCTCGGAATTTTATCAGACATACAGGGAAGACATAATACCCATTCTCTTTAAAGTTTTCCAAAAAATAGAGGAGGAGGGGATACTCCCAAACTCATTCTATGAAGCTAACATCACCCTAATACCAAAACCAGGCAAAGACCCCACCAAAAAAGAAAACTACAGACCAATATCCCTGATGAACGTAGATGCAAAAATACTCAACAAAATATTAGCAAACCGAATTCAAAAATACATCAAAAGGATCATACACCATGACCAAGTGGGATTCATTCCAGGGATGCAAGGATGGTACAACATTCGAAAGTCCATCAACATCATCCACCACATCAACAAAAAGAAAGACAAAAACCACATGATCATCTCAATAGATGCTGAAAAAGCATTTGACAAAGTTCAACATCCATTCATGTTAAAAACTCTCAGCAAAATGGGAATAGAGGGTAAGTACCTCAACATAATAAAGGCCATCTATGATAAACCCACAGCCAACATTATATTGAACAGCGAGAAGCTGAAAGCATTTCCTCTGAGATCGGGAACTAGACAGGGATGCCCACTCTCTCCACTGTTATTTAACATAGTACTGGAGGTCCTAGCCACGGCAATCAGACAAAATAAAGAAATACAAGGAATCCAGATTGGTAAAGAAGAAGTTAAACTGTCACTATTTGCAGATGACATGATACTGTACATAAAAAACCCTAAAGACTCCACCCCAAAACTACTAGAACTGATATCGGAATACAGCAAAGTTGCAGGATACAAAATCAACACACAGAAATCTGTGGCTTCCCTATATACTAACAATGAACCAACAGAGAGAGAAATCAGGAAAACAACTCCATTCACAATTGCATCAAAAAAAATAAAATACCTAGGAATAAACCTAACCAAAGAAGTGAAAGACTTATACTCTGAAAACTACAAGTCACTCTTAAGAGAAATTAAAGGGGACACTAACAGATGGAAACTCATCCCATGCTCGTGGCTAGGAAGAATTAATATCGGCAAAATGGCCATCCTGCCCAAAGCAATATACAGATTTGATGCAATCCCTATGAAACTACCAGCAACATTCTTCAATGAACTGGAACAAATAATTCAAAAATTCATATGGAAACACCAAAGACCCCGAATAGCCAAAGCAATCCTGAGAAAGAAGAATAAAGTAGGGGGGATCTCACTCCCCAACTTCAAGCTCTACTATAAAGCCATAGTAATCAAGACAATTTGGTACTGGCACAAGAGCAGAGCCACAGACCAATGGAACAGACTAGAGAATCCAGACATTAACCCAGACATATATGGTCAATTAATATTTGATAAAGGAGCCATGGACATACAATGGCGAAATGACAGTCTCTTCAACAGGTGGTGCTGGCAAAACTGGACAGCTACATGTAGGAGAATGAAACTGGACCATTGTCTAACCCCATATACAAAAGTAAACTCAAAATGGATCAAAGACCTGAATGTAAGCCATGAAACCATTAAACTCCTGGAAGAAAACATAGGCAAAAACCTCTTAGACATAAACATGAGTGACCTCTTCTTGAACATATCTCCCCGGGCAAGGAAAACAACAGCAAAAATGAGTAAGTGGGACTATATTAAGCTGAAAAGCTTCTGTACAGCAAAAGACACCATCAATAGAACAAGAAGGATCCCTACAGTATGGGAGAATATATTTGAAAATGACACATCCGATAAAGGCTTGACGTCCAGAATATATAAGGAGCTCTCACGCCTCAACAAACAAAAAACAAATAACCCAATTAAAAAATGGGCAGAGGAACTGAACAGACAGTTCTCCAAAAAAGAAATACAGATGGCCAACAGACACATGAAAAGATGCTCCACATCGCTAATTATCAGAGAAATGCAAATTAAAACTACAATGAGGTATCACCTCACACCAGTAAGGATGGCTGCCATCCAAAAGACAAACAACAACAAATGTTGGCGAGGCTGTGGAGAAAGGGGAACCCTCCTACACTGCTGGTGGGAATGTAAGTTAGTTCAACCATTGTGGAAAGCAGTATGGAGGTACATCAAAATGCTCAAAACAGACTTACCATTTGACCCAGGAATTGCACTCCTAGGAATTTACCCTAAGAATGCAGCAATCAAGTTTGAGAAAGACAGATGCACCCCTATGTTTATTGCAGCACTATTTACAATAGCCAAGAATTGGAAGCAACCTAAATGTCCATCAATAGATGAATGGATAAAGAAGATGTGGTACATATACACAATGGAATACTACTCAGCTATAAGAAAAGGGCAAATCCAATCATTTGCAGCAACATGGATGGAGCTGGAGGGTATTATGCTCAGTGAAACAAGCCAAGCGGAGAAAGAGAAATACCAAATGATTTCACTTATCTGTGGAATATAAGAACAAAGGAAAAACTGAAGGAACAAAACAGCACCAGAATCACAGAACTCAAGAATGGACTAACAGGTACCAAAGGGAAAGGGACTGGGGAGGATGGGTGGGTAGGGAGGGATAAGTGGGGGAGAAGTAGGGGGGTATTAAGATTAACATGCATGAGGGGGTAGGAGAAAAGGGAGGGCTGTACAACACAGAGAAGGCAAGTAGTGATTCTACAACATTTTGCTATGCTGATGGACAGTGACTGTAAAGGGGTTTATAGGGGAGACCTGGTATAGGGGAGAGCCTAGTAAACATAATATTCGTCATGTAAGTGTAGATTAGTGATAGCAAAAAAAAAAAAAGGGCAGTTCCTGTGTGGTAACCTCCAACGAGTTCTACACAAGGGTATAAAGGGCATATAAAAGTGTAGGCAAAGGGTCTGTTTGTGTTTATACAGAGGATCAAAGCCTAATTGGGCTACCCCGAAAATGAACTAAGATACGATATGAAAAAGAACTTCCAACATCTGCACCCTCTGGAAGACTCATGCCAGAAGATGATCATCAAAAAACCCCAACAAAGATCCACGCACTGCTACAGCTGTAGATGCACTCATCCCACCAGTTCCTGGACCTGCCATGGGAATGAGGAAGGAGATATCTAAGCTGGCCTGTGCATACAGTAAAACAACAAAATTGGACTGGATCTATACTGTTGGAACTCAACCAAGAATTTGGAGAAGTGCAAATTGTAGCGCTCCAAAGTCTTACAACTACAAACTATTTATTGTTAAAAGAACATATGGCATGTGAACAGTCCCCAGGAATGGGTTGTTTTAATTTGTCTGATTTCTCTCAGACTGTTCAAGTTCATTTGGACAATATCCACCATATCATAGATAAGTTTTCACAAATGCCTAAGGTGCCTAACTGGTTTTCTTGGTTTCACTGCAGATGGCTGGTAATTACAGATATGCTTTGGTTATGTAACTATACTCCTATTATGTTAATGTGTGTGCGCAATTTAAGTAGTAGCTTAAAACCTATACATGCTGAAGTTACTCTACAAGAAGATATATCAAAGAAATAATCAATCTTCCCATGTTTTCTTCCGCCTGCTACTTCTATAGCTTTTCTTCTTCCTTCCTAATTACAACCCTTAAATAGAATTCGTGCCTCATATCAAATTTACCGAGTATCATAGCTCCTTCAAGTGGTAAAGATACCTCAAGACAAATGCTGGGCATAGAAGCCACAGGGCATAAATATGCAAAGAAGTAAAAAGCTAACTTTTTCAAACAATAAGGCTTCTCTCTCACTTACCAACTTCACATTTCCCTGTATGGCCCCGGAAGATGACTGGTTAGCCAGAGACGGGTAAGATTCCTCAAGGGAGGAACAACCTAAGACAGGCACAGTCGCAGGGGGGCCATCAGGTGAGAAATTGGGGATCAACAGAGGTGAGGCTTAGAACCTCACCCCCCCGTTCTGAGAGAAATCTTCTGCATACGTGGATGTTTTATTGCCCTGGTCTAGCTTGGATTAACACATAGTCTACAGGCACACACCTGATCATCTACATGTGCTCTCTTACAACACTAAACTATGTTTTCTACCTTTATCTTGTATCTACCTACCACTTCAGCATTTTATTAAAAATAATAATAATAAAGAGAGAAATGTGGTATCCACATATAAATCAAGTATAAAAACCAAATGAGTATTCATATTTGAACTGACTGTTTATAGTTCATAATGCATGAGCAAAACCGAAAGTTTCTGTGATGACTGCCCTTGTACTGTTCACTATGTAACTTATTCATTATGTAAGAATTTGTTCTACATGTAAAAACTTGTTTGTTATGCCTCAGAAGATTGGAGACTGACAAAAATTAGGCTTGGGGTGGAATAATGATTGTGCATTGAGCATTGACTCCCCTATACAGAATTTTATTGTCGTTAACAACCATTTGATCAATAAATATGAGAGATGCCCTCACAAAAAAAAAAAAAAAAAAAAAAAAAAAAAAGGACAGACTTCCAATGGTAAAATAAATTAGTAACCGGGATGTAATGTATAGCATAAGGAATATAGTCAAGATATTGTAACAGCCTGGTAGGGTGATAGCTGGAACCTAGAATTATGTATATAAATGTTCTACCACTGTGTTGTACACTTGAAACTCATGTAATGTAATACTGTGTGTCAACTACCCTTCAATAAAAAATAATTATTAAAAAAAAAAAAAAAAAAAAAAGAAACAGAGTAGCAATGTATTGTGGTTTTACTGCAAATACAACAGTAAGATGAAAACAACCACAGAAAAAGATAACAGAGAAGAATGAGAAGTATGCTGTTAGTTCTTCATGAGTCAGTACGATTTTTTTGAAGGTAGACTCTGATCAAGATGTGTATTGTAAGGCTTTGGGCAACAACTAAACAAAAATTTTAATGGAGATAAAAATGTATTCATAAAACTACTCAGTTGTTTCTAAAGGAGGCAGAAAAAGAGGAAAAAGTAACAGAATGAGGGAACAGATAGAAAGCAGCTAGTAAGATTATACATTTAAGGCCAATAATCATATTAAATGTGTCTAAATAAACTAATCAAAGACCGATTGTCAGATTGGATAAAAATAATTGTCTGTTTATAAGAAACCCACTTGAAACAGAAAAGGTATAGGTAATTAAAAGCAAGAGAATGGAAAAACAATATGCAAACACTAATCAGAAGAAAACTGGAGTATCTATATTAATATAAAAGTTGACTTTAGAATAAGTACTATCACCAGGGATGAAGGGGGACATTACACACAGATAACGGGATTGATTCACCAAGAACTCTAACAATTCTAATATTAAAGGATCTTAGAACCCTTTCACTCCTCTTAACTTTCTTCCATCTTATGTGCTGTTCTTGAGGATTTTACTCTCATATATATTTTAAATACTACAAAACATTGTTATTTTATAATGATAATTTACCTTTTCTAATGCATTTATATTTTTCATTGCTTTTTATTCTTCCCTACATCTCTCAGATGCCATTTGGCATCATTTTGTTTTTGCTTAAAGAACACCCTGTAGTATTTCCTTTAGTGCCAGTTTGGTGGTGACAAAAATCAATTTTCATTTCTTAGAACGTAAGATGCCTTTAATGCAGTATCATTCCTGGAAGATATTTTCATTAGGTATAAAGTTCTACAATAGTGGTCAGTTATTTTTTTTCAGCAGTTCAATTTTCTCCATTGTTTTTCAATTTTCAATTTCATTTATCTACACTCTAATCTTTATTATTTCCTTTTCCCAGTTTGTTTTGGGTTTAGCTTGCATTTCTTTAACTTTCTTAAGGTGGAAGATCAGATTAAGATCTTTCTTCTTTTTAAATATAGACATGTACAACTATTAATTTCCACACATGCATTTGTATGTTTTGGTCTGTTGCGTACTTGTTTTAAATTACCTCAAAGTATTTTCTAACTTCTCCTGTAATTTCTTCTTTGCTCCATTGGCATATCTAGGAATGTATTGTCTAATTTCCACATATTTGTGAATTTCTCAAATGTCCTTCTGTTATTGGTTTCTAATTTCATTCCATTATGGTTAGAGAACTTACTTTGTATGACTTTAATCCTTTTCAATTTATTGGGACTTGTTTTATGGCCTAATATATGGTCTATCCTAGAGAACATACCTTGTGTACTTGAGAAGAATGTGTTCTGCTGTTGTGTGAATGTCTCTTAGGTCTAATTGGCTTATAGTATTATTCAAATCTTCTATTTCCTTGTTGATCTTCTGCCTAGTTGTTCTATTGTCAAAAATGTGACATTGATGTCTCCAATTGTTATTGTCTATTTCTCCCTTTAATTCTGTCAGTTTTTATTTCATATATTTTGGGACTCCGTTAATTGCATATATGTTTATAATTGTTATGTCTTCTTGATGGAGTAATATTTTTTCATCTAAAAATGGCCCTTTAGGACTAGCAGTTACCAAAGGGAAGGGATTGGGAAGGTGGGTGGGAAGGGAGGGAGAAGGGGATTAAGGGGTATTATGATTACCACACACAATATAGGCAGGTCACAGGGAAGGCAGTATAGCACCGAGAAGACAAGTAATGACTCTATAGCATCTTTTTTTAAAATTAGGTATCATTGATATACACTCTTAGGAAGGTTTCACATGGAAAACATTGTGGTTACTACATTCACCCATATTTTTAAGTATGACTCCATCGAAGTCACTGTCCATCAGTGTAGTAAGATGCCACAGAGTCACTACTTGTCCTCTCTGTGCTGCACTGTCTTCCCCGTGACAGCCCTCCACCATGTGTACTAATAATAATACCCCTCAATCCCCTTCTCCCTCCCTCCCCAACCGCCCTCCCTCACCCCTCCCCTTTGGTAACCTCTACTCCCTTCGTGGAGTTTGTGAGCTGCTGCTGTTTTGTGCCTTCAGTTTTTTCTTTGTTGTTATACTTCACAGATGAGTGAAATCATTTTGTACTTGTTTATCTTCTCCTGGCTTATTTCACTGAGCATAATACCCTCCAGCTCCTTCCATGTTGCTGCATATGGTAGGATTTGTCTTTTTCTTACGGCTGAATAGTATTCCATTGTGTATATGCACCACATCTTCTTTACCCATTCATCTACTGATGGACACTTAGGTTGCTTCCATTTCTTGGCTATTGTAAATAGTGCTTCAAAAAACATAGAGGTGCGTATGTCTTTTTGAATCTGAGAAGTTGTATTTTTTGGGTAAATTCCAAGGAGTGGGATTCCCAGGTCAAATGGTATTTCTATTTTTAGTTTTTTGAGGAACCTCCATACTGCTTTCCACAATGGTTGAACTAGCTTACATTCCCACCAGCAGTGTGGGAGGGTTCCCCTTTCTCTGCATCCTCACCAACATTTGTTGTTGCTAGTCTTTTTGATGTTGGCCATCTTAACTGGTATGAGGTGACTCTATAGCATTTTATTATGCTCATGCACAGTGATTGCAGTGGGGTGTGTGGAGGACTTGATAATATAGGGAATGTTGAAATCACAGTGTTGCTCATGTGAAACCTTCATAAGATTGTATATCAATGGTACCTTAATAAAAAATATATTTACACCAACAAAAAGTCCCTTTATATCTAGTAACAATTTCTGTCCTATATCTATTTTGTGTGACATTACAATAGCCACACTAGGTCTTTTTGGTTACTGCATGCATAGCGTATCTTTTAGCATCCTTTTACTTTCAACCTATTTGTCTATGAATCTAAATCTGAATCTGTTTGTGTTGCTTATAAAATAGCATATAGTTGGATCATGCTTTTTAAATCTATTCTGCCAGTCTCTGCCTGTTGACTGGAGTATATAATCCATTTAATATAATTATTGATAAGGAGTGATTTGTGTCTGCCAGTATGCATGTTTTCTGTCTTATTATTTTTTCCCTCTATTCCCCACAGCACTGCAATCTTGCCTTTTTTTATATTAAATAGATATTTTCTAATGTGCCATTATTTCTATATATATATATACCCATTTGTTATACATATTAGTCATTTGCTTGGTTGTTATCCTAGGAATTACAATTAACATCTTATTTTAATAATCTAGCTCAGATTAATACCAACTTAATATCAATAGTATACAAAATAATTGCTCTTATATAGCTCTATTCCTTTCCCCCTTCTTTGGTTTTCAACAAATTTGTTTTCAGCAATTATTTCTCCAAATATTCTGTCTGTCTTCTTCGGCACTCCCATTAAGTGTCTGTTGGTACAGTTACTGATGTCCCACAGATCTCTGACACTGTTCATTTTACTTCGTTATTCATTTGTTTCTCAGACTGGATGATCTCAAATTATCTACAGATTTGCTGAGTTTCCTTCTGCTTGCTCAAATCTACTCTTTCGCCCTTCTAGTGAAGTTTTCATTTCAGTATTGCACTTTTCAACTCCAGAATTTCTATTTGGTTCTTCATTTTTAGCTCTTTATTGATTTTCTCTGCTGCATGAGACCTTGATTTCATACTTTTCTTAAAATTTTAAACATGGTATCCTTTAGTTTTGAACATATTTTAGAGAGTTGATTTTAAGTCTTTGCCTAGTAAGTTTGCATCAGGGTTTCCTCAAAGACAGTTTCTATAGATAGCTATTGTCCTGGGTAAGGGTCCTACTTTATTTCTTTACATGTCTCATTATTTTTGTTGAAAATTGGGCATTTTAAACAATATAATGTAGCAAGTTTGGATATCAAATTCTCTCCACTCTGCAGTTATTATTGATGGTGTTTCTGAACTAATCTGTAGTCTGTATTCTTTTCCATTGTGACCACTTAAGTCTCTGCTCAGTTAGCTTAGTAGTCAGCAAATGATGAGATATATTTATTTAAATGCCTGAACCCAGTAAGTCTCCCAGCTATTGCCAAGAGGCTGTGTGTGTGTCTGTGTGTATTTGGCACACCTTCAAAACACTATTTAAAATTTTGCCTTAGCCTTCACTGTATTTTTGCAATGCCTCAAGGTCAGCCAGACGTGAACCTTAGGACTTTCTTAGGTCTTTTCTGAGCATGTACACAGACTTGGGCATACACATAGACCTTTGTGTGGAGTCCCATGAACAAGTTACCTGTTTTCAAAGTCTATAAATATCGAATTCCCTAGCTTTATTTGTTATTTTGGTCAGCTTATTGTTTACCCCAATTGTTATCATGAACTCAGGAAGATGCAGTGTTAACCATTGCTGTAATCATTTTCAGCAAATAACCCCAAGAAAAAGGCTGTTCACACTGAGCATGGTCTGGGTCAGGCCAAATAAAGGCAAGTTTTATGAATAGGGGTTTCCAGGGAATTGGCAGACAGATCAAGTAATGATAGTTCTCTAAGAATGGTCTTTTCAGGGGGCTTCAAACCTATCCTATCCTACCCCTGCCAGTGGCTGCTAGGCTACTGGTTTTCACTATGACTTGTTGGTTTCCAAAGCTAAGGAGGTGCTGGGGAGAGTCATAAAATTAGGTAAAAACACCACAAGTTCACCATTCTTACCAAAATAGTTTTTTTTTCTTTTTTACGTAAGTGTTCCTTGGATTGTTGCAAGCCTTTGGTTAATTAATCAGCAGAATTCTGAAAAGTTTTATCTTGACAATTTTTCTCAGTGTTCTCATGGCTTTTATGGAGGAACATGATTTCCAAAGACCTCTCACTCCACCATTCCCACTGACTTTACCTCATTTGGTAATTTGAAGCTATCATTCCATTGTCTGATTCTTTGTTTCAAAGTCAGGAGGCAGCTTGTTTTTTTGAAAGTAATGTCTTTTTTCCTCTGATTATTTTTAAGATCTTTTTCTTTATAGTTGGCATCTAGAAGTTTGACTATGGTATACACAGGTATGACTGTATTTATCCTGCTTGGGATTTACAGGGCTTCAGTCCCAGTCTCTCTTCTTCTTTCTAGTTGCATCTACATTAGACCTTGTCACATATCCTGTTTCTTTTGTTTCTCACCCTTTTCTCTTGCCGTTCTTCAGTGTACCTATTTTCTTTTGTCATCCACTTTTAAAAACGTTTTAACTATAATTATTCAGCAACTTAAGCCCATTCCCTATGTAATTTATTACATTTTTCAGTTCTACAATTTCCATCTGATTCCTTTTTGTAATTTCCAATTTTCATCTGAAATACTCCATTGTGTCTTCAAATTCTTCAAATGCTTAATTTTAAAAGATCTTGTTTGGCAACTTAACTGTAATTTCTGTGATTTGTTTCTGTTGTGTCTTTTCTCTTGACTTTTAGTCAAGGCCTATCTCCTTGTATACTGTTATTTTATAAGAAAGTATAAACAGATGTGTTTTACGGGCACATAATGTACACATTTTTAAATTGTAGCATTCAAGAACATTTTTCTATCTGCTAATTAATTCTACCTACAATATTCAATTACCTCTTCTTTGATAGGATTCCCTTTACATTTTGAATGGACTTTAGGTCAAAATCATGTAACACAAAATGATTCGTTTTTAGGACTAACTGTGGGGATCATTTTGCAATGTATACAAACTATGTTTATACAAATCATTATGTTGTACACCCAAAATAGGCTATGTGACAATTATACCTCAATTAAAAAATAAAATGTTTTAAAGAATCATTTTAAAATACACAATTCAGCAACATTTAGTATATTCACAGTACTGTACAACCACACCTATCTAGTTCCAACACATTTCCAGCATCCCAAAAGTAAAGCCCATACACATTAGTCACTCCCTTTAACCCCCTCAAGAAGCTTTGGCTATCATCAGTCTGTTTCTATAAATTTACCTATTCTGGATATTTAAACGGAATCATACAATGTATTTACTTTTGCATCTGACATTTTCATTTAGCTTATTTTCAAGGTTCATCCACATAATAGCTATGAATTTACCTATTCTGGATAAACGGAGTCATACAATTTATTTACTTTTGCGTCTGACATTTTCACTTAGTTTATTTTCAAGGCTTATCCACATAATAGCATGTATCAATACTTTTCAGTTTTATGGGTGAATAATAATCCATTGTATACCACATTTTATTTATCCAGGCACATGTTGTTGGATGCTTGGGTTTGTTTAAACCATTTGGTTGTTATGATAGTGCTCCTATGAACATTTTGAACATTTGTGTACAGTTATTTTGTGTGAATTTCGGGAAGATATGTAGGAATGGAATTGCTGGGTTGTATGGTAATTCTGTTTAACCTTTTAGGAACCACCAAACTTTTTCCACAGTGACTAAACCATTTTACATTCCCACCAGCAATGTATGGATTTTCATGAAACATCTTCACCAAGTTTTTTGTTTTTGTTATAGCCATCCTTGTGGATGGGAAGTGGTATCGCATTGTGCTGTTGATTCACATTACCCTGAAGACTCCACTCTTGCTGCTTTCAAGATTGTCTTCAGCTTTTGACAGTTTGTGTCTTTGAGTTTATGCTATTTGCATTTGTTGAGCTTCTTGGATGTGTAGATTCAAGTGTTTTAACAAATTTCAGAACTTTTCAGCCATTGTTTCTTCAAGTATTCTTTCTGTCCCTTTCTTTCTTCTCCTGATACTCCATTTATGCAAATGTTGGTATGCTTTATTGTGTTCCACAGTTCTCTTAAGCTCTATTTACTTTTCCTTCATTCTTTTTCTTTCTGCTTCACCAGTTGGACACTTTCAACTGACCTAGCTTCAAGTTCACAGGCTCTTTCTACTGCCTGTTTGTTCACGTTATTAGAACCCTTTATTGATCTTTTTTCACTTTAATTATTATACTTGCTGCAAATTTCCATGTCTCATCTTTATAGTTTCTTTACTGATATTTGTATTTGTTGAGACATTGTTCTGGGGGATTCCTTTAGCTATACACAGTTGAAATGATTTAAAGTCCAGTTTTGGTGCTTCCTATAGGATGGCTTATGTTAACTTCTTCTGTGAATGGGCCATACTTTCTTTGCATGCTTTAGGTTGTTGAAAACTGAACATTTTAAATGTAGTAAGTGTGGTAAACTCTGGAAATCAGATCCTTCATGCCTCAGGGTTTGTTGCTTGCTGTGGGTTGTAGCAATTTGTTTAGTGACTTTCATAAACTTTTTGCAAAGCTACAATTCTTTGATTTAGTCTCTGAAATCTCTTCCTTTGCCTGTGTCCAGTTAGTGTGTTGACAGATTTTCTTGAAAGCCAGTGGCCAAAAAATAAATAAAACAATAATTTAAAAGAGAAAACAAAGCTCCCAGTCTTTGCAGATTGGCTGTGTTGAGGCACACCTTCAGCACTTTGCTAGGTCATTTAAAATCTGCCTTAGTCACTGTCTACTTGTGCTGAGCTGACATCAGCCATCGGTGAAAGCTTAGGGTTGTCTCAGGTCTTTTCTAAGCATGCACCTTGGCCCAGACACAAATGTATTTCTTGACTCTCCAGGATGTACTGGTGTTTTTGAATGGCCTAATTTCCCTAAGAAATTCTCTCCCACTTGTTCCTCTTGGGTTTTGGGCATTCCTTTATTTACCTCAACTGTAATCTTTTCCCCAGGTGGCAGCAGCTTACTTGTCTTACAGTATTTTCAAGAAATGGCTGCCACCTTTCCATCTTGTAGATTCAAGTGTTTTAACAAATTTGAGAACTTTTCAGCCATTGTTTCTTCAAGTATTTTCTGTCCCTTTCTTTCTCTATTTTCCTGGTACTCCCTTTATGCTCTGTGTTCCACACTTTTTAAAAATTCATTTTGTTATCATTAATCTACAATTACATGAAAAACATTATTAGACTCCCCCCTTCACTAAGTCCCCCCCACATACCCCTTCACAGTCACTGTCCATCAGTGAAGATGCTGTAGAATCACTACTTGTCTTCTGTGTTGCACATCCCTCCCTATGCCCCCCCAACATTATACATGCTAATCGTAAGGCCCCCTTTTTTCCCTGCCTTTATCCTTCCCTTCCCACCCATCCTCCCCAGTCCCTTTCCCTTTGGTAACTGTTAGTCCATTCTTGGGTTCTGTGATTCTGCTGTTTTGTTCCTTCAGTTTTTCTTTGTTCTTATACTCCACAGATGAGTGAAATCATTTGGTACTTGTCTTTCTCCACCTGGCTTATTTCACTGAGCATAATACCATCTAGCTCCATCCATGTTGTTGCAAATGGTAGGATTTGTTTTCTTATGGCTGAATAATATTCCATTGTGTATATGTACCACATCTTTGCCCACACTCTCTTTAACAACAAAGTTAGATGAAACAAAGGCAAGTGCCAATCTTTCAAGTTATTCCAGACAGGTTAGAACAATAATTTTTTAGATTATGATCTCCTCTGCTCTGAGAACATGGCTGCTGTCAGTCTTCAAGACCACTACAGAACCGGGAAGGGAAATGGAGCAAGGGCAAATAAAACACCAAAAAGCTAGGAACGATTTTCGGGTGCCTTTGTGATTTAGCATTTGCTTGGTTGCTGCAAATATTTTGCTTTCCAGAGCTCTGACAAAGTTGTTTCTGAGTGTTTTTGCCCCTCTGAAGAGGAATGGGTTCTTGAATCTACCTATTCTGTTTTTGCTGATCATCATTTTTTGAGTGCTTGACGTTGTATATGAAAATTTGTAGAGCTACTTTATAATTTAAGGTTCTAGATGTTAAAATTCTCATGAGATTTCTTTTTGTTTCTGTCAGGAAAACTGTTAAACTAGTTAAACTATTTAACTCGTTGCATTAGCATTCCTAGATAACTGTAAAACATTCAGGGAATACGATGACTTAAAGCTTGGCTTTAGGACCTATGGACGCCAATCTGTTCTTTCATCTCATACTAAGGTACAGCCCCTTGGAGTGCACTGGAAGCCTGGGGCACTTACCAAGGCCATTCTTCCTAGGTGGTACTTGTGTAGAAGTTTATTTTAGAAATTACCGTCATACAACTTGCTTAACTCTGTAAATATACCATTGCCAAATAAGAAATAAGGGGGCAAGCAAGTTAATGTAGAAACCAAATTTATTCATCTTGGATTTACTGAGAGAAGTTTATTTTATTACGTATCATCCATAGCTTGTGTTGACATCTGATTTTGCAGAGAAATAATATCATTATTTTTATTAAGATAATTACTTCTGCAAGGTAAATTTAGTTCTTCAAAATTGTGTATCTTCTAATTCTCCAACTGGCTTTACTTAGTTACCGAAAGCCAATCTCTAAATGTATACATTTTAACTTGATGTAGGCATATAATTCATTCTTTGCATATATTCCACCTAAGTGCTCTAGTCCTTCATTTTGAAACATCTCCATCTCTGGAAATTTGGCTGCCAGGTCTAAATTGTCAGGGCCCTTTTAAAGGTTAAAATTTCAACAGAGAAAAATATACATATACCTATTTTATTATAATAACAAAAAGTTCCATCAGATAAACAAAAGAATTTAAATTATAGTCATAATTAATAGCTTCTAAAAGCTCTTATATCACTGTTACCTTTTGCATAGGACACAGGCCTCAAAATAGGGCCACATAGCCATTAATCAGAGCACTAGGTAGTTCCCTAATATTCTGGAGAAGCTGGCTTTTTGTGAACTCTGTTGGGGCTAATGTGTGGGACTTTATAAAGGAATGAAATTCTATCATATCTAGGAGGAAACAAATTAAACATTTTAAAGGAAGAGGTACTTCTAAAGTTGTTTATTGTTGACTAATTTTGGAGATAACAACAGAGAAGTGATTTCTAGGTAAAATTCTGGTATCATACAATAAAAATGGGTACCATTTTGTAGCTCTACAAATGACAAAAAAGGAAGAAAGTGGGCTAAGGCAGAATGGAAATGTCTAGGGAATGAGGCAAGCAAATACAGACATAATTCAATCACATCAAGAAAAGAAGATGGTTGTTCCTGAGATCATGCATTGGTGGTACTTGCTTATATAAGTTCAAGCCTAGAAAAACACTGCAGCTTCTGTTTATCTGCCATTTATTAATATGTAAGAAAAATAATTTTCATTCGTTATGAAAGGGCTATTTTATATCAAAAGTTCGAAATACATATTTACTCAATGCAAATCCCAAAGGAAACCCAATTTAATACACAGTGAACTGCAGGGATGACAGAAAACTGGATAGATATTAAATTCAACAAAATTTACAGTACAGCCTTGGTATTTTCTACTCATTTATATATATACAAAAGGCTCAAGTCCTGGGGTTGCAGGTGTTATTTTTCATTTTTCTTAAAAATAAAATTACCAACCCTCAGGTTAACTAAAGATTTATCTGGGCTCGGAGAGGTAATCTGCTCTTTGTAGCAGAATGCTCAGTCGTTTCTTCCACTTTAGACCTCTCCACTGCATTAATGCCTCTATTTTCTTTGTCTTTTCCATGTGGTTTTTTATGCTGTGGATTTAAGGGGAGAAATGAAGTCAATATAAAGTAATGTTTGATACGTATTAGCTATAAATAAAGATTTTCAAAGTTCTCTGGGTTATCATAGTCAAGGAACTAAGTAAGTGTGAAAAACTGTGAAGTGTGAAAAAGCTCAGCAACAAATTTGAACCAACAACCTGACAAAGCAATGAACACCTTCTCATTTTACCACCAAGAGAAAGAGTGAGATGAAAGAAATATTCACTTTCTGCATGACTTTCCTAAAGATCTTACTTTAGGACAGTGGCTCTTAACAGGGAGCAAGGAAAAGATTTTCAACCAGGAATTAAGTAGTCACTATGGTTCTCTTAACTTTCCCTTTTCTTAACTTTGTAAGATAGAAGAGAAGGTTGAAAAATGGGAAGAAATATATTTAGAGTTCTCTAATACTAAACAGTAAAGCAAAAGGTAGGACAGAATTGCTTTGAGGCAGACAGGGAGGAATTTCACAGAATCTGAGCTACAAGTTTTAACATCTTAAATCAGGGATGGAGAATCTTTAGACCTTGATGGAAAGACCTTCAAGTCCGTTAAAGACCGGCATAAGCACATACATATAAGTAGCAGCACTTCAACTACAAAATCTAGACATCAATGACTTATGTAAGGAAATTCTTACTCACAGACTCTGTCTAAGCTCATGTTTTCAAAATAGAAAGATGTTAAGCAGTTTATACTGCCATACTCCCAACAGTGTTTAAAAGCGGGTAGGAGAGGTCACAGGACTTAATTGGATAAGATCATGGCTGGTGAGGAGCTCAGGAAACATGGGGGAATAGCTGACAAAAGAAAAACTTCAAACAGGAGATCAGCAATATAACCTGAGGCTTTTGGTTCTCAAATATTTTAAACCTCTTATCCTTCAAGAGTCTGATTATGGGCAGAGATAGGCTCCAGGACTTCCAAGTCAAGGGTGGAGCAAAGAGAGAAATGACCTCTTTCTTATCCATTCTGAGTATGAAGGAAGCAGAAAGGAGATGAATGTAACAGTTGAAGATCATGAGCTGAGGATAAAAAGATTTAGTCAAACTTTGCCTTTATTTATCCTGTAGAAAACCCCTAGTCAATTATCATATTTGTGTAAATTGTTTAAATCAGAAAAGTTAACAAGCCATCCACAAGGAATTACTGGGAATATTTTGCTCTTCCACCCACCAAGAGGAATGCCTTTATGTTAAATAGCAAATGACTGACTTATATCAGATGTGGAAGGGTATCTGATAGGATATACCCAGGTACCTGGAAAAAAGGAACTCCACCACCTGATGAACAATCCATTCCAGCATCTACAGATGGCTTTTGACTTAGCAGCTCCTCATTAGTGTGCTCCAGAACTTCCTTTTCTTCATCCAAGTCCTAAAATAAGAAGCTGGGTGAGTAAATCCAAAGGCTTAAAAATCTTCACACAAGTTTTCTTCTTTGAAAAATAACACAATGCCCATTACAGAAAAAGTCAAACCTCAACAAAATTAGTGGAAAGTAAAAAAAAATTAGTAGAAAGCCTACAAAATAATGAAATAATCCCTAATGTTTTCATATAATAAATACCTATAATAAAAATGTTAAAAATGGCAATCTCAGAATAATGGTATTGCAGTTTATTTTTTATATTCTTTCTCTCTTACTTTCTCATTTCCCAACTTTTCAATAACTACTATAGTTAATTGTGGAGCTTGTCTAAGTTCTAATTCCAATTTCAACCTTGTAATTTGGTAAAAGATAATTCTTAGATTCCTCAACTGTAAAATGGGAAGAGTATTAGCATCCACCTTACAGGGTTGAGGGAATTAACTGAGTAAATATAAATTTATTTTTATAAAGTGCATAGAACAGTGTCTAGACATAAGCAAAACATAAATATTGGCTATTTTATTATCTATTATTCAAATAAAAAACAATGGCCAGATTAAAAGAAGTAGGCTTAAGGATATACAACTATCATTAATGAAAGACAGAGAAAGATTAAAGAGCAAAGAATAAAATTTTTCACATGAAGTTGATGACATGAGAAGTTTCTGAAAGTTCTAAAATTATGATGCTTTTAATTTTAACTACCTGGTTGATCTCTTCTTTGTTGTTTTTTGAACAATTTAGCATCATTAACAGCTCAGGCTGTTTCCTTTTCAACTGATCAAGGAGCTGTTCACGTGGTTCAGTTCTCACCAGTGTTGATGGGTATAAATAATTCTTCCTCTGTGGTGTCATACCTTTAATGGGCATTATATAAGTGGAAAAAATTGAAGTGTGGGATAAGAATAAAATTTCTTTTTTAAATGCTAGACCTTATACTGCCCAATGAGTCTTTGTCTTCCAAAAGTATAACCACTGCCACACAAGAACCAGTTTTATTACCTGTTAAGCATTTACTGCTTATAACTAATATTTCCTAATGACAACTGCTCTTACGTAGACTCAAATATTTTAAAGATTCAACCTACCCCAAACATGAAATTTTTCATCTTAGGATGTACAAAAGATATAATATAAGCTCTAAAAGGAATCAGGGTGCTCTGAGAAATGGCAGCATTACTGAAATTAGAGCACAGTTTTCCCAACAGAATCATTTTGATAGGGATAATCATTTCAGCATAAACTTGGTGGCAGCTAAGTATTAACTAGTTACATTTCTTTATATCATTGACCCTTGAACAGCGTGGATTTGAACTGAGTAGGTCTGCTTTTATGTGATTTTCTCAATAAATGTATTAGAAAAGTTTTAGGAGATTTAAGACAATTTGAAGAAACATTTTCTTCTTTCTAGCTTACTGTAAGAATATAGTACATAATACATATAAAATGTTAATTGACTTTATGTTATCAGTAAGGCTTCTGGTCAATAGAAAGCTATTAATAATTAAGATCTGGGGGAGTCAAAAATTATACACCTATTTTCAACTGTGGGGGATCAGCACCCCAAGCCCCATATTTTTCAAGAGTCAACTGTAATGAACTCATGTGCTAATCATTTACAATGCACTTGCCTTTTTGCTTAACACTTATAGTTCTAATTTCATTGAGGAGTGGACAATAAATATTACAGGACTCTTGAGGGGAAAATTAACATTTTTTAGTACCATCTTCTTTTGTAATAGCTTAAAAAACCTTTTAAGTATAGTTTACATACTATAAAATTCAGTAATTTTTCAGTAAAATTATAGGGCATGCAACAAATATCACAATCTGATGAATAACTTAATTACACACGAATATATGTACATATATTATATATATATAACATACACAATCTAATGAATAACTTAATTAACACTCATCAAGTGTTAAATATCTTGTTATACCTTCTTCCCCTTCTTCCAAGAAGGCTTCCCTGAATCAATAGTTTACAACTGATCTTTTTGCCATCTCTGACCTCCCAGCATGGTGACTCCTAAATGCCAATGTAACAGTCCATGGCAAAATGAGAGGTACACATAAGAAAATGCACAATGTGGGGAACTCTGCATTAAACTAGACTTATTTAATTGCATCCCTCCACTATTTTTGGTATTAAAATGTCCTTTTATAAACAGTGCCAGATTGATGGTTAGCTGGGTTTTTGTTTGCTTTTAAAATATCCTCTCTTAACAAAGCTAGTTTCCTGAATGTGTATAAAATTTTATACTGAATTGTAATGGCCAAATTTCTAGAAGTGTATGTCACCTATATCATGACATCTAATGCTTAATTAAAGCTATTTTAACATTCCAATTTTTCCATACGAGTTGATTACAGTGAGATGGTAAATCCCTATCAGGCAATGGCAGAACCTAGTTTTTCTGAACACCTAGCACTGTAAAAGGCTGAACTTTAAAAATCTTACAAACTCATAAATACAGAGAAAAACCTGGTAGTTGCCAGAGGGAAGAGTAGTATAGGGATGGGAACAAAAGGTAAAAGGTATAAAGACGTACAAACCTCCAATTATAAAATAAATCACAGAAATTAAAAGTACAGCATAGGAAATACAGTCAATAATACTGCATTAATTCTGTATTTTGAAAGATATAATTACACTTATTGTGGTAAACATGTTGTAAGGTATATAATTGTTGAATCGCTATGCTGTATACCCTAAACTAATATGTCAACTATACGTCAATAAGAGAGTTAAAAAAAAATTGTTTTAGCAGTTCACTTTCCCTTTTAGTAGTACCTGTTGGGACATCCAGTTTCAGATCCTGTTGCAGAAAGCAATTAAGCTTTGTCAAACCAATTTTTATGGTTTCATTAAGTTCTAGACTTTGTGCCATTAATTTTTCTTCATCAGCGCTTATCTGACCAAGAAAACTGTTATGCTGGTTCTCATGAGCTGCTTTATGTCCACTTAATTTTTCAGTAATTTCTGAACTTGAAGCCTCACAACCTTGGTTTACAACCTGTAAAGGAGCCAAATGAGCTTTTGTTATTAAAATCAGAGTGGTCACTACTTTATTCAATATATCATTTCCCCCTACCTTGAAATTTTTCTTAATAAAAGTTTTTTTTTAAGCATACAAAAGTAGAGAGACTAGTATAAATAAACCCCTTTTATTCACTACCCAGTCTTACCATTTATCAACCCATGGGGTACTGATCAAACAAGGTTGATCACTTATTCCTTCTCCCCACAAGATTATTTTGAAGCAAATCTTGTATTATTTCATCCATTATTTCAGCATACATCTCTAGGAGTTAAGAGCCTAAGACCACTCTCACATCTAGAAAATTTAACATTGATTTATTTTTGGTTTATATCCAATGTCTAGTCAGTGTTCAAATTTCAGTATTTGTGTCAAATGTTTTTCACAATTGGTTTGTTTGAATCAGAACTTACCATTAGATTTGGCTGATAATCTCTGAAGTAGGTAACTATACAATTTATCATCTAAACTGGGATACTTTCAAGAGTAAAGGGCCATTCTCAATAATAATTACCCTAATGCAACAGATGTAGACTATCTCAGGGAAATGAGGAATCAACACCCTCTAGTCTTAACTCTCTTTTGACATAGGTTACCCTGTCTCATACTTTTCTCCTTGAAAATAAATTTTGTTGTTGAAGAAACCAGACCTCTGCTCTATTGAATATCTCAAATTCTGGATTTGGTCAATTGCATTGTATGCTACATTTCCATGTTTGTCTGTCCTTTGTATTTTCTAAAACTAGCTAGGTTCAAAGGCTTGATCTAGATCAGGTTTAACTTTTTGGCAAGAACATTTCATAGGTGGCACTGAAAGCGCATAATGCCTGGTGTGTCTCTCATGGTAAGATTTATCAGTGGGTTTGGGTATAGTCACCCTATTAATAATAATGTTCTCCATAAGCTTTTGATCAAATCATGTAAGCAATTATTAATGTCCACATGGGTTATTTCATTAGGGATTGCAAAATAGTAATATTCTATTATTTCTTCTTCATCCTATTAGCTGGGACTCTTCTGTGAAACACTTTTCTTCATCTATTACACCCTGCTAAACCAAGTATAATTCTTTTGGGAAAGGCAGATGGATGCTCGTCTCCCTTTATTTATTAGTTTTCAGACTAATGCATTGTTTCTCTACCATAATCCAAAGGAGACCAATGAAATTTTTATGAATTCATGAGTTTTAATGTATTTGATGCATTTTAATCTATTGCAACAATTATTCTTTCTCACACTATACCATCTTTACACAAGGGAGTGTCATCAGGTTGGCTCCTGGGTCTTTTTGACACAACCCTACTAATCTAAAATAGCTTCCTTACTTTCTGGTGTGACAAGATCTCTAGGCTCATCTAATACATTTCCTGCTCCAAACCTGAAATCAGCTTTTTCTCCATTAGCCCTGGTTCCTTTTAGTGAAAACAGCTTATATAGCTTAAAATACTTACATTCTTTTATCAAATTCCTGAGAATATTAGTAAAATCCTTATTGCATGGAAAGAAAAACCAAGCCACAAAGGGCTCATGCAAGTGTTAAGTTCAAACCCACACACCTATCAAGTATCCTTTGAGCAACCAGAACAATATCCTAAATACTTAAAGCAGTAACAGGTTTGAATGTACCTAGAGAAAAGTAAAAATTGGAAGGTATTATATATCAAAAGACAGGGTGCCCTTAACTGAAGGAACTATATAAGTCAAAAACCAAGAATAGATGCAGAACACATCAGACAAATATTAAATAATTTCAAAGATGGGAAAGATATACACCTGAAACAAGATCAAGTATAATCAGACCAACTATTATACTGAAAATTTTAAGTCGTTCATTATATTTTAAAATACCATTTATTTTGAAACCAATTCTTAGCAGAGAATATTTAATTTTCTGACTATCACTCTTCTCTCCAAAGTATGTTCCAGTTACAAAGTTATTACCTCCAATAAATTCTGAAGTTCCTCTTCCCTTTTATTTAAGCAAGATACCCACTGTTCAGAAAAACAAAGTGTGCTTGCTTTCAGTGCCTCACATCTCTGTTCAGTCTCTTGAGATACTATTTCAAGGTTGCTATTGAGTTTATCACAGTGTTTCACAGACTCTTCAACCAATTTTGAACCTTCTTGGTTAAAATATCTGAGTTCCTGTGACAAGCCATCAGAATCAGCACAAAACTTTTTACTATGAGAAGTAGTTTTGCTGATTATATCCTTGGATTTCCTATAGGAAAAGAGAGAAACATTGTTAAAATGGAAGACTGAGACTCAAAGGATATATAACTTGCCTGAGATCACACAGCTCAAAAATAGTATATCTGAGCCCAGGCAGTCTGGTTCCAAAGCCCATGTTCTTAATTAATCTCTGACGTTGAGAATGGATGCTTTGGCCATTATCTTTTCACAACAGACTGACATTACATCTGCTATTAAATGACCTTTGAAAATGTCTCTTTTCTCATAAAATCTCTCCTAGCCCTCCTGTAGATATGATGCTTATTTTGTACCTCTTAGAATATTAACTACACACTTTTTAAAATGAAATCTGTCTACATGTTTTATTCCTTCTACTACACTATGTTCTTTAGGTGCATTTACTATAGCCTCTACCCAGTCTAGTCCCTAAACCATTCACAGTCATTTCTGTTCCTAAGCAGTTTTTCCTTACCTATAACATAGAATGAATCATAAAAATTATAAATGTAATAAAGCAAAAAGTGAACTATAAAGTTTTCTAGTAATTAAAAGGAAATTATATTGGGGTGTGACAAACTATACATATAGCCCACGTAATACACTATAATAAAACCCTGATGTAAAACCAATGCCAGCTACAACATACATTTAAAATTCACTGATGGCTTCTTTCTCTCACTAAGTCTCCCTATATCAAAGTCATCCCACAGGACCACAGAGTTAAACTTTGGCGAATGAAAGTTACCCCCTATCACCACTAGATGGTGCTACATGTGAGTAAACCAAGCAAAGAAGCAAATGTGTTGAAAGTAGTTCAACTACAGATTAAGTGGAAATAATTAAAAAAGGAAAAGAAATGGTAAATGATTAATACAACAAATCTACCCAATGACAACACAGTAGGAAGATGAAATTTATTCCTAAGTGATTACAATCCATGACAATAAATGCCAAAGGCAGGGCCTCAAACTTCAGTATATATAATCCTCACCTAAATTCCTGGGCCCTAAATTTTGGCTGATTTTTTTACATGGTCCTTGGGACCACACTTTGAGAAAAATGGTATAGACAATAAATGTCAGGAAGATAGGAAACACGATCTGCACAGGTCTTCAAGAAAATATATCATAGTTCCCTTCCCATTTTAATCCTACTCTACTATTCCCTTTAAAGCTTTGCAAAAAGCCAGAAGTCCTTAAAAGTCTACACACCAGAAATAAACAGTGAGGAAACACTACCTAGATTCAGAGATAGTAGGAAGACTTCAGAATGGAATGTGATATAATGAACAGGACCAGCAACAGGATTGAAAGACAGATGACAGGAGTTATTAGGTAGTAGGATAGGTGCTAGCTAGCATTCTAGAGCAGCGCTGTTCACTAGAAATACAATGTGAGCCACATATGCAATTTAATCATGTTTAGTAGCCATCTTAAAAATGAAAATAGTTAAAAAAATCACAGTAACAATGGAGTGACTCGGTATACATAGCATATGTAAAGTAAAATCTATGAAAATAATGCATAAGAGATAGAAAGAATTGGGAACATACGATTATAATGTGCTTTCACTATACATAAAACAGCAAATTATTTGAAGGTAGATTAAAAATTTGAAATATATATTATTAATCCTAGAAAAACTCATTTAAAAAGGTAGTTTTAAAAGTATAAATGATAAGTCAATGGAAGAGAAAATGAAAACAAAAATGCTATTTAAATTAGGAAAGGAAACAAAGAACAAATGATGTAACAAACAGAAAACAGCAAAATGGTAGATTTTAATCCAGCTATATCAAAAAGGTCTAAACACACCAGTTAAAAGTCATACATACAGGATCCAAGATGATGGCGTGAGTAGAGCAGCGGAAATCTCCTCCCAAAACCACATATATTTTTGAAAATACAACAAATACAACTCTTCCTAAAAGAGAGACCAGAAGACACAGGACAACAGCCAGACTACACCCACCAATGCGAGAACCCAGCGTCTCGTGAAGGGGGTAAGATACAAGCCGCAGCCCAGCAGGACCCGAGCACTCCTCACCCCAGCTCCCGGTGGGAGGAGAGGAGTCGGAGCAGGGAGGGAGAGGGAGCCCAGGACTGCTAAATAGCCAGCCCTAGCCATCCGCACCAGAGCGCAGACACAGTGTGTGTGTGGGGTGCTGGAAACTAGGGAAACAGGACAGTAAGACCTGTGAGCGGGTCGCCACAGCCGGCACCCCTGGGAAAAAGAAAAGCGAGTGCTTTTTGAAAGTCTTAAAGGGACCAGGGACCCCACGGCTGGACGGAAGCGTCCTGGGACACTTAGCCCAGTGGCTGGGAATCGCAGAGAACTCTGGGCACCCTAACCCCCTGGACAGCAGGGCAGCTCGGAGGCCCCTCACGGAGATAAACAGCCTCCCAGCCATTTCCCCTCAGATGCGGTTCAGCCATATCAGAGCAGCAGCCCAAGGCAGGCCACGCCCACAGCAACTGTGGAGCAAAACTCCATAGCAGCCGGACAAGAATCAGAAGCCCCATCTGTGCGCAGCTGCCCAGCACAGGCTGCCAGAGGTCACTGTTCTCCCAGGAGAGGAAGGCCACAAACCAACAAGAAGGGACGTTCTCCCAGCCATCACTTGCGCTAGCTCCGCAAACTATCTCTACAGCCATGAAAAGGCAAAACAATTTGATACAGACCAAAATCACAACCCCTGAGAAGGACATAGACCTACCCAGACTTCCTAAAAAAGAATTCAAAATAAAAATTATAAACATGCTGACGGAGCTGCAGAGAAATATACAAGAGCTAAGGGATGAATGACATCCGGAGGGAGATTACAGAAGTGAAACAATCTCTGGAGGGATTTATAAGCAGAATGGATAAGATGCAAGAGGCCATTGATGGAATAGAAACCAGAGAACAGGAATGCATAGAACCTGACGCAGAGAGAGATAAAAGGATCTCAACAAATGAAACAATACTAAGAGAACTGTGTGACCAATCCAAAAGGAACAATATCCGCATTATAGGGGTACCAGAAGAAGAGAGAGAAAAAGGGATAGAAAGTGTCTTTGAAGAAATAATTGCTGAGAACTTCCGCAAACTGAGGGAGGAAATAGTTGCTCAGACTACAGAAGCATACAGAACTCCCGAGAAACGGGACCCAAAGAGGACAACACCAAGACACATAATAATTAAACTGGCAAAGATCAAGGACAAGGACAGAATATTAAAGGCAGCCAGAGACAGAAAAAAGGTCACCTACAAAGGAAAACCCATCAGGCTATAGTCAGACTTCTCAACAGAAACCTTACAGGCCAGAAGAGAATGGCATGATATATTTAATGCAATGAAACAGAAGGGCCTTGAACCAAGGATACTGTATCTAGCACGATTATCATTTAAATATGAAGGAGGGATTAAACAATTCCCAAACAAATAAAAGTTGAGGGAATTTGCCTCCCACAAACCTCCTCTACAGTTATTTTAGAGGGACTGCTCTAGATGGGAGCACCCCTAAAAAGAGTACAGAGAAAAACACCCAACATACGGAGAATGAAGGAGGAGGAATAAGAAGGGAGAGAAAGAATCATAAGACTGTGTTTATAATAGTTCAATAAGTGGGTTAAGTTAGACAGTAAGGTAGCAAAGAAGCTAACCTTGAACCTTTGATAACCACGAATCTAAAACCTGCAATGGCAATAAGTACATATCTTTCAATGATCACACTAAATGTAAATGTACTGAATGCACCAATCAAAACACACAGAGTAATAGAATGGATAAAAAAGCAAGACCCATCTATATGCTGCTTACAAGAGACTCATCTCAAACCCAAAGACATGAACAGATTAAAATTCAAGGGATAGAAAAAGATATTTCATGCAAACAACAGGGAGAAAAAAGCAGGCGTTGCAATACTAGTATCAGACAAAATAGACTTCAAAACAAAGAAAGTAACAAGAGATAAAGAAGGACATTACATAATGATAAAGGCCTCAGTCCAACAAGAGGATATAACCATTATAAACATATATACACCCAATACAGGAGCACCAACATATGTGAAACAAATACTAACAGAGTTAAAGGAGGAAACAGAATGCAATGCATTCATTTTGGGAGACTTTAACACACCACTCACTCAAAAGGACAGATCCACCAGACAGAAAATAAGTAAGGACACGGAGGCACTGAACAACACACTAGAATAGATGGACCTAATAGACATCTATAGAACTCTACATCCAAAAGCAGCAGTATACACATTCTTCTCAAGTGCACATGGAACATTCTCCAGAATAGACCACATACTAGGCCACAAAAAGAGCCTCAGTAAATTCCAAAAGATTGAAATCCTACCAACCAACTTTTCAGATCACAAAGGTATAAAACTAGAAATAAATTGTACAAAGAAAGCAAAAAGGCTCACAAACACATGGAGGTTTAACAACATGCTCCTAAATAATCAATGGATCAACAATCAAATTAAAATGGAGATCCAGCAATATATGGAAACAAATGACAACAACAACACAAAGCCCCAACTTCTGTGGGACGCTGCGAAAGCAGTCTTAAGAGGAAAGTATATAGCAATCCAGGCATATTTAAAGAAGGAAGAATAATCCCAAATGAATAGTCTAATGTCACAATTTTCGAAATTGGAAAAAGAAGAACAAATGAAGCCTAAGGTCAGCAGAAGGAGGGACATAATAAAGATCAGAGAAGAAATAAATAAAATTGAGAAGAATAAAACAATAGAAAAAAATCAATGAAACCAAGAGCTGGTTCTTCGAGAAAATAAACAAAATAGATAAGCCTCTAGCCAGACTTATTAAGAGAAAAAGAGAGTCAACACACATCAACAGAATCAGAAACGAGAAAGAAAAAATCAGGAAGGACCCCACAGAAATACAAAGAATTATTACAGAATACTATCAAAAACCTATATGCTTACAAGCTGGAAAACCTAGGAGAAATGGACAATTTCCTAGAAAAATACAACCTTCCAAGACTGACCCAGAAATAAACAAAATCTAAACAGACCAATTAACAGCAATGAAATTGAAGCAGTTATCAAAAAACTACCTAAGAACAAAACACCCCAGGTCAGATGGATTCACCTCGGAATTTTATCATACAGAGAAGACATAATACCCATTCTCCTTAAAATTTTCCAAAAAATAGAAGAGGAGGGAATACTCCCAAACTCATTCTATGAAGCCAACATCACCCTAATACCAAAATCAGGCAAAGACCCCACCAAAAAAGAAAATTACAGACCAACATCCCTGATGAACGTAGATGCAAAAATACTCAATAAAATAGTAGCAAACCGAATTCAAAAACACATCAAAAGGATCATACACCATGACCAAGTGGAATTCATCCCAGGGATGCAAGGATGGTACAACATCTGAAAATCCATCAACATCATCTACCACATCAACAAAAAGAAGAACAAAAACCACATGACCGTCTCCATAGACGCTGAAAAAGCATTTGACAAAATTCAACATCCATTCATGATAAAAAGTCTCAACGAAATGGGTGTGGAGGGCAAGTACCTCAACATAATAAAGGCCATAAATGATAAACCCACAGCTAACATCATACTGAACAGCAAGAGGCTGAAAGCTTTTCCTCTGTAACTGGGGACAAGACAGGGATGCCCACTCTCCCCACTTTTTTTCAACATAGTACTGGAGGTCCTAGCCCCAGCAATTAGAAATACAAGGAATCCAGATTGGTAAAGAAGAAGTCAAACTGTCACTATTTGCAGATGACATGAGACTGTACATAAAAAACACTAAAGAATCCACTCCAAAACTACTAGAACTAATATCGGAATTCAGCAAAGTTGCAGGATACAAAATTAACATACAGAAATCTGTGGCTTTCCTATACACTAACAATGAACTAATAGAAAAAGAAATCACGAAAACAATTCCATTCACAATTGCATCAAAAAGAATAAAATACCTAGGAATAAACCTAACCAAGGAAGTGCAAGTCCTATACCCTGAAAACTACAAGACACTCTTAAGATAAATTAAAGAGGACACTAACAAATGGAAACTCATCCCATGCTCTTGTCTAGGAAGAATTAATATATCAAAATGGCCATCCTGCCCAAAGCAATATACAGATTCAATGCAATCCCTATCAAATTACCAACAGCATTCTTCAATGAACTGAAACAAAGAGTTCAAAAATTCGTATGGAACCACCAAAGACCCCGAATAGCCAAAGCAATCCTGAGAAGGAAGAATAAAGTGGGGGGGATCTCGCTCCCCAAGTTCAAGCTCTACTACAAAGCCACAGTAATCAAGACAATTTGGTACTGGCACAAGAACAGAGCCACAGACCAGTGGAACAGAATAGAGACTCCAAACATTAACCCAAACATATATGGTCAATTAATATATGATAGAGGAGCCATGGACATACAAAGGGGAAATGACAATCTCTTCAACAGATGGTGCTGGCAAAACTGGACAGCTACATGTAAGAGAATGAAACTAGATCACTGTCTAACCCCATACACAAAAGTAAATTCGAAATGGATCAAAGACCTGAATGTAAGTCATGAAACCATAAAACTCTTAGAAAAAAACATAGGCAAAAATCTCATGGACATAAACATGAGTGACTTCTTCATGAAAATATATCCCTTGGCAAGGGAAACAAAAGCAAAAATGAACAAGTGGGACTATATCAAGCTAAAAAGCTTCTGTACAGCAAAGGACAACATCAATAGAACAAAAAGGTATCCTACAGTATGGGAGAATATATTCATAAATGACAGATCCGATAAAGGGTTGACACCCAAAATATATAAAGAGCTCACACACCTCAACAAACAAAAAGCAAATAATCCGATTAAAAAATGGGCAGAGGAGCTGAGTAGACAGTTCTGCAAAGAAGAAATTCAGATGGCCAAAAGACACATGAAAAGATGCTCCACATTGCTTGTCATCAGAGAAATGCAAATTAAAACCACAATGAGATATCACCTCATACCAGTAAGGATTGCCACCATCGAAAAGACAAACAACAACAAATGTTGGCAAGGTTATGGAGAAAGAGGAACCCTCCTACACTGCTGGTGGGAATGTAAATTAGTTCAACCATTGTGCAAAGCAGTATGGAGGTTCCTCAAAATACTCAAAATAGAAATACCATTTGACCCAGGAATTCCACTTCTAGGAATTTACCCTAAGAATGCAGCACTCCAGTTTGAAAAAGGCAGATGCACCCCTATGCTTATCACCGCACTATTTACAATAGCTAAGATATGGAAGCAACCTAAATGTCCATCAGTAGATGAATGGATAAAGAAAATGTGGTACATATACACAATGCGATATTACTCAGCTATAAGAAAAAAAAAACAGATCCTACCATTTGCAACAACATGGATGGAGCTAGAGGGTATTATGCTCAGTGAAATAAGCCAGGCGGAGAAAGACAAGTATCAAATGATTTCACTCATATGTGGAGTATAAGAACAAAGGAAAACTGAAGGAACAAAATAGCAGCAGAATCACAGAACTCAAGAATGGACTAATAGTTACCAAAGGGAAAGGGACTGGGGAGGATGGGTGGGTAGGGAGGGGAAAAAAGGGGGGAGCATTACGATTAGCATGTATAGTTGGGGGGGCACAGGGAGGGCTGTGCAACACAGAGAACACAAGTAGTGATTTTACAGTATCTTACTACGCTGATGGACAGTGACTGTGAAGGGGTATGTGAGGGGGACTTGGTGAAGGGGGGAGCCTAGTAAACATAATGTTCTTCATGTAATTATAGATTAATGATACCAAAATAATTTTTTTAAAAGTCCTAAAAAAAAAAAAAAAAGTCATACATAGTTCAGTCTGATAAAAAAGCAAGACCCAATTATACGATGCCTACAAGAAACCCACTTTAAATATAAAGAGTTAGGCCAAAAGTAAAGGGATAGAGAAAGATACATTATGCAAGTAGCAATCAAAGGAAAGTTGAAGTACTTAAATTAATTTCAGACAAAGTAAACTTCAGAACAAGGAAAACTATCGGGGATAAAAAGAGACATTACATAATGGTAAGGACATATCAACCCTAAATTTGTAGATACTGAACAAGAGAGCATCACATATATGAGGTAACTGATAAAATTTACAGAAATAGACAAGTCTACAATTAGAGTTGGAGATTTCAACACCCCTCTTCATAACTGAGTGCATAAGTAGGCAGAAACTCAGTAAGGATACAGATGATCCAGATAGCACTATCAGTCACCTTGAACTAACTGACAAGTAAAGAACACCTCATCTATCAAAAACAGAATACAGATCTTTCTCATGTGGGTGGCACACAGATGAAGCATACCAGAATAACACATGGCAAGGGCTCTGAAATTTAATTGGCATGGAACCACAGCTCATTTAAGTGGACCCAGACCTGCACACTAAACCTACACAGTGAATGCCTGCTAAAAAGAAGACTTAAATAAGATTTCGAATCTCCTAACATAATAACCAAAATGTTCAAGATACAATAAAAAAACACTCTGGAAAATCTGAACTTAAATAAGGAAAGAAGACAGGTGCCAACACTGAGGTAAATTTAGATATCAGAATTATCTGACAAGGATTTTAACGCAGCTGTCATAAAAATGTCTCAATGAGCAGTTAAAATATTTCTGGGAAAATCTTAGCAAATCTTAATCTTAATCTCAGCAAAGAAATAGAAGAGACTGAAAGAAGCAAATGAAAATAAAACTGAAAAGTGTAATAACTGAAACACCTCATTGAACGGGTTCAGCAGTACATGAGGTGACAGAGGAAGATCAGTGAACATGAAGACAGGTCACAGAATTTACTCCATCTGAGCAAAGAGAAAATAGACCACATATCCATACCCTCAGAGACCTATGGGACTGTAATGTCTAACATTTGCATCATCAAAGTCTTAGAAGAAGGTGAGAAGGACTATAGGACTGAAAAATGTTCAAAGAAATAATGGATGGAAATTTCCTAGTTTAATAAAAGGCTACAGATTCAAGAAGCTTGGCAAACACAAATGGGCTGAACTCAAAGAAGTATGAAAGAAGACACAATGTAATCAAACTTCTAAAAACTAAAGACAAAGAAAAATATCTTGCAAGTAGCTAGAGAAAAATTGCCCAAAGAGGATAATTATTTGAATAACAGCAGATTTCTCATCTCATGGAGGCCAGAAGAAAATGAAACAACATATTCCAAGTGCTGAAAGAAAAGAAATGCCAATTCTGAATTCTATATGCAGTGAAAATATCTTTCAGAAATGAAGGGGAAATAGAGACAATTCTCAAAGGAAAACAGAATTTGTGGCCAGCAGACCTAGCCTTGAAGATTAAAGGAGTTCTCGAACAGAAAGAAGCTCGGAACTTCAGGAAGGGACAATTTACTGGGCAAAAATGGGGTAAATAAAATAGAATATCCTTCTCCTCATGAGTTTAGAATATCCATGGGCAAAAAATTGAGCCTTGACAAACCTCACACCTTATATAAAAAAATTCAAAATGGATCATCGATTTAAATCTTACATAAAATTATAAAACTTCTAAAAGAAAATGTAAGTCTTACTGGAATATATGTTAAGTATGTGAGACTAGCAAACAAAGGCTATAAAGCAACATTAAAATCTAATGCAGGAATCAGCAAACTTATTCTTAAAGATACAGACAGCAAATACTTCAAGTTTATAGGCTACAGTCTTTGATGTATCTTTGCAGTGCAAAGGCAGCCAGAGATAGCCAAAGGCAACACCTAAACAAATGGGCATGACTGTGTCCAGTAAAATTGTTTGCAATAACATCCAGCCTGTCAGCCATAGTTTGCCAAACCATGATCTGTTTAGTAAGTATATATTCCACCACTGTTAACAGTTAAAAATTGTGAAATTACTGAATGTGTATTCTAAGATTAAGCAAATAAGTAAATACGTTGTGAATGAAAGTCAGGTTCTCAAAGTTGAAAAACAGAACATAAATATGGAATAGAAAGACAGTGATGTGCATATACATATGCATAAACACAAATATACTTCTCGCTGTGTCCACCTAGAGAGCCTAGAAGAAATGACATCCCAGTAGTAATGAGCACACTTGGTGACCAGATCTTGGCTCCAGTACAAGATGAGCCTGGAACATCTTGCTATACCAGAAACAATGCCCCAAAAGGATAGGTCATATCAAAAGGACACAGGAGTAAACTTAAAGGGGCTCTCACTAATCAAAACTGGGATAATTGGAACATCAAAATAAATAACAGTGGATTATCAGAGGATAAAAGAACCCATGAGTACATGCTAACATAAATAATAAGAATAAATGGGAGGTGAAAGGAAAAATTCTTCCTCTCAGTAGAATGCCAACTAATAAATGTAGAAGGAATGATGGAATTAGAAAAAAAGACAACCATCATTATACCTATTTCCAGCATGTGCATTAATAGATGCTAAGTGGAACAGAATACTTAGATAGTTTCAAAGTATCCTTCCATAAATTCTTTATTAACTACAAAGGAAAAGATTAACTTTATAGTGGAAAAATCTGGAAAACAATAGTGTAACCAAGTTATCAAATTTAAATAAAATATCATCAATTGTGAGACAAAGTCATGTACCTCTTGCTATCTGAGATGTATTGAGAACAAACCACGTTTGGGGTATTCTTGACAACTGCAGTTAATCATAAAGGCTGACCCCAGCTGTGGGACAGTGTATTAAATAAACATTCCACACTCTTAAAAAAAAAGGAAAGGTCACGAAAGACAAAGACTAAAAACTGCTGCAGGTTAAACGAGACTCAAGAGACATGACATTAATGCTATGTGTGGTTCTGGGTTAAATCCTAGACCAGATGGAAAAATCTTTTCTTTTCTGATAAAGAACATTAATGATACAATTAGAAAAGCTTGAGTTAGATCTATATATTAGATAATAATGGTGACCAGTACTAATTTTGATTTAAAATATTGGTACTATGGTTGTATAAGATTATCTTTGTTTTCAGGAAATACACACTTAAGTGTTTAGGGGAAAGTGGACATTATAGCTGTAACTTATTTACAGCTAATTAAGAAAAGGTGTGTGTATCACACACACACATATATATAATATACATATGTAATATCAGAGAAGTGGAGAGAGAGGAAATGAGAGTGATCAAGCAAACATAATAATATGTTAAATGAGAAATTAGGTGGATAGTATCTGTGCTACTTGAAGCTTTTTATTCTGAAATAATTTTAGGCAGAGAAAAGTCAGAAAATTTAAAAACAGCTTACTGTTCTGTATTTTCTTGGACATTACTAAGTGGTTTCTGGATGCTTTCACATTTTTCCTCCAAAGCACAGAATCTCTCTGCCCAAAGATTGGTTAACTGGCAAAGTTCCTGTAAGAAAGGTGTGTAGAGAGGAAGAGATTTAACATTATGATACTAAAAATTTTTTTCTATACTGACATGAATTATGTTCCCACCGGTAAAAATCACACAAATTCCTGACAAGAGATCTTCAGCTTTACCTCTCTTCCATAGAGGAAAGCAGTCAAAGTGATATTAAAAGGATAGTGTACAGGGATTTTTTTTAAAGGAAATAATTCACCAACTTTGCTATTGTAACTATTAGTAACAAATTACTTTCAGTGTATGTCAAAAATAACCAAATATACCAAGATGTCACACTATGTTTGGACAGATATACTAAGTTGCTTCTTAACTGATAACACTACTATTAAAAGGGAAAAGTAACACGGATAAATTAAGGGGTCAAGGAGCCCAAAAATATTATCAATTATTGGAGTTGAAACATTTTACAGAATCTAGCTGGATCATACTATTGAAGTATAAATAGAGTTTTACCTTTGCTCATTTAGTATCTTTAAAAACAAGCCCTTAAAGGCCACAACATACCAGGGACTCACACTGAAAAACGAAACTGCACTAAAGACCATGAAATAGCTAAAAGTGCCCGCAGCATTCTTACTCACTGTGCAGTCCATCATTTGGTAAACATCTCTGAATAACACATCAGTAGACAATACATATCTAACACTTTGATTATGAATAAAGTGTGTCAGTATTTTTACTAGTCTCAAAATAGAAATAAAGGTATTATCAGATTTGTCAGAGTTTTACATAAATGTTTTGTTTATGCTAACCTCAACTTCTAGAAAAATATAAGAAATAGCTCACGTAAATAATTTTGTTCCCTTAAAGTCAGGGAAGCCAAACCATTCATGTTAAAATACTTTTCTGATCATAGGTGTTTTGTTTTTAAACAGTTACTTACCAATTTTAAGTATTTCAAAACAACTAATATATAAAAAACAGATCTATTTTAGAATATACAACTAAAAAAGTTCTATACAGGCTTAAAGTAAATACCCTATGCTGAGGTATGAGAAATTGCTGTAATTTCAACTGCAAGAATATGTTCTAGAAACACATAGAAAGGCCACTCAAAAATATATGCCTTTCAGGCAATATATTTATCCCTACCACTGTAAGATGATCCAAATAATGTTGGATGCTCCCAAAGTCTGTTTCCTCATTAAAAAACTGGACTAGTACAACAAAATGGGTATAGAGGGCAAGTACCTCAACAAAATAAAGGCCATATATGACAAACCCACAGCCAACACCATACTTAACAGCAAGAAGCTGAAAGCTTTTCCTCTAAGATCGGGAACAAGACAGAGATGCCCACTCTCCCCACTGTTATTAAACATAGTACTGGAGGTCCTAGCCACGGCAATTAGACAAAACAAAGAAATACAAGAATTCCAGATTGGTAGAGAAGAAGTCAAACTGTCACTATTTGCAGATGACATGATATTGTACATAAAAAACCCTAAAGACTCCACTCCAAAACTACTAGATCTAATATCTGAATTCAGCCAAGTTGCAGGATACAAAATTAACACACAGAAATCTCTGGCTTTCCTATACACTAACAATGAACTAGCAGAAAGAGAAATCAGGAAAACAATTCCATTTACAATTGTATCAAAAAGAATAAAATACCTAGGAATAAACCTAACCAAGGAAGTGAAAGACCTATACCCTGAAAACTACAAGACACTTAAGAGAAATTAAAAAGGACACTAACAAATGGAAACTCATCCCATGCTCTTGGCTAGGAAGAATCAATATTGTCAAAATGGCCATCCTGCCTAAAGCTATCTACACATTCAATGCAATCCCTATAAAAAATACCAACAGCATTCTTAAACAAACTGAAACAAATAGTGTTAAAATTCATATGGAACCACAAAAGACTCCTAATAGCCAAAGCAATCCTGAGAAGGAAGATTAAAGCAGGGAGGATCTCGCTTCCCAACTTCAAGCTCTACTACAAAGCCACAGTAATCAAGACAATTTTGTACTGGCACAAGAACAGACCCACAGACCAGTGGAACAGAATAGAGAGCCCAGATATTAACCATTAATATACAATAAAGGAGCCATGGACATACTATGGGGAAATGACAGCCTCTTCAACAGCTGGTGCTGGCAAAACTGGACAGCTACATGTAAGAGAATGAAACTGGATCATTGTCTAACCCCATACACAAAAGTAAATTCGAAATGGATCAAAGACCTGAATGTAAGTCATGAAACCATAAAACTCTTAGAAAAAAACATAGGCAAAAATCTCCTGGACATAAACATGCACGACTTCTTCATGAACATATCTCCCTGGGCAAGGGAAACAGAAGCAAAAATGAACAAGTGGGACTATATCAAACTAAAAAGCTTCTGTACAGCAAAGGACACCATCAAGAGAACAAAAAGGCATCCAACAGTATGGGAGAATATATTCATAAATGACAGATCCGATAAAGGGTTGACATCCAAAATATATAAAGAGCTCATGCAGCTCAATAAACAAAAAGCAAATAATCCGATTAAAAATGGGCAGAGGAGCTGAATAGACAGTTCTGCAAAGAAGAAATTCAGATGGCCAACAGACACATGAAAAGATGCTCCACAACGCTTGTCATCAGAGAAATGCAAATTAAAACCACAATGAGATATCACCTCACACCAGTAAGGATCACCACCATCCAAAAGACAAACAACAATAAATGTTGGTGAGGATGTGGAGAAAGGGGAACCCTCCTACTTTGCTGGTGGGAATGTAAATTAGTTCAACCATTGTGGAAAGCAGTTTGGAGGTTCCTCAAAAAACTCAAAATAGAAATATCTTTTGACCCAGGAATCCCACTCCTTGGAATTTACCCAAAGAAAACAACTTCTCAGATTCAAAAAGACATATGCACCCCTATGTTTATCATAGCAGTTTACAATAGCCAAGAAATGGAAGCAACCTAAGTGTCTATCAGTAGATGAATGGCTAAAGAAGATGTGGTACATACACACAATGGAATATTATTCAGCCATAAGAAAACAAATTCTACCATTTGCAACAACATGGATGGAGCTAGAGGGTATTATGCTCAGTGAAATAAGCCAGGCGGAGAAAGACAAGTATCAAATGATTTCACTCATCTGTGGAGTATAAGAACAAAGAAAAGTCTGAAGGAGCAAAACAGCAGCAGAATCACAGAACCCAAGAATGGACTAACAGTTGGCAAAGGGAAAGAGACTGGGGAGGATGGGTGGGAAGGGAAGGATGGCGGGGGGAGGGGAATGAAAGGGGGCATTATGATTAGCATGTATAATATGGGGGGGGCACGGGGAGGGCTGTGCAACACAGAGAAGACAAGTAGTGATCCTACAGCATCTTACTACACTGATGGACAGTGACTGCAATGGGTTATGTGGGGGGAACTTGGTGATGGGGAGAGTCTAGTAAACATGCTTGTCATGTAATTGTAGATTAATGATACAAACAAAAAACTGGGCTAGTAATAGTACCTGCATTTATACTGGTGGAAGAAACACATACTATGTTGCTCAATAAATATTAACTAATATGTTTACTAATTTCTGGTATTAATACTTTCTCTGAAAAGTTTCATGCTTATCAATTAGGGAAACAAATAATATTATTTTAAAGTTGCTTTGATTCTTACCTAAAAATTTATTATATTTCCCTTCCCATTTTGGGTGACATGGATATGAATTCCCTCCTTCATTTTCCAAAGAAAAAGAATCCTTTACTTTTACTAATCATGTCAACAGCTTTATTGACCAAAGAGCTCTATCCTGTAGGAACAGTCTCATTTAATAAAACTTTATACATTCATTACTAAAGCGTTTGGTATACCAGGAGTTGTTTTCCTTATATCTGGTATTTGTAGATTATGACTTCCCTGGTTAAGAGATTTGGTTTTGGTTTAAAGCTGTATATAGTGAGGAATAGTTTACATGGAGGAAGATAAACCGTGAATTACATTTATAATCAATCAATAAAAATTAAGAATTGTATTAATTTACTATAATTTAAATGGCCGACATCAATGAGACCAACATAGTAAGAAAAAGAAGGACATAGTTTATGAAATTATCCACATTACCTTAGGAAAAAACAATTTATGAAGTTACAACATAGATACATGTTCATTTTAGGTGATATACCCATTTTCTTCTAATTGTACTCCCAAGTTTATTTCTCCAGCTTTATCTTTCATCTTAGTGTGAGAAAGGGACCGTCTTACTTGTCTTACAGTACTTTACCATAGGATTCTAGATGTAGCAAATACTCAAATTTTAACTGATCAAGAAAAGTACAGTTGACCCTTGAACCGCATAGGTCCTCTTATACATAGATTTTTTTCAATAAATATATTGGAAAATGTTTGGGAGATCTGTGTCAATTTGAAAAAAACATTTTCTTTTCTCTAGGTCACTTTATTGTAAGAATACAGTATATAGTACATATAACATACAAAATATGTGTTAACTGATCATGTTATCGGTAAGACTTGCAGTCAACAAGTTATTTGTAGTTAAGTTTTGGGGCAGTCAAAAGTTATGTGGATTTGCACCTGCATGGGGGTGGGGACTCAAATGTATTCTCAATTATTTTATATTCATTACTGTTACAAGCAAAATTGGTTATGGTGCTTTTAGGTTTCTAAATTAGTTATAGAGCATTCAGATTGCATAACAGGAATTATCAAGTTGAAGATCATAAAACTTTCTTTTTACACTCCCCAAACCACTTAAATAAGATACCTGTGAATGAATTTTCCTCATTGTCTCCAGGTCTTCAGTTAAGCTTTCACATAACTTCTGTGATTCAGCAAAGGAAGAAATCGTATTTTCTTGTAGTTCATGTAGATTGTTACACAGTATACTGAGAAAGCAATCCATTTCCTTTTTCTGATCCTCTATCTTTGAAGGAAAAAAATTAATTTTTCTTTTTTTAAATAAAAAAATATTAAGAAAAATATTTTGTACAAAATAGAAAAGGTAGAAAATATGCAGAAAAGTCCCTTACCCTCTTCAGCCCAGAGAACCCCAGTCCTACTCCCACCTCCGAGATAATTGCTACGTTTTAAACACTTCCAGACTTTTCTGTGCATATTTGACATGTATGTATGCATGTGTGTATACATTTATATGTGCATCTTCCTCACCCACCATATGATAGCATGCTATATATGCCACTATGTAAACTTAAACATTTATCTTGAAGGTCATTCTTTTTTCTTAGCCATGATTCTGCTGACCACATCAATAGCAGAGAACATTGTACATAGCCTTCCTCCTCCAGATTCATTGTCACAACCCACGGGTTTTGCATGTAGACATTATCTCCAAGTGTGGCCACAGAGAGTTTCTTTCTTAAAAAAAAGGTGACTGTTAAGGACATAACATTTGTTACCTTATTAGCCACTACTAATGAAGTCTTGAAAATATGCTTCAGTTGACTATTGATTTTCAATATAGACACCACAGTAGGGGATAAAACTGTTTCCAGTGAACTTAGAAGATCAGTCTTAAGTATATTCTGGTTTTAAAAATAAACAAACACATCTTTAGAAAGAATATTTTCACTTCCATAAGCTGGGCTTATTAAATAATATCTTGAGTACTTTGTTAACTAAACACATGCATATTAAAATTCTAAGTCTCTGTTCTCTATAGTCTACAGAGCCTATTTGTTAGTAGAGTTTATACTCAGCATAAGACACACAATCTTTCCTACAGCAACTAAGAAAATGGTCGCTTAGTAGATGAGATTCTTAGCAGTCTAATGCAGGAGTCAGAAGAATTCAGAAGACGAGCAACTGACAGTCATTTGATGTCAGCATTGCAAAGAAAGGAAATTTTTTATATCTGCATTAAAAAAATAATAAATTTCAAACAAGTTTAGGTTACTAGTGAAAAAGGCTGAAAACAAATAGTCTTCAGAAGTAGGCTTTGGGCTGGAGGTACTTAACTTGAAGACCTAGTAACTTAGATCCTGTTGTATCAGAAGAACTTGTCAAGGTTCTTATTTTTCTCAAAGCATATGGAGAGCTGAGAAAGTACTATAGACTGGTAATTTTTATAAAAAGCAAAACAAATTCCAACCTAAGTTTTCTTTCATGAGGGAGGGGTGAGGAACTACAACAGAAATAATTAGTAAATACTTAAAAGAAAAGGCTACTAGTATTCTTCAGGAAAGAAGAGCTATCATACTAATTTCAATTCATTCTGCTAGAGAAGCAGTTATCTCTTCTGACTCAAGCAATGCTTATAACTCAGTATATACCTTGATAAGAAGACATTAATAAGTACAGACTACCATTTAGTGAATGAATCAATTTCCATTAAGTTAGTACTGACAGCATCTTTTAACTTTATCAAATTTGGGTAGTTAAAGAAATCTAAGAGAGTGTCATACAAGCACTGAATATAGGCATAGTGTCAGCTAACATTTGTAGTATTCACTTGAAAAACATTCAACAAATACTGTTAAACTCAAAAAGGGAGGCAGAGGACCTACACAAAGAAGAAAGCAAAGTGATATGGCCAAGAGCTTCCTAGATAACTCATACAATTACAAAATAAAGGGTATGCACAAATCTGGTGTAGAGGACATAATACTAAGTGTAATTAGATGAGTGACTTCTATAGAACTATGAAGAAGAAGCCTAGAAGGGCTTCATCACACAAATCTGACCCCACAAATTGTCACATGTATTCCTAGAATTCTATAAATTATTCTCCTTGTACATTTTTCTGTACTACTGTAGTTTTAAAATTAACCCTCTAATATCCCCTTCTGGTTGGGTCAGTGTAACATCAACAAGGCCATTCCAGGACCTTTGAGGAAAGGATGATTTACCAATTTCTAAGCCAACAAACTTGGGCCCCTGAATTCATGTGGAGCTAAACCTACCCTTTCTAGTATCATATATCAAAGCTTACTAATTCCTACTCTTAGTGCCCTAAAATATAAGTGAAAAAAGTTTCAAAGGTTGGTTATATGCATTTGGAAATCAATCTTTCTAGGAGAAAAAGCCAGTGGAGAGATTTGCCTTTAAAAATATAAAGTTACTCTCTTAAAGCAATATGTTATCACTGTGTCTAGTGAAGCTTAAGATGAAAGAATAGCAGATAACCTGGTCTTTAAAGTCTTATCAAATGTAACCCTTCAAAATACTTTAAGACATTTACTAACAATCATTGTCTGAAGTACTGTTTTACTTTCTGCTGCTAATGATTGTTCATTTAATATCATATTAGAAATCTGAGAAACATGTGTAGACACATTTTCTGGAATAGATGTGAGAGATCCAAGCGCTGTTGTAGTAATGGTGTCTAACGCAGAGACACTGGAAGACAGCAAGTTACCTATACAAAAAAAAAAAAAGGATGTAAACTTTGACATAAATATTTTTAAATACAGCTAGAACCACTTCAAAGAGGTTGGCAAAATTATAGCCTTGTGGAAATTTCTAATAACAAGTAAGCTTAAAATAATTGGCTTACTATATAAGCAAGGAAATATTTAAAATATAAATCATGTATGTTCTACAGTATTCTGTAAACACTTAACATATATTTATAAGTATTTCAGGCCCATAACTACAGCTCACAGTAAACCAAGAATTAGAATATCCTAAAATTAATCTCTAACTGAAAGTAATACACAGTATTAACAGTAGGTAAAAGAGGTTACAGAAGCAAAAGAAACTAGAAATCAATAAACAAAATTTATTGTGGTTGGCTCAGTGACTAGACTTAGATGATTTAAAAAAATTTTATATTTCTGCTTCCAAATTTTTTATAATGGGGATAATAATAATACTTTCATGATAAATAAATACTTGGAAGAGTTTTTCCTAAATGAAGATAACAATAGTGATAGTTAAAAATGATACACACACATATTCTGACAATATAAAAAAACATTCAAAATATTATCAAACATTATCAAAAGAAAAAAAAGTTGCAGAATGTTTGTACACAGAAAATTTCTAGAAGGAAAAAACAGGAAATTTAATAGTAATACTATGGAGAATGAGGCAGGGTCAGGGAAAAGGGGGACTTTTACTTCTAAAGTTTATACACCTAGTTATTGTTTAGTAAACATAATTTATTTTATAGAAATCCCCCCCAAAGAAAACTCCAACTAAAATTTGTTTTAATTCAAAGGCAGTTTCATAAAAGCATTAACTCCCTGTCTGAACAGAGAGTGAGTGCTTTGGAGGGAACCAGTTACACTGTCATCTGAGTTTTTAATAATATTATCAGTTTTGAAATTAGTCTCACACTACACACACAAAAAACACACAAAGACTACAGTAATTAGACATTTTTGAACTTACCGAACAAGGTCTTGTGAACTTCTAGCATGGCCTTTTGTTTTGAGCTGCTATCCTTAATTGATTCTTCCATACTATTAAACAGACTACTCAGGCTTTTGCCAAAAATATCCTGAGCTTCTGCATTGTGTTGATCAACTGCCTTCTTACGATCCAGCTTGGAGTGGAGACCAGATACATCTTTTGTAGTTTCTTCAACTGTACCAAGCAACTGTAAGATTTAAAAAAAAAGGTTATTAAGATAGATATGACACAAGCAGTCTAATGAAAATATTTGTGCTAACATAAGGATTTTTCCTGATGAGAACTACTAAGTCTTAAACATTGTGTCAGAAGAAATTTTTAAGCTCATGCCAATTCATCCAGGTGCCCAGGAATGTTTATTCCTTTCACATAACCACCCAGGCAGGAAATCTTAGTTTGCCCATCTATTATGTGTTACTGTTTCTTCAAAAGTACATCTAATAAAAAATTAAATACATTCAATATCTTTCATCATTAATAGAAGACTAAATTCTCTCTGACTGATTAGTTTTAAAATCACAGGGAAAAGCACTGTATCATTATTCTAAATGTTCACAAAGTAGATTAAACTTGTTTCTATTTTCAGAACTTCAGGGATAGTTTTTCCTTAAGCCAGCATCTCCAAGGAGGAATATTCATTTGAAATAGTAAAATAATGTTTTTTGAATCGACTAAAATATCATGTGACCAATTCTAGGAATTTACCCTAAGAATACAGCAGCCCAATTTGAAAAAGAAAGACACACCCCTATGTTTATCGCAGCACTATTTACAATAGCCAAGAAATGGAAGCAACCTAAGTGTCCATCAGTAGATGAATGGATAAAGAAGACGTGGTACATATACACAATGGAATATTATTCAGCCATAAGAAGAAAACAAATTCTACCATTTGCAACAACATAGACGGAGCTATAGGGCATTATGCTCAGTGAACTAAGCCAGGGGGAGAAAGACAAGTACCAAATGATTTCACTAATATGTGGAGTATAAGAACAAAGGAAAAACTGAAGGAACAAAACAGCAGCAGAATCACAGAACCCAAGAATGGACTAACAGTTACCAAAGAGAAAGGGACTGGGGAGGATGGGTGGGATGGGAGAAGGGGGGGAAGAAGGGGGCCTTACGATTAGCATGTATAATGTGTGGGGGGCATGGGGAGGGCTGTGCAACACAGAAAAGACAAGCAGTGATTTTACAGCATCTTACTACACTGATGGACAGTGACTAATGGGATATGTGGGGGGGACTTGGTGAAGGGGGAGTCTAGTAAACATAATGTTCCTCATGTAATTATAGATTAATGATACCAAAAAAAACTTTCACAATTAATGCTTAAAGTAAAGAAAGCTATGAAAAGCTACTTCTACCTGTCCTCTAATCTCTTTAAAGCAGGTACAAATCAAGAAAAGGACAAACCCTGCTGGCAGCATCATGAAGTTTCTCCTCAGTGCTTTCCAAAGCTAAGGTGATATATTCTTCTTCAACAAGTTGTAATTTAGTTTCTTGTAAATGTTTTTGAGTGGTTTCAAGTTCCTGTGTCTTATTTTGCAGGTCAGATTTACACTGGTCAAGTTCATTTTTATTATCCATAAACAACTCTGTAACCTAAATATAACACATTAAACATTTCTTTAAAGAATTAAAAAGTTACCAGGTAGGTTAGCATATTTAATATGACATGTAGTTTCTTTCCGTAAATTCACTAAAAACTGTGAGATCAAGTAACAGGTCTAGTGTGTCAATTCTTCAGTCTCCTTCCAACACTGCCAATGTGAAGGTGGCACAGAAGGGTCAGGTCTTCCACCTTATTTAACACCTGGTATCTCTCAACATTTGCTTTCCCTCATCTGATAAACATGTTAATGAAAAGTTTTCAGCATTCACTATTTAGCTTTATCAATAAAATCACACAATTCAGTTAATTTCTAGTAATGTTGCAGTAATTTAAGTGTCAAAATAGATAGGTTCTTCATTATCATTGATGACAGTAACATTGATACAACTTACTTTTAGTATCAGAGTCAGCAAGAAAAATATCCTTACAGAAAAAAATATCAGGTCCCTCACATTCTGAAATTTTCCTCTATTATTTGTTTTTTAGGTAACATTTAATATTGTTTTGAAAGCTTACCCTGCTTAGCTCCTCCTCAACAGCACCAATTTTTTCCATCAATTCTACAATGTGTTCTTCCTGAACAGTTAGTTTTCCATTCATGGCTCTAAAATAAAGTTAACATGAGTTTAACAGTTAATATTTTTTCCTAATTCCTCTAAAATTTATTCTAACACAACTGTGGCAGTTATACATCATTTCTCTACCACTTATCACTATTATAATAGTGATGCCTAAGTGTCAACAATACATACAAATTGTAAAAACAAATGTATTCCTTGTCCTTGTTTCACAAACAGACTGTTTTTCTTGTGCCCTCCACTTTGAAACTGAGAATCCCTACCTCTGAGTGTGAAAAGTACATGTGTATATAAAACTTGAGATGCTACAAAGCTGACAAAGGACTATAATAACTCACACAGAGGTGGGGGAATACAGCTTAAGAGTTTGTACTCAGGAATATGGAGTATAAATAGGACCCAAGAATCCAGAAAACCTGAAGGCATCATATGTCACCAGAGAAGAGGTGAGATAAGGGGATAAAAACTGGAAAACTGAATTAAAGTAAGTATACAGAGCACTTACTCCTGCTGCCCCCTACACACATACCCCAGGACACACTCCAACATACCACCACAGAAATCCTCATGAGATAAAAAGATTATTCTCTAGAACACAGCTCCTCAACCTCAGCCCTACTGCTATTTTGGACCAGATAATTCTCTTCATTCTAATGGCTCTCTTTGGTCTCTTAAGCATTAGCAAATTGCAGAAGCTGTCTTTTATATTCTTCTAATTCCTTCTTAACTCCCAACAATTTTCTATTCCACCCTGTGCTTAAATGACAAAGATTCTTTTGTGAATGCAAATTTCAAGTTATTAGCTAGAGACATTGTTGACTAAAGGAAATACTAGAACTGAGGTGTAAGAGGAGAGTTAATTCTAACAGCTTTTTGATTAACTATATTATTTCTTTATTGAAAATGGCTCTTTAATGTAGACTTAAATATTTGAGATGCTTTTCTATTGTTTGTACAAGAGGTAATGCAACATTGCTATTTTGTGGGTGATAGAGTTTTAATATAGTTTTAAAAGGTCTGTTGGGATAAATAAAGCATTATCCTGTTTTAAATGTTGGCTGCAGCTTTTGTGATTCTTTTCAGACTTAGAGTAATAATTCCAAGAGCTTTTTCAGAGAGAACTTTGTTTCAGATTAGGCCTCCTGTCTATTAAGAGCAAACATTGTTTTTTCAATCACAGGACTGATAATCTAAAAATAGTTATTTCTTAATCCAAAATACATCAAAGAAATGGACAACTGAAAATAGGGAAATTAGACAATCAGTCCACAATGTCTAATATTTGACTATTAACAGCAGAAGAAACTAATATTAGCAAATCAAGGGACAAAACCACTTGTAGATACTCATTGGTTGCCTACTATACACCCATTTCCAGCACCCAGATTTTCTTTGGAGGATGGCTCTCCCCTGACTGCGCAACAGCCAAGCTGTCTGGGGGGGTAGGAGGCCTGACTCCATTCCCAGATCCAGGGACTAAGCCTGACTGGTTCAAGACAATCAGGGAAATTCAGCTCCTTTGCCAGTTATTGATTCATGTGTGGATACAACTCAGGTCTAAACTAATCAGTAAGTGATGTTCCCTGGGACAGTTTTGATGGTAAAAGGACAGGCAGTCTCTCATCCATGGTGGACATGAATGAGAACATGTAGCTGCTCTGCTGCTGACCATCATCCCCGATGAACAGCTAACCCTAGGAGAAAGCTACAACTCAGGGCAGGAGTAGGAAGAGATAGAAACTGGATCCTTGTGTTACTAGATCAAATAACTGTGAAGATCATTTTATCCCTTGCTGTTTTAAGATAGCAGAAGTTGGGTTTTCTAGCAACCAACAGCATTCTGATACTAAACTTAAAATATAAAAAGTACCTATTGAATAAGAATCATTGTATTAAAAATATTAAAATGGTGGAAATAGCGACAACTGCAAAGTGAAGAATTGAAAAATATAATGAAACACTATACTGCCTGTGCTGGAGAAATATATCTGAAAACCAGAGAAACAGAAAAAAAGAATGAAAAATACCAAGTTTAAGAATTAAGTACAAATTTACAAAAAATAAAATGCTTTTGTGAACTGGGTATGGGCTATGGAAGAATCAAATAAAACTAAAGTAACATAGAAAGAATAAAAGAATTATTGTTTAATAACCTATCATATTTATATGATATAAATTTGAGCATTTTAAAGTTAGCATTTGAACCAGTCAGGAGGATCACACTATGACAATTGAAAATAACATGGAAAAATCAGCTTATTAAAGATTTATGTGCTATCAGAATGATCATTTAATACCTATAAAAAAGTTGAGTAAGAGATTATACTAAATGCTTTGATCAGTTAGCTCTAAATACCTTTTTTACCACTCCTTAATATCTTCAAGGTTAAATGCAAACAGGAATTTTCAAATTATAATCCTTAGCATCCCTTGCTTTCTGGCCCCTGTGTTAATGGGCTGTTGTTGTTTCTACATAAAGCTTCAGTAGAAGTTTTCCTTCGAACAAACTACTCTAGGGCTTTAAAAAGTGAATCATCAGTGGTTGCCAGGGGTTAAGGATCACTGGGGAAGATGGGTGGGTATTAACTATAAAGGGGTAGCAAGAGGGAGATCTTTTTAATGATAGGATAATTCTGTATCTTAATTCTAGAACTACATGAATCTACAAATGTGCTAAAATGCACAGTTATACACACACATTGTACCAATATCAATTTCTCAGTTTTGATATTGTACTAAAGTTACATAAAAGGTAACCAATGGGGAGAACTGGGGGAAAATACATGGGACCTCCATACTCTTCTAGTAACTTCATGCAAAAGTATAATTATTTAAAAATGAAGTTATATAAAAAAAATTTTTAACTGGTAACTACTTGTTAATGTCAAAACAAAAAAGTATTTATAGGAGGCACTAGATACAATGATTTTATTTACTGCCACATTTTTATAAATTTACTTCATACAACCCGTTATCAGAAAATGCTTATTCTTAGAGACTAATTCCCATAGCCAATTTACCTAAAATGTTCTTCAGAAATGTACACCCCATTTTTTTCACGGGCTGCAGCAAGATCTCGTTTCAGACGCTCTATCTCTTCCGTATATTCCTATACAAGAAAAATGTTGTAGGTGTCAATTTAGTACTTTTTTTCATTCAGTTTGGGGAGGATATGTAATAAGTAAAACATTCAGTTACGCTTTTTGTTTTTCAAAGCTTAAAAAAGTAAGATTAAAAAGTCATAACCATACTTATCATTCAACATTAACCTGTTTAGAATAAGGTCTTTGAACAGTTTTCAAAGCTGCTTTAAATGAACTCACTATAAAAAAAAAAAAAACGGGCTTTCAGAGAAAAAAACACAACCTCCAGTACCCAGGTTGGTCTCCAAGTCACATTTCACACCAAAAGGAACCAGGATTCCTTAGATGAGTCTGACTCTAGGACTAGAGCATGAAACCCTCAAGATGAATGTGGAACATTTTGTCAAACAAAATAGGAGGGAAGTTTAAAGCAAAGTCTAGACTAGTTTTTCAAAGGACTAAGAACCCACTTGACGAGGTAACAACCAGCCAAAGATGGGACAATTTGAACATCAGTAAGGATAATAACTACAATGGGTTAACACAAATATTTTAAGTCTATGAGTTTATAATGACATTAAGGAAGCTAGGAAACAAACTCATTATTCTGAAAACTGCTAAATAAAGGAAGCAATTCAAGCATTTGTTCCCTTCCTCTAAGAACCCTTGGGTAGCTGAAGGAAAGATCCTCTTTATAAAAGTAGTCCAACAATCTGTTAAGAAAGAATAATTGCATTAAAAAACAGCATTTTGCAACCCTAATGGATCAAGTCATTTTGCAAGAACTAATGGATCAAGTCATTATCAGTTCCTCACAAAAAGAAAGAACTTATGTGCTTCCTGGTGGAAGTACATACCATCATCCATGAAGTAGTTTTGCCAAAGATATGTAAGATAAAATCTGAATCTATTAAGCCTAAAGATTTAACTACCAATTCATAGAAAATACAAACAATAGAACATGTCAAAAGGTACTACAGGAAAATTCTTCAGGACAAATACTATAGGTACTGCCTCAAATAAATTACAGGAGAAAAAGAGAAGAAAGAAGAACCTATCCATTGAGACCTGAAGATAGGTCAAAAAATTGCCCTGGAATTTTAAACAATGATTGAATATTTTATATTATATTAAAGAATTACTGTTAAATATTTTTATATTTAATAATAGCACTAGAGTTCAAAAATCAAGTGTCTAAATAAAATGAATGGATATAAAAGAGCCTGGTATTTTTAAAATAATGAGCACAAAATCACTGTAGTTGTTCTCGGGTCCTAACAATTTTGAGACCCTTTACAAAGACAAAGCTTTTCTCATATAAAATTTCTTTTAAATTGTCTACCCGATTCCAAAAATTATAACAAAACTAATTACAACTGTGTGGTATTGGTGGAGGGACATATGTATAAATCAGTGGGACAAAATAGAGAGCCCAGAGATGTGCCCACACAAATATAAGCAGTTGCTTCTTCCCAAGGTACAAAATCAATTTAATGGAGAAAATATGGCCTTTTCAAAAAAGGATGCTAAAGCAATACAAATACCCCACAGGGGTATTTGGCTCATGTTTTACACCTTATATAAAAAAGCACCTCAAAATGGAGGTTCATAGACCAAAATGTGAAATATAGAAATATAAAACTTAAAGAGTAAAAGAAAAATCTTCAGCACCTAGAGAGAGCTATGCAAAAAGTTCTCAGAATTGACACCAAAAGCAGAGTCCTAGAAAATTGATAAATTAGACCACATTCAGATTAAAAACATTTGCTCTGCTAAAGCCCATAGGAAAAGGATGAGAAGGCAAGCTACAGCCTGGAAGAAATAAATGTTACCCATATTTGTGACAAAGGACTGGTAAATCTAGAACATATTAAGAACTTTCAAACCACAACAATAAATAATAATAATCCAACTGGAAAATGAGCCTAAAGGCATGAACAGACACTTCACCAAAGAGGATTATCAAACAGCAAATAAGCACACGAAAAGATGCTCAACATCATTAGCCATTAGAGAAATGTAAGTTAAAACCACAGTGAGATATTTATCACCTATCAATCATCGGAATACCTGAAATTTAAAAAAGCATGCTGGTGAGGATGTGGAGAAACTGGATCACTCATACATTGTTAATGGAAATAGAATATGGTACATCCACTCTGGAAAATAGCTTGGCAGTTCCTTAAAAAAATTAACAGTCAATTACCATACAAACCAACAATTATGCTCTTGGGCAATTATCCCAGAGTAATGAAAATTTATGTTGACACAAATCGGAAACAAATGTTCACAGCAGTTTTATTTATAATTATGAAAAGCTGCATCAGCCTGTATGCCATTCAACAAGTGAATGGTTACACAAACTGTACATGTGGTATAAACGTACCATAGGATACTACTCAGCACTAAAAAGGAAAGATCTATTGATAATGCACAACTCAGGTGAACCTCCAAAGAATTATACTGAGTGAAAAAAGGCAATTTCAAGAGTTTACATACCATATGATTCCATTCAATAACATTTTTGAAATGGTAAAAGTTTAGAAATAAGTTCACTAAGCTGTTCATCTAAAACCAATATAATATTGTATATAAATCATACTTCATTAAAAAGTTTTTTTCAAGTTAGAAATAGAGGACATATTAATGGATACTAGACATTAGGGAAGGGAGGTGGGAGTGGGAAAGAACTGATTATAAAAGGGCAACATGAGGGATCCTTGTGATGATGTAACTATTCAGTATCTTGACTGTGGTGGTGGATCCATGAACCTACACATGACAAAACTGTATAGAACTAAACACACACATGCAAATTAAGTACAAGGAAAATGATTCCTTAAGTGGGGAATAAGATCAGTGGATTATTATGAATGTCAATATCCCTGTGGTGATATTTTATTATAATATGACAAAATATACAAAGGATTTCTCTGTATTATTTCTTTCAACTGCATGTGAATCTAAAATTATATCAATAAAAACCTTAATAAAAAAAAAAGGAAAGGAAAAGACAAGTCAGATAGGGAAGAAACTTACAAATCAGCCCATGAAAAGCTCGTTATCTAGCAGATATGAACTCCTTACAACTTAATAAGAAAACAACCCAAAACAACATATCTCCCCGGGCAAGGGAAACAAAAGCAAAAATGAACAAGTGGGACTATATCAAACTAAAAAGCTTCTGTACAGCAAAGGATACCATCAGCAGAACAAAAAGACATCCTATAGTATGGGAGAATATATTCATAAATGACATATCTGATAAGGGGTTAACATCCAAATTATATAAAGAGCTCACGCACCTCAACAAACAAAAAGCAAATAAGCTAAATAAAAAATGGGCAGAGGAGCTGAACAGACAGTTCTCCAAAGAAATTCAGATGGCCAACAGGTACATGAAAAGATTCTCCACATCGCTAATCATCAGAGAAATGCAAATTAAAACCACAATGAGATTATCACCTCACACCAGTTAGGATGGCCAACATCCAAAAAGATAAACAGCAACAAATATTGGCAAGGATGTGAAGAAAGGGGAACCCTCCTACATTGCTGGTGGGAATGTAAGCTAGTTCAACCATTGTGGAAAGCCGTATGGAGGTTCCTCAAAAAACTAAAAATAGAAATACCATTTGACCTAGGAATTCCACTTCTAGGAATTTACCCTAAGAATGCAGGAGCCCAGTTTGAAAAAGACAGATGCACCCCTATGTTTATCGCAGCACTATTTACAATAGCCAAGAAATGGAAGCAACTAAGTGTCCATCAGTAGATGAATGGATAAAGATGTGGTACATATACACAATGGAATATTATTCAGCCATAAGAAGAAAAGAAAGCCTACCATTTGCAACAACATGGATGGAGCTAGAGGGTATTATGCTCAGTGAAATAAGCTTATCTCAAATTATCTCTCAAATTATTTCACTTATCTGTGGAGTATAACAACAAAGCAAAGCTGAAGGAACAAAACAGCAGCAGACTCACAGAACCCAAGAATGGACTAACAGTTACCAAAGGGAAAGGGACTGGGGAGGGTGGGTGGGAAGGGAGAGACAAGGGGGAAAATGGGGCATTACGATTAACACACATAATGTAGGGGGCGGGGACATGCGAATGGCATTATACACAGAGAAGACAAGTAGGGATGCTATAGCATCTTACTATGCTGATTGACAGTGACTGTAATGGGGTATGTGGGGATGACTTGATAATGGGGGGAGTCTAGTAACCCTAATGTTGTTCAAGTAATTGTACATTAATGATATATAAAAAAAAAAACCCAATTAAAAATTAGGCAAAGAATTTGGATAGACACTTCACTAAAGGGATATACAAATGGACAATAAGCATGTGAAAGATATTCAACTATCATTTTCCATTAAGGAAATGCTAATTAAAACCATACTGACAGACCATTATACACTTGATAGAAGGCTAAAATTAAAAACACAGACTATTAACAAGTGTTGAACAGGATGTGGAAAAACTGCAATCCTCATACACTGCTGGTGAAAATTTAAAGTGGTACAACCACTTCAGAGAACAGTTTCATAAAGAGTTAAACATACACTTACTATACAACCCAGAAATTAAACCACTAGGTGTCTACCCAATAAAAATGAAAACACATCACCAACTCAGACTTGTACATGAATGTTCACAGCATTATTGGAAATAATCCAAATGTCCATCTACTGATGAATGGAAAAACAAAAATGTGGTATTATCCATACAATGGAATACTATTCAGCAATAAAAAGAAAACTCTATTCATACTAGCTACAACAGATGGAGCTCAAATATTATACCAAGTGAAAGAAGCTTCAATGCAAAAGATTGACTACTGTATGATTCTTTTTATAACAAATATCCAGAAAAGACAATTCCATAGACAGAAAACAGGATTAGTGGTTGACTGTTTGCAAAGCGGCAAAGGCGAACTTTATAGAGTGACTGGAATTTCCTAAAATTAGATCATGGTGATGTTGCAGAACTTCATAAATGTACAAAAATTACTGAATTGTATAGGCTTATAATGGGTGAATGTTATGGTAATTATACAATGTTACTGTATAGTAATTATACCCTAATGCTGTTAAGTAATGAATGAATTTTATAAATTTAAATAACTGCAAATTGTTGACCTGAGAGATTTGGTAAAGTCAGTATTTAGCATTAGAAGAAACATTTTAACCTAGAAGAAACAATTTAAAACATTAGATGAAAAGCCTTACCACAGGCAATCTAACAAAACTTACAGTTCCTTATTTTCACAAGATTACATTACTCAAAAACAAAAATTCACAATTACCTTAATAAGAGCTTTTTTGGTGAGTTTCTGGTTAACTTCAGGCTTATTCAGTATGTTCTTTGCTCTATGAGCATATTCCAATGTACTTAGAGTTTCCTGTGATGAAAAGGCCAATTACTGAAGATATTATGAGAAAAATGTAGATGTTATATGAAAGTATATAACTTAAAAGTAATAATTTAAGGTTATATCTAAAAATCTACCCACTAAGACTACCATATTCAACCTTTAAAGCAGAATTTGTTCAAAACATCATATTTTTCACCTCCTCTTCAGTTTTCAGGGTCTTTAACTTTATAATTTGACCTAATAATTTTCTACTTTAAACTAGACTTAAAACTCAAATGAATTCCATTAACTGATGAATAAACAAAATGTCCTATAGCTATGAAATAGATTATCCATTCACAAAAAGGAATGAATTATTGATGCACTGCTACAACAGGGATGAACACTGAAAACATGTTAAGCAAAGGAAGCCAGTCACAAAAGAACACTTATTGTATGATTCTACTTACATGAAATGTAAAATAGGCAAATCTGTAGTTTTAAAAAAAGTAGTTTAATAGTGATGTAGGGCAGGGAGTGGGGGCAGATATGGAGTGATTGCTAATGGGTTACAGAGTTGTTTTCTGGAGTGATGAAAATGTTCAAAACTAGCTACACTGCTCTGTGAATATAACAAAATCATCAAATTATATACTTTTAATGGGTGAATTTTATGGTACGTGAATTATGTCTCAATAAAGATATCTTAAAAAATGAAAGGGGAGTTAGACCTTGTAAAAGCTTTTCTAACTCCATTTAAAGCAGATGATCACAATAAAATAAGAGTAGATTTTACCATCTTTGTTGCTTCTCTTGGTCTTGCACCTGTTTCTACACTACAATCCCATCACTGAAGCCTCTATAACACTAACATTAACTTAACTCAGTTTTAAGTCCTCAATTAAATCTCTAGACCCCATGTAACTATCCAGTGCTAATGACCACAGCAATTTGCTTTGAAGACTGTATGGGAAAAGCTGTGAACTTTTTTAAAGTGGCATCCTCCTATACGTGTATCTATATGCAATGTCCAGATTCTTTTTATTATAGTACATAATGAATGAAGCCAGTTAATGAACTTTTAAAATATGTGATAGCTAAGTAAGAATTACAGCCACTACACTTGCAGATACCTATCAGAGGGCTTACCTCAAGATTGAGAGATGCAGGAGAAATTGTTGCAATTATAGATGTTCTTGTACGTCCCCCAAGAGAATCCTGGAGGATTCTAGTTAGTTTAGATTCTCGATAAGGAACATGAGGTGTTCTTTCTACAAGAGCAGTAATGACCCTTCCCAAAGTCAATAGGGACTGATTAATATTTCCAGCTTCCCGAGCTCTCTTGTCAACTGCTCCAGAACGGCCAATGTTTTCACTGCCTGCAAGATCAACCTTGAATTTTTAAAAGAACTTGTCAGTCTATTGGATTTGGACTCGAAGACTTCCATTCTCATATTATACATAATATATTAAATAGCCAGAAAAAACTTTTCTATAACAACCCACTTCAAAGCTAATAAGTGACTACAAAAATGTTGTCTAGAGGTAGAAAATTTCAAGCTGCTCTATGAAGTGGTCAAGAAGGAAACAGTAGAAGAGAATTACCATATTATCCAGCAATCCCACTTCTTAGTATATATTCGATGAAAATGAAATCAATGTCTCAAAGAGATAACTGCGCTCCCACGTTCACTGCTTTATATGCAATAGCCAAGATACAGAAACAACCTAAATGTCCATCAGCGGATGAATAAAGAAGGTGTGGGGTATACATACAATGGGATATTACTGAGTCATGAGAAAGAACGAAATCCTGCCATTTGCAACAACATGGATGAACCTAGATGACATTATGCTAAGTAAAATAAGACAGAAAGAAAAGTACTGTGTGATCTCACTTAAATATAGACTCTGGAGGCAGGGGGAGTCAAACTCAGAAACAGAGAGTAAAATGATGGTTACCAGGAGCAGGGGGAAGAGGGGGATAGGGAGATGCTGGTCAAAGTGGACAAGCCTTCAGTTTTAAGATGAGGAAGTTCTGGGTATGTGATATACACTGTGGTGACTATAGTTACTACTACACTGAAATTTGCTAAAGAGTATATCTTAAACTTTCTTACCAAAAAAAAAAAAAAAAAAAAAAAGTAACTGTGCAAGTAATGGAGGTGTTAATTAACCTGACGGTGGTGTAAGCACTTCAGAGTATACATTTATCAAATCATGTTATAAATTTTAAATAATTTTATTTGTCAATTATACCTCAATAAAGCTGGAAAATAAAAAAAACGAATGAAACAGCGGTAATAAGGTAGATGCTTACCAAGTTCAACTTTCCAATTTTAACAAGCTCTTCTCCATCAATTGTAGTTTCTTTCATATGTATTGTAACAGAGAAAACTGAGTGGGAACGACTGGAAAACAAAATCAAGTTGCCCAGTCATTATAACACAAAACATTACTTGCTTTCTATAAAATATTGAAAACAGCAAAGAAAGATCTAAATCCACAAGAGTAGAAAAGATAGTATCTGACAGGGGTATCAATAAGATTTTGGAAGACAAAGGGTGGATAAAAGAATGCTTAGCTTTTTGCTGCCTACAGAGACCCTCAATAAGAAGCTACCTGAATATACCCTAAAAGACTTAGGAACTAGAATCTTTAGATACCTCTGAAAGCTGGGTATGGGGTGGGGTTGGAACAGTAGCCTTGTGTATCAGAGAAGGCTTGCAATCAGTCTTCCTATTTATAAGAATCACATGAAATACATCATTACCATAAATTCAAACACCACCAAGCAGGCCACCAAATCACTCCCCTTCAAAGTCAGCTGTCGTAAATGTATGTTGCTCTACTTTAAGAATGTTGTCATAAATAGGTAATTCCTTCCCCTGAACAGCAGAAATAGTAAGCTATAATTACCAAAATACCATAAGATAATTACTGCTGGACTGTAGTGTTCATCACATGTCACTGATGGTTGGTGGGAATATTGTAATTTTTAATTTCTAATTTGTACTTTCCATGTTACTTGGAAAGTATTACAAAGTATATTTGTTACAGGTTATTTATTTAAAATTTCAGAAAGGGGGAAGGGCACAAGGAAAAATATGAACTATGCATGTAAATTATAATATACATCTCATGTTTTTCTGCTATTGTTTATCCATTCCTAATGCAAGATTACGGGATTAATGTAATTATACAGACATCAACTATGATTTTGAAAAATTGAATTACATTTTCCTTCTCTATATCATACAATTCGTAAGAAATCTTTACTCCAGTCTATATACAGAAAGAGTCCTAAATTATACAAAGTTAAGGAATAATAGGAATTTTTAATTTTGGAGAGGTATTTAGAGGATAGAAATTTTACCTCATCTTAAATTCATTCCTCCAAATTCCACATAATACTAAATTAGAAACCATTGATTTATAACATAATTTTCTAAGCTTAAAAACATAAAAAATATGTATACATTTAAAGAAAGAATAAAAATAACAACATGAAGATAATTAAGATCATGGGATTATGGGTGATTTTTATAAGTTTAAATTTTCCTATAATAGCTCTATATTTCAATCTGGGCTCCCATGTACAATTTCATTTGAGAAAAAAAATCTTAAAAAGTGTGTAATACATCTGCTCTAGTTCAACTTGTCTTTGTTTTCCTTTCAACATTCTTCCAATATTGGTTTTCTCCCTATAAATCTCAAGCCATTACTGAAGTACACCATCAAGCATACAATCTATGTGATGCACATACCTTGACCTACCCCAGTTTGACTTTCCCTAAATTCCTAATTCCTTTTAAAAAGTGGAGCAGTGGGGGAGACAGTGGCTTTCTCACCTAGAGTATGCATTCATCAAAGTTGCTGCAGTTGTCCTTTTTGCTGCTCCCTTCTCCAAAATTTGATAGACTTCATCCTTGTTGTGTACTGTAATTTCTTCTAAACCTTTGATTATCACTCCTCTCTGGCCAAAAAATCAAAAGTGTATCCTTCAGGTTGGTAAATAATATATATATTGACTTTTCAAAGCATCACATATTAAGATTTCAAGACGTTTTATTCTCAAAGACTGAGTTACCTTGTTACGGGGATCATCAAACATCTGTAATCTCTCAGAAACATCAGAAGATGGATTAAGGAGATCAAAAAGTTCTTCATTATAGATTTCCAACAGAGACACTTTGACTGAAAATTCAGTACCATTATCAGTAAGCTTCTCAAAAATTTGATGAAGAGTACGTGGAATTATACCGGCCAAGGGGTCCTGAAATTGTAATGTTAATAAGGACTGAAATAAAGGTAGAGTGCCGTTTACTGTGGCAATTAAAACATATATAACAAAGGCTATATTTAAACATAAGTATGTCAAAAAAAGTTTAAAAAAATTAAAGTTAGTGAAGCCAAGTCATTTACAAGTCTGTTCAACAGTAATTATTCTTTATACCTTCCACAAATCTCTCCTGTCAGTCACTTCATGCCTGAGCAGTACATAGAACCAACTAATCAAGCTAGTTATAAAGCTAAGTTCAATAATCCTTTCCAACTTTTCTCCTAAGAACATAATACCATCATTTTAATCAGAAAGTGACTCTAACTATTCTATCCCAAACAGACCCCTTTCTTACTATTAAGCTGTGCTCTATGTATTGGTCCTCTCTCTCACAGTGAGACTTTGTTTCTTAAGCAGAAGCCATACCATATACTTTAACCAAAGTAGTAGTTTATGCTATATTCGTGTATCAACATGAGCACTCTGATTGTCTGTATTTCAAGACGGAGGCCTTCAACCAAATTTTTATTCAGTTATTATTTAAGCCATTGTAGAGATAGAAGTGTTATAAACAATAAATACCTCTTCCCAAGTATACTCTTCATTAGGTGACCTTTCACCTTCCATTGTAAAGGTTTTTCCAGTGCCAGTTTGGCCGTATCTGTCAAGATTAATGAAAGTATTAATAAAAAACAAATATTTAAACCTTTTTATCAATTTGAAAAACAGTTTCACTCACGCAAAAATAGTGCAATTATATCCCATAATAACTTCATCCAGAATTGGACAAACAACACTTCGGTAAACATCAATTTGTTTAGTAGATGCTCCAAAGACCTGTGGAAAAAAAAAAAAGCATTTCTTCAAGGAAAAAAAAAACTTAGATTTACTCACTTTAATAATTTTGTTTTTAATATATTAACTCATTCAGCCCACTAGAAACCATTTGACAAGTCAAAGAATCAACTGAAATTTGTACAGTAGAACCTAGAGGAAATATATATACTAGGATAACTTTACATTAGTGAATAATAAAGAAGTAGCAGCATTTTAAGAAGTAAGTACCATGTCAAAAGTGTATGTTTTCCTTGAGCTCTTGTCAGCCAGTCCTCCAGTTCGTACACTAACTTCTTTTCGTACATGATCACATTCTACTACAGAATGAGCACTAAATTTTCGCTCTGCCAAATTAAATGGCCTATAAAAAGAAATACACAGTTATTCAAGGAACTCTTAGTTATCAGTTACTGATGACATTATCATTAATACCTCGGACAAGAATGTGAGGTTTGACTACATTGCTGTGACAGGAATTAAATGGGGACTAAATGACACTGCTAAAGCAGACAGCAGAATTTTAAGGGCCTCAATTCCCAGAAATAAAACGTTTTATTTTTAGCTTTCAAACATCTGCAAAACATTACAATTCTGAGTTTCTTACAGTAGATGCTAACATAATTAACTTGTATGTGAAACTTACTTTTCAGAATTCTGTTTCCACTATTAGACTCTGATCAAGTTAGGTTATGATGCAGTAGACAGAACATGCCAAATTAGTGTTTGAAACACTAACCTGACAATGGATAACTGGCACAAAATAAAAAATAGATTATTTTAATATGTTGAGTACTTACAATGTGCCATGCACTCACTGTTCCGTATTAGATATATTAGGTCAGTCTGTCCCCACAACACTGTAAGGTCAGGTTGGGGAAACAGTGACAAAAAAACAAAGGATTATAAAAGAAGTGATGTTTAGAAAGGGTATGTAAAGGGTGCTGTAGGAACAGATGGCAAAAATTTAAATGTGGTCTCGATTGAGACAGGGCACAGTGAAGCAGGTATAGGTGATGGGAAAGACTTCATAAGGAAGTAACTTTCTAAGCTAAATTGCTCCTTAGGCAATTCAGCAGACTAAGAACTCTTGATCCAATCTGCTTCGTGCATGTTTCCTCTTTTGAAAAACGGTACCAATCATAGTAACAGTGTAGGGAAAAACATCCTATTTAGTTTACTGTTTCCCCAGTGCCTACCTACTACTATGCTTACCACACAGTAGGCATTCAAATACTTGCTAAACTACATTGCTCAAAAATGTCATCCTAAAGGGAACGATGAGTATGCTAAAAAGAAGCATAATCTACAAAGCAGCATCCATAAGGTATTTATTTTTATACTCAACACACATCTGGACCAAAGGGAAATATGTACTCTAGACCTGAGTTCATTCTTCCCATTCATTATCATATATTATGGAAGGAAATGCCAAATAGGAGATTATCTTTCCCCTCATTATCAGACAAAACAAGTTGCTATTTATTTTAAGGATACCTCAACATGCCCGTCCTTAGCATATTTTTGACTGACCAGAAGACCAAATCTGTGATCCCTGGAAATTTAACTCAGTAACTCCCAGATAATACTTGGTAATGTTGGCAAATGTCAAATGCACTGAAATCCACCCAATGCACATACCCACAGTATGCAGCATTATTAAAACTTCAACAAAACTAAGCCAAAACCCACTTATACTGAGGTAGGCAGCCAAGAATATCAAATGGAATGAATTGCTATCATGTGGTTAAAGCTTTTCCAATTAGGCTATTATTCTTAGCACCCCTAAACAAATTTCAAGCCTGGAAATGTGGTCAAGTTACCAAATGATCACCACTCAAGTTGTCAGAACAAAGCAATAGAAATTCACACAGATCATACATTCCCAAAAGTTATCAAAACTCCCAGAAAGGAGCTTTAGGGCTATTTATACTACAATACAGACCACCACCAAGCCTCTATTTTCCTATCCAGATTTCTCTAACTATTTAGAAATTACAAGGTTTCTGCTGATGACGCTAACAAACCCATCAATTTGCTGGCCTCACTATGTAGTAAAATGCAAGCAACCAAAATGAGGGAAGGAGGACAGAGGATTTTTTTTTTTAAGTCCTGTCCTGTGGAGAAGTTCTAAATTTACTCATTCACTCCATAAATATTCATCAAGTACTTATTGTATAATACTTTTCTAGACACTACGGATACAGCTATAAACAAAAATCAAGTTTCAAAAAAACGCAGGAACACCCAAGTTCCTAGCCTCAGGGAGATTTTATCCTAGTATGTGGGGAGGGACAGGGAGAGATGACAAACAAATACGTATATTAGGTACTGATAAATAAGAAATGAAAATAAATAAGGCAGACTATGGGGGATAGGAATTGATGATAGAGGAAAACAGGAAGTTTCTTTTGCTATTTTAGAGTGGTCAGGGAAAGCTGCTTGATAAAGGCAATATTTAAGCAGAATCTAAAAAAATGAGGGACCAGCCATGCAGCTATTTTGATGCAAAAGCTTTCCAGGCAGAGAGAAATTGCAAAGGCTCTGAGATAGAAAATGATAGATGTGTTTTAAAAATGTGGGTGGGTCATCGAAAAAACCTAGAACAAATGCTGGCCAGGATGCAGAGAAAGGGGAACCCTCCTACACTGCTGGTAGGAATGTAAATTAGTTCAAACATTGTGAAAAGCAATATAGAGGTTTCTCAAAAAACAAAAAATAGAAATACCATTTGACCCAGGAATTCTACTCGTAGGAGTTTACCCAAAGAAAACAAGTTCTCAGATTCAAAGACATATGCATCCCTACGTTTTTTGCAGCACTATTTACAATAGCCAAGATATGGAAGCAACCTAAGTGTCCATCAGTAGACGAATGGATAAAGAAGATGTGGTACATATACACAATGGAATACTATTCAGCCATAAGAAAACAAATCCTACCATTTGCAACAACATGGATGGAGCTAGAGGGTATTATGCTCAGTGAAATAAGTTAGGCAGAGAAAGACAAATACCAAATGATTTCCCTCACTTGTGGAGTGTAACAATGAAGCAAAACTGAAAGAACAAAACAGCAGCAGACTCACAGACTCCAAGAAGGGACTAGCGGTTACCAAAGGGGAGGGGTGTGGGAGGGTGAGTGGGGGGGTAGGGAGAAGGGGATTGAGGGGTATTATGATTACTACACATGGTGTCGGGGGGATCATGGGGAAGACAGTGTAGCACAGAGAAGACAAGTAGTGACTCTGTGGCATCTTGCTGCACTGATGGACAGTGACTGCAATGAAGTATTAAGGGGGGTCTCGATAATATGGGTGAGTGTAGTAACCACATTGTTTTTCATGCGAAACCTTCATAAGAGTGTGTATAAATGATACCTTAATAAAAAATAAATAAACAGTCTGAAACATTTCACCTATCTTATCTCAGTAAATGTCCCTGAAAGAAAACCCAAACTGTTTTTTACCACCAATATTATAATTTTTACTCTAATTAAACATTACAGTGCCTATCATTATGAACCATCTTTTCCAGGCCTCTTTGGATTCCTAAAATCTCGACTTCAATAAAACTTTGTTTTGCTTGCTAGAAAAAAATACATAAATAAAAATAAAAATGTTGGTGGGGGTAGACAGCACAGGGAGTTAGCTGGGGATCAGAAAAATAGGCAGTAGCTAGAGCATGTATGGTCTGTAATCTTCAACATATGTGGCAAATCTGGCCTTTATCTTTCTAGAGACTTAAGAATGATTTTTAAGATTTTACGATTTTTATGATTTTAAAGAGTTGTTTAAAAAAAACCAGAGACCAAGTACTCATCAGTGGCAGCACAGATTCATTCATTCTACTTAAAACCTGAAAATGTCAGACCACACACAATGTCTTACTGATTTCAGGTAAAAGATGTCCAGCAAAACAGTGAGCACCAATAAACCATAGCCCAGGCAAGAAGAACTATGCAGCAGTTAAGATTAGAAGCCTCTACTGACAAAATAGAAATTTCAACAGCATCAGGGAACTTCATGCCCCACTGCAGGCAGAAGTGACCCTTTGCAGATAAGGATACCAACTTCAGATTTTTAAAAATGCACCATCTTATACTGTTAATAGTGAAACAGTTCCTCATCTCATTTCTTCTCAACAAATTATAAGCAGTTCCTTGAAGAGATATGCCTTCAGATTATTTGGTAACTACTGTTAATAACTAAAATGCTCTTAATTTGGAATAATGAACTCAAGTGTTGATGATCCAAGTTGTCTAAAATCCTTTCTCTAAAAATCTTCTGCTCATTTATTACAGAATAACAATCTTGTTTTCCATTTGATAACTACATTGTCATATGGCCAATACTGTTTAAGGAAAGTTGATCTAGGCCTTTTTAAAAACACAATTATATACTCTTAAACATATGAATGATTCATATAATTTTTTTTTTGAGAGGGCATCTCTCATATTTATTGATCAAATGGTTGTTAACAACAATAAAATTCTGTATAGGGGACTCAATGCACAATCATTAATCAACCCCAAGCCTAATTCTCAACAGTCTCCAATCTTCTGAAGCATAACGAACAAGTTCTTACATGGTGGACAAGTTCTTACATAGTGAATAAGTTCTTACATGGTGAACAGTGCAAGGGCAGTCATATCACAGAAACTTTCAGTTTTGATCACGCATCATGAACTATAAACAATCAAGTCAGATATGATTATTCGTTTGATTTTTATACTTGATTTATATGTGAATCCCACATTTCTCCCTTATTATTATTATTTTTTTTAAATAAAATGCTGAAGTGGTAGGTAGATGCAAGATAAAGGTAGAAAACATAATTTAGTGCTGTAAGAGGGCAAATGTAGATGATCAGATCTGTGCCTATAGACTAAGTATTAATCCAAGCTAGACAAGGGCAACAAAACATCCACGGATGCAGAAGATTTCTCTCAAAACAGAGGGGGTGAGGTTCTAAGCCTCACCTCTGTTGATCTCCAATTTCTCACCTGATGGCCCCCCTGCGACTGTGCCTGTCTTAGGTTGTTCCTCCCTTGAGGTGATTCATATAATTTTAAGACCTAAATTGCCAAAGCACCTGTCTAAATTAAAATTTCAAGAATAATTTAAATCATAAAACCTTTATATTATGTTCTTAATAGGGTTGTGCCAAACTGTACAGTATACAAAGGAGAAGGGTGTTTTTTGTATGTGTGTCTTTGTATATACACATATGAAAGCATATTCTCTTATTAAAATTTCTCTCTCCATATCACCAGTTCCTCAACTCCAGAAATTATATCTTTTATCTTGAGCTGTGTATATGTAGAATAAAAAATTCTCTATATAGTTATTGTACAAATTAAGAAGATCACAAAAATTGTAACTGTGTCTTGAAGTCATCTCTCTCTTGAAATCTTGCTGACCTCTTAGGCTACAAAAAACTGTACCAACTAAAAATTTAAAGCTGAAAAAAAAAAATCTAAGAATATGTGACAGAAACCATATGTGGCCTGCAAAACCTAAAGTATTTATTATATGGGCCCTTTACAGAAAAGGTTCTACAACCACCCAGGGCCTCCTAAATTTTTATTTACTAAAGTTTAAGGGCATATTTGCACTAGGAAGGCTATTTAAAACAGAGAAGGCTAACTTAAAAGAAAAACATTTCTTATACTAAAACTACTGCAATATTAGACACAACCTAAGCACTTTTTATTAGTTGACAAAATAAATCTTTTAAGATAAGGTTTGAAATGTATAGGGATGATAAACATAAATTTCAGAATAATGTTTAGCTCTTGGGGTAGAAAAAGAGGGATGGGGAAGTATACACTGGGACTCCAACTCCAGCTGTAATGATTATTTTGTTTGTAATCTGATGTGTACACAGATGTGTTACATTTTTCTCTATAACTCTTTACAGGTCTGACATATGTTGTAACAAAAAAAAAAACACACACAGAAAACGTAATACTGTGTGGCTTTATTAAAAGGTTAAATTCATCTAAAAATGTTCATTTGTAATATGGGTCTGTGATTTTTAAAAAACGAACAAGTAACTTAACAGAAGCCCTAAAGCAGGTAATTGGCTAGACTTAAGGTTACCACCAAATTCCTCTCTGGCACATAGTATGGAAAGCTAGCTATCATTATCTTTGAGAGCTACAATTCAAGTCACCAAAGCTGAGTAGGCAATAACCTAAGTCTGTTAATACATTTTTTAAGTAACCTCTTAATTTTAGAAGTAAGATTACAGAAAAGTGGCTGATAGCTTATAGTTTTTAAAACAATAGCAACAAAAAACACACACAAGTAAAATATGGAGTGCTTCTGAGAAGCTGAACAAATCAATCTCTAATTAAGCAATAGTTTATACATGTTCTTCCTCTACTAGCTCATTTTAAAATTAGGAGGTTATTTGGAAATCAGGGAAGAATTGATCACCTCCACCCACCCCAAAAAAGCAATTTCCTTTGGTCTAAGGAAGACCAAAATTGCAGCACAACCGGCTATACAGGCATAAATTGTCTCCCTGATCTTTTAAGAACATAAACTCAAAAACTTCATTTTTTAAAATTTAAATACAATTGTGTTTACTTGTTTAGTAGGAATTAAGAAAACATTATATCTAGAATAAAAAGAACAGGTGATTGGTTAGATGTTAGGGTTAAGGAAAAGACGGTAATCCCAACATAAATGCTAAAACATCTGCAAAGTAGGTAGGTATGCACTTTTATTTCCAAAGTCATAAACTGCAAGGAGAGGCATATAAAAAAATGGAGAGGCATAAAAAAAAGTCGACCTTAGGTTTTGTTTTTGTTTTTTTCACTAAAAGAACGCACGTTTCACTAAAATAACGGCGATCAAATTCTCCTTCTGAATAGCAGTTTATAAACTATAACCTCCAATATAAATATCCTTTCTTCTGAAAAAGACACTAATTTACTCCTTAGAGCAACCTGGTGTCATCTTCTCTAACAGAACGCAGTAACTAAGAAACAAGAGGGTTGGGTCCCCGCAGACACTGCAAACAATTCCTCTCCTGGCACCGCGCAGGAGCGCGCACAGCAGCAAAGCTGGCGCTCCAAATCCTGCTAGGTTTTGGCCCTACCTGCATCTCACCACCACCTGGATGTTCTTCCCCTTCTCCTCCTTCTTCTTCGCGGAGGAATTCGGCTGGGACGCCATGGCGATCCCTGCCGAAAAACAAGGCCTGGCTGCAGAATCCGGCGCTGTGGGCACGCAGAGGCTCAGTGACCGGCGCGGCCAGAGGTGCCCACCTCGCCTGCCGGGTGCTGGTGTGGCCGGAGAAACCAACGCAACCAGCTCGGCAGCGCCACTCTCCACCAGGATCTGACCGGCCGAGGCGTCGGTACCGCACCAGCCAGAGCCACCAAATCACCAATCTCACCTCCGCCCGAAGTTCAGGAAACCGGGCAACGACTCGGCGCCTTAATTTGAAAAAGGAGCCGAGAAGACGGGCCAATTGCAGCGCGGGCGCGCAAGGCACCATGGGACGCAGTGTCGTCCGCAGAGACCGGCCCCCCCCGGGGGCGTGGCCGCGGGAAAGCGAGACGCTGGATCCTCGGTGCCCGCCTGGGGCTTGTAGTCCTGTGGGAGACACGCTGGAGCAAGCGGTGTGGCCCTTCAATGCGTCCGTACTCAAATTACGTAATATCTTTATACCAAAATTTCCTCATCTGCAAAATGGAAATGCGTAGTAGCAACCGCTTTTGGAGAGTTGTGTGAGAATTAATGGCCTAGTGCGGGTAAACAGACTAGAGCTTAGTAAGAGCTCAGGAGGAGTGGCTCCGAGAACGATACTGCTGCTGTTGGGGCTAATTATTATTATTAGCGAATCGTAAAAGAGTGTTGTGGAAGCACAGAAGTCCAAAGCGAGTTCATTTCGTGATAAAAGGGATACTGAATGTCATTTTCAGCTCTCTGAATTTATCCTTTAGTAATTAGAAGTCGTCATCGCTAAATGATTCCAAGCAAGGAAGCAAAATCAGATTTGTGTTTCCGGACAACCGTTCGGCAGTGGACCGGGGCCAGCTTTGCGCCTGCTTCGGCGGGTTCGAGAGGTGCAGCGATCCTCAGGAGTCTCAGGGAGTTTGCGCGACCGCTGCCGCCTTCAGCCTACAAATCCCAGCAGGCAGCGCTCCCGCGCCCCGCCCTGCCCGGGGACCTCCCGCTTGCCGTAGGCGTGGTACGGGCGTCTTGGCGGTGCTTGGGATATCCCCACTGCTGTCGGGCCCCAGGAAGTACAGAATAGTGGGTACCTGTGTTAGCCGGCCTGGGAGCTGCGCTTTTGTGCCACAGTTAGCCTACAGAAATCTAGATATCTTTTTAGTTTCTTAAGTAACGGCCAGATGGAGTGGAAACTCTCAGGCTCCCTTAGTGTTCCTCCACTTACTAATCCCCTGCTTTCTCCCACGGAAACATCTACATTTACAGGTCATGTTGCTGGTCGTCTCCAATCTGCATAGACAGATGTTTACTGATAGCGCCTCTTGGATGGTCACCAGCTTCTCGGAATGGACTTACTCAACACAAAACTCCTTCCTTTATTTCCACCCTCTTTCTCACCCGGACACAGCACTAACCAGACCTTTGATTCCTTCGACCTCCACGTCCGATGCAGTCCTCTTGGTTTCACACCTCTGCCCACCACTCTAGTCCGAGTCTCTTTTGTCTCCCCTGAACAATTGTCTTCCAACAACTTCCTTAACAGGTCTCCTTACTTCTGCTCTTTTCTCCTCTCCCTGTTGCATTCACTTAACAAAGGGAAGACTTTTTAGAAACATCAGATCATGGCCTTCATTTACTTTTTAACCTTATAATAGTTTCTTATTGGGCTTAAAATAAAATCCAAACTCCTCACCATGTCAGGTAAGGCCCTCATACCTGGCCTTTGCCTATTCCAACATCAACTCCAGCTCTAACCACATAGCGCGCTACCATGGCCAGACCTTCCAAGTTCTTTCCTGCGGCCAAACCTTTGTATATACTGTATGATCTGCTTGGAACTCTGGCTTTGCATGACTTAACGGTTCTCATCATTCATCTCAGTTCAACTTTCTCTTTAAACAGGCCTTTCCTGACTACCCAATCTAAAGCATATTCTCCCTATAATTTTATTTCTCAAGACCCTGTTTATTTCCTTAACACGACAATCTGTAATTGCATTGTCAGTGTATTGTCTATCTACCCTGCCAAAAATGTAAATTTCATCAGTGACCGTGATTATCTTGTCCAACCTTGGTTTCCCGGTGTCTTGAACAGCGCCTTACACTAGTTACTCAATAAATATATGAGTACCAGATAGAAATTACTTAACCTCTCTCAACCTTGGTTTCCTTATCCGTAAAATGGAGATAATAATGATTACTATTATTTTGAGGGTAAAAATATTAAGATGTATAAAATGTCTGGCATATAGTAGACCCAAAAAAGAGTTAATTATTTTTTTTCCCAATAGATATCTAAACAATATTTACAGTAACAGTCATTTTTGGGTTGATGCAAGAAATTTAAAAGTATTTAATAATAGTTCTAGCTACCTTTTATCTAAGGCTATTATATGTTAGACTCTGAAAAGCTTTGTGTGCATAATTTCATTTAATCCTCAGAACAATTCTCTGAAGTAGAAACTATTATTTCCCACTATTTTATCAATAAACAGGCCAAGTAAGTATATTATCTGTAGTCATATAGGTATTAAGCAGCAGGGAAAGCACTCAGAATTCATTATTATTCCAAATCCCAGGTTGTTAACTGCTATCTCTCCCACCTAATTCTTTCGTGTGCTCAGTGCACAAGCATCCACTTTCATCATACTCTGAGTGCTTACATGGACCAGCCAGTGAAGACATAGGTTGTATTATAGTTTGTGACCTCAAAACTAAGTCTAATGGACAGTGACCACAATGGAGGGGGTGAGGACTTGATAATGTGGGTGAATGTTGAACCACTGTGTTGTGTATGTGAAACCATCATGAGATTGTATATCAATGAAACTTTAATTTAAAAAAAGATTGAGTCAAATGGAGATGCCTACATAAACTGAGGGAAAACACAGTTCATGAACTCTTCAGAAACCTGTAAAAAAAAATCCCCAAATGCTGAAGTATAGAGTTTCCCCAAATCCAAATTTTCATTACTGTTTTTAGTGTTCTAATAGTAGAATCTCAGTAGCAAAGATTAGCCGAGAAAGGAAAAGTTTGTGGTTCTTTGGCTTTCTGTCAAATCTCAGAACATGCCAGACTCTCTCCTGTCCCAAACCTTTGTAACTGATGTTTCCTCTGTCTGGAGTCTTTACCTCACCTGTTCTTATAACTGGCTCCCTCTTAGCTTTCAAGTCACAACTTAAAGGTCAGTTCCTCAGAGAGACTTTTCCCAATCACTTTTTCTGAAGCAATCCCCCAAACTTCACAAAAACCATTTCTTTCTTTCTCCACATAGTAAAAGAAGATATTAACATTTTAATCTCCATGTTTTTCTTTCTTTGCAATACCTCAGAACCCTTCTCTAGAGACCAAATGTGTCCAGGAGAATTTGGGTTCTTATAACAGGAATGCAAAGACAAAAACAATATTCAGCATTTGTAACTTTCAAACTAGCTCTCAAGGTAAGGCCCTGACAAGAGCCCTAAGCAGAACACTGACAGACGAAGCAAGTGGGTACCCCTCCACAACTTTCAAACTCCAGCTGAAAAACTCCTGACTAGGACATCGGATGGACAGAAAGGGATGTAGGCTGAAGAAGCTGATGGGAGGTCAGGGGCTGTGGGGGAAAAAAAGTACAGGGAGAGGAATTCCAGGAAGGGATCTGGTGGAGAATGAGCTCGTGAGAAGGGCCACTCTCCATTGGCAGCTGCCTGTGCAGTCCAAACACTGAACCCTATCCTCTAATCTCCCAACCTAACCTGTTCCCTGAGCACACTCCTCCTGTTGTCAGCAGCCCAAGACATGCATAAGCTCCCTCAATAAGGATGGTGATATCTTTGCCACCTCTCCCCACCCAGAAGGACAGTAGTGAGGATGGCGGGAAAGTCCCAGAACTATTACTTGAGTAAAGCTGGACAGCAGGAAAGCTCTTCTTAGTTTCCCTAATATTATTTTACTTACATTATGTAATTATTTTTTATAACTTTGAATTTACTTGTTTATCTCTCTCTGTAGTATAAATCCCACAGGAATAGAAAACCAGTTGTTCTTTACTCTGGTGTATCCTCAACATCTAAAGGAGGGCCTGGGCCTATATTTGTTAAATGGATATATCAAAAGTAGTCTTAACTGTAGAAAATATGAATTATAGATTTTTCATCAATATAATTAATATTTCAAGTACTGTCCATAAAGTAACTCGGACTTACCTTTAAGGACTAGGAAGTAAGACATTTAGGAAAAGTTTTAAAGAACAAATTTACAATTGATAAGTCACATATATAAACATTTAAAAAATTCATTTTGATTTTAGGTTTTTTATTATCATAGTACTGTACTTAAAACTGACATACATTATTAAACTTTTTATCATGGAAAATTTCAAACATATACAAAAGCAAAGAGAATTATATGTCTCTACAGTTTTGTTTCCATTTTTGAAGCTTATCATTTTTTGAAGATCTTGTGGAAGAATACAAACAGGTTTACACTTAATCATAAGTATACAGCTCATTTAATTTTCAAAAACTGAACATGCCCACATGAAACACAACCTAGAAGTCCCCCTTATTCTCCTTTCACTCACTACCTCCCCAAGGGTAACAATTAACCTAACTTCTAATACTATAGATTAGCTTTGCCTGGTTTTCAACTTTATATAAATGGACTCATATAGTATATACTCTTTTTTTATTGAAGTATCATTGATATACAGTCTTAAATTGGTTTCAAGTATACAACAGTGTTTCAACAGTTACCCATATTATTAAATCCACAGCCCCTCTAGTGCAGTTACTGTCTGTCAACATAGAAAGATGTTACAGAATTATTGACTATATTCTCCATGCTGTTCTACTATCCTTGTGACCAACTTATGATTGAGAATTTTTGTGCCCCTTTATCCCTCCACCCTCCACACCCACCTACCCCAACCCCTCCCCCATAGGAGCCACCAGTTACTTCTCAGTGTCTATGAGTCTACTGCTATTTTGTTCATTTTGTTTTGTTTTAGATTTCACCAGTGAAATCATATGGTATTTGTCTTTCTACACCTGGCTTATTTCACTCAGCATAATATCCTCTAGGTCCATCCATGTTACTGCAAATGGCAGGATTTCTCTTCTTTTTATGGCTGAATAGTATTCCATTTTGTGTATGTACCACCTCTTCCTTATTCATTCATCTATTGATAGACACTTAGGTTACTTCCATAACTTGGCTATCTATTATAAATAATGCAGCAACAAACAGAGTGGTACATATATCTTTTTAAATTAGGGATTTTGTTTTCTTCGGGTAAATTCCTAGAAGTGGAATTATGGGTTTGAATGGTATTTCTATTTTTAGTATTTTGAGGAACCTCCATACTGCTTTCTACAGTGGCTGCACCGATTTACATTCCCACCAACAGTGTAGGAGGGTTCCCATCTACATCCTCACCAACACTTGTTGTCTGTCTTTTGGATGGTGGCCATTCTAACTGGTATGGGGTGATATCTGATTGTGGCTTTGATTTGCATTTCCCTGGTGATTAGCAATTTGGAGCATCTTTTCATGTGCCTGTTGGCCATCTGTATTCCTTCTTTGGAAAAATGTCTGTTCAGGTCCTCTGCCAATTTTTTAATCAGGTTACTTGTTTTTTTTTTTGGTGTTGAGGCATATGAGTTCTTTACATATTTTGGATGTTAACCCCTTACTGGATAGTTTACAAATATATTCTCCCCTAGTATAGATTGATTTTTTTGTTCTGCTGACGGTGTCCTTTGGTGAACAGCTTTTGTTTAATGTAGCCCCACTTGTTCATTTTTGGTTATTTCCCTTGCCCGGGGAAATGTGTCCAGAAAAAAATTGCTCATGCTTATGTTCAAGAGATTTTAGCCTATATATTTTCTTCTAAGAATTTTATGGCTTCATGTCTTATATTTTGTTCTTTAACCCATTTCAAGTTTACTTTTGTGTATGGGGTTAGGCAGTAGTATGTACTCTTTTGGGTCTCGCTTTTTTTCACCATGTTTGAGAGATTCACTTGTATTTTTTAGTGCAATTTTTGTTCATTTTCATTGATGTACAGTATTCCATTGTGTGACTATTCCCCAGTTCATTTTTCCTGTGCATTTTACTGTTGATGAGCATTTGGTTTCCAGTTTGGGGCTATTATTAGTTGTGCCATTGTGAATATTGTAGTATTTTTGTGCCACTGTGAACATTCTAGTATTAATTGTGCCATTGTGAACATGTATTTTTGTCTATTCACATTGCTGTTGGGCATATATACACATGGAATTGCTGGGTTACAGTATTTGCGCATGTGCAGCTTTTCTAACAGATACTACCAAGCGGTTTCCCAAGGCCTACTTGTTTGTCCTCATGCCGTTATATCATCTCAACTACTACAGCTTAATAGTAACTCTTAATATCTGGTACTGTAAGTGTTCCAGATTGGCTTGGGTCTTCCTGGTCCTTTGTATTTTTATATAAAAATTTATAAAGAGATTGTCATGGCTTGTCAATTCTAAGTCCCCTTTAATCCATAAGTTTCTCCTTCTCTCTTTTACTTTGCAATTTATTTGTTGAAGAAGTCAGGTCATTTGTCCTACAGTGTTCCAAACATTGTAAGCATTGCTGATTGTGTCCTTATGGTGTGATTTAACATGTTCGTCCCTGTATTTCTTATAAACGATACATTTAGAGGCTTAACTAGATTCAGCAAACATGCATTTGACAAGCTGCCATGTGAGATACAAAAATTGTCTAAAACATTGTTTCTAATCTACCGCTTCTTACAAGGATGGAACGTTAAGATTCAAAGGCCCTTTAAAGAGTGTCAAACAAACACTCTGGCACTCAGATTAGAGAATTAGTTCTAATGGGGGGGTGCGGGAATGTCAGGAATGGAAATGAGGGAAAGTTTTGTAATGGCAATGCCATTTCAACTGGGCTTGAAAGTTGCAAGAGCACTGTCAAGTTAGTATTGCTGTAAGCATCAATTGGTTGTGACAGCTGTGTGAACTGGTTAGTGGAGAGTGGAGGTAGAAGCTAGAAAGATGTGGTAGTGGGTCGAGTGGTGGCCCCCAAAAAGATACATCCACGTCTTAATCCCAGGAGGCTGTGTCATATTATTTGGGAAAAGTATCTTTGCAGATCTAATAAGTTAAGGATGAGATGAGATCATCCTGGGTTACCTGGTTGTGCTGTAAATCAATGACAAATGTCCTCATAAAAAAACAGAGGAAGAAATACACACAGAGGAGAAGGCAATGTGAAGATGAAGGCAGAAACTGAGTGTAGTGACCACAAGCCAAGGAAGCTGGCCTCTGCCAGATGCTGGAAAAGGCAAAGCGTGAACTGTAGGGAGTACAGTCCCGCCAACAACAAATTGATACAGAATTTCTGGCTTCCAGACTGTGAGAGAATATATGTCTATGTACTAAGCCACTAAATTTGTGGCAATTTCTTATGGCAACCACAGGAAACTAATACAGGTGGGCTGGGGCTAGAATGTAATATGATGAAATTTTACCTTACATGCACTAGGGAGCTTTCTCATCTCTGATACCTCAATGTTTACCCATCTATGGTTTGCCCTTAGCTGAAACTGTATGGTAAAACAGATCTTAGTGCATTTGTTTGATAAAGCAGCCACTTGACTAAAGGATGCTCCTCCTGAATTCCCATTAAAGCAATAATAGGATTCAAAGCACTGTTTTTGGCTCAGTCTTTGGTCTGCCACATCAGAAACCTAAAAGTACTTCAGCTAGGCAGTCACTATTCCTAATTGTACTCTTCCTTAAAGATCCCATAAAATAATGGAATGGAAAGCACCACAAAACCATCAGGAAAAAGAGTCTTGCCTTACATATAATGACCGAAGTACGCTGACAGTAGTAGTAGTAACTACGTGTGTGTGCTGTGTAAGCAGTAGTTTCTACGCCGGGTTTGCAAGCCATGAAACCGTTGTTTTACTGTGGCCTGTCCAGTCTCTGCCTTGGTCTTCGAAGGGTGGCTGGCATCCCAGATAGAAACTGTTCCCAGGGTCGCTGGCCCGCTTTGGGGGGGACCCACGTGGTTCATCTCCCGCTTCCACAACCACGTGGTCACGTCCCACTGCGCGCCTCTGGAGGGAGCCTGCGGGCCGCGCGACCGCCGCGGATTCGTTTTGTGAAGCCCCTCTGTCTCGGCGGACCTTGTTCCAACACCTGCACGGCCGGCGAGGAACAACAATAGGGGCGTCTCTGCAAACATGGCCTCTTGTGCCTTCTCGGAATTCCAGAGGCTCCTGCCCCACATACAAGAGCCAAGATATACTTCACCCTTACATGTGCGCGCGGCGTGACCCAGCCGGGACCTTCCCCGCCTGGAAGAGCCTGGTTGCCGGGCTCCCTCGACTCTCGGCCAGACTCCCTCCAGCCTCTGCAAGCTCTGGCCCGGGACGCCCGCCGTCCGCCTCTGTCCCCGCCCCTTTGGGCTCCAGGCAAAACCTGGAGCGGCGGCCGCTTGCTGCTCCGGGAGGCGGGCGGCGCGGAGCGGCGCTGTGGAAGGAGCATGCGCACTGGACGGGGCCGGCTCCCGGCGCAAGAAGGAAGCATTCGCGGTGATCCTGGCGGCTGCGCTGGGGTATGCGGTACCGGCTAGCGCGGCTGCTGCACCCTGCGCTGCCTAGCACCTTCCGCTCCTTCCTCGGCGTCCGCTCGCCGGCCCTGGAGCGACTCTGTGGGTAAGCGAAGCCGAGCGCCTGGGCCCGCGGGGTCACGGTGGTTTGGAGCTCGGGTTGCAAAGTGGTGATTCAGCACTTAAAGCCGCCGCCGCCGCCCCTCACGCTGCCCGTCCCGCCGGTTCGGGGCCCGAACGGTCGCGCCGAGGCCGCCCCAGGGCCCGGAAGGGCGGCTCGCCAAGCGGGAGCGAAGGGCCTTGCCGGGAGAGGAGAGCGTCCGTCAGGCGGGTGAGGGCGGACGGGAGCTGTAACTCGGGGTCAAGGGGCGTGTGTCACAAGTGCGGGGGGCGCGGGCGCGCATGGAGTCACCCCGGACCGCTCTCAGGAGCCGCCGGGCCTCGCCGCTGTCCGGGGAGTCTGCTTGTTGGGCGCCGGAAACCAGAGGCCACTGTCCCTTGGCACGAGGTAAAGGAATCCGTGTCTCGGCGAACAGCTTCTCACTCTTCTCGCAGTCCTGCTTTTTCCTATGGGGACTAAGTTTCCACTTCCATGTGGAAATGCCTGCGTTGGGAACCATAAAAGTTTTCTTGTCTCCGCCTTAGCGAGCGGACCAGTGTTGGGTTTCCTGTCCGGGGGGATTTGGGAGCCGAAGGATACCTTGGAATTCATCACAGCAGCGCCCTTGCTTTCACACCGGAGACAACCAAAGGCACAGAGAGATTATGTGATTTGCTATCAATTGCGGAGGCTGTGGCAAAAACCAGGATTGGGACGCTAATGTTTTTTTTTTTTGCCGTCCGGTGGCGTGCTCTCTCCACTTTCGTTGCTCTGTGTACTAGAAATTTTCAGCCTTGTAGTGACTAGAGAGCATTTGGCAGAGATGAGCAGTATTGTCTTGCCCTACTTAGGTGCATCATTTGAATCCTTTCTCTGGTCTTAATAATATCTAGGACCTGCTGAGTGTAGGGCACCATGATAGACCCTTTGTAGTAAGTATGTGGTTTGCCTTTCACTTAGTTCGAGCGGTATGTGGTATTGCCAGCTAAAAAGGACGGTTCAGAATGTTTGAGGATGGGCATTATGGGCAGTGAGTGCTTCAGGAGTACATGCAGGGCAGAAATAGAGGCAGAGATCTGGGCTGGATTTAAAGGAAAGGCAGAAGGTGTGGAGGGTGGGCAGCGGTGGGTGTAATCCAGCCTCCCTGTGCAGGTTAGTCTGTGGTGGGGGGTCAGGGAGCAGGTTAGTCTAGTTGGTAGCCTTAGAGAATTTCTGTCGGGGAATTAGGAGGAAACAAGTCCTGTATTATGAAAGTAGGATAATGTTACCCATGGCTTTGAATGTTAATTGTTTTTTTTCCCAGTGAATAGAAGGTAGTGAAACATTAAGAACTTTTGAGGTTGGGACTGATTTCATGAAACTGGTAGCTTAGGTTATTAGTTTGGTGGCTCTGTGTATGGTATGAGGAAGAGGAAGACCTGAAGCAGAGAAACCGGTTGGGACTTTGTCTGTATTGCCTGAACTAGGATGATACTAATGCAAATTAAGAATCTGTAGGATTTGTTTTTCCCTCCTCTACTTCCCACTATACTGCAAAATCCACTACAACATGCAAAAAAGATCCCTGAGTTTATAGAAATGGGGCTGGCTGGCAAGCATAGGCTGGGCACCTCCCTGGGCCTCTTTCAGGTCAGAACATTTTCCATACTTAATTTGCTATATTTAGCTGCATTCTGTCTCCAGTGTACAGAATGTGTGATTTTAAAGACAGCACCAATTTTAAGTTTTATTCAACTAAAAGGGTTGTATTTCTACTTAAATTTGATTTTCTCTATGCTTTTCTCTCACTGCTCTTCACTTTTCATTGGTGAAGTCTAGGACATGGTTTGAAAAACCAGAGCTTCATGATAGGGTTGTTCTCAGGTAAATTCAGGAGATTCAAAGCATAGTGAATGAGATCAGCCATCTAGGAAACTGCATTAAAAGTTAGTGGTTGAGGCTATTAAGGAAAATACAGGTCCCATCAAAGGGATCAGGTTATAGGTTTAGGAAGGAAAGTACTAAAAACACTACCACATACTCAAATCTTAAGGTGATCAATTCTACTGTACATAGTAGGAAGAACATGTTAACAGAGATAGTTACATAGTTATTTACTGGAAGAGCTGGGATTTACCCATGTCTGTACAGCACCAGAACCTGAGCTCTTAACTGTTATATTGCCTTTGCCAGTATTTGGGCATTCATTTCCTGTTCTAACTTCACAAGAAAGAAAATGGTCTTACAGCATTTGTATAAGGTCAAGTCATTTTAAAAAGCAGCCACATTGTTCTCGTTAGTGAGATTGGATAGCTGGAGCTGTGCATTCCATCTGAACTATCGGGGAACCTAGAAGTAATAGCCCAGCCCCTGGCAACCACCTGAAACATCTGGGATCAGTCATCTCACTGTGTAGGCAGTTCTGCTTTGCATTTCTCTGTTTGACAGGCTTAGTGGTATGCTAGGTGGGACTAACTATTAAGATTCAGGCTTTTAAAAACTACTTTTAACTGGAAAAATGTCTTTCAAAAGTCTAAAAGAACAGGATGCCCTTGAGTATCTTTAATTATCATCAGCCCAGTCCACACAGTGAAAAGTTACATTCTGTCTATCTGACTTAAAGGTTAGCTGCACTGGAGACAGTTTCACTAGGGAGTAGTGTGGGGAGCAGAAGTTCAGTATGTTGTTTTCATAAGAACTGGTTCCTTTGGTTTTTTTTGTTGTTGTTGTTGTTTTTCCTTTGGTTTTTTAAGTTGGTATTTTAGATCTCCTAAAGAGGTGCCCAGAGGATCAGCCCTCCTTTCAGTCAGGGTGATGAGGCTAAAGCACTCTCCTTCCGCACGGGGAGATCCTCTAGGTTTGTTGGATTCTGTAGGCTTGGGTCTGGTGTTCCTGATTGGCTTGCCTTTAGTTTGCCCTCAGGCTTCTCTATGTGTTGGCTCAGCCATTATTTGAAGGTCTGTTCTGTAGTGATCGCTCCCTGTGCTCTGCACTGATGGGGCGAAGTTGGGGGTGGCAGCTGCTAAGACAGCCCCTGATAAATTCAGCCCTCAAGGAGCTTTCAGTTAAATAGTGAGTAGTTCCACTCTTTTTTCTCTTTTCACTAAACATCTCTGCTTCTGTGTTCTGTTCTTCTTTCAATTTATTTTCAAAAGCGACTGTGTTTTTATCACCGTACTTGTTCTTCTTTTAAGTGAGACTTCTTACAGATTGCAAAGCTATAAGAAGTTTAATTTCCCCCAAAGCACCATATAGTTTCTCTTTGCCTATTAAAAGTGTGTAACAGTTAAAAAAAAAAGTGGGACTCGGCAAGCTTCTACCTGAGGGGAAGGCCATCATCCTCTGCCTGACAGATTTGTCACATGACTGAAGGAATGAGTGCTCATCCATCAAAACCAGTTTTCTGTATTGATTTCCCTAGTTTTGCCTATGTTGGTGCTATTATTTTCTCAGCTTAGCTTGAAAATTGGAGTTATTTTTGAATCTCTTTTTCCTTCACTGCCTATTCCCATGACGAAACCCTTTTGTATCTTTATCCTAAAGTTTCTTGGAGTAAACTTGATCTTCCATCACCATTTTCTTTAAGACCATGATCATCTTCCCTGACATCTCACATCTTCAAGTCTTTTTTTTTTTAATTTTTTATTAAGGTATGATTGATATACACTCTTATGAAGGTTTCACATGAAAAAACAATGTGGTTACTACATGTACTCATATTATCAAGTCCCCACCCATACCCCAAGGCAGTCACTGTCCGTCACTGTAGTAAGATGCCACAGATCCACTATGTGCCTTCTCTGCTACACTGTTTTCCCCATGATCCCCCACACCATGTGTACTAAACATAATACCCTTCAATCCACTTCTCCCTCCCTCCCACCCACCCTTCCACACCCCTCCCCTTTGGTAACAACTAGTTCTTTCTTGGAGTCTCTAAGTCTGCTGCTATTTTGTTCCTTCAGTTTTGCTTCATTGTTATACTCCACAAATGAGGGAAATCATTTGGCACTTGTCTTTCTCCGCCTGGCTTATTTCACTGAGCATAATGTCCTCCAGCTCCATCCATGTTGCAAATGGTAGGATTTGTTTCTTTCTTATGGCTGAATAGTATTCCATTGTATGTATGTACCACATCTTCTTTATTCATACATCTACTGATGGACACTTAGGTTGCTTCCATATCTTGGCTATTGTAAAAAGTGATGCGATAAACACAGGGGTGCATGTCTTTTTGAATCTTAGTTGTATTCTTTGGGTAAATTCCAAGGAGTGGGATTCCCGGGTCAAATGGTATTTCTATTTTTAGTTCTTTGAGGAACCTCCATATTGCTTTCCACAGTGGTTGAACTAGCTTACATTCCCACCAGCAGTGTAGGAGGGTTCCCCTTTCTCTGCATCCTCGCCAGCATTTGTTGTTCTTAGTCTTTTCAATGCTGGCCATCCTTACTGGTGTGAGGTGATATCTCATTGTGGTTTTAATTTGCATTTCCCTGATGATAAGTGATGTGCAGCATCTTTTCATGTGTCTGTTGGACATCTGAATTTCTTCTTTGGAGAACTGTCTCTTTATATCCTCTGCCCATTTGTTAATTGGGTTATTTGCTTTTTGGGTGTTGAAGTGCGTAAGTTCTTTATATATTTTGAATGTTAACCCCTTGTTGGATATGTCGTTTACAAATATATTCTCCCAAACTGTAGGATGCCTTTTTGTTCTGCTGGTGGTGTCCTTTGCCATACAGAAACTTTTTAGTTTGATGTAGTCCCATGAGTTCATTTTTGCTTTTGTTTCCCTTGCTTGAGGAGATGCGTTCAGGAAGAAGTTGCTCATACTTATATTCAGGAGATTTTTGCCTATGTTGTCTTCTAAGAGTTTTATGGTTTCATGACTTACATTCAGGTCTTTGATCCATTTTGAGTTTACTTTTGTGTATGGGGTTAAACAATAATCCACTTTCATTCTCTTGCATGTAGCTTTCCGTTTTGCCCACACCAGCTGTTGAAGAAGGTGTCATTTCCCCATTGTATGTCCATGGCTCCTTTATCATATATTAATTGACCATATATAGTTGGGTTTATATCAGGGCTCTCAAGTCTGTTCCATTGGTCTATGGATCTCTTCTTCACATCTACAAGTCTTACAGTTGATTTTTCCAGCCTCTTGTTGAGATTTTTCCTCCCATCTAGTTGAGCTTATCATCGGATTACTACTACTAATATGCCACCTTCCCCATGCCATTGTCTGGCTTAGATACCCCCAGTAGTTCTTCAAAATCAAATCCAAACTTCATGATCCAGCATTAATCATCTCATAGATTGGCCCTGGCCTAACTTTTCAACTTAACTTTCCTCTTCTGTAGTCACACTTATGAATATACTGTCTCCTGTACACGATCTGTTAGTTCCCAATTCTAGAATGCCTTTCTCTCTTTTCTTTCTATGACTAAATCCTTCTTTTTAGACCTTACACAGTTATCTTTCCTTTTTTTGAACTTAATAATGTAAAGAGATTTTGTAACACCCATTTGACATTTAACCTTTTACTCTCTTAATTATTTAATATACATACCAGAATATATAGGACAAAGAATAATAATAAAATGAACACCTGTGTACCAGCCATCTAGTTTAGGCAATAGAACATTTCCAGTAACTTTGAAGCCCTGTGTTCTCAGCTTTCCAGTTGCAACCTTCTCCTGCCCCTGGAGAGGTGATGTTATCCTGTATTTGGATATAATTTCCTTGATTGTCTTTGTAGCTATATCACTCTGAATATGTTCTTAAATAGCATATTGTTTAGTTGTGTCTGCTTTTGACCTTTATAGAAAATTTTCTTTTCTGAGTTACTTTTTTTCACTTAACATTGCTTTTGACATTCATTCATGTATATGTATGCATTCACTGCTGAATGGCATTTTACGTGAATATGCCACTAAGGATTTTTCTATTTTGTTGATGGAGATTTAGGTTGTTTCATTTTTTTTCCTTTCACATATAATCTGTGTTGTTGGTATGCTGCAGTACCCAATCTTTGGACATCTTTTCTACTTAAACTCAATCACTTAGGGTTCTCACTCAATCACATTGCTTTAAATACTATGTATATATGCTTTGTCCAATATGTAGCCACAAGTCACATGTGCTTATTTAAAAGTAAATTAACTAAAATAAACAGTTAAGTGTCTTAGTCACCCTATCCACATTTCAAGTCACATGTGGTTCATGTCTACTGTATGGGGCAATACACATAAAGAGCATATCCACTGTCACAGAAGTTTTATGAAATCAGCCTGGTCTATAGTCTTGACAATTCCTAAATGTCTACCTCTAGCCAAACCTCCCCCATGAATTCCAGATTTAGGTAATAAACTTTCTACTTAGCATTTTCCCTAGGATGTCCACTATATAGTTTATTTTTTTATTTTGAACTCCCTTTCAGGAAGAGTCATGAGGTCCGTATCATTTAAATCTTTCTCGGGAGTTGTATTAATCATTTTACTCTGGACCAGGTTTCTTTGGCGTTTCATATTTGTATATGGCGCCCTCTAGTGTCCAGAAGCTATTCTGGAGCTGCTCAGCCCCTGAAGCAGTGTCGGGTGTTGCAGGGGAGCGGTACTGGGGGTAGGAAAGAGCTGTTCCCAGCCTCCCAGCTGCTGTGCCTGTCTCCACTGCCTGAGCCAGTGGGCCAGGCACACAGGTATAAGTTTTTGTCCCAGAGCAGCCAGATGTGGATCCCTGCTTTCCGCAAGCGGCTGGAATCTCAGTCTCCCCAGGAACTCCACCTGTCCCAGCTTTCCAACCCCGTAATCAGAAAAGTATGATGAAAGCACCATGAAATGTAGGTTTGTGCTCCCAGCGCAGATCTCCGGAGCTAGGTATTCAGCAGTCCCAAGCCTTCCACTCCCTCCCTGCTCCGTTTCTCTTCCTCCCGCTGGTGAGCTGGGGTGGGGGAAGGGCTCGGGTCCCACAGAGCCACAGCTCTGGTACGTTACCCCATTCGGTGAGGTCTGCTCTTTTCTCCAGGTGTGTGCAGTCTGGCGCCGTTCTCTTTCCTGTTTCTCTCTCAGGATTAGTTGCGCCAACGATATTTTCTAATTGTATCCAGTTTTAGAAGGAAGCCTCTGTCTCTCCTCTCATGCTGCCATCTTTAATCCTCTCCCAATATTTAGTTTAAACTCATAATGCCCAAAACTATATTTAGACATTCCTCAAGACTTGTTCTTCCTATAGTCTTCTTCCCCATTTAGTTAATGGCATCTCTGTTTTTCCACTTCTTTAGGCTAGCAGCTTGGAGTCACCCTTAACTCCTTTCTTGTTCTAGTATTCCTTATCCAGTTGGCATATAGGTCCAGACTCAGACCAGTTCTCACTGCAACAACCCTGGTTCTAATCATACCTTTTCCCCCGGGTTACTATTAATAGCCTCTTAAACAGTTTCCTTGCTTCTGCACTTGCCTTTCTACATATGTGTCTGCTCTTGTCACAACTGCCAGCATTAACTTTTTGAAATCCAAGCTATATATCTTTGCTAGGTGTTAGTCCAGGGAGAGGAAATCCCAGAGCAAAACAACTAAAAACCTCAATCAGTCAAAGGGAGAAATAAAGTTTAAAATCTGTTTTTATTGCTCACAAACTCCAGTCCCGGGCCCTTCTCTCTTTCCTGCTCCGGCAGCAGCCAAAACTGGCCCTCTGCCTCACCTCTCAGGTACAGATAAGCCCTCCTTGACCAGGTAATACTATTGATATGGAGAAGAACTTCTCTCCACCCCTGAGGAATGATGCAAATGCACTAAAGCCACACTTCTTTCCACACTTCTGAACGCCTGTTGATATGCAAGTGTATTAAAACCAGGCGAGATATTCTGGAAATGTTACAATTTTACCCACAGGCCACCCCTCCAGAAATCTCGCCTTACAATTTACTTGTTCCCCCTCTTCCGACCAATCTAATAACATACAATAGCAAGAGCAATAACATCTTGATAATCCTCAAGCCAGAGGATTCAGCCTATGCAGATTAAGTAAATGTACTTTACAGCACAATCTCTCACTAAGCACAAAATATGTTTCTACATTTGTTTACTCATTCTTAACAACTATGCTAGATTGCTCACAAAACTTTTACCAAACATGAGACAAAGTCAAGCCTCTCTTCAAGCATATTTTTTCTTGACAACAGCAACACAATCATGATAATTCTCAAGCCAGAGGATTCAACTAGGTTCAGAGTCCCATGCAGATTAAGTCCAAAGCTCATCAATTTCACCCATCACGTGGCAGCTGCAGCCAGAAGGTGCATCCAGGACACAAGCACTGTAGAAGCAAATAACTGTGATTGTGGGGGACCACTCAGGAATACACAGGAGGCCAGTTTCCAGGCCTTTCCCCCAAGGTGCCAGAAGAGCCAGCCATCTCCGTTCCATGTGTCGAAATGTCCAGGGCCACGTCCATTTTACTCCTAATTCCTGCACCCATCCTTGCAACGCATGTCCAATAAAGTGGGTGCCTTGATCATTCTCAATCACTGGCAACTGGCCATAGGCTGCAAAGAGATGCTCTAGGCCCCTCTTGATGGTTTGCTGATCCGCACAATGTGCAGGGCACTCCTTCCGGGCTCAGCTGACTTCTTCAAAGGTCAATGGCAAGCCCCACCGATGGGCTACAGCCCACATTGTCTTTTGCCCCACATACGACAGATGCTGATGTAGCCATTGGACCATATCAGAGGCAGACTTTCCTTCTAGCCAGCGCACCTGGGCCAATGCATCTCCTTCATCATTGTTTGGGGATGCCAAAGGCAAATGGCCCATCACATGATATATGGTATGTGTCTGTGCCACTCCACTCCGTGGCCTTTGGGTCCAGTCTCTCACCCACCCCGCAATGGGATAGATGGTTATTACCTTGGTTGGAGCTTTTCCAGTGATGGGCTCCATAGCCAGCAAGGCGTGGTACATAGCAGCCAGTTGCTTTTCTATTAAGATGCCCCAGACCTCTGCTCCTTTCCATAGTTGTGACCAGGCTCCAGCTAGCAGCAGTGGCAGAAGCAGTAGCCTTAGGCTTGGGCCATAGGCTGCGGTTGGCACTGCCGGGAGTGGTGGTGGTGCCTCCACAATCACATGGGTGTAGACACATGTCCCTTGGCGCAAACACCACTTCTCCCCATCATTTCTAGGGGCGGCCCTCCCAAAGGTCGCACTCATTATAACAGATTTTGGGTTTAGAGGAATCCTCCTGACTACGCCAGATGTTAGTCTCAGGGAGAGGCAATGTGGAGCAAAATACCTCTAAAAACCTTAATCAGTCAAAGGGAGAAATAAAGTTTAAAATCTGTTTATTGCTCACAAACTCCAGTCCGGGCCCTTCTCTTTCCTGCTCTAGCAGCAGCCAAAACCAGCCCTCCCCCTCATCTCTCTGGTACAGATAAGCCCTCCTTGCCCAGCCCTCCACTGATATGGAGATGAACTTCTCCACCCCTGAGGAATGATGCAAATGCACTAAAGCCACACTTCTTTCCACTTCTGAACACCTATTGATTGATATGCACATGTACTAAAGCCAGGTGCAATATTCTAGAAATGTTACGATTTTACCCACACTAGGAAATGCTTAAAACCTTTCTGTTAATCCCCATTTTGCTGAGATTTAAAGACGATGTCCTTATAATGGCCAAGAAGACCCTGTGGGATCTGGCCTCTCACTACTTCTTTGACCTTGTTTCCAAAATCATCACTGTCATCCCATTTCAGTCATACTGGTCTTCTTTCTCAAGTTACTTTGCACTGTTTCTCCTCTGCCCAGAATGCTCTTCTACTGGTGAGATCACGGAAAGCTTCACAGAGAACATAGAATTTGAGCAAATATCTTTGAAGGAAATAGAACATTTGGATGAACAGAGAAGGGGATGAGAAAAGAACATTTTACATAGAGGGAATGGTATTAGCAAAGGCTCAGGAGTGGGAAAATTAACAATATAATCAAGGGACAGTGAGATTTTTATCCTGAAGGAGGTAGAGAGCCTAAGATACCTTTTAAGTGGTAGAGTGACATGAAAGCTATACTTTTTGGATGATTAATCTGGTTGTTTTTTTTGGCAACACTGAAAATGCAGCCAGAGATTGATGAAGGATAAAGAAGCAGTGCAAATAAGAAGCAAAGGAGATTGTCTTCAGAACATGTGTATTAAAGAAGATTCAGCAGCTTTGATTGGGTATGAGGGGAGAATGGAGGAATCAGAGGCCTATAGGTCTTGGGACTGAGTGACTCTGAGATTAGGGCCAAGATGAGCCAAATCTAGGAGGGGCCACCAGCGTAGGGTAGGCTCTTGTGGGGAGATGAAGCTGCAGGCAGTGGGAGAAACTCAGCTGGCATGTTGGTCCTGCCAGTGGGTGGCTGGTGTTATAAAGGCCTGCCAGGAGAACAGGTTGGTCAGGGGCAGCTGGGGGCACAGTGGTGCAGTCTTGTAGGCACTTGAGCAGGCTGTCACCAGGAAGCTGGATCACTTGGGGCTCCTCAAGACAGTGGACAAGACTGAGCAGTCCTTAGATACCGCAACAGGAACCAAAATGGTGATCCAGTGTGTAGACTGGTAGCTCAGGAAAGAGTTCAGTTAAAAGATCAGAACCAGGTTGAGTCCTGAGCTACTACTGGAGTTTCTTAAATTTACTCTGCTTATAGATAGGAAATTGGTCCAGAGCCTAGAAAAAGACTTAGCTGTGGTTGAGGCTCAGAAGTCTCAGCTGTCAAGCTCTTGCTGCTGCTGCCCATGTTAACCATACAAGATTTAGTAGCTAATACTTAAAGAATGCCTGTTATATGTTTGCACTGTTAGGAGCTTTCCTTACGTTGTCTTGTTTAGTGGCCACAGTAGTTCTGTGAGAGTGGTATTGTGGTTATTTTCTCTTTTTTTTCAGATAAAGAGGTAGAGGTTAACCTGCTCAAGAATACATAGTAAGTAGCTTAGCCAGATGTGAATTAAGGTGGGCTCACACAAGAACCCACAGGGTTTGGCCATTTTCTTATCTACCTTCCCAGAGGTAGTTTGGCATCTGTAGTAGATAGAGATGAGGAAGTCAGAACAAGTCCTTGGGGGAAGACAGAAGACTGTTTCATTGGTAACCTGCAAATTATATAAAAGGAGAGGGGACAGAAGCCAAATTTGATCGGGCCCTTCAGAGTGATTTTGAAAAAATGTGGTATTGAGTTTGGAGAAATTACGTAGTAGTTGGGAAGAGTGGGCTTGAGCAAAAGCATGGTGGGGAAATAGGGAAGCTGATATTGATGGCTGAAAGGAAGAGCAATGCCTAAGAGAAGTATGGATATGAAGGTACAAGTGAAGAGGGTAGAACTGGAAAAATAAAGATTTGTTCTTTATTTGGAAGGGCAATGGTTTATAAAGAAAAAAGGTAAGTGACTTTTACAACTCTGGTGCTCAGTTTCCTTATTTGAGAAAAGTATCCTCTAGTTCTGAATTCTACCATTTTTCTCCATTCTTAGCATACCAGCAGCTAAGAAAAGGTTTGGATTTTTCGAAATGCTCTGAGAGTCCAGTAGGTGGTATGGGTTCCAGTTCTGTTAACATGATGATCCTTTGCCCAACTTTATAAGTGACTTTGGATATGTATTCTATCTGGGGCCAGGAATTCTGAAGGAGCATGAGTCTCCTATGATGTTGTCCCTGGCCCTGAGCACAGTGTCTGGCACATAGTAGGAGTTCAGTATTTGTTGGATGCATTTGTCCAGGGATATGGGCTCCTGGAAATAGGGAGCGCCAGTCATCATAAACACAATTCAATTTTTCCTCACAATTTGCCATCTCCATACTGTAAATGTCAGTGTAGCCAGTAACATATCTGTGTGCATGTTCCTTATTATAAAGAAATTAGAGGCTGGTGTTTATTTGGAAGATTTCTTGCAGTTCTGAGTTATTCATAGGAACTAAGTTGGTCTGAAAAGGGATAGGACAGTGTGGTAGAAGAGAGCTCTACTTATAAAACCTCAATTCAACTGGATTCTAGTCTTGGTTTTGCCTTTAGATTTGCCTGTATGGTTGTGGATGGGATGTTGGGCCACACCATCTTTAAAATTCCCATTACCTCCATTAATCTGAGAGCTTATATTTTTAAAAACTCTAATCTCTGTTAGAACCTCAAAAGGATTCTGCCATGCACTGTAGCTGTACGATGGCTCGGAGAATAGGCAGTTTCTTGTAATCAATCAGAGTCATGATGCTAGTATAATTGAGTTTCTGGCAGTAGAGATTATGTTATTGTTTTATGGAGTGATTATATAATTAAGAATAGTCCTTTGACAGCTCACCTGATACATATCAATAGTTGTAGTTAGTTGGTGCTCTTAACAGTTTTTATTTTTTAAATAGCTCCAGTATCCTTTGTAGTGTAACAACAAAGTCTCAGTCAAGATCAGTTTATGAGGAAGGTAATACTGCTTATTATGGAGCTTTTTGTCACAAGGATCCAAGTTCTCTTGCAACAGGAACTGGATTAAAAAATATTCAGCAATCCAGTGACTATGCTAGTGGGCCCTACAACTCATCATTTGTTTTGTTTTGTTTTTCCCATCTGTCCTCAAAAGAAAATGGCTTGTGGGGCAAGCCTAATGCATAATTGATTTTCTTAGGGAAAGAAATTCTGAATTCAGTACTTGCACTAATGGTTTTTTTGAAGAACACATGGCATGTCATATATACACTAAAAATCAAACATCCTGCCCTTTAAGGAATCTGATATATACCTGATTTTTTAAAAATAATTTTTGATGTTTATCAAAGTAATACAAGAAAAGTTTTAAAAGTCAAACAGTAATAAAAGGCTTAACAGCAAAAAAAGAGTAATTGCCTGCTTTTATCCCATCCCTTATTTCCTGCTCTCCAGAGGCAACCACATCCGACTCTTTATACTATTTTGAAATTTATTTTAGTATTGCAAAATAATTTGGTCTACTATTATTTCTTGATTTCTTAATTTTAACCATTACCTGTTGATTTGTTTTTATGGTAGGTAAAGGTAAACTTTCCATATCCTTCTTGTCCCATTTTAGCCAAAATAGTTACATCACAGATTTTGAATATAGCAGTGTTCAGTGTTTACATTATTATGACTTCAGAAATATTGTTCACTGTTAGGACAAATAGTGTAATCTGGTTGTATTCTTTTTCTTGCTCATCTTTTTGTTTTTTGTCATTTTCTTCATTTTCTATTTACTTATTTCTGATTCTTCCCACTTGCTTCCACAGCCATTTTTTCCCACATGATCAAACCTATTAAATGAATCTACTGATTCCATTTTTTTCCTTGGAGGCTTTCATTCTGGATGCTCTTCCCCTCAGTTGCAGTTTGGGCTGGTTTTGCTGCAGGCCTGCTGCAAAGTGGTTGCCGACAATTTCCCGTTGCTTCTCTCCTAAAATGGAGCTGTTTCATGGATCTCGTATTTTCTTCTATCTTGGTTTGCTCCTTCATTCAAGAGATACATGATATATTTGGAAAATGTCTTCCAGTAACTTGTTGAGAAAAAAACACGTGAGGAATAACTTTTTGAAAGATCTCCTGATTTCCTAAAAAGAAAAGCATAGATAGAAGTTTTAGTGTGAAACTGCACATTTGTAGAATAAGTCTACTTAGAAAATTTGAGAGAGATGACTTGAATGGCGTCCACTCTCCCAGCCAGCTCTAGCATTGTGGGATTCTAAATACATGACAATTAAATGATTTTACAGATTATCTAACAAATGGTTAAAGCAACAAAGCTTCGAAGAGACTTTGCAGGAAGGACTTTGACAAAAAAAGACATAAGACTTCTCTCTTTCTCCTTTCCTTCATTTTTAACTGAACTTTAAGCTTTGCTGTTACGGAACAAGTACATGTGAAATTTTGTTTTTTTCAAACAAGACAAATAGAAAACAAACATTTGTCAGCTCTGTTGTTTTCCTTCCTTCTTTGGTTGGTGAAAGTTCCCACTTTCCCTTCTTCCCTTGGATCACTCTGGTTTTTGTGTGTCTGCTGATGGCCAGTGGGAATTACCATGTACAAATCATTAGCCACCACCTGAAGAAGCTTGGAGTATTGGGCACCATTTAACCTAGTGTAAAATAATTCTTGAGCTCAGAGTCTGTTCCAGAAAGGTATCAGTGAGCTTGACTCCTGATTTTGTACTTCCAGACTGCCATCCATCCAGTGACAAAATGTCTTATTGACTTTATATTTCTGTTCCCTTGGGAGCCAGTGTGATGTAGTAGAAAAGTCACTCTGTTTAGTAGTCAGATGACCTGAGTTTAAAATTCTCTGGCACGGGTAGGTTTTGCTATCTTGAACTGGTTACTTTCTTGGGGCCTTTTTTTACTAGACATAAGAATTGGTAGCTTTGAAATCCTTATTAGTCCTAGTAAGTGTTGATTTCTGAACAACAGTGGCTTCCACAGTTCCTTTTCTTTTCTTGTACCACAATGTCATTACCTCTTTACTCTGTGTTTTTATTTTAGTGAGTTGTCTGGCCAGCTTTATTTCAGGTGGCTGTGGACCAGTAGGTTGGGATGTGTTATGCAGACATGTTGTGCAGTTATTTTTTAAATGTGTGTCAACACTGAAGAATCCTGAGTGTTCAGTCCCTTTAGGGAAAATGGGGAGATCTAGTGACACTGGGCCTGCCACATTCCTGCCTAACAGTAATTGGCCTGAGCTAAGATTTATTTCCCTTTCGGGGGGGTAATTCATCGCACTCTGCTTTGCTCATTTATATTACCTTTTGGCCTTGCAAGCGTTTAAATTCATAACCCTTACTATAAAGTGATTAGAGGGAATTAGTCTTAGTTAGTTTTTAGTCATTTTTGGTAATAGTAAAAATGAAACAAAATGTACATATACATTGCTCTGAGACTACAGAAATAATTTTGTAATAAGGACTACCCCTGCCGTGGTTTGCAAAGAATTATATAAATCTTATTTGATTCTTATGGCACCCATATGTGTTTGACAGAGAAATGAAAAGTCCATACCCAGTTCTTAAGCAATTTAATTCAGACAGCTCTGCTGCCTCTGAATTCGCCTTATTAGAACCAGAGCAAGGACGAGGTAGTGAGAGTATAGAAGAACGTGCTAAAAGTTGACTTCTCCGAAAATAGGTAGAGCTGTTAGCCTAGGTGGGCATGCAGAAAGGAGCAAGTCACTTCTCTCAATCTTTGAAGTATCTGTAGAGATGCCAACAATTAGAGAGCAGGCCAGGAGAACAAATTAGTGTACAGGTGTACAGTACTTCAGGAAGATGAGGAGTATAATGTAACAAGGTGGGAAAGACAGGGACAAGCAAGATGACTGAATTAGGATCTCTGGGAGGTCAGGTCATATAAAGGTAGATGGGAACACTGACACTGGGAAGATAACATTCCTACAGGCTGTATAGACAAGACTGGCCAGTTAAATACGTGGTTAAAACAATAGACTTCCTTTTTTAAAGGTAAAATGGATAATATACTTATAAATCAACTAGGCAGACTGGTACTAATACTACTGTGACTCAGCAAAATACAAAACACCTTTCTACAAATACTATAATCATGAACAAATTAGGGATTATAGTAATTATATATTATAAATGTTATAAATAAATAAATATATATACTTTTATTACAGCTTTGTTGATACCATACAATTTACCCATTTAAAAGCACACCATCCAGTTGTTTTTAAGTACATTCACAGAGTTATGTAGCCATCACCACAATAAATATTAAACATTTCCGTCACCTGAAAAGGAAACCCCATACTGCTTAGTAGTGACTCCCTATTCCCCTCTTCCTCCAGCCCCTGGCAACCACTTACCCACTTTCTATTTCTGTGCATTTGCCTACTCTGGGTATTTCATATAAATGGAATGATACAGTATGTGATCTTTTGTGTCTGGTTTCTTTCACTTAGCATAATATTATCAATGTTTATCCATTTTGAAGCATGTATCAGTATATATGTGCCTATATTCTTAGGAACGCCTTTGAAAAACATTCAGTTTTGTCTACTGTTGGCCTTCTAGTAGTACAGAATCCTGGTTCTAACACCTTTAATGTAAATGTAGACATCCCTCACGTTAATGTTTTTTTGGGGGTGGCCGAAGGTCTAGATACATATGTATTTTTTAATTTCTAAAAAACTTTTTATTTTGAACTAATTCTAGACTTACTGAAAATTGCAGAAATAATACACTTCCTCTATAACATAATCATAGTATAGTTATTAAGAAAAAGAAATTAATATCTTTATCTACAGTAGATGATTTGGGGAAATACTTTGGGACTAGGCAAATTCTTTTTTACCTCAAACTCTTTGGCATCCACTGACAGATCTTGTCTGTAACATTTATTACTGTGCCTAATGGTGATTTATTTCCCTCTTTCCGTTATCTATTAATTAAAATTCTGTGAGGAAGAATGTTTTTCTTTTTTTTTAAAAATTTTTTATTAAGGTATGATTGATATACACTCTTATGAAGGTTTCACATGAAAAAACAATGTGGTTACTACATTTACCCATATTATCAAGTCCCCACCCATACCCCAATGCAGTCACTCTCCAGTGTAGTAAGATGCCACAGATTCACTATTTGCCTTCTCTGTGCTACACTGTTCTCCTCATGGTCCCCTATACCATGTGTACTAAACATAATACCCCTCAATCCCCATCTCCCTCCCTCCCCATCTGCCCTCCCACACCCCTCCCTTTGGTAACCACTAGTTCCTTCTTGCAGTCTGTGAGTCTGCTGTTTTGTTCCTTCAGTTTTGCTTCATTGTTATATTCCACAAGTGAGGGAAATCATTTGGCACTTGTCTTTCTCCACCTGGCTTATTTCACTGAGCATAATGTCCTCCAGCTCCATCCATGTTGTTGCAAATGGTAGGATTTGTTTCTTTCTTATGGCTGAAAAGTATTCCATTGTGTATATGTACCACATCTTCTTTATCTATTCATCTACTGATGGACACTTAGGTTGCTTCCATATCTTGGCTATTGTAAAAAGTGCTGTAATAAGCATAGGGGTGCATATGTGTTTTTAAATCTGAGAAGTTGTATTCTTTGGGTAAATTCCAAGGAGTGGGATTCCTGGGTCAAATGGTATTTCTGTTTTTAGTTTTTGAGGAACCTCCATATTGCTTTCCACAATGGTTGAACTAGTTTACATTCCCACCAGCAGTGTAGGAGGGTTCCCCTTTCTCTGCATCCTCGCTAGCATTTGTTGTTCTTAGTCTTTTCGATGCTGGCTATCCTTACTGATGTGATGTGATATCCCATTGTGGTTTTAATTTGCATTTACCTGATGATTAGTGATGTGGAGAGACTGTTTTTCTTACTTTCTTATTTATATCAATATGGAATCACAGATTATTCTGTGGGTTAAAATTCAGTGGTACCCAAATGATTTCACTCATTTGTGGAGTATAACAAGAAAGCAAAACTGAAAGAATGAAACAGCAGCAGACTCACAGACTCCAAGAGGGGACTAGCAGTTACCAAAGGGAAAGGGGGTGGGGAGGAAGGGAGAAGGGGATTAAGGGGCATTATGATTAGCACACATAATGTAGGTCGGTCACAGGGACGGCACTATACCACAGAGAAAACAAGTAGTGACTCTAGCATCTTACTATGCTGATGAATAGTGACTGCAATGGGGTATGTGGGGGGGGATGGGACTTGATAATAGGGTGCACGTAGTAACCGCAATGTTGGTCATGTGAAACCGTTATAAGATTGTATATCAATGATACCTTAATAAAAAAAATTCAGTAGTGCCATTATTTATTTTTTTGCTCAGATTGTTCCAGTTTTGGCTATTAGGTGCTCCTTTGGGTATTTTTATTGGGATTCTATATTAATTTTTAAACTGTACTTGTCAGAGCCTTGGGAATCCTTGCACTATCACTGTCACTAAGGAGCCCTAAGATGGTGAGATGGGGTCTCTCACTTCCTCTGCTTCTTTTAAACCATAGTATAGTTTTATGTAGTACACTTCCATAAGGTTCTAGTAGAAGAAAGCATATTTCGTTTTAAAAAAAAGTTTGAAAACCACGCCATAAGTAATATGCAAGTTCCTGCTTGCATACTTGGTGGTATGGTACTCTGACACAACTAGTCAGTAAAGACTGCTCTTCACTGGTTCACTGGTTCCATAAGCATCAATTGCTCTTCTTTCATCTGCCACTATGTGAGTCTGAAAAAGGAAATCCCTGGGCAAAATACCTCTAAAAACCAAAATCAGTCAAAGGGAGGAATAAAGTTTAAAAACCATTTATTGCTCACAAACTGCAGTCCTGGGCCATCTCTCTTTCCTGCTCCAGCAGAAGCAAAACCGGCCCTCCCCTTACCTCTTGGGTACAGATAAACTCTCCTTGCCCAGGTAATTACCCATTGATATGGAGATGAACCAGGTGAGATATTCTGGATAAGTTACAATTTTGCCCACATACCATTAAACCAAGTTTCACTTGCTGAGTATTGCCTCTTCTATCTCATAGTCTTGAATATTTCGGCATTGCTTTTATGCAGTGGGCACAGTATTGTGGAAGCATCCATTCTGATGCAGATCCTTTGGGGCTGGCTGAGAATGTGGTTATTACTCTTCAGCTTGTGTTGCTATTGGGATGCTGGAGCCACCGTGCCCAGACTGCCATTTACCTCTGTGTGACCTGGTGAGGGTTAACTTCTGTCTTCAAGCCTGGTTCCTCATCAGCAAAAAGAGGGCAACCGTAGTATCTACCTCACGGGTTTGTGAGGGTTAAACAAGGGAATTTATGTAATGTGTATGTCTCTAGCATATGATTAAGTGTTCAGTAAATGTGGATTAGTAATCATAACAGTACCACCATTGCTGTGAAGATGAGAAGAAAGTTATGTATTTAACTATTTTATTTCTGGAAACAGCAGCAGGGGTATAATTTCAGTGTTGTAGGCATCCAGCTAGATGGGACTTGAGGGTCAGTTTTTCTTAAATCAAAGCCTGTGTTTAAAGAAACAATAGATCTATGGTAAAAAAAAAAAAAAAAGGAAAAGGAAAAAAATATGTAGGCTGTTACTTTCTAAATTACCTGAACTTCTTATCTTATGTGTAGAAAGGAACAAAGTGAAGCCAAAAATACTTTGGGTCTGAAAGGAAAGGAGCGACACACAGCAGCAATTCACCGGAGAATTCCGCTTTATTAGGGAAAGGTGCTGGGTTATATAGGAAGGGGCATGGGGTGATTGTGGTGTCACTTCTACGGGCCTGGTGGCTATTGGCTAGGTGCTGGGATTGGGAGGGGGGCGAGGGGTGATTGGGCTTCAGGTGGCACCGGTGGGAACCGAGGACCCGGAAGAGAAGCAGGAATTTTGCCATCTTATGGGTGGGGGCCCTTCATTCCCCCCTTTCTCCTCTATGGGGTTGTGGACGTTGCTTTCTCTCTGACTGCTTCCTGCTGAACGGGGGCGGAGAAGGGAGTGAGGGCTTGAGGACCGGGAGGAAAGGGTTGATAGGACTCCCCACAGTAAGGACGAGTAGATGTGGACTTCTTCAGGTTGGAAATCAATGAAGGTTCCCTGTAACCGTAAGTCGAGGACTTGTTGATTCTAATGGTGACAAGAGGATACGGGTGCCAGAAGCCAGGCGTCTGCGGCCATTGTTTCCAGGAACAGTTTCCAGCGGAGAGAGGGGTCCATCTCAGCGTGTGGTGAGGAGGTTACGTGAGGGTGAGGGATCTTCTGTGGCTAAAAGCTGGTAGTTCCTGAGTAAAAGCTGGTTGAAAGTTTGATTAGAGATTTTACCGACTTGGGATTTGATCAACTTTATTATGCAAGGCAAGAAGAGACAAGCGAGGAGAATGATTATTATGGGGCCTGCAATGGGCCACAGCCAGGTGAGGAAGGGGTTTGTTAGTATTGAAGAGAATGGGTTGAATTTGGAAGTAGAGTGGAGGCTGGAGGCAAGGTCGGTGAGTTTGGTAATGTCAGTTTCTACAATGCCGGATTCGTTGATGTAATAGCAGCACTCTTCCCGAAGGAAGACGCAGGTGCCGCCCTTTTCGGCTGTAAGCAGATCTAAGGCCCGCCGGTTTTGAAGGGTGACCTTAGCTAGCGAAGTGACCTGTCTTTGGAGAGAGGCCAGGGAATTGGCAGTGGATGTCAGGGCTCCCTCAAGTTTGGCATTGAGATCTTTAATTGCCCATAGAGAGTGACCCAAGGCTCCTCCCGAAAACCCTGTCCCAATGGCTGAGGTGGTCAAAGAGATACCAACGATGATGGGAAGGAAAGCAGCCCTTTTTGTGCGCGAGGGCAAGGGAGGTTGGAGGGCAAGGGAGGTTGGAGCTCAAGAAATTCTGCCATGCTGTAAAGTGTAAGCTGTGGGATTAGGGTGATGAGAATGCAGGGTATATTGGAGTTGGGAGGCATTGAGTTAAAAAGACTGCCATTGCACCAAAAAAAGTGACCTGGTTGCGTAAAAGTCTTAGAGCCGGAGGTAGGGGTGTAGATAGAGAGACAGTGAAGTGCACTGGAGGGGGAAGGGGTTGGGCCTACACAGTAGTGGATGGTGAGATCATCTGCGTATTCTGGTTCCCATAGGGGTATGTCTGCCAGGGGACGGAAGGGTTGTCCTTCTGCATGGAAGGAGTAGTTGGAAATATTAAGGGGCACGGCGGCCAGCAGTGGCGCTGTAGTGATGCGCACAGGAAACAATTGGCGGTGTTGAGGGTGTGGTTGAGAAAGATGGTGGTGTCTTGGATGAGCTGTAACCAAGAGTAGGAGCGGGAGTAAGAAGATGAAGAGGTGCCGTCAAGAGTTTGGACAATAACTTTTTCGGAATGTCCGATGTCGGATGCAACTTGAGAGATCTGGGAATGTGAGGGAACGTACTCTCGAGAGATATGAAGGGTACCGTGGGGGGTCGAGGACCCCCCCATAGTAAACTGAGGCTGTGACTCCAGTGGCCCATCGAGAGTTCCAGGGATCTGGGATTGATAAGGAGAATGAGCTGTTGGGATATTTTATGAAACGGTTGGAGGAGTAATACTGTGGGTACCAGGAGTTACCCATGTAGTGAATGATGCAAGACCTGTAGGGACATCCCCCGTAGGTGTCTGGCCATCGCCTGTAATAGGCTTGTTTTTGGTCATAGAGAAAGCAGAGGTAGGGAGAATAAAGGTAGCTGCTAGTGAACACTTCGGTGGAGGGAGGAAAGTGGAGGTATAAAGGCTCGGAGCAGCCTTTCAGAGGGCAGTCTGATGTGGCAATGAGGGTAGTAAGTTTTGTTTGATGCTGTGTGTAAGTCTGTCTGACTTTGAATCGCCATACTAAGGAGGCTGGGGTGGCAGGGAAGACAATAGGAATGAGGAAAAAAAGCGAGAGAGCAGTAAAGGAGGAAAAAGTCATGATTCGGGTATGGATAGCAAAGGGGGTGAACGGGAGATGCGGAGTTTCAAGGGATCAGAGGGATGAGGCGTGGTAGAGTAGACAGCGTCTTGGGCTGTATCTGAAGGACTCTGGATTGTGACTGATGGGTCTTGAGTGTCCAGAGAAGGTGGGTTCTGGGTGTTTGGTTTCAACCTGGAGATATGAATCCAAGGGGTGACCGAGTTATCAGGCAGTAAGAGCTTGGCGGCCGAGGAGGTGCAGAGAATAACTGGGTGTGGACCTTCCCATTTTGGGGTGAGAGAGGGCCGATCCTCTGGCGGCTTATAAAACACTAGTTGGCCGGGCTGTAAGACAGGAGGATTTTGGGAGGCGGATGGATCAGGAAGGAGCCAATCTTGATATTTCCACAATTCGGTGTGGAGGAGAGAGAGTAGCGGAAGGGCCATATTGGGAGGAATCGGTCCTTTGTGGGAAGGGAGCCCTGGGGGTAGAATTGGGCGGCCGTACATGATCTCAAAGGGTGACAAGAAGGAAGGTTTTTTTGGGAGGGCCCGAATGCGGAATAGAGCTAAGGGAAGTAGGCGAACCCAGTCAAGGTGTAGTTCTAGAGATAGTTTGGTCAGGATGTCTTTTAGAGTCCTATTGGCTCTTTCTACTTTTCCCGAAGCCTGTGGTCGATAAGGACAGTGTAGATGCCAGGGGAGTGAGAGCGACTTGGAGAGGTTCTGAATAATTTGGGCAGTGAACTCAGGGCCGTTATCTGATTGGAGGGAAGTGGGCATCCCGAACCTAGGAAAGATCTGGGTGAGGAGGATAGAGGCAACTGCGGATGCCCGTTTGTTAGTGGTGGGGAAAGCCTCGACCCATCCTGAAAATGTATCTACTAACACAAGTAGGTATCTGGTGCGCCGTACGGGGGGCATGTTAGTGAAGTCTATTTGCCAATCTGCGGCAGGGACATTACCCCGTACTTGATGAGCTGGGAAGGGTCGGGCCTTGAGGGGGGTATTAGGGTTAGTGCGTTGGCAAATGGTGCACCTGCAGGTGATTTGGTCAAGTAGGGTTTTGTCTTCAGGAGAGAGAGAAAAAAAGGATTGTAAAAAATGGATTAAGGATTGGGGGCTAGGATGGAACAGATCGTGTAAGAGGCGGAAGAGAGACTCTCTGTCCTGGGAACAGAGGGTGTCTTGTGATAAGGCTAAAACTGTAGGGGTAGACGGATCGCTGTCTGGTGCTTCTTCTGATAGGGCAATCGACCGGGCTACTCTGTCAGCTTTATTGTTACCTCTTGTAATGGGGGAGTCATCCTTTTGATGTGATTTGTAGTGGACTATGCCCAGTCGGTGTGGGAGTTGTGAAGCCTCTAGAAGTTTAGTAATCAAGGCTGAATTAGTGATGGAATTCCCTTTTGTGGTGAGGAGGCCTCGTTCTTTCCATACTGCCGCGTGAGACAAGAGAATGTGGAATACGTATTTGGAGTCAGTGTACAGAGTGAGAGACGTGTCCCGGGCCAGAGTATAAGCTCTTGTGGCTGCAGTGAGTTCGGCCTGTTGATTGGTTGTACTGGGGGGTAGGGCTCGTGCCTCGATGACGTCTTCGAGGGAGACTACTGCGTATCCTGCGTAATGGGTGCCCTCATGTTTAAAGGAGGACCCATCAGTAAACCAGATGAGGTTGGAGTGTGAGAGGGCTCCTTCAGAGATCGTGGAGTGGCACGGAAGGAAGTTGTGAAGGGCTTCCAGGCAATCATGCAAGGGAGTATGAGGAGAGTAGGGTAGAGGAAGAAGAGTGGCCGGATTCAGGGGTGGGCAGGGGATGAAAGAAATGTCTGGATTTTGGAGGAAAGAGGACAGTAAGGTCAGGAGTCTGGAGGGAGGGAGAGTCTGTAAACTTTTGTAGGTTAAGAGATCTTTTAGGTGATGTGGGGACAGAATGGTAAGGGGCGCCCCAAATGTCAGTTTATGAGCTTCTTTCTGTAAGAGCTGTCCAGCGGCTAATGCCCGTAGGCAGGGGGCCCATCCCCGAACTGTGGGGTCTAATTGCTTGGAAAGATAAGCTACTGGGGCAAAGGATGGGCCATAATATTGGCCTAGGACTCCTAGAGCTTGACTGGACCTTTCATGAATGTATAATGAGAAGGGCTCCGACAAATCAGGAAGATGGAGAGCTGGGGCTTCCACAAGGGCTCGACGGAGCTTATGAAGGAGTGTCGGGGTGAGGAGGATAATGGTTCTTCAGGGAGGCCCTTGCTGAGGTCGTATAGGGGTCTTGCCAACAGGGAGAAGTTAGGGATCCACACTCTAAAATACCCAGCCAGGCCTAGAAAGGAAAGGATTTCTGTCTTGGTTTTGGGAACGGGCAGGTCAGAGAGGAGCCGTTTTCTGTCTAAGGTAATGGACTTTCTTTGTTGAGATAGAAGAAATCCGAGGTAAGTGACAGAAGGGGAAGAGATTTGAGCTTTGACAGGGGATACTCGGTAACCTCTGGAAGCTAGGAGGTTAAGTAGGGAGGCAGTGTCAAGTTGAGACTGTTCCCACGAGGGACTGCAGAGTAGAAGATCGTCCACGTATTGTAATAAGGTGGACTCAGAGTGATCATGATGAAACTGTTTGAGGTCTTGAGCTAGGACCTGTCTAAAAATATGGGGACTATCTCGGAAGCCTTGTGGCAAAACTGTCCAAGTGAGTTGTTCAGAATGTCTGATGTCTTGTGTATGGTCCGTCCAGGTGAAGGCGAAAAAATCTTGGGAGGAGGGGTCCAGAGGGATAGAAAAAAATGCGTCCTTGAGATCTAGGACTGAGAAGTGGGAGGCCGAGGCAGGGATCTGCGATAAAAGGGTGTATGGATTTGGGACTAAGGGATGGATAGGGACGATGGCCATGTTAATGAGGCGAAGGTCTTGGACAAGGCGGAAAGATCCATTGGTTTTTTTAACAGCTAATATGGGGGTATTAAATGGGGAGTGAGTGGGTCTGAGGTACCTTTTGTTTAAAAGATCTTGAATGATGGTCTTGAATGATGGGTTGGAGGCCTATGAGGGCCGAAGTGGTTAGGGGGTATTGGGCCTGACAGATATACTGAGAGGGGTCACGTAATTTGATAGAGGCAGGAGGACATAGAGCCATGGAGGGGCTTGTAATGTCCCAAACTTTGGGATTTACAGGGTGTATGAGGGCGGAACTGGAGCTTTCATTGGGTAGAGGGGGGTCGTCAGCTATGAGGGCCATTAGAAAGGGAGTACTGGGGGCTGTGGGAGTGGATATAGTTATGGAAACATGGAGGAGAGAAAGGATGTCTCGTCCTAGTAAGGGGATGGGACACTGGGGCATAACCAGGAAGGAGTGGGAGAAAGGTATGGGATTGTCTTGGATTGTGCATAAAAGGGAGGGGGGTTAATGGGAAAATCTGTTTACCTCCTACCCCGACTATAGGAGTAATGGCAGGCGTGGTAGGGCCCTGGTAATCCCGCAAGACTGAGAAGGTGGCTCCTGTATCTAGGAGGAAGGAGATGGGGCGACCGTCTACTATTAAAGTAACCCTGGGCTCCTGTTTGGTGATGGAAATGGTTGGGCGAGAAGCCCCCGGGCCCCGTCAATCTTCTTCTGCCAGCCCCACTATGGAGGGCTTAGGATGGGGGTTGTTCGTCCAGCCTCCCCTTCGGGTGGCTGGGCAATCAGACTCCCAGTGGCCCTTTTTGTGGCATCTGGGACATGGGGTGGTAGGAGATCTGGGGGAGGGGCATGCCCTTGACCAATGTCCTTCTTGTCCACACTTGAAACAAGCTCCTGTGGGGGGCTTGTTTGTAGAGGAGTGCCCAGGTTGTGGTTTTATCAGCTGGGCCAACATTTGGAAATTGGCCTGATCAGCCTTTTGTTTATGGCGTTCTTTCTCCTCCTCCCGGTTATGGAAGACTTTAAAGGCCACTGTTAGGATCTCAGTCTGTGGGGTAGCAGGGCCCTGTTCTAACTTTTTGAGTTTAGCTTTAATGTCGGGGTAGCTTTGAGCTAGGAAGTATGTCATAAGGACATGTCTCCCATCAGGCGTTTCTGGGTCCAGGCTGGTATACTGTAATAGGGCTTGAGTGAGTCTAAGAACTCAGAGGGTGTCTCCTCACTCCTTTGAATTATGTCTTGGAGCTTTTGAAAATTGACTACTTTACGAGCTACCTTTTTCAGACCTGTTATTAAGCAGGAGGCAAAAATATCTCGAGAGCGGAGACCCACGGCGTTGTTATAATCCCAGTGTGTGTCTTGTTCGGGGACAGTGGTGGGGCCAGGGGGATAGGTGGGGTCAGTCCTGTGGGTTTTGGTGGCGTGTGTTTGGGTGAAGTCCCAAACTCGTCTGCGCTCTTCAGGAAGGAGGGTATTGGCCAGGAGCATGAAAATGTCATGATGTGTGAGGCTGTATGACTGGAGGGTCCATTGAAACTCCCTGATATATGTCATGGGATCAGTGGAAAAGGAACCTAGGCGTTTCTCCAGTTGGGCTAAATCTCCTAAGGAGAAAGGGACGTGAACGCGCACGATGCCTTCGGATCCTGCTACTTCTGGGAGGGGGGCAATAATTTTGGGAGGCCCTCGGGACTGAGTCTGAGGAGGACTGAAGGGTTCTGTCTCCTCAGTCTGTAGGGGAGAAATAGGTGATGGGGGCAAAGACAGAGGAGGCTCCTGGAAATTAGTTGGAGGGGGGCTGAAAGGCTCAGGCTTGAACTGCACGGGGGATGAGATGGGGGACGAGATGGTGGTGGAGGAAGGGGGAGGGGCTGTTGTGGGAGAGGAGGGGGAGGCTGCGGCCGCAGCGGAAGAGGGCGGAGGGGTTGTAGGAGGGGGAAGGGAGTGAAGGGAGGCTTTTGCGGGGGAGATGGCTTGCAGGCTAGGAGAACTTGGGAGGAGGTGGGGGGAGGCGGGGGGAGGAGGCGGAAATCTTCGGTATAGGGAATCTCCTTCCAGTTTTTCAGGCGCTGGCAGTAGCTAAAGAGATCGCGAGTGATGTTAGGATCAAGAGTTCCCCCTGCGGGCCATTGGTTGTTATTGTCTAGGGGGTATGTCGGCCAATCTTGGGAGCAGTATTTGCGGAGAAGTTTTGGTTTTATATCAGGCGTCAGGGAGAGGGTGGCTAGATACTTGAACAGGCATTCAAGAGGTGAGCTTTCAGGGAGGGATGAGGAGGCTCCCATGGCTAAAGGACAGAGAAGGAGACAAACAGGGGAAGACGAACGGAGATCCTCGGACTGGGAGCAGACCACAAGGAGACAAAGGGCGTCCCCGATGATCCTTGGTGGTCTGCGGAAACTCGTATACAAGTCGGTTTCTTAGGAAGTGTGGGTCGTCACCCAGACTTCTCTAAGAAGGCAGAGCGCCGGAGTCACGAGGAACCTAGTACTAGGAGTTTTTGGCGGAAGGAATTTTCAGCGGAAGGAATTTTCGGCGGAAAGAATTTTCGGCAGAAGGAATTTTTGGCGGATGGAGGTGGGGGAAGAAGGGAGCGTTCTCATCCGCAAAGGAGTCACCTCGTTTATGGCTGTTGGAGGAGGGGCCTGAGGGTCCGCTGCAGCCGTGAAGGCCTAAGGCGGGGAGAGTTCCCTCCTCGTCCCCGAGCGTCAGGGCCTTGCCGGACGATCACGGTCAATGGCACTGCGATAGCTCAGGGAAGAGTGGCCTGCTCCGGGGGAAAACTTACCCAAAGGCCAAAGAGGAGTGGTGAGTGTGATGAGCCAGCGCCGGAAAAAGAGGACGAGGGCAAGCTGCTGCTGGTGTCGGGGGAAGACGGGGCCCAGTTGGGGGTGTCCCGTCTCCCGGGTTTCGGCACCAATGAAAGGAAAGGAGCGACACACAGCAGCAATTCACCGGAGAATTCCGCTTTATTAGGGAAAGGTGCTGGGTTATATAGGAAGGGGCATGGGGTGATTGTGGTGTCACTTCTACGGGGCTGGTGGCTATTGGCTAGGTGCTGGGATTGGGAGGGGGGCGAGGGGTGATTGGGCTTCAGGTGGCGCCGGCGGGAACCGAGGACCCGGAAGAGAAGCAGGAATTTTGCCATCTTATGGGTGGGGGCCCTTCAGGGTCAAACCACATTAGGTTGACAATTGAGTGGGAAGTCTGTTCTGGAATTAGGCCGTGAGTTCTGTTCCATTTTTGCTTTATATCATAAACCATTTAAAAATTCTTTTGGAAAGTGCCTCAATTGTGAGCCAACAAACTAGTTTCTTAAGAGAGCCAGGTTGTCAGTAACAACAGTGAATGGAAATGAAGTCGAGATTTTTTTGTTATTAATTAGCTCTGTTAAATTGTGATGTACCTGATCCAAGTTAACAAAAAAGTTAACTTTGGGCTTATACACTCAGTAAACAGAGCCCAGTGCATTCAAATCCATTATGTTTTATCGTTTCAGAGATTCTTTCTGTACTGTTCTGAGAAGTACAAAGAATAAGTATCACCTAATAGTCTACTATCCATAGATACCCCTACTCAACATTTCTGTGAGTTCCTTCCAGAGATTAGTCCCTGTATAAAATAAGCTTTTTAACTTGGTGGAAGCATGGTGCTTTTGGTGTCTAAAGACTTGGGTTTGAATCCTACTTCTTTTATTTAGTGCTTGTGTGGCCCTAGTCAAATAATTTATGAGGCTTAATTTTCCCATCAAGGAAAAGTGGGAATTGGATCTATCTAGGGGATTCATTGAACATATAATCCCTATAAAGAGTTTGTGCTGTGTAGACTACTGACTGAGCATTTAGCAAGGGTCTGTCCCAGTGCCCTGGCTGCGCTCCTTTCTGAGAGAGATCCTTTACTTTTGTGCACTAGATTATTTACTCAAGGACAAGGTTTCTGCTGCCCTCCTCCCTCTCTCCTTATCAGTTTTCCCCCTCTCTTCATCTAAGCCTTTTCTGGTTTAGATTTTTAAAAATAAGTAAATAAATAGATGGGAGTTTAATACAGCTAGCTTTCTGTGCTTTGATGAGGCTATCTCCTGTTTTATTTTAACTGGATTGAATTGATTGCTGTGATTCTAATCCATTATTTTTGGATGATAAAGTCAGAACTATAAACTACAGTCATTCATCCTTGGCACTTTTGATGTTTTGGGCTGGATAGTACTTTGTTGTGGTGGCTCTCCTGTGCGTTTTTCGGATGCTTAGCAGCATTCTGGGCCTCTGTGCACTAGTTGCCATTTGCTCCCTTAGGCTGTGACAATTCAGTTGTGACACATTGCCAGATGTTCCGCTGGGGAGCAAAATTGTCACCTGTTGAGAACCACTGACTGTAAACTGTGGCTTGCCTAGAGCAGTTATAAAGGGATATTTACCCGCTTTTCTGATAGTCTTATAAGGTAGCATCCTATTACCAGTCTGTCCAGTGAGTGTTTTTGACCTCTGGAGATGCCAACATATAACTGTAATTTGTGTGAATATATGTTAAGAATGCTAGTAATAACATGGTGCATATCGAGGCAGTCTATTTTTATCTCACCTCCCTAGGACCATAATAATGATAATGATTATAATATAAGGTGACCACTTACTACTATGAACCACACAGTGTGCCTTGGTGAAATTCATTTATATCTGTTTTACAGGAGGGACATTGTAAAGGCTGCCCAAATTTGATGCGACCTTAGTTACTTCTGTCAATCTAATGGACCTAAATGAACACTTCACATGACTCTTGATTGGCAAAACTAGATGAGGCCCAAAAGCCCAGTTTGACAAGAAGAGTTCAGTAGGATCCAGGATCTGAGCAGCACAGGGGTCATTTGGTAAAGGTGGAGGTATATAATTACTGAACACTAAGTGCTGGTGTAGAGAATCACACTGAGGCAGAGTACAGGTCAAGCTTCCTGAAGCAGTATTTGAAGAAGGCAAGATTCTCTTCTATCAGAACCAGGTTATACATCCAGGTGGAGCTGAGCCCTCAGGTGGAGATACACCCCTCTGGACAGACTATGCATGTTTATGGTTTGCTTTCTTTGGAGGGCTGTCTTGAGAGCATTAGTTACAGGTTGATAACCCCTCCTAGCCTGTGATTTGTGTTAATCTTTTTTAAGAGACCATGACAGAGATCTTTGAGCTGTCCTTCCTGTTCTGGGATCATGGAGCATCTATGAGAAGATGTCTCACATGTAAATTAGTTCTGAGTTTGCAGAAATGTTAACTTTGTAAGGTATTTTTTTGTTCGTTTTATTTAAAAATAACCTGTCTAATTCAAATCCTGGGTTAGAAGTTGTTTGATGTAAATGTTGAGAACTGTTAAGGCAGGAATCTATCTGTTAAAAATCATTTTGCTTTTAGTTGGGTTACATTTATTGCTTGACACTCTTAATTGGTTACTGGGAGTGTCAAGTTTACTTTAATATCTTAACTGGGATCTAAAGTAAGTAATTACTAAAAGCTAGTTTTCAAATCGTACATGAATGAAGACTTGAGTTAAAATATTTAACATACTTTATTGTTGACTTAGTTGACTCATGCTGTGCTGACATTGGCCTCCTATTTCTTGTGGCTAAGGTGACATCAACAGAAACAATTGTCTCAGGACACACCTGAGAAGGTTTAGATAATTATCATGTTCATTGGACTATTATTTCTTAGTGAAATAATAGTTTAGCTCTAGTTTGGTATGGATAGTTACTTCTCAGCATCCAAGTGGTACTAATTCCAGGATGACTTTTGGTGGATAATATTTATAGCCTTGAGTAATTCATGTATCTCCCTCCCACTTTTATTTTACTGTATTTTCAAAACAGTATTTTTAAAAATGTTTAATTGAAATACATAAGTGTTCAGCTTGATGAATTTTCACAAATTGGTTGGTTACCTATATAACCAACACATACATGACCAGCACACTAGAAACCTCCCTCATATTTCATTCTAATCACTATCCCTACTGCCAAGGGTAACCATTATCCTGACATAAGGGCATAGCTGGAATTTGCTTGTTCTTGCACTTTATATAAATGGGAGGATACAGTGTTTACTCTTGTGTCCAGCTTCTTTCACTCAACCCTCAACCTTAAGTAAGTGAGATTTGTCCTTTGTTCGTGTTAGGTTATTCTTCATTGTCATATACTATTCCATTGTGTGTGTGTGTGTGTGTAGTTATCTTTTTACTGTTGATGGACATTTGATCATTTCTAGTTTTGACTATTATGAATAGTATTGCTATGAACATATAAATGCATTTATTTGGGGTATATATCTAATAACACGGATTGTTATGTCACATTGTCAGCTTTACTATATACTGTCAGTCTGTGAAAATGGTTATACCAGTTTGCATTCCCACCAGTGGTGTATGAAAGTTGGGTTACACTGTAACTTGTCTATCACTTGGTATTTTCCATCATTTTCATTTAATCATTCTGGTAGATGTATAGTGATTGCTCAGAAATCTGTGGCAAAAATCAGCTGTGCATTTGGGGCATTCGGGGGCTTTAATCTGTCACACCCAGCTCGTACGTACACCAAAGCCTTGCTTGTTTCTCTTCCCCAAGTAGAGGCCTTCTGCTTGGGCCAAGTGTGACCATCAATCTGCAACCAGAATTAGCAAATACCCCCTGAGAAGAAACCAGGTTATAGGATCATCAGTTCACCTCAGAGGGCTCTCTCCCCTCTCTGGAATTCCAGTTCATCCAGTCCTCATTGCTCCCACAACTCTGCCACATGTTTGAAAATGTGTGATATGTATATATATTTTGTGTGTGTAACTTGTGTGGCTTGTCTATTTACTGAAGCTAAGTTAGGTTTGTCACCTGTTGTATCCTGAAGTTGTCAGTAGATTCTTGGGATCTTCTGTGTACACAATTATGTTGTGTGTGAATAATGTTAAATTTCCCCCCTTCCTTTTCTCATCTTCACATGTTTTCTTTTTCTTGCATTAATTCGACTGGTTAGAACTACCAGTACAATGGTGAATAGAAGTTATGGTGCTAGCTAGCATCATGTTTGTGAGGATGGGAGTTGTGGGTGTTGGCATTATCTCACCATTGAGTATGATAATTGCTATAGTTGTAGATATTTTTTTTAGGTGAAGGAATTTTCTCCCTTCTAATTTGCTTACTTTTTAAAAAGCATGAATGTATGGAAACAAATGACGATGACAACACAAAGCCCCAACTTCTGTGGGACGCAGCGAAAGCAGTTTTAAGAGGAAAGTATATAGCAATCCAGGCATATTTAAAGGAAGAACAATCCCAAATGAATAGTCTAAAGTCACAATTATTGAAATTGGAAAAATTAGAACAAATGAGGCCTAAAGTCAGCAGAAGGAGGGACATAATAAAGATCAGAGAAGAAATAAATAAAATTGAGAAGAAGAAAACAATAGAAAAAAATCAATGGAACCAAGAGCTGGTTCTTTGAGAAAGTAAACAAAATAGATAAGTCTCTAGCCAGACTTATTAAGAGAAAAAGAGAATCAACACACATCAACAGAATCAGAAATGAGAAAGGAAAAATCATGACAGACCCCACAGTAATACAAAGAATTATTAGAGAATATTATGAAAACCTGTATGCTAACAAGCTGGAAAACCTGTAAGAAATGGACAACTTCTTAGAAAAATACAACCTTCCAAGACTGACCAAGGAAGAAACAGAAAATCAAAATAGACCAATTACCAGCAATGAAATTGAAGCAGTAATCAAAAAACTACCCAAGAGCAAAACCCCCAGGCCAGATGGATTTACTGCAGAATTTTATCAGACATACAGAGAAGACATAATACCCATTCTCCTTAAAGTTTTCAAAAAAATAGAAGAGGAGGGAATACTCCCAAACTCATTCTGTGAAGCCAGCATCACCCTAATACTAAAACCAGGCAAAGACCCCACTAAAAAGCATGAATGGTTGTTGAATTTAGTTAAATACTTTTTCTGCATCTACCAAGATGATTGTATGATCTCCCCTTTTTTTTCCTGTTCATGTGACTTAATGTATGTTTCTAAAAAGCAAGTCACTCATAATCCTACAATGTCTGCTGTAGTAATTCTTTTCATATTCCCTTTCATGTACGAGACAATTCTATATGCTTTTCTCTCTCTTTAAATCTGCTAGACATTTAATCTTGCCATACATTTTCCTTTTTATTTTTTATTAGCAAAGTATCATGAAATAATATGATTCTCAGTTTAGGGACTCGTTTGGTAGATTAGAAGCATTTTTCCAGTGCCTTCCACAATCTATCTCTATTTTCCAATGGGGAGGAAGGAGTAAAAAACTGGAAACTTTATTTGGAGCATTTCTTTTGACCAATTTTCATTTTTTGTTTCCTTGTTTATATTACTTGGGATTTTAAGGGAGGAGAATGGGGTCAGGGAATGGCTGTGGGGTTGGTAACTGGGGATTGAGGAATAAAGGCCTGTGTGATTTCCTTAAGCACCACCTTCTGCTCCTCCCCTTCCCACGCTTCCTCTTTCTCTATAGTTCCAGCTTTGCCACTATTATAAGAGCAATTGTGTGAATGCTCTTAGGCAAGTCACTTAATCATTGAGCTTTTGTTTACTTATCTAGGGTTGAGGAGAATGACCATCAACGACTGCTATTATAAGCTGTTTAGAGAGAATGGAAATACTGAGTGAGCAGTTCATAAAACATAGGACACAATAAAAATAAGAGCAATTGTTAGAATTAGTTTTGTATTGTGGCATCTACCTTACATTTTTTGTTGTTGTTGTTGTCATTAATCTACAATTACATAAAGAACATTATGTTTACTAGGCTCCCCCCTTCACCAAGCCCCCCCCATTACAGTCACTGTCCATCAGAGTAGTAAGATGCTGTAGAATCACTACTTGTCTTCACTGTGTTACACAGCCCTCCCCATGCCCCCCGCTATATTATACATACTAATCGTAGTGCCCCCTTTCTTTTTCCCTGCCCTTATCCCTCCCTTCCTACCCATCCTCCCTAGTTCCTTTCCCTTTGGTAACTGTTAGTCCATTCTTGGGTTCTGTGATTCTGCTGCTGTTTTGTTCCTTCAGTTTTTTTTTGTTCTTATACTCCATATATGAGTGAAATCATTTGATACTTGTCTTTCTCTGCCTGGCTTATTTCACTGAGCATAATACCCTCTAGCTCCATGTTGTTGCAAATGTCTACCTTACATTTTTAAAGAACCTGAAGTCTACCTGTGGAAGGATACTTGTGAAACATCCTCAGTCCCCATACTAGAACTGTCAGAAACCTCTACCTAACTGTGTGGCAAGAGAAAAAACGTTGGAAGTTTTGTTTATTGCTTTGACATATCAAAAATTATAGAGACTGAGAGATCTATCCTGGGGCAGGAAGTTTCTGCTTCATTAGCAACAATGCCAGTTTACCGAGGCAGCTTGTCTGCTAGATTCAAGAGATGGGACACATTTATGAGAGGTCTCAAGGAAAAAAGTTCTTAAAATTCACATTGGCAATAGATAAGGAAGGTGGGCTAATGAAAAGCAGGGGAAGTCTGGGGCTAGCTGGTCAGTCCACAGAGAAGACTTGTGGACTGATGATGGTCAGACACTAGTTGTGAGCAAAGGGGGTGTGGTGGTTTTGGGCTCTTTCTAGATGATTACTGAAACGCCTTCATCTAGGAACATGGAGTTTCTGGTTAGCTGTGGCTTGTAGCTATTAACTAATTACCTTCCCTTGTCTTTCTCTAATTCTATGGCCCTTTTATCACTTAATTTAGGACATTTTAGAATTTTTCCTGATCAACTTAAACCTTCATAAATTCTCTATAAAGTGTTTCGTGTTAAGCTTGTCACTTTTTGAATGAACAACCATTGATATGTATTTCCAAAACTAAAACAGAATTTGCAAAAGCACTTAAACCACTTCTCTAAAATGATACTGTCATAGGATTCACTTAAATTGCTACCACCCTCATTCATTTAAGGGTTCATTTTTTTCATTGTAAATCCCGTTCTGGAGGCTGTAATTCTGCCTGAACAACGGCAAATCACCTCCTCCTGGGAAAATAAGATTTAATTGAGAGGATTTTAGTTTATACCGCCTTTATGATCTAGCTGGTATACGAAGTGGGGTATACTGGCCCCTGTAACCGAACAGCCATGAGTAGATAGGCCCCTAAGGCATGCTGTTACTTTTTAGGTCAAGTAGCATGAATAGTGTTTGGGAGTATGTGGTCTTACAGTGAGGCGTCCCAGGCACATACCACTACTACCTTGATACTCTCTCTTACCTCTGCCTTCTATGAGAAGAAGGGATGTTTGTGGTGTGGTTCTGATTCCAGGCATCTTCTCTCTGGGCACCTTCTCCCCATGTAGGAGGGCCTTAGGTAAGCTCGACTTCTGCCTTCTGGTTTAGGGAGTGGGTGGATGGGTTCCACAGAAGAGAGTCTTTGATTTATAACTTGACTGCTAGCATCATCATTAACTTGTTCAGATTTATAGATTAATCCATTTAGAAATTAAGATTGGATCAGGAACTTTAAATATGTCTGGGGCTATGAGGGTGAGTGGGAGCAAAAGGCAAGTAAAATTTCTCAGTCTCTGTTAAATAGGCTATAAAACACTGAAAAGCATATGAGCTAAAAGGCTGTGAAAGGCCATCTGCATAAAATATTACTTACATTAAAAAGACTTATTTGGAAATTTGTTTTTGCAAACCTGCAATTTAGGCCTTTACATGTCCAGATAAAAGTCCATGACCTTTCAGTGGAAGTTCTGTTTGTTGTGGTTGTATTAACACCAATCTCTTGTTTTTCCACTCTATTCCCTTCCCTTTATTTGGCATGCTTCTACTCACCTACTCTTTCTCCTCTTTCCCCTCCTAAACAGAGTTAGGTAGCCCCCTTTCATTACTCTCCTACTGTCCTTGGGGATGACTTTGTCACTGCACTGTAAAGATATTGACCTGTTCTCATATCTGTCATTAGTCTGGGTTCCTGCAGAGCGAGAGCTCTGGCATACTCATCTTTGTAACCAACATGCATGGTGTAGCATCTAGACTTTTAAGAGGTCTCCTTAAATGTTTGTTGGGTTATGGGGAGCTGGAATGGACTGGGAATTAAGAACTGAGTTCCAATTGGTACATTTTGCTGTATGACTTTGGACAAGTGATTTAAGCTCCCTAAACTTCAGTTTCCTTATAAGTAAGATGAGATACGGTACTAGCCTACCTGGGTATCTTCTTAAAATGCAGATTGTGGCTCAGTAGGTCTCTGGTGGTTTCTGATATTTTGCATTTTTAGCAAGCTCCCAGGAAGAGCCAGTGCTACCAGTCTGTGAATTATAAAAGACTAGATAACATCTAATGGCTCTTCCAGTTTTTATGTCCTGTGAGTTTAGTCATTGTTTAAAATCTGAACAAAATTTTGAAATATGCTGTAATTACTAAACCTCTCTCCAGTTTATCAGAATGCTGAACACTGACAATTCTGTACCTTATTATGAAGTTTCCAATAGATGATGATTGCCTAAAAATTGAGAATAATTTTATTGCTCCTAAGATCGTGACATTAACAGGTTAAAAATATCAAATAAGTGTCTGGGAAAGCATTGAAGTTAGCAGTAGCTTGTCATGTAAAGGTCAGAATTACTCTAGAAGGCTTTATGCTAATGAGACAGCTGGATAGACCTGTGATCTTACGAGTATAAATACAGAGACCGGCAAGCTGTAGAATCCATCATCATCAGAGGAGTTCCTTCAGTTCTGCAGAAGGTGAGATTGTGTTTGAGCATGTGTTACAGGGTATGTTGATGGATATGCAATAGGTTCAGACAGACTGTCTACTGAATATGGATTGCTGGTGATGGATCTTGTTTGAAAATGTTGCTACTGTTTCTTTTGGTTTTTATTTCCTCAAGAAGTCATGATACTTGATTTGGGAACATTGTCAGCTTGGAAATGTATAGCTCTCCTTTATCTAATGTGCAAATGTCTAAAAGTAGTTGACTGATTTTTATGTTTGACTTAGAGAGTAAGTCCATCTTTTTGCTCTGAGCCACACTAGAGATATTAATCAGGCATAGCTTCGAAGTCCAGGTAAGTTATATACATGTGGTAATGGACTCTTGATTATGTTTTTTTCTCTAAGGAAATGAAAATCTGGACAAGGGAAATTGGACCCTAAAAAAAGTACAGAATGTAGCCTATAGTTGGAGTGATTATCTTAATTATAATTATTTTTTCACTTCCCACAGAGTAAGACAGTTTGTACTACCAAAGTGAGTTATATCTCATCTCCCCACTTCAGTTGTGAATTGGACTGAAGTTTTAGAGCTCCAAAATCATTTTAAATATTTCTAACCTTGGGTTCCCCTAAATCACACCAGCTGGAGCAAGCACAGTAGAGGGAGTTGAGTTAGGTGTATACAGTGGCAGTGGAACCACAGTAGCTTTTGGTTTTTTGCTCTCACTTAATGGCACCCATCACAAGAATCCCAGCCCTGCCCTCTTACAGAGCCTTAGAGGAAGCTCAGGAATGCTCCTTGGAGCACATTGAGCTTTCCTGCCGTTTGCTGCCATTTAATGCTGCCCTTCTTGCTGGGAGTGCTAATGGAGGCTCTCTCACTGCTTATTCAATCTTACTGTTGATGCTAGGTTAGAACTCATTTTTAAAAATGTCATTTATATTGAACCAAATTTAAAGGTTTTGAAACCAGTTATGCACTGAAGGCATTTGCAGCTGTCCAAACAGATTGTCCTTTGGGAAATACCTTTACCAGGATTATTATTATTGTGTATTTCTTTGGAGGCTTATCTAGACCGTTTTCTGTTACCTTTTAAGACTTTTGCACTCAGATATTTTCATCTGTCTTTGACATTGAACTTAAGTGCCATATAGCTAATGAAATAGAAAGGAGTTGTTAATAATGCCTTTTCACTTCCAAACTGCTTTTGAATTTTCTAAAATAAATGGTGACCTTATATCCCCAAAATATTAGTATTTTAAACTTTGTGTTTCAAGAAATTATTTTTACTATAAATAGGGCAAGACTATTGTACTACTTGTGTAAACTACACTGTGATTTTAAAAACCAATATTATACATTTAGTATAACCTATAGTATTGTTATTTGAAATTCCAGCTATTCTTCTCAAAAGAAGATCTAAGGGACAATCTTAATAGGAGCAAACCTCTTTCAGTTGTTACTCAGAAGAATAGTTAGCCAATTTCAGGAGGAAGGTATTCGAAAAAGTAAAGATTTCACCCAAAATGTATGCCTATTTATGTCCCTCTTATTTACCTTTAAACCTGGATGTCTTATCAGTCCTTAAGGAGCAGTAAGAGCCACTTTTGTCTTCCTGTGGGGAAGCAAATGTGTTAGACAGGGGTCATTTTTCCTCTGTAGTTTCAGATGTGTTTTTGCTTTACCTAATTAATGTATTGACATTAGCAGGTTCAGTTTTTATCTCGTTAGCAGTCCCCAACACAGACAAAAAGGGCATCCACTCTTAGTTTTGAAAACAAACCCTAGACTCTGGAAAATCCCTTTGCTGCACTGGTACCAGCCTAGCTCCTACAGGGTTCTGTGTGCTGATAGTCTCTTACCATCACTGGAACTGTAACCCTTTCTAGGCAAGAAAGGAGAGGCCTATTAGAGGAGGGGGGACGTCCTTTGAAAGAGAAGTTACCAACATCTCTGTTTAGATCCCTGGACTGATCCTGCTCTGGCATTCAACTCTTCACCAGATTTCAAAAATTACTTGGGGTCCTTCCAACCTTTTGCTTGTTTTTTTGCTGCCTTCATAGGACAGTCCAGGTCTCTTATTTTGGTTAGGACATCACAGGACTTTATCTCAGTGGGAGTTGTTTCCTATGTTCTGAGCATGTGCACATCAGACCCATGAGTTCCAGATCCGACCTGTCTTTATCATAATGTTGAGCAATGTCTTGGCTGACTCAGTAATAATTCTTACACAACCTCTCACCTCACTTACTGTAGTAGATACTTCTAAAATATGTGGGAAAGCAATTATTGGTAATTGAAAACTCTATTCTAGGTCAGCATACTGACCAAATCAAGGCCCAACCCATCCTGTCTTAAATCCCTGTTCATGTGCTCTCTAGATAGAATATGACTCTACAAAAAACAATATTGTTAGCATTTCTCTGGAAGAAGGAGGTGTAAATGGAGGAGAGGAATGATTATAGCCTGTGAATAGGCTAAAATAAATGTCCTTCAGATTTTTTTATCTGATGATATATATATGGGTTTGTTTGATGTTATTCTTTGTTCTTAAAAAAAGGCAGCCACAAACCAACAATTAATAATTTTTTTCTTTCAGTTTCCAAAAAAAGATCTACAGCAAAATGAATAATCTAACAATCAAGAGACTAGGAAATCACATTATCAAATCTCCTGAAGACAAGCGAGAATACCGTGGGCTAGAGCTGGCCAATGGTATCAAAGTACTTCTCATCAGTGATCCCACCACAGATAAGTCGTCAGCAGCACTTGATGTACACATAGGTACAATTTAAAATTATGAATTCAGCTTTGTTCAGTTTCATTGACCTAATGTTGACATTTATTAGAACTCTCCATATTTGTGCAAATAAAGACATGGTAGTTACCAGTTTGACATATCTTAACTTTGTACAGCAGTCCTAAGTAGCTATTGGTAATCTACAGTTGTCTAAGTCAAATACCTTAAATTTACCGAGGCATTTTGTTAAGTTCCCAGATAAGATGACTTAGCAGCAAGGAAATTCATTCCTGTCCCTTACAGTCGCATTTCTAATGCTTTCACTTTCATATACTTTTGATACTCTAGGAAATACTGTATTTCCTAGATTCTTGTGTGCCTGTTTCTTCCACATTTAATGCTGATTTAATCAAGTTGCTTCTTATCTATATGTACATTTAGGCAGGTTTATTTTTTTCTCTTTAAAAAGGTTTTATTTAACTCAGTGGCATTTTACAATTGAGGAAATAAGGTAACAGTTGACCTATGTTGAATAAATGATTATTGCCAAGCGTACCACAGTATGCTTTGCAAATATCTTCTACTATGTATTCACACAACTCTCTAAGTTAGGTATACATAAAAAAAGGGCCTGAGTCAAGGTAGATCAAGTATTGTGCGCAGTTTCACAACTAGTAGAGCTGCTAACCCGCAAACCTACGCTCTGAGCACCACACTGCGTTGTCTCCTGTAATGAAATGTAAGAGTTGGAAAGTTCTAGCTCTTTTAAAATAGTGAATTCAGGTCTTTCTTTCCCTCTGGTGTGACGTGTAAGGAACGTAATGTCCAGAGAGGTTAATCTGCCCAAAGTTGTCAACTAATTAATGTCAAAAGCTGAGGCTAGAATCTAAACAGTACCATTTTAGAGCAGCCTGTATTTACCTTTCTCTGATTGTATGGTTGAGGTTGTCATGCTAACAGAAGTTCCAAATCATCTGTAATTCATCTGTCCTTTATAGCTTTCAACATACAAAAAAGATTTATCATATATGTTTTTCTCTTCTTTTTCAGGTTCATTGTCAGATCCTCTAAATATTGCTGGCTTAAGTCATTTTTGCGAACATATGCTATTTTTGGGAACAAAGAAATATCCTAAAGAAAATGAATACAGCCAGTTTCTCAGTGAGCATGCAGGAAGTTCAAATGCCTTTACCAGCGGAGAGCATACCAATTACTATTTTGATGTTTCCCATGAACACCTAGAAGGTGCCCTAGACAGGTAATGTTGAACACCCTATGAATTGTCCAACTTTGTGTACTTATCACATTAATAATAATAATAATTATTACTATTATTAGTACAAAGATTTCTTCTTAGCTTTATAGCTTAACAAAAGGTAGTTAACCACTCTTTCCCCCCTGTATTTTATGAAAAATAAAAAATAATGAGTGATATCATATATTTATTTTGTGGTAGAGGAAAAGTAATGGCATGACTTTAAACCAGCCCTACAAAATAATTTATTAGTTGTAAAATTCTCACCAGCCCTTCCCATGCTAACTTGTATTACATATGAAGCATGTAATGAAGAATAAACTGTCATAGTGTCATGGATCTCCTTTCAAGCATACTCCTGCTCCAGAATGCTAAAATTTAAATATTCTATTCTCCTTTAATTCCTCTATTCTCAGTGGTAGTGGATATAGACTTTTAAAAATTAAAATATAATTGACATATAACATTAAATTAGTTTCACGTATACAACATCATGATTCAGTATTTGTGTACATTGCTAAGTGATTATCACAATAAATCTGGTTACCATTTGTCATCATACAAAGTTATAAAAACTTTTTTTCTTGTGATGACAACTTTTAAGATTAACTCTCTTAGTAGCTTCCAAGTATGCAGGACAGTATTATTTACTGTAGTCACCATGCTATACATTACATCCTCATGAATTACTTATTTTATAACTGGAAGTTTGTACCTCTTGACCCCCTGCGCCCATTTTGCATACCACCCCCAACCACCCTGCCTCTGGCAACCACCAGTCTATTCTCTTTATCTATGCATTTTGTACTGTATGTACTATGCTGTAATGAACATTGGGGTGCATGTATTTTTTCAAATTAGTATTTTTATTTTCTTTGGATAAATGCCCAGAAATGGAATTGCTGGATTGTATATGAGATTTCTATTCTTAATTTTTTTGAGGACCTTTATACTGTTTTCTGTAATGGCTGTATTAGTTTACATTCCCACCAGCAGTGCAGGAGGGTTCTCTTTTCTCCACATACTCACCAACACTTGTTATTTTTTATGTTTTTAAAAATGGTTAATAGCCATTCTAATAACTGTGAGGTTCTATCTCATTGTAGTGATACAGAATGGTTTGACCTGTTATTTCAACCTTGGGGATGTTTTGTGAAAGTATTTTCTGGAGCAAGCTCCATTAAGCCAATTTAATTTCATGTTCATTTTATATACAGCTTACAATTTCTAATTTTTTTGTTACATCAAGTGATTTGATTCCTTATTCAAAATGTAATTTTTTCTTGGTGATTTTTTTTTTTTCAGTTTTTTGTGTTACCAAAAGGTGTAATGCTGCAGCTTTTTAATGGGTCTGTCATGAAGTTTGACTTACTTTTAGTAATGGTCAGCTTATTTGCTTACTTAAATTAACGGTAGTAATTATATTTTTTTAAAAATCCAATAGTTTGAATTTATTCCCCTAGCTCAAAAAACATTAAGAGGGCAAGGCATGGGTTCAGGATACCAGGCTGGGTCAAAATAGCCTGTTTCTTACTTATTCTAGCCTTTGTTTCAGTCTTTAGGCAGCAAACTGAAGTGTAATCATCTTTTATATGTACTCCAAAAAAACTTTCATTAATGAGTTCATGGGATAATACACTGAATTTAATTTCCTGCTTTACAAAAGCTACAGAAGATGTTCATGTAATAGATCTCTGTATAATGGAGGATGTCTGTTACTTGACTCAGAGAAGAAAAACCCATCTGTGTAAGAGCCTCTTTTTAAAGTATTGATTATGCTGTGTTATATAATCATGACCATTAATGTGGGTCTATCAAGCTGTGGTATGTAGCTGTTAGGCACTTTTCCCAGCCTGAATGTTTTGAAGTAGGTAAAAGAGGTTATATGTCCAGAAAACCTATTTCCTTATATCTTTGATTATAGACTCCAGATAGATGGAATTTCCCTTTGGATTGACATGTGTAAAGTACTTAGTACAGCATATCATATTTACTGTGTTCTTTAAGTAAATGTCAAGTAATGGTAACAGCCTCCATGACAGCTGGACTGTGAAGTGCAGTTGCTGAGATGTTGATTGATAGACCCAGGAGTCCTAGGCCCACAGAATGTAAGTCTCATTCAAACAGAGCCTCTGCCCTTGACTGCATCTGAATTCTGGATCTTGATTTTGTAAGATGGGGTCTAAAGTTTCTTAAGAAGAATTACTATATAAAATCGTGATTTAAGTTGCAACCTGTTGTAGGAGGGTTAATTTATTAACTAAAGCTGTCTTAGTTAAACTTTGATACTGCTACTAAAGAACAGCCTCAAGAAAAACATTTTGGTTACTTATGTTAGAGTTACATGCCATGTTATTTGTTGAATCACTGCTTATTAAATTTTAAAATTCTCTTAATAATTCATAAAGCCTATCATTATGTCCTAGTCAAACTGCTGTGTTTTTTCACTCCATTATTTTTTTCCACTAACGTTTGTTTTCCTCCATAAGAAGAAAAAATATTCAAATTGAACCTTTTAAAAGTAGGTCACATCGTTTGTCTGAAATGCCTGAGTGTTAGTGAAATTACAGCTAAAACTGTAAATTTAAGGTTTATTTGCCTAAGAACTATCACTTACCTTCTCCTTTTGTTTGAGAATTAGCCATATATAACAGGGATTTTCACAGACATGCAAAATTATAGGTCTTCAATAGATTGGTTCTGTCTCCATAAGTCTGCCTTGACTTTTGGTGGTGTGGTATTTTGACTCATAATAAGAAATAGATAACTTGGTCTCTCTGTCTCTGGTCCTGGTCCATAGGTCCTAAAATGCTGGGAATTTCCTAAGTGATGAGACACACTAACGTGTCTTGTTGTGTTAATGACTTGCCCTGGGGGATGGCCCTAGGTAACCTGAGGACAGGAGCTGGTTGCCGGGATTTGGGCCCCACTCCCAGACTTTTGAGGAGGGGAAAGGAGCTGGATATTGAGTCCAGTCAGCAAGTGGCCTGTTACTTAATCTTCATGTTTATGTAATGAGCCTCCCTAAAATCCTAAAAGGGCAGGATTCGGAGAGCTGCCAGGTCAGTGAACACATGGAGATTTGGGGCGAGTGGCCCCTGAGGCCCTTCCCACATACCTTGTCCTTTGCATCTCTTCCATTTGGCTGTTCCTGAATTATATCCTATAATAAACCTGTGCTCTAGTAAGTGAAATGTTTCTGAGTCCTGTGAGCTGTTCTAGTAAATTAATTGAACTCAGGAGAAAGAGGCCCGAGGAACCTCCGGTCTATAGCCTGTTGATTAGAAGCCACGGTGACAACCTGGGGTTGTGATTCGCTTCTGAAGTAGAAGTTAGGGGTCAGTCTTGTAGGACTAGGCCCTTAACCTGTGGGATCTGAGTTTATTTCCAGGTAGATGTGTCAAAATTGAGTTGAATTGTAGGGCACTCAGCTAGTGTCAGGAAATTGGTGGCAGGGAAAAATACACATGGAAATTGGTTAAGAATTGGAGATGTTAAGTTTTCAGGGATAGATCGGCTTCTCTAGGTTTACATGTGTCTGGTATGGTATTTTTCTTCTGTCACCGAGAACTTACTTTACATTCCTTTTTTCTTTGTAGCAATGGTAGTTGTTCCTGATTGAGTAGAATTCATATTTCCTATGTGTTAAGTTTCAAGCATATTTTTAAAAGGCCACTCTCAAAATAACAGCTTTTGAATTGTTAATTGTGTTTCACACCCTTAGGTTTGCACAATTTTTCCTGTGCCCCTTGTTTGATGAGAGTTGCAAAGACAGAGAGGTGAATGCAGTTGACTCAGAACATGAGAAGAATGTGATGAATGATGCCTGGAGACTCTTTCAGCTGGAAAAAGCTACAGGAGATCCCAGACACCCTTTCAGCAAATTTGGGACAGGTTTGTCAACAGTGGCTTTCATGTATTAGTTCTCCATGACCTCATTTAAACCCATGCCGTCTTTGCGCAGTATTGTATTTTACAGTTCAGGATAGACGATTTCAGAACTACGCATTCCTACCTACCCTCTTCTTTATAAGTTCACAGTATGAAGCTTAGAAGTGGTCCTTTAGATCATTATATCTCCCTATTATTTCTTAAACCATGCCCCTACACTTACACTGTCTGCCTGGTCCCTGTGTAGGCACCTTTATTTTGTGTCTTGTGACCTAAGATGAGGCTAAAGTTTAGGTGTATGAGCTTAATGGAGAAATTGATAGGTTACTGAGAAGAGTAATCAAATATGAAGCAAGTTAATTGGATAACAAGGTATAGAATTGAATTCAGAGTTTAGAAAAAATAAGAATGCAGTGATTATAATCCCTCTCATAGGCGACTAGCAGTTTTAAAAGAAGGGTGTCAAACAAGAGTTGGGCCTTCGGCATTGGGCTTTATACCTAACACTCAGGATAATATTCTCAAATTGTAATAAAAGGGTTAACTTAAGCAATTGTTTAGCTCCCTAGAGGGTTATTCTAGCCATCCCTTTCAAATAGGGGTCTAAATGTTTAAGGAGCAGAGCAGTTAATTATAAATAGATATTAACCAGCATTTCAAAGAGAGAAGATAATAGATCCTTTTATTCTGAAGTCTACCTTCCAAATAGAAGTTCCTTCTTTTAACCTTCCCTTCAAGGCTTGTTGAATCCTTCTGCTCCCCTTACCTCCGATCTCTGTTCATACAGATGCATAGCATTTGCTGTGCAGTGGCTCTGTGGGAGACAGAGCATACCGAAGACACACAAGGTCCCTGCTCTGAGTGCCACAAGCCCTGGAAGGAGATTAGAGGTGGGGATGACGGGGAATAAAATAAAATAAATGTGGAGATTTTTTATTTTATAATTGTACCCTTTTTCTTTACTGAATTTTTCATTAAAAGGTAGATGTTTATTTAAAGAGTACGAAATTAAAGTAAAGAAAAAAAGCAAAAACAAATAGCCTCCCTTTTCTTCACCCACTTCTGACAATCCCACTCACCAGATGTAATTGTTAAGAGGTTGCTATGATTTTAAAATACTGCTTTGGGATTATAAATTGCATGAGAAGAATAGATTTAGTGTAATGTATGCTTATTATAAAAGTTAATTATGGAAACTTTTTTTTCAGACTACAAAGACAGATTTCTTTCAGTTTGGATAGTATTCTAATATATCCAAAGCAGCCAGGAAACTAGCATAGTTTACAGAATTAGAAGGAGTTTTTAAAGATTGCCATTTAGGGCAGTTAGTATTATATTCTTTAGATTTATCATACTTGTCACTCAGTATCAGCATCATTGCTACGAGAAATACTGGGATGCCTAAAATGTCTGTGTAAAACTGAATTGTTTGAAAAGTGGCTTGCTTGGAGAACAGTACGCATGGTGTATAAAGGGAATGTGAGTTTTAAAAATCACATTTCAAAATCATTCCATCCATATGATTGTTGTCCTTAAAGTCGTTCCTGTGGTAGGTTAAATGCTTATACCAGCAGTTCTGCTATTGTGCAGAACATGTCAGAGCTTCTTTTTGGGAGTTACCTTCTTTTAAGTAGCCTCACTGGTGACAAATCATAATCAACATAATCTTAAACCAGTGAATAAAGTAAGGAGTGTTACTTCTGGTCACAAGCAATGGACAGTCTTAAAATGTCCCAGAGGAAGGTTTCAAGAGTGCTGGGCAGGGGAACATTGAATGATCATATATATATGGCTGGGGTTTGAGGGCATGTTTGTTTTTATAACCACTGACAAGGCTAGGCAACTAATATGAGTTAATATAACCAGCTGAGAAGTGAGTGAGACAGACTCAGTGCAGAAAATGTGATATAAGTAACACAAATGCCAAGTTGCCTTCTGACTTTAGAAGTATCAACATTGAATTTTTTGGAGCAGAGGTTCTGTCCATTTTTAAGGTCACAGTTATGTGACCATATTTGAAAATATGAAAGCTGCATGCCCTTGCCCTAAAAATTACATGTATAAAATTTTGCAAAAGTGATCCTTAAAGAAGATTCCTTGTCAGAAATTCATGCTTAATTTACTTCTGTTATTTCTGAATGACTTCAGGTGTTTCTGTGAATGTGGGCCATTTCATCCATCAAGGGATTATTATTAACTATTTTAATAATAATATTTAAGATATTATAAAAATATTATTAAATAATAACAGTGATGCTATTTAAATAATAGTATCAGGAAAAGCTGGGTATTTTTGAGTGAACAAAAAATGAAGCATTGTGTTACTTATTTTTAAGAAAATCTTAAAATGTCTTTTACAGAGGTTTTTCATGCTTCAAAAATAGTATAGGTCAGTGGTTTTTAAACTTTTTATATACAACCAATAGTAAGAAGCACATTTTGATCTTACCAATTCAGAGCACATGTATGTGTGTTTGTGTAAGCAGCTAAAATGAAAGTTTTACCAGACAATGTATTACATCTTGGGATGTAGTCTGTTACCCTCTGTTGCTTTAAAAAAAATTCTCTTCTGCCAATACATTACATTTATTTCATTACAGTTGAATGGATCCCAGCCCATAGTTTAATCCAAAGTGACAAACTGTCATTTCAGTAGACTCAGAAAAGCCATTTAATAAAACTTGGCACTCATTCATGAGCAGAAGCAACAAAAAATTCATAAGCTGATAAAAACATATGTCAAACATCTTGACTAATGGTGATGTTTCCAAAGGATTTAAAATGAAAGACAAAAAAAGAATACCCTGTAATCACTTTTTTGTTCAGCTTATTGTATAATTGTCACAATTAGTCAAATAAAAATTGTGATATGTAAGAGGTAAAAAGGAAGCAAATGAAAACTTACATATGTATGATGTGTCTGCATAAACATATCTAAGAAAATATTTAGATCAACCATTAAAAATAAGATAATTTAACAATGTTGCGAGAAGATGAGAACCACACTAAAATTACATTCTTTTATCAATAATAATCAATTAGAAAAATGCCATAGGAAAAATTATTTCATTTACAATATAAAAATAGGTTTATTCAAAAGATGTGTAAGAAATATATAATGGATACCTGGGTAAGTGGTATCAACCATGTTCATGAATGGGGAAACTCAGTATCACACAGATGTAAATTCACCTCAAATTTATCTAAATTCATTACAGATTTATCTAAATTCACACCTATCAGGTTGGCAACGACTGAAAGTCAGGCAAAACTGAAAGTCCTAGGAGGTTTTTTTTTTTTGAGAAACTTGAAAATCTGATTATAAAATTAATAAGAAAGAGTAACCAAGAATAGCTAAGATAATTTCAAAGACTACAAAGAAGGTACTACTTCTGCCAGATACCAAGACGTTACAAAATTCTACTAATAGTAGTAGAATTGGTACAAGTTTACAGGAGATGATAGTAGAACAGATTATAGACCCTGGAAACATATCCACAAATATATGGAAACATGACATAAGACAGAGGCACATTACAATGAGTGAGGAAAGGATGGACCTTTCAATAACTGCTGCAGGGACAATTAGTTATCTATATGTAGAAATAAGTAGAATTAGATGCTTGTCTTACTATGCACAAAAATGAATTTCAGGTCAATTTAACTTAATTATGGAAAGAAAACTTTACAACTTTTAGGGGGAAATATAGGAGAATTTTTTTCATCTTAAGGGTGTTCTTAAGGACACAAAGCACAAACTGTATCTTTTACAGATAAAGATAAATCATAGATTTAAATATAAATTTGACTTCATTAAAATTTCAAACTTCTGTTCAGTAGACACACAAAAACAAAATACAACCTGCATACCTGGTGAGGATATTTGGAAAACCTGTAACAGGTAAAAGCCTGTATAAGTAAATAGGTAAAAGATTAAACCAGAGGAGGAGCCAAGATGGCAGCGTGAGTAGGGTAGTGGAAATCACCTCCCAAAACCATGTATATTTTTGAAAATACAACAGATACAACTATTCTTAAAACAGAGACCAGTGGATACAGTACAACAGCCAGGCTACATCTACATGAGCGAGAACTCAGCATGTCATGAAGGTGGTAAGATACAAGCCGCGGCCCGGCGGGACCCAAAGTCTCCCCCCACCCCAGCTCCTTAGCAGGAGGAAAGGAGTCGGAGAGGAGAGGGAGTGAAAGCCCAGGACTGCTAAACAACCAGCTCTAGTAATCCACACTGGGAGTGCAGGCGCACACTGCATGGTTTGCGAAAGAGGAAAATCTGCGTGCAGATCCCCGCAACCAGCTCCCCTGGAACAAAAGAAAAGCGAGTGCTTTTTGAAAGTCTTAAAGGGACAGGAACCTATCAGCTGGACAGAAGCATCACGGCACACACAGCCCAGCAGCTGGGAATCCCAGGGAACTCCAGGCGCCCTAACCCCCTGGGTGGCAGCTCAGCTCTGAAGCCCCTCATGGTGATAAGCAGCCTGCCAGTCATTCCTCCAACACAGCGGCCCCGACACAGCGGCCCAGTAGGCAGAGAGTGGCTGCACACGCCTGGGGCAGTGGCGGAGCAGTCCAGGAGCGACTGCGCAACCCTGCAGTGGCAGTCGAGCAGCCTGAGAGTGGCCATGCCCCCAGTAGCTGCGCAGAATCTCCTCCCTGCGTGTAGTCGTCCGGGCCAGATCCAAAGGCTGCTGCCGGCGCGCAGCTGCCTGGCGCAGGCAGAAGAAACCGGGGCAAGATGCGAAGGGGCACCACTCTTGCAGGAGAGCACACCCAGTGCACCTGCCACTCCCTGCAGGGCTCTGGGTTACCCTGATGGCGACCCTGCCCATGGCAGCTTAGGGGATTAATCCAAAGGCTGCTCCAGGAGTGCGGGTAACCAACACAGGCAGCAGAGAAGGGCAAGGCAACTAGCAAACAGGAAAGGACTTTGTTCTCCCAGCTGACACACGTGTTACCTGCCTACACCTACCTCTGTCTCCATGAAAAGGCACAAGAATTTGGTCCAGTCCAGAATTACTGAGACAGCCCCCGAGAGAGGACCTGGGGAGATAGATTTAACCAATCTTCCTGAAAAAGAACTCAAAGTAAAGGTCATAACCATGCTGATGGACCTGCCAAGAAATATGCAAGAGCTAAGGGAGCAAGTAGGGAGGAAGAATACAGAAATAAAACAATCTCTGGATGGACTTAAGAGCAGACAGGATGAGGTGCAAGAGGCCGTTGATGGAATGGAAATCAGAGAACAGGAATACAGAAAAGCTGAGGCAGAGAGAGATAAAAGGATCTCCAGGAATGAAAGAATATTAAGAGAACTGTGTGACTAATGCAAATGGAACAATATCTGCATTATAGGGGTACCAGAAGAAGAAGAGAGAGAAAAAGGGGTAGAAAGTGTATTTGAAGAAATAATTGCTGAAAACGTCCCCAAACTGGGAGAAGAAATAGTCTCTCAGACCACGGAGGCCCACAGAACTCCCAACACAAGGGACCCAAGGAGAACAACACCAAGACACATAATAATTAAAACGGCAAAGATCAATAAAAAGGACAGAGTATTAAAGGCAGCCAGAGAGAGAAAAAAGGTCACCTACAAAGGAAAACCCATCAGGCAATGATCAGACTTCTCAACGGAAACCTTACAGGCCAGAAGAGAAAGGCATGATATATTTAATGCAATGAAACAGAAGGGCCTTGAACCAAGAATACTGTATCCAGCACGATTATCATTTGAATATGAAGGAGGGATTAAACAATTCCCAGACAAACAAATGTTGAGGGAATTTGCCTCTGACAAATCACCTCTACAGGATATTTTAAAGGGACTGCTCTAGATGAAAGCACTCCTAAGACTAAAAAAAAAGACATCAACAGAGAAAATAAAATCACAGCAAAGAAAGCAGACCAACCAAATACTAACTAAAGTCAAAAAATAAAATCAACTACTCACAAAAGCAGTCAAAGGAAACACAAAAGAGTACAGAATAAAACACCTAACATATAAAGAATGGAGGAGGAGGAGGACTAAGAAGGAAGAGAAATAAAAAATCATCAGACTGTGTTCATAATAGCTTAATAAGAGAATTAAGTTAGCCGGCTAGATAGTAAAGAAGCTACCCTTGAATCTTTGGTAACCACGAATCTAAAGCCTGCAATGGCAATAAGTACATATCTTTCAATAATCACTCTAAATGTAAACAGTCTGAATGCACCAATCAAAAGACACACAGTAACAGAATGGATAAAAAAGCAAGACCCATCTATATGCTGCTTACAAGAGATTCACCTCAAACCCAAAGACATGCACAGACTAAAAATGAAGGGATAGAAAAAGATATTTCATGCAAACAACGGAGAAAAAAGCAGGTGTTACAGTACTTGTATCAGACAAAATAGACTTCAAAACAAAGAAAGTAACAAGAGATAAAGAAGGACATTACATAATGATAAAGGGCTCAGTCCAACAAGAGGATATAACCATTATAAATACATATGCACATAGTACAGGAGCACCAACATATGTGAAACAAATACTAACAGAACTAAAGGAGGAAATAGAATGCAATGCATTCGTTCTAGGAGACTTCAATACACCACTCACTCCAAAGGACTGATCCACCAGACAGAAAATAAGTAAGGACACAGAGGCACTGAACAACACCCTAGAACAGATGCACTTAACAGACATCTACAGAACTCTACACACAAATGCAGCAGGATACGCATTCTTCTCAAGTGCACATGGAACATTCTCCAGAATAGACCATATACTCCACATACTAGGGCACAAAGAAAGCCTTAGTAAATTCAAAAAGATTGAAATTCTAACAACCAACTTCTCAGACCACAAAGGAATAAAACTAGAAGTAAATTCTACAAAGAAAACAAAAAGGCTCACAAACACATAGAGGCTTAACAACATGCTCCTAAATAATCAGTGGACCAATGACCAAATTAAAAGAGATCAAGCAGTATATGGAGACAAATGACGATGACAGCATAAAGCCCCAACTTCTGTGGGATGCAGCGAAGGCAGTTCTAAGAGGAAAGTATATAGCAATCCATGCCTATTTAAAGAAGGAAGAACAATCCAAAATGAATAGTCTAAAGTCACAATTATTGAAACTGGAAAAATTAGAACAAGTGAGGCCTAAAGTCAGCAGAAGGAGGGACATAATAAAGACCAGAGAAGAAATAAGTGAAATTGAGAATAAAACAATAGAAAAAAATCAATGAAACCAAGAGCTGATTCTTTGAAAAAATAAACAAAATAGATAAGCCCCTAGCCAGACTTACTAAGAGAAAAAGAGAATCTACACACATCAACAGAATCAGAAGAGAGAAAGGAAAAATTACGACGGACCCCACAGAAATACAAAAAATTATTAGAGAATACTATGAAAATCTATATGCTAACAAGCTGGAAAACGTAGAAGAAATGGACAACTTCCTAGAAACATAGAACCTTCCAAGACTGACCAAGGAACAAACAGAAAATCTAAACAGACCAATTACCAGCAAAGAAATTGAATCGGTAATCAAAAAACTACCCAAGAACAAAACCCCTGGGCCAGATTGATTCACCGCTGAATTTTATCAGACATACAGAGAAGACATAATACCCCTTCTCCTTAAAGTTTTCCAAAAAATAGAAGAGGAGGGAGTACTTCCAAACTCATTCTATGAAGCCAGCATCACTCTAATACCAAAACTAGGCAACGACCCCATGTAAAAAGAAAATTACAGGCCAATATCCCTGATGAACATAGATGCAAAAATACTCAAGAAAATGTTAGCAAACCGAATTCAAAAATACATCAAGAGGATCATACACTATGACCAAGTTGGATTCATCTCAGGGATGCAAGGATGGTACAACATTCGAAAATCTGTCAACATCATCCACCACATTAACAAAAAGGACAAAAACCACATGAACATTTCCATTGACGCTGTAAAAGCATCAACAAAATTCAACATCCATTCATGATAAAAACTCTCAACAAAATGGGTATACAGAGCAAATGCCTCAACATAATAAAGGCCAGATAACGACAAACCCACAGCCAGTATCATACTTAACAGTGAGAAGCTGAAAGCTTTTCCTCTAAGATTGGGAACAAGACAGGGATGCCCACTCTCCCCACTGTTATTCAACATAGTACTGGAGGTCCGAGCCACTGCAATCAGACAAAACAAAGAAATACAAGGCATCCATATTGGTAAAGAAGAAGTCAAACTGTCACTATTTCCAGATGAGATGATATTGTACATAAAAAACCCTAAGACTCCATTCCAAAACTACTAGAACTAATATCTGAATTCAGCAACGTTGCAGGATACAAAATTAATACCCAGAAATCTGTTGCTTTCCTGCACACTAACGATGAACTAACAGAAGGAGAAATCAGGAAAACAGTTCCATTCACAATTGCATCAAAAAGAATAAAATACTTAAGAATAAACCTAACCAAGAAGTGAAAGACATATACCCTGAAAACTACAAGACACTCTTAAGAGAAATTAAAGAGGACACTAACAAATGGAAACTCATTCCATTCTCTTCACAAGGAAAAATTAATATTGTCAAAATGGCCATCCTGCCTAAAGCAATCTACAGATTCAATGCAATCCCTTTCAAATTACCAACAGCATTCTTCAACAAACTGGAACAAATAGTTAAAAATTCATATGGAACCACCAAAGACCCTGAATAGCCAAAGCAATCCTGAGGAGGAAGAATAAAGCAGAGAGCATCTTGCTTCCCAACTTCAAGCTGTACTACAAAGCCACAGTAATCAAGACAATTTTGTACTGGCACAAGAACAGACCCACAGACCAATGGAACAGAATAGAGACTCCAGATATTAATGAAACATATACAGTCAATTAATATATGATAAAGGAACTATGGACATACAATGGGGAAATGACAGCCTCTTCAACAGCTGGTGCTGGCAAAACTGGACAGCTGCATGTAAGAGAATGAAACTGGATCACTGTGTAACCACATATACAAAGGTAAATTCGAAGTGGATCAAAGACCTGAATGTAAGTCATGAAACCATAATACTCTTAAAAAAAAAACATAGGCAAAAATCTCTTGGACATAAACATGAGTGACTTCTTCATGAGCATATCTCCCCGGGCAAGGGAAACAAAAGCAAAAAACGAACAAGTGGGACTATATCAAGATGAAAAGCTTCTGTACAGCAGAGGACACCATCAATAGAACAAAAAGGTATCCTACAGTATGGGAGAATATATTCATAAATGACAGATCTGATAAAGTCGTGACATCCAAAATATATAAAGAGCTCATGCATCTTGACAAACAAAAAGCAAGTAAGCCAATTAAAAAATGGGCAGAGGATCTGAACAGACACTTCTCCAAAGAAGAAATTCAGATGGCCAACAGACACATGAAAAGATGCCCCACGTTGCTAGTCATCAGGGAAATGCAAATTAAAACCACAATGAGATATCACCTCACAACAGTAATGATTGCCACCATCCAAAAGACCAACAACAACAAATGTTGGTGAGGTTGTGGAGAAAGGGGATCCTCCTACACTGGTGGTGGGAATGTAAATTAGTTCAGCCATTGTGGAAAGCAGTATGGAGGTTCCTCAAAAAGCTCAAAAAGAAATACTATTTGACCCAGGAATTCCACTTCCAAGAATTTACCCTAAGAATGCAGCAGCCGAGCTTGAAAAAGACATATGCACCCCTATGTTTATCGCAGCACTATTTACAATAGCCAAGAAATGGAAGCAACCTAAGTGTCCATCAGTAGATGAATGGATAAAAAAGATGTGGTACATATACACAATGAAATGTTATTCAGCCGTAAGAAGAAAACAAATTCTACCATTTTTACAACAGCATGGATGAAGCTAGAGGGTATTATGCTCAGTGAAATAAGCCAGGCGGAGAAAGACAAGTACCAAATGATTTCACTCATATGTGGAGTATAAGATCAATGAAAAAATTGAAGGAGCAAAACAGCAGTAGACTCACAGAACCCAATAATGGAACAGCAGTTACCAAAGGGAAGGGGACTAGTGAGGATGGGTGGGAAGGGAGGGATAAGGGGGGGCGGCGAAGAAAGGACGTATTACTGTAAGCATATATAATGTGGGGGTGGCACGGGGAGGGCTGTGCAACACAGAGAAGAGAAATAGTGATTCTACAGCATCTTACTATGCTGATTGACAGTGACTGTAATGGGGTTTGTCGGGGGGACGTGGTGATGGGGGGAGTCTAGTGAGTATAATGTTCCTCATGTAATTGTAGAATAATGATGCTAAAAAAAAAAAAGGTCAGAGTAACTGAACAGACAGTTCTCCAAAGAAGAAATTCAGATGGCCAACAGACACATGAAAAGATGCTTCACATCACTAGTCATCAGAGAAATGCAAATTATAACCACAGTGAGATATCACCTCACACCAGTGAGGATCGCCACCATGCTAAAGACAAACAACAAATGTTGACGAGGATGTGGGGAAAGGGGAACCCTCCTCCACTGCTGGTGGGAATGTTAATTAGTTAAGCCATTGTGGAAAGCAGTATGGAGATTCCTCAAAAAACTCAAAATAGAAATATCATTTGACCTAGGAATTTACCCTAAGAATGCAGAGCCCAGTTTGAAAAAGACATATGCATCCCTATGTTTATCAGAGCACTGTTTACAATAGCCAAGAAATGGAAGCAACCTAAGTGTCCATCAGTAGATGAATGAATAAAGAAGATGTGGTACATATGTACAATGGAATGTTATTCAGCCATAAGAAGAAAAGAAATCCTACCATTTGCAACAACATGGGTGGAGCTAGAGGGTATTATGCTCAGTGAAATTAGCCAGGCGGAGAAAGACAGGTATCAAATGATTTCATTCATCTGTGGAATATAAGAACAAAGCAAAAACTGAAGGAGCAAAACAGCAGCAGACTCACAGAACCCAAGAATGGACTAACAGTTACCAAAGGGAAAGGGAGTGGGGAGGATGGGTGTGAAGGGAGGGATGGCAGGGGGTGGGGAAGAACGGGGGGGGGGCTTTATGATTAGCATGCATAATGTGGGGGTGGGCTCAGGGAAGGCTGTACAGCACA